>NC_060149.1:173216228-173849948 GCF_021461385.2 Schistocerca piceifrons
TCATACAGAAGCGTATCATTAAAATGACAAATGTTGTAAATAACAACTTTATTTGTTTACAAGATATAGTGAATCTAAATTATCAGTATTTACAGTTTAGCATCAGATCATCATTTCCTCTACACAAGACACATTGAACGTTGACAACATGACACCTTATTGAATCATTAGGTAATAGAATATTTGTTGTAAAGTTTAGTGCAAAATAGTTACTTTTGTTCTTTATTTATTCATCAGAAAGCGCATTGGTGCAAGGCTATTCGCCGTGGCATTCAAAGCTAACAAGGAAATAGTATTGGTTTTTTGTAAAAGAATTTAACGTTTATTATGTAATGAATATGTATGAATATTATTGTTACTTTATTTAGAACGTGAAAGTGGTCAAGCTTTGATTATTTAAATATGATAAAATGTAAAATAATGTAGAATAAGCTGTAGTCAATCAGATGGACGGCTTCAGGAAAGGGAAATTCCCTAGTCAGTTGAGTGCGGATATTCGGCGCGACGCGGCCGGGGACGGGCAGAGGGGAGTGCTGGTGCAGACGAGAAAGCGGACGGTCTGTCTTTAGGCAGCTAGGAAGTGAAACGACTTAGAAAATTTCGCGTTGTGTGGTATCACGGGACCTAGTCTCTAAGCGGTGAGCATGCGCATGCCTGGTGTTAACTCTAACTTTTCGCTTAGATAACGAGGTGGAGTATTGCGCTTGTATTTCGCGATGAAAATGGTTCAAATGGCTCTGAGCACTATGGGACTTAACATCTGTGGTCATCAGTCCCCTAGAATTTAGAACTACTTAAGCCTAACTAACATAAGGACATCACACACATCCATGCCCGAGGCAGGATTCGAACCTGCGACCGTAACGGTCACGAGGTTCTGGACTGAAGTGCCTAGAACCGCACGGCCACACCGGCCGGCCTTTCACGATGAGATTGTGAATGTTCGATCTGTGTCAAATGGATATGCACTCGAGTGTAACAGTAACTCTATATATGACCACTTCCCCTATTAGTTTGCTTTCGGAATAAACATTATTGTAACTGAATCGCAACTGTTTGGCCTACATCGATTATGTGTCGTTAATTTTGTTCCCAATACTATTTACTGTTATTATATGTTATGTTAACTTTGTATTTCGCAAACTTGTCATCAGCGACACAGTTTAACCAAAGGGTCATAAGTGTCTAATTTAGGGCGAGTAATGTGACACGTGCGCTTCAACCCCTAGACGAGTTTGAGCCAAGATATTTCGACGTAGAGGAACCGCATGTGAGCCCGAACATCTTTGGGGACGTCTGCTCGCAACCTATATGAACTCTGTCCCAAAATGTATGAACTATATCTGTTCATAATGTTACTTCACCCGGTTTAGTGTTGTGTGATCTGCTGAATACTATTGCAGGAGATTTTAGGTCACTATTTTGTTTTACTTGCAACATCTAGATTTGTAAGACCAAACTGAGGAGCAAACATCCATGGTCATGAAACGAGTCAGAACATGAAATTAATAACAGAAAAGTTAATAGTAGGTAAATAAAATGTACATAATACTTATGCAGACGACAAGCTGTTGAGTCCATGCTAGCATAGTCAACAATATAACAAATGAATTTGCTTAATTTGTTCCAGGTACTCCGTGACAGTTTAGAAGCAGTTAGTCATCTGGAAATTCTACAGTTTTGACTCGAAAGTGCATGGATTACCGCTAAGAGTCTTTCAAATTTGTGGTAGGTTACTGAAAATGAGTGCAGCAAAATACTGAATGACTTTTTGCTCAAGAGACAGGGAAGTGTGATCCAAATGAGGATTAGATTTCTGCTTAGTATTGACTTAGTGAAAGGTGCTGATTCTTTAAAATTAGCTCATATTCTTAACAACAAGTAACATTATATATTGAGAGACCAGTATCAGACTTCCCAGACTCTGGAACAAGCGTTGAGTTGACGTTCGCGAACTTACACCACCTATTACTGGAATTGCCCGTTTCTGAACCAAAAATACCCTTTGTGAATTGGAAGGGCTACCTTAGAATACAATATAGTATTTCATAAGCAAATGAAAATAAAAAGTAGTCTAATTATCGTGTTGGACTATCACTTACTGCAAATACTGTTCTAAGGTGGATATAGCAGCTCTCATTTCTTCAAGAAGATCCAGGACATAGACTTTCCGTGACAGTTCATCATCTACACGAACACCTGGCAATTTGAATGATTCAGACTGACTGATCTTATGTCCATTCCGTTTAGTTAGACTGTCAGTTTTTGTTGCACTCTGTGTGAGAAACTGTAAATTGTGAGTCTTACTGTGATTTAGCATCGAACTACTTGCACTGTATTAATTCTTAAACATAAAACGATTGTGATAGCTGTGTATTAGTGTAAATAATACGTCACAATAGTAGTAACTAAGCATTTAAAGCCCTACATATATGTGTGTCTTTGGAATACTGGGTGAAGACCGACAACATTATAATGAATTGCCCCAAAATTGTAAACAGCGTCATACATCTGCGTGCTTGCAGGGTTTACACTGTGGTGATAGCTGGTAAACAGTTACACCACTGTATTTACGTGTGCCTTCTCAAAAGTGGGAGAAAACCGTTCAATTTGTATCGAATTTCCACTAAACTGTAAACAGCATCATATGTTGGTGTGTTTGCAAGGTATGCACTGTGGTGGTACTTGTTAAATAGTTACAGCACCAAATTTATGTGTTTCTTCTAGAAAGGTGGGAGAAGTAAAATCGTAACGAATTTTCCCGAAACTGTAAACAGCGTCATGTGTTAGTGTATTTGTAGGAAATGTCGTTGGGGGAAAATTCTTTGCTACAAATTAAGAGAACGAAACCTTCAAATATCACCTGAGTTTCCTGCTGCTGCTGTTGACAGATCAATCTACAGAATACGAATGCTAAGTCCCTCTCACAATGCTGGGTTCCACAAACAGTTGTGATGGTGATGGAGTGGACCAGTAGGAAAGCACTATATGGGTGAAGAAGGGCAGGCTGCCATTTCTGGATCGTAATTTATTGTAATTAATGTTACACTTTCATTAACATAGTCTGGGGTCATAATCTATGGCTATTAAGATTAGAGTAAAAGCATTCGATAATTAAGTAACACTTGGGTACACAAAAGTGAAAGTGGACTAGTCAGCTGCCATCTTGGATTATAGATCCTAAATAAACAATATTAAGAGCACAAGTGAGCAGTTCGTTTACATTAGGGTCTTATGTTTAATGGATTGTTGACAAAAGGACGTTAGGCTAATTGGCGGTCTTGTTTTCATAAAGAGAACAATGCCCCCCCCCCCCCCCAATAATCCAGAAATGGCACAGCCTCACTACTCTTGGAAAGCCATTTTCTTACAAGGAACCCCTTGAGTGCGAGGTCGTACATTAAGTCTTTAATACGGCTCATTTGAAATTGTTGTGTTAACATTTATGACAGGAAAAATATTTGCTGCTAATGATTTACCATGTGAATCAGGAGGGCAGCAGAAAATAGTGTCAGGGAGAAGCAGACATCAACCTTCTATGTGATGTATATATTACACTTCACAAAACGGACATCGGCAATGTTCAAGAAATGTTCAAAACAAACCATTAACTTCCAACATTAACACAGAATAAAAAAAAATTACGTGCCACAATGACCACAAAGGTTCGCACCATCAAGATCGAAGGCGAAATCCTTCGGATTTACAAAACGTGCAGGACGTTCAGAAAGGTATCCACTCTTAAACAATGCATATAGAATCATATTCTTCTAACGGGTCGATGGGAATTCATGGAATGTGATGGCATGCAAAAGAATGCGAAACACTGTGGTGGAGTTTATCGTGAAACTGACTAATCCTTTAAGGCGTAGCTGCAGGTAGTGTGGTAATGTTTTATAAGCACGGAAAAAAGCAAATATCCAGATGCTGAATTTGTCCAGTGGTTCTAGGTGGTATGAATTGCAATTTCTCTTCACTTTTTCTTATCATGTCAACACTGACCCACAATATTGTAGCGCAACGCAAACGAAGTAATGTATTTTTTACCTTAATAATGTGAAATACAGTTCAAACACGAATACAAATCCTCATTGACATCCAGTACGAAGATATACAATATGAATGATTTTCAGTCTCCAAGTTGGATACTTCCAGATCGTTAGCCTACGCTAACACTTCAGACCTCTACCCTCTATCAATGCTAATTTCTCGCATTTATCATCCATCACAGCTGGCTGTTCACCTCCAACTGCCCAACAGTACTTCCATCACTGCTGGCGACTAACTTCCAACTGCCCAACAGCACTGGCGATTAACATCCAACAACGAGTCCAACCAGCCACAGAGTCTCTTACAAAGAAAGCGCAGTCAGAGATACAATGCAAAGAGCTACACGGCGCTGCCAACACAGAAGCAGCCCACTTACAAAGCAGTGCTCATACAGTAGTTGTAGTTCTCTTACGCCCGTTTTCCCGTTCTTGCTTGCTATGACGTAAATACTCCCAGTGCCATGTCCGACATGTAGTTTCCATCTTTACGTACGCGCCTGCGCTCCACATATAGAACTGTAGCTCCAGAGGCCAGGGATGTGGATAGATGACGCTCCTGTGACGGTGGCCAATGCGCATGCGCTTTCGCGTCAATTTTTTGCTCTAAAGTTGACTCCAGGAACTTGCAGTCTCCAGCGACGGGCACTCACCTGAAGATGGATGGACGACTGCCAACCGAAATATCGTGGCAAGAAATCAACGTGATCCGGCTGCAATCCCGAAATCTAATCGAATAGTTATAGTGTTTCTTCATGGATTACTGGACGTTGTTCTAAAAGGACCATTGTATTAAAGAAGATTTAGTTGCTACTGAATTAAATTAATTTAATGAGGCGTTTGACAAACCCATAACTACAGAAGTGGCTGTTTTAGAGACTACAAAGACACCTGTCAAATATTTCATTATGATTGAATGTTAAATACATTTGCCACAAACGATGTAAAATTTTATTTCATAGATAAGGTTTTGTAAGCTATACAACAGATTCAGAATGTAATGAGATTATCAGAAGTGACGTCCACATATAATTCATGAGGGTTTCTGGAAAAAATAGATATAACATTCGAATAGTGAATAAAAACAATGATTAACTTATGAAATATAAATTAAATCGTGACTCTATTGCTGAATTCATTGAAATGAGGGCTAAAATGTAAGTGTTCAAAATTTTATCACAATGTGTAATGTGCAAAACAAGTAACTGTGGTAGCCTTCTGTCAAACAGCTGATTACTGATGTGAATGCTGACTGGGATTGATAAAAGCCAGTTTTCAGTAGTGGCCGATACAGAAAAACCTCAAGGAGGGGGCGCTAAAGAAACCTTGATCTACCTTTACTTTTACCATAATAAAAAATAATCAAGTCACTTGCAAAGTTCAAGAAAGTTTTATTTAAACTGATTATACACATATACAAGACAATGCTGTCTTATGGTTTAAAAAAGTTACAATTGTGGTTCTCTTCCTTAAATGATGGATTCTATTCGCGTATTCTTCCTTGAAAATCGGGTAATTACATCGCCAATAGGACAATCAATGTCAGGGTGAGTGTTCAACAGAGCTAAGCCATTAAGTCGATCCTCCTTCACTGTCAATCTCAGACATGTCTTTGTACGCCGCAGCGTCGAAAAACTTCTTTCTACTGTAGCAGTAGATGGAGGTAGACAAGTAAATATTTTTCAATGCGTGTGAAAAGTAGGATAGTGAGATCTAGGACAAACAGACAACGCTTGCATAACAGAATCACGATCATTAACATCGTTTATCCTCGTTTTCTTGTATTGAAGAATCTGTCCCTTCTCTTTTTAATCACAAAGAGTGAATCTTCTTCAAAGAACGGTAATTCAGTTAAGCACTGATCCAATTTATGTGCCAGATCGTTCCATGTTTCAGTAGTTGTGAGGGCTAAAGTATGTTGAATTTTAAATTATAAATATTTTCTTCAAGCAAACGCGCGGGTGGCAATGCGGATGGTGAAGAACTTGTAGTTGAAGGTAAACCTATTATCGAAGCTTACAGTGACTATTACTTTTTTTACATAGAATCATATTTACACTAACTCCTTCAGTGCCTGTTTGTTTAAGCTATAGTACTACAACATATCCAAGCCAGTTGCTAAGGTCTCACTCTTATTAATCACGATTCGCATTGGTGGAAAATTTTCTTCAGTATCAGGGGATAATCTAGTTCTTCACGCAGTAGCATTCGTTTCAGTTGATGAAGTAATATCGAAAATTTCGAAAAATACTAAAATTTAAATCTTATTCTAATAGTATTTGATGGGTTAGCAAAATACAACACTTTTTAAATCTAATATTGCATACCAATACTTTCTGTGCATCTGCACTGCATATTTTTTGTTGACTGCTTAGCAACTGTTCTAGGCGCTGCTGTCTGGAACCGCGAGACGGCTACGGTCGCAGGTTCGAATCCTGCCTCGGGTATGGATGTGCGTGTTGTCCTTAGGTTAGTTAGGTTTAACTAGTTCTAAGCTGTAGGGGACTAATGACCTTTAGAAGTTGAGTCCCATTGTGCTCAGAGCCATTTGAACCATTTGTACAAT
Source organism: Schistocerca piceifrons (assembly GCF_021461385.2). Classification (NCBI taxonomy): domain Eukaryota; kingdom Metazoa; phylum Arthropoda; class Insecta; order Orthoptera; family Acrididae; genus Schistocerca; species Schistocerca piceifrons. The sequence goes on from NC_060149.1 coordinate 173,222,841, forward strand.
TTTAATTTCATTATCTTTTTTTATATTTTTGTAAATTAATATGTTCTCATCCTTGTGCGAGTATAATATATGAAATAAAATTCAGTAGGGTCAGGTACAGTCGTGGAAAAAAACGAGCGAGACCCCTCGCCTTTTTGTTATGCTGATCCGCACGGCTTTAAAGTCTGCTACACAGCATAACACACAAGGCGACGAAGTGCTACCAACATATAATGCAAAAGCGTGAAATTGACAAATTATCTGAACTTTTTTTAGGCTGTTTTCAATAATTTGTAAGACTATATTAATGCTGATTAATGTGTTAAATACAACACGTAAATATATGATATATGTATTGGTATGAACTGTACCAAAAAAAAAGAATTTCAGCTTATCGAGGTAACATAACTGTTTTAGTAAGACAAAGAACCCCAGATCGTTACGAATTAGAAAAATATTATGCGCATTCGGCCGCGAAACGGTCTGTGTCAACGTTCAGACCAGTCATACTGGATTACCGTTGCTGACCTACCATGAAAGTGTGCAAATTTAGCAATGGGTGAAGATTTATAACGAAATTCAGTTAAAAATCATTCAGTGCCACACTTAAGTCAATTCCATTATTGATAGGAGCGGAAAAAGTAGGCAGTAACATGTATGAAATTCTACAAGAGTGTCATATTGACATCCACAGGGCGCCAGTACAGAATAAAGGTAGCGATAAAACGTATTGGGGGCGCGGGAATTTCTTAAAATTCCTTTACTGATATTCTACCTGCCTCCATCGAGATTAGAACCGAAAACAAACCAGACCCTCCTTTTACTACGCTAGCAGACAACCAAGGCAAACAGCCCTCTATTATTACCCAAGACATGAATAATTGGTTATGAACTGCAGATTGAAACTGAAGAAACTGCAAAAAGGTCGGAATTTAAGGAGATGGGACCTGGATAAACTGAAAGAACCAGAGGTTGTAGAGAGTTTGAGGGAGAGCATAATGGAACAATTGACAGGAATGGGGGAAAGAAATACAGTAGAAGAAGAATGGGTAGCTCTGGGGGATGAAGTAGTGGAGGCAGCAGACGATCAAGTAGGTAAAAAGACGAGGGCTAATAGAAATCCTTGGGTAACAGAAGAAATATTGAATTTAATTGATGAAAGGAGTAAATATAAAAATGCAGTAAATGAAGCAGGCAAAAAGGAATACAAACGTCTCAAAAATGAGATTGAGAGGAAGTGCAAAATGGCTAAGCAGGGATGGCTAGAGGACAAATGTAAGGATGTAGAGGCTTGTCTCACTAGGGGTAAGATAGATACTGCCTACAGGAAAATTAAAGAGACCTTTGGAGAGAAGAGAACCACTTGTACGAATATCAAGAGCTCAGATGGCAACAAAGTTCTAAGCCAAGAAGGGAAGGCAGAAAGGTAGAAGGAGTATATAGAGGGTTTATACAAGGGCGACGTACTTGAGAACAATATTTTGGAAATGGAAGAGGATGTAGATGAAGACGAAATGGGAGATAACATACTGCGTGAAGAGTTTGACAGAGCACTGAAAGACCTGAGTCGAAACAAGGCTCCAGGAATAGACAACATTCCATTAGAACTACTGATGGCCTTGGGAGAGCCAGTCATGACAAAACTCTACCATCTGGTGAGCAAGATGTATGAGACAGGCGAAATACCCTCACACCTCAAGAAGAATATAATAATTCCAATCCCAAAGAAAGCAGGTGTTGACAGATGTGAAAATTACCGAACTATCAGTTTAATAAGTCACAGCTGCAAAATACTAACGCGAATTCTTTACAGACGAATGGAAAAACTGGTAGAAGCGGACCTCGGGGAAGATCAGTTTGGATTCCGTAGAAATGTTGGAACACGTGAGGCAATACTAACCTTACGACTTATCTTAGAAGAAAGATTAAGAAAAGGCAAACCTACCTTTCTAGCATTTGTAGACTCAGAGAGAGCTTTTGACAATGTTAACTGGAATACTCTCTTTCAAATTCTGAAGGTGTCAGGGGTAAAACACAGGGAGCGAAAGGCTATTTACAATTTGTACAGAAACCAGATGGCAGTTATAAGAGTCGAGGGGCATGAAAGGGAAGCGGTGGTTGGGAAAGGAGTGAGACAGGGTTGTAGCCTGTCCCCGATGTTATTCAATCTGTATATTGAGCAAGCAGGAAAGGAAACAAAAGAAAAATTCGGAGTAGGTATTAAAATTCATGGAGAAGAAGTAAAAACTTTGAGGTTCGCCGATGACATTGTAATTCTGTCAGAGACAGCAAAAGACTTGGAAGAGCAGTTGAACGGAATGAACAGTGTCTTGAAAGGAGGATATAAGATAAACATCAACAAAAGCAAAGCAAGGATAATGGAATGTAGTCAAATTAAATCGGGTGATGCTGAGGGAATTAGATTAGGAAATGAGACACTTAAAGTAGTAAAGGAGTTTTGCTATTTAGGGAGTAAAATAACTGATGATGGTCGAAGTAGAGAGGATATAAAATGTAGACTGGCAATGGCAAGGAAAGTGTTCCTGAAGAAGAGAAATTTGTTAACATCGAGTATAGATTTAAGTGTCAGGAAGTAGTTTCTGAAAGTATTTGTATGGAGTGTAGCCATGTATGGAAGTGAAACATGGACGATAACTAGTTTGGACAAGAAGAGAATAGAAGCTTTCGAAATGTGATGCTACAGAAGAATGCTGAGGATAAGGTGGGTAGATCACGTAACTAATGAGGAGGTATTGAATAGGATTGGGGAGAAGAGAAGTTTGTGGCGCAACTTGACTAGAAGAAGGGATCGGTTGGTAGGACATGTTTTGAGGCATCAAGGGATCACAAATTTAGCATTGGAGGGCAGCGTGGAGGGTAAAAATCGTAGAGGGAGACCAAGAGATGAATACACTAAGCAGATTCAGAAGGATGTAGGTTGCAGTAGGTACTGGGAGATGAAGAAGCTTGCACAGGATAGAGTAGCATGGAGAGCTGCATCAAACCAGTCTCAGGACTGAAGACCACAACAACAAACAATGAATAAGCCGGCAATTTCGCAATGAAGATGGCAAAATGATCTGCAGTTTCTGTTGCATAGAGCTTTCTGGGCTCAAAAACATGAATTTTCTTCCTTTATGTCACCGCTTATGTGAGAATCATTCGGGATGTTTATCGAAATAACAAGATACTGTTATTAGAGAGTAAATTTGGTAGGGTAATTCTGCATCACCCCAGGGAATAAACGGCTACATAGCTGCCAAACGTATTCTACACTGTTTCGAATTCTCCACTAGACTCGCCACAGCCAGAAAACGTTCATTAGCCGAAGTGTTTCTTAAGCTAGCTAGCAATGGGAATGTTCGCACTTCTAAAACGCGGTGGCATTAATACTGGAATGAAATTACCACGTGTATACGCAAATGGATTCTATTTGCATTCCTGCAAACGTGATTTGGATCGAAAGCGTAGCTACGATTAATATGCTGATGTATCGACTGCAACCAGCACATTTCGAATAAAGTGTAGGGGGTGTTATTGATGCGGCCCTCATCTTCAGTAGGTGTCGTAGCTGTTTTCGTTGTTAGGATTTCGTCACCTAAACCGGTAAAAACGGTACCCTACTCGTCTCACTTTCTTGACCGTCTATCGGTCTACCCAACCCTTAAAACCCGTTTACCTCCAGAACGGGTAGACATAATAAGCGGATATGCATCGCACTTCTTGCTGTAACCGGTCCTTTAAGGGCGTAAAAAAGTGAGCTTCTATGTCAACGCAATCTAAAGATACGGCCGTTTATGTAAAGAAAATTTACGCGAAAGATCAAAAAATGGTTTCAAGAACTATGCGACCAAACTGCTTAGGTCATAAGCCCCTAGACATAGAACTACTTAAACCTAGCTAGCCTAAGGACATCACAGACATATACGCCCGAGGTAGGATTCCAACCTGCAACTGAAGCAGCCGTGCGGTTCGTGACTGAAGTGCCTGGAACCGCTCGGCCAGCGCATCCGGCGAAACCCTATTCACCTCATGTATAATGATAATGTATACTGTCTAGTGAGGATAAACTGTATTCGCCAGCAACTCAGATCGTTTGATCACGGAACTTTTACGAAGCTACATTCAAACTTTGTTCGAAGTCGTCTGCAATATCCATTTATAAACACCCTAGGAACGTCGTATGCGATATCCACTTCTGAAGACGCTGGCAGATACTGCAGTACCACAACAAGTAGGTAAGAATTTATTGTTATTGGTCCATGCATGACACTGTATTTCAATATCAATTTAACGCGCCTAGGTGTTAGTATATGGCTGAAACTAATGAACAAAAAGTAAATAAACAGCAAACAACTTCGATGTTCAAATCAAATGAAAGTCATATGTCGCAATTACAACATAATTTCGTTGTTACATCTACATGACAACATCAACAGGATTTCTTTGCAATCCAGACTTACGTGCCTGGCAGAAGGTTCGGACTATTTCTCTACCGTCCCACTCATTAACAGTGTGCGGGAAAAAGGACCACTTAAATCTTTTCTTGCGAGCCTCGAATTACATTATTACTATGGTTTCTTCCCATGTAAGTTCCCGAGGAAATAATGTTTTGGTACTCAGAACAGATGATGGTGATTGAAATTTCATGAAAAGATCTCGCGCGAACGAAAAACGCTTTTGTTTTCATGTATGTTACCCCAACTCGATTATCAAATCTGGGACCCTCTCTCCCCTATTTCGTGACATTACAAATCTTGCTACCGTTCCTTGGACGTTTCTGCGTGCACAGTCAATCACGTCTGTCAAGGATATTATAGCAGTGGATGGACAAACGTAGTGTAGGCAGTGTTTTCAGTTGGCCTGTTGCGTATTCTTAGTGTGCGGCCAATAAAACGCAGTCATTCGTTTGCCTTCACCACAAAAGTATGTTTTCGATCGTTCCAGTTTAGGTTTTACTGGGTACTGAGATGAACTGACAGTGCTTCGACTTGTGTTTTGTCATGTAACCGAAAGTTAATTATTGTTATTGGAGGCAGCTTTCGTGTTTAATGTATTCCTCATTCAACAGAGTATACTTCTCGTACACCACACATAACTGTTTCAAAGTATTAAATTGTTACTGATGTTACCAAGTTGCAGTGGTCATCTTAACTTGATGTTTTGAAACAAAGGAAAATAATATAGCGAAATGTAGCAATTAAGAAGCGGAGTATCCAAATAAACAAACATTTCCGGTTTAAGTAGTTGCAGTAGGTCTACTACACAGTAACGTACATTTGGAGCAAAGTCCCTTAGTAGATCGTTATCAGGAAAACCAGCCCTCATAATGCAAAGTGCCACCAAACATGTCAATGAGTAGTCGAGGAAAGTGGACGCATTCTGTCTACTGAATCCCAACGCACGCCACTTACATGGGGACACGCCGAGTGTCATACACCGATCTTGCTGAAACTTCGTTCAGTGAAAGAGGGGAGAAAATAAGCGAACACGTGTCTCTGCTTACCTGCTTACACTCTACCGCTTCTGAGAAAACGACGGTCAAAGTTTTCAATGCGCTGTTGCTATAGTGTAGATACCTCTTAGCGGGTAAGGATTCAACTGAAGCGGTGGCTCTGCGGCTACCATACCGACTTCGGAACTTTGCGCTGCGAGTTCGAAAACCGGTTTTTCCTTTTTTCCGCCCCCTCGCTCTCTGAATTATCTACAAATGTTTATTCGAATTTATGTTGAAACACTGTTGTCGTTATTCATCAGTTAATTTACTGTGTAAAGAAATAAGTTAAAAAGGGAACACATAGTGCGTAGTGGGGCGATCACTCTTTTGTAGAAATAAAATGGTTCAAATGGCTCTGAGCACTATGGGACTCAACTGCTGAGGTCATTAGTCCCCTAGAACTTAGAACTAGTTAAACCTAACTAACCTAAGGACATCACAAACATCCATGCCCGAGGCAGGATTCGAACCTGCGACCGCAGCGGTCTTGCGGTTCCAGACTGCAGCGCCTTTTGTAGAAATAATTCAGAAGCCAATATCGCTTAAATACTGTTTACTGGATAACCGGTTTCAACAGACTAAAGGTGCCATCATCGGATCTGAATGTAGATTAACATTTATAAACCATTTGGATATAACGATACATAGGGCAGAACAGATGATTTTAGATCAGCTTGTCTCATTCGTTTATTATTTTTTTAATTCATTAATTACACACAAAGTTAATTGGCGAATAATGACAACATTATTTCAACATAAATTAGAAAAAAACATTCGTAGATAATTCTGATAGAGAGGCAGGAAAAAATAATAATAAAAAAACTCAATATGGTCTCGAACACGGAAATCAAAGTTATGAAGGAACGACGGTAGCCACTGAGCCAACGCTTCAATTGCGTTCTCGGCTGCAGAAGGTATCTACAGTATAGCAACAGCGCGTTGATAACTTTGACCGTCGTTTTCTCGGAAACGGTCGAGTGTCTGCAGATAAGTCAAAACACATGTTCGCTTATTTTGTCCTCTCCTTCACTGAGCAAAGTTTCCGGACAATCAGGCTATGACACCTGGCGAGTTCCCCTCGTTAACCGAGTCGCCTCTTACGCCCGGCGAGATTTATGTATGCCTCAGAGTAAACTGCGCCACTTGGAAACACGGCGAGCGGGGATAAACACGTTTTCCTTCTTATAAGGCAGCCTTCTACAGCTAAAATTCACGAAGTGTTCTTCAGGTTGCCTCAGAAATGTTTCTTGCGTTAGGCCTGCAGCATATGCAAAACGTAAACATTTCATTTCATGTAATATTTATCAGGATAAGATATGACAAGAGTGGACTAGTCCCTTCTGAGAAAAATTACAGATTCTAAGTTGCTCCACTATGTAATGACACGGGCACGGGCTTGCGATCTCTCGTTTATGTCATCGATTTCCGTGTTACACATACTTGGCCACTGTGTTGTGGCTGCCGTCGTGGAGGAGGCAGTCTGTTTCCTGCGAGCGTTGTTTCCGCAGCAGATATTAACCGCGACGAATCATTCAATCAACGCTAAATGGCCCATCTGGCTGAGGCAGACAAGGGCGCTATAATAGCACTCCATGCAGAGGGATCTTCAGATGGCTATATAGCAAGAACTATGGGTCTTCACAAGTCGACGTAGCCAGGTGGATCAGACGAAAGGAAGAGAGTGGTAACCTGAATGGGAGGCCTCATGGCCGTCGTCGCAAAACAACAGCAGCTCAGGATCAGCAGATACGCCGTTTCAGTGAGAACCACCCATTTGTCAACGCACGACAAATCCAGCAAACTTTGGGTCTCAATGTTAGCAGTAAGACCGTCACTCGTCGTCTGAGAGAAGGTGGACTGAGAGCAAGAAGCACTCCTTTGAAGGAGACATTGACTGTTTCCCACAGAGAAGCTCGCCTTGCTTTTGCTGCTGAAAATGTCGACAAACCTCTCCAGTTTTGGAGGCGAGTGATTTTCACGGACGAAAAAGTTTTCTCTACGGCATCAACCGGAAAAGTACTTGTTTACCGGCCTAAAGGTGCTAGGTATAATCGAAAATATATTTACGGTTGCCGAAGGAGTGGCAGGGAGTCGGTAACGGTATGGACATGGATATCGGCCGAAGGGTGTGGGCTCCTGTGGGAAGTGGAAGGAAGATTCGATGCGCGCAATTACATATCAGTTCTGGAGGACGTGATTTTGCCTTCTGTGACAGTAAGATTTGGCGATGATCAGGTCATGTTCCAACAAGATCGCTCGCCTGTTCATATGGCACGTGTGGTTAAGAGGTGGTTCGACGACCAAAGTAATATTACTGTAATGGAATAGCCACCTAAAGGAGCTGACATGAATCCCATTGAGAATATTTGGGCAGAAATGGTCAGAGTAATACGAGAAAGGGGCAGTCACCGTCGACTCGCCGACAGCTTTTTGATGTGATTCATGACGCTTGGAATGAGTTATTTGAATCTCCTAGTTATGTGGCTCGAGTTGCGGGCTCAATGCCCAACAGACTTCGAGCTGTTGTGGAAGCCGAAGGAGGCTATACGCCATACTAAGCAGCATCAACAGAGGTGTTTTTTTTTTTCAGCCCTTCACTAGTCAGCTGCAACAGCTGTTTCAAATTTTATATAATTTCAAAGAAACGCAGTAAGTGGAATGTGGACAAACAAATTAATTCACAGCAAGATATGTAATATTTAATTTGATAAGAGAAGAAATACTCACCTTATATATTCATGCAGTCTCTAAAAAATACATGACACACGTGTATATGCAAGAAGGGTACAAAACAATTCAGCACAAATTAAAAATATTGAGGAGAAGCTCGCCGATGAAGGCGTAATTGGAGAACAAAGGTTGGGCTAGAAGGAGAGGTAAGAAGGCCCGAAAAAGCAGAGAAAAATCAAATACCCAATAGACTTTGAGTCGTTGTCGCAGCAGAGGGCGGTTGGTATATGCGATGCGGAGCAACAGTAGAAGAATAGTTTTGTTTACTGATTTTTGAGGCTTTATTTTGTGACGGCTAAACAGTGCTGCATCATGAGACCCACTATTTGTCCGCATGTGGCTAAACATCTGAGGTGTAAAATATTTTGATAGGTGCCGAAGTTCTCTGGAAGAGTAACGTGTTTTAGACAAAAAGATGATTTTTAGTTCATTTCATTTTATCCATTCACACTATGCTTTGACATTTTAATCTTTGATTTCATTTTATTATTATGCATCTTTTCTTCAGTGAAAGTCAACGGTAGTAAGTTTCAAGATATGAAGAATAACTGGAAGTTTTTAATTTATGGAATAGCGCATTTAACAGTTAATATTTTCAACAGATCTGTAGTTATAGGACATATTAAGAAGCAAGGCAAAATGGCATTGTGGAAAGATCAGGTTGGTCTCTAAAGGGTAACGACGGTAAAATAGCAAATACGAAACTATGGGTAACAACTGTTGTTGATGGTGAGGAGCCGTAATCGATATGCCACTATTCTGTAATTGTATTTCTGAAGTTTATCGTCAATCCTAGGACTGAAACCGATACTCTGTTTTACGTAAAGAATATAACCTTCAAAATTTATTTAGCAGCGCAGAATATTAAATCATAGTTTATAGATCAGGAACCTAATCCAACTGCCTTTAATTTTATTCTCACGAATGACATTGAGACAGTAAATAACAAGAGAAATAACAAAACTCTCAGAATCAATATAGAGAATTCAAGTGTCCAGTGGATTCAAAAGTTTGCTATAATAGCGAATAATTGCTTTTACTGACTCCTTCATGCCTGCGTTTTCTGTCGGACAATGTTTGAAACTAGGACTAGCAAGGTAAACAATTTTCCCACAAATTGTCAAATCGGAGGTCGGAGAGCCAGTTACATAAATTACGATGCCAACAAACGTTTTTCAAGTAAACTGATCACAGGAGGCATCCAACGCATTTATTGTGTGTTACATGCACAGTATGAAAACTGGCAACGCCACCAACACACAATACCACTAACAAGGGAACATGCCCATCGCACCCCCCTCAGATTTAGTTATAAGTTGGCACAGTGGATAGGCCTTGAAAAACTGAACACAGATCAATCGAGAAAACAGGAAGAAGTTGTGTGGAACTATGAAAAAAATAAGCAAAATATACAAACTGAGTAGTCCATGCGCAAGATAGGCAACATCAAGGATAGGGTGAGCTCAGGAGCGCCGTGATCCCGTGGTTAGCGTGAGCAGCTGTGGAACAAGAGGTCCTTGGTTCAAGTCTTCCCTCGAATGAAAAGTTTAATTTTTTATTTTCAGACAATTATTATCCGTCCGTCCGTCCGTCCGATGCGAGGTAACTGCGCCGTAGTATGATCACGCTACACCTAAACAAACATCGAAACACATGACGTCAGTCGACTACAGCGTACGGAAGAGAGAGTATTCCTGCTAACAAGGCTCCCTGGCTGGCAGTTGACTGTTCGCTACTTTGGACGAGAGTGCATTAAATACGTGAGATGCATTCCGTGGGCAATATGAATCCAGCAAATATAGCTCGCGACTTCAATAACAATGCCAATGAATATTTTCCGAACTGTAAGGCATCGGAAATTTCCTTAAGGGATCGAACGATTGTCGAACATTTGTATGATTATTTCCTACATTTGTTGATAAACAGTACGTGTGGTGATAATTGTCTGAAGATAAAAAATTAAACTACTCACTCGAGGGAAGACTTGAACCAAGGACCTCTCATTCCGAGCTGCTCACGCTAACTACGCGACCACGGCGCTCCCGAGCTGCCCGCAGCTCGTGGTCGTACGGTAGCGTTCTCGCTTCCCACGCCCGGGTTCCCGGGTTCGATTCCCGGCGGGGTCAGGGATTTTCTCTGCCTCGTGATGGCTGGGTGTTGTGCAATGTCCTTAGGTTAGTTAGGTTTAAGTAGTTCTAAGTTCTAGGGGACTGATGACCATACATGTTAAGTCCCATAGTGCTCAGAGCCATTTGCTCTCGAGCTCACACTATCCTTGATGTTGCTTATCTTGCACATAGACTACTCAGTTTGTATATTTTGCTTATTTTTACTTAGTTCCACACAACTTCTTCCTGTTTTCTCGATTGACCGGTGTTCAGTTTTTCAAGGCCTATCCACTGAGCCAACTTATAACTAAATCTGAGGAAGGTGCGCTGCAGAGGATCCCTTGTTAGCTGTGAAACAACTGTAGCAAAACGGAGCATCCTCGTTATCCATGTGATGGATAAGGCGACTAATTGGCAACATAAATGTCAATGTAAGCACCAATTTCTGTTGGAACGTGCTTCCTGGACCAAATAACATACATTTCCAACGTCTTCAATGCGAATCACGTAGCAAATGTAATTTAAAGGACATAAAAATATCGAGTGAATTTACTAATTTAATTATGAACCACCCACGAACATAAATCGATGGTCACATAGTTGTTAAAAGTAGTCTACAGTATTACCATTGTCCATTAGACTAGCAGCAGGAAGAAAACGTTCGCTCAGCTGTGCTGAGATATCTTGCACTGACGAAGCTCGCGCTTCGAAGACGCCACAGCATCGTCTGCCACCATTTCATGGGAAACGAAAGTACAGTCTTAGACATAAAAACTGACCGCCGGCCGGCCGCCACAGAGACTAAGTCCGAGTCGTTCACTTAACGTGGCCAATAAAACTGACCGCTCCTGACACCTGGAAGTCCGGCCATCTGCACAATCTGGCAACACTGTTAGATGCGGAAGTGTTAGGAGGAAGTGTTGTGTACTTCAGAGATTTTCTGGGTTTGTGTGAGCCCGTGGTGTAGTGGTCGCCGGCACGGTAGCTCAGCGTGTTTGGTCAGAGGGTTACGTGCCCTCTGTAACAAAAAAATCGATCAACAACGAATATAAATGGATGTATTACGAGGTCCGCCCAGAGCAGATGCAACAAACAAAACCGAAAAAAAACAGATTAAAAAAAGTGGTAATCTTCGTGCATTCAAAACTTATGGTTCCCGAAACAACTCCGAAGGACAGCTCGTGGCTGCGTCGCAATTGTAACAGCTTACGCTCGAGCGTTTCCTCGCGCTGCAGCGGCTACCGGCCACCGGCCAGACGCCACCCGCCGCCTGAAATCCGGCGCCGCCCATGTGAACGCGGCGTCACGCTGTCAGTGTATGTATCAACTGTCATTTTCGAATTTGAAGTTCTAGTTATCATCTTACAGTTAAGCATTGGATTTTGCGTACTTGAAAATCATGAACTACAGTTAAGCATTGTAAAATTGAGTCGCAAGTGGAAAAAGGTGTAACATCTGCAACACAACGTTTACTTTTGGTATAACAGAGGGGTGAATGCAGAGGAGGCAGCTAGAAAGATTTGAACTGTGTTTGGAGCGATTGCTTTTGGGAAAAATACGCCAGAAAAAGATATTCGTGTTTCAACAAAGATCGTTCTGGCATGAATGATTTTCCACATTAAGGAAGTCTCGACTACTGATATATGTGATAGATTACCATTTTACCATCATGCGACATTTGCATTCAACAGGCAAAGTTCAGAAGTCTGGTGTAGGAGTACTGCATGCTCTAATTCGAAACAACAAAAATCAACGGAGTGACTATTATTGAACGTCATCAGGCCACTCATCGAGCATTCCTGTGCAGTACTGTTGCTGCTGACGTGTTATGATGCCTTTATCGTTAACTTCCTAAGAGAAATGAAAGTCTGAGCCCCACCAAAAGACGTAAACTTGAGGAAAGAGTAGTGTGAACATAATATTTTACACCTGATAAATCCAAAAGCGTGTTTTGGGCTACGAATTCTGCCCCCAGGGTGTGTGCAACACAGCTGGGATTTGTTGCCAACAACTGAGACACCTTTCGGTCGCAGTGTAAGAAAATCGAGCAACGAAACTACATCACCTGTGCTACTGCATAATGTTGATTTGAGAGACAAAACTATCCAGGAGATTGATAGGAAAGTCGTCTCTCAGGTATTTGTATTGATAGGGAAGTCCTCTCTCCAGCACTTGTCCCTCTCGTCATATATTTGTAAAATTTTACCTTTCCCGCTCTTGATCGATCTACCGTCAAGGCAATTCATTTTTAGACGAAAATGCTCTTAAAACTACTCTGGTTTAATGACATCGTTAGAACCAGTAGGTTTCTACAGGCGTAGAATTTGTAAACAGCTTTAGCATTGTCAGATCGTTTTAGATATCGTGAAAGAAAATTCTGCTGCTGATTAATTTCTCTTTGCGTTTAGTAAACTAATGGAAAATGCAATTAAAATAATCGCTGTACTAATACAAATTAAATTCAGCTTACTACAGAAACATCACGACGGCAGTCTATCTTAATAAAGCATTAAGTGTCTGTGAGACCATTGAGCCTATTTTAACACGAATTAGTAGGAAATTACCGACTTCGAAAAGATCTGTATTTTGTTTCATTTCCTGTACCATTCGTAAGTATTATGAAAATGAGACATTTCATAGATAAAATTATGTATTCACACCAACAAAAAATATGTTGGCAGAAAACAAAAGTGGCATTATGAATTTCGCAGTACCGTAAGGTTTTCGCTCTGACACTAAGAGTTACTGAAAGTAGCAAGACGAATTTTGCTCGAGCGTTGTCTTACGATTCCCTTATTCAGTTTTTTTCTGCCTGCTGGTAGCTGTGCTACAAAAGAATTAAAAATCTGGCTTTCAGCGAGTCTTGAAAGGCGAACGAAAGCAGCTTGCACCTGGTAGCTAAGCATATTACCTGGGAACTGGTTTTTTCCTAAAGTGGGAAGACATCCTTTTGTGGTTGAATTGTTGGCAAATGTCAGTCAGACGTGTGCCGCTGTTCTAAGCGTTTCTGTGTGTTGAATTTGTTCCAATGATTTTTCTACAGGTTTTTCTGTCCCAAATAGAGAGTTGAAGTCTCCCATTAGTATTTTCACGTCATCTTGGTGAATTTTGCTCATAATATTTTCGAGTGTGTTCCAGAATTTTTCGACATTTTCGGTGTCTTTCTTATTTTCGATGTTGATGGGGACACGTGGATTGATGAGTGTATATTTTTTACTGGGGCTCTGAATGAGCATAGTCATAAGTCGCTTATTGATGGGCGGGCCGCGGTGGCCGAGCGGTTCTAGGCGTTTCAGTCCGGAACCGCGCGACTGCTACGTTCGCAGGTTCGAATCTAGCCTCGGGCATGGATGTGTGTGATGACCTTAGGTTAGTTAGGTTTACGTAGTTCTAAGTTATAGGGGACTGATGACCTCCGCTGTTAAGGCCCATAGTGCTCACAGCCATTTGAACCTTTTGATTGTTGATGGGTGTGATTTCTTTGACAGAGTTGATGATAGATCTGTGTTCGAGAAATGCAGTGCCGAAGGTTGGTACCCCTTTCGCTACCTTTTGTTGTATTTTGCTCTTGAAGATGCAATGGTTTTCCAAATGCAAGGTTTCATTGTCAGTTAGTCGTGGTTCTTGAAGGGCAAGGATGAGAGTTTTTTGTCGGTCGATTTCTTTTGTGAGGTTATTTAGTTTTCGTGTTTGGATCAATGTATCGATGTTTACTTTTAAATGCATGTCTTTAGCTTGTAGGGAAATTTACCAGAGATCTTCGATATTCTCTGCCGTGCTCACCTGGACTCCCCAGAATGCGAAAATCCAACTGCCGCCTGTCGACAGTCGGGTTGTGTGCCACCTGGGGTAAAGTTTTCTTTGCTTGCATAGTTCATGTTTGCTTGTGTTTGACTGGTTTGGCTTTGGTGATACCAGGAACGGACTGGACGAGAGGGTGTTGAACCTTTGAAAGCAAATATTTTCAGCCAAGCTCATTGAGCTAACAGACGGTGACCAGAGTAGCGGTGATTTTCACTCAGACGAGTCTGGATTTTGGGTTCAACGGATTGACTAACCGTTCAGGATTGTGTTAGTATTTTGTTCACCTCTAGTATTTGATTCCCTTGGTACCACCCACATGGGGGAGGGTTTCCCCTATCCGCCACACGCGATTATTATTATTATTAGTATTATTATTATAGTCATTATGTCATCAGCAAATACAATATGGTGTACTTCCCACCACTGAAATGGATGTGTATTGTTCGATTCAGTATTTCCATCACATAAATGTGGGTTATAATTACGTTACATTGCTGCTTGTAGGTTCGAATCCTGCCTCGGGCATGGTTGTGTGTGATGTCCTTAGGTTAGTTAGGTTTAGGTAGTTTTAAGTTCTAGGGGACTGATGACCTCAGCTGCTAAGTCCCATAGTGCTCAGAGCCATTTGAACCATTTTTTTGCTGCTTGTAGACATATTTCTCACTTTTTCTTAGACAGTTGCTACCTGTTACTCCATCGTAGGAATTTATGTGCGCAGCATTGTTGCAATACAGACGTTCAAATTATCCGATTTCTGAAATTTAATTTCGATACCAGACCGTTCTAATCGGATTCAGCCAGGCAGTCTTAATGTGGATATCCGGCTACGACTCTCATCATATGATAGACTGGGTAAACCACATTCTTAATCAGACTGTTGAATATAAAATACTTATCTATGACAAGACCTGAATTCTTAAACACTGTGGAAAATAATAATCCAATGTGCTTATTACAAATACGTTATTTAATTATAAATATATTAACTAACGAGATAACAGTATATTTACAGCAGCAGAGCCCCGTCATCCATCATAGCAGAGCAGTGCGAGATTGGTTTCAGGGCCAAGAGAGGGTAAAGCTGTTGCTGTTTCTTCCACCATGACCAAACATCAACCAGATAGAAAATATGTGGGCAGAGGTAATAAGGCCATTGCCACGTGGACCTACAAAAGCAAGCAACCTTTGGACAAATATAGAAAACATATGTTGGGGAGTAAACCATCACTCTACACTGTCGACGACTTAATTAAATCAATTCCCCTACGCCTTCGAGAAATCTTACGTAATGATCGTGGGTGGATTGGTTACTAACAGTATACTCGTCCACAAAACACACGTGGACAATTATCTGATATCTTGTCGCAGCTCGTTAGCATACAAGTCCATTTACTTTCAGGCTCCTCCTTACAATTCTTGCAATGCAAGGTAATTGAAAAAACTCATCCACTCGACGCCAACTGAGGAACTGACTGGTGCATGTGTTGTTCAACACACAGTAGTCGTCACCCTCACTGGAATCAATGACTGTGTGTGTGTGTGTGTGTGTGTGTGTGTGTGTGTGCGTGTGTGTGTGTGTGTGTGTGTGTGTATGTGTGTGTGTGTTTTCGTGTTCATGCACAAAAAAATGGTTCAAATGGCTCTGAGCACTATGGGACTTAACTGTTCATGCACAATCTGAATCAATACTATTAACATTAGAGAGACAACCAACAACAAATATTGCATCAAATATGACTGTAAAGTATTTTAATGCGATGGGAAGTTACAAACAGAATTTTCACCCAACCCACATCCTGCATATTACGTTAAGTAAGATGTATTAACCCCACAGTATCGTTAGCAGAGACAGTGCGCTCTTGTTGTCGAGGCTCGCGACAAGCGCAGCGATCAGCAGTGCCCAATGCCGTCGCGATTTGTTTATGTTGGCTGCGCGTGGACACTGCAGCAGACGCTTCGCCATAAACAGAAAGAAATCACCTTGGTTCTGACTGCACGTGAGCGGATATCACTGCCTGCGTGTTCTTATAGTAACCAACGTGAGACTCTACTCACAGGTGCCATGGAGCAGTTGCAACGGGTATCATGTCATTAGTCATCAGAATATTAACCAGTGATGAAATGTCCACTCTATTTGAATTCGAAGAAAATAGGAACCTTGTCACAAAGGAATGTGAGGTGATGTCAAAATTTATCCAACATACAAAAATTAACTGCAGGGCTTTCATGTATGCAGTAGTAGCACACAAGGAAATATTATGTCTTGGAAGCGTATATTTCATTTCCTCTTCACATATTAACGCCCTTGTTTTAGTATGGATTGGGAAAATAAACACGAAAAACTTAAGTTCCTGAGAAGCATATAAGTCATTTCCTCTTCTCATATCATAACTTTTGTTTTAGTATGAGGTAAAAAAATAAACAGTTTAGGGTTCTGAAACATAATATGACACCAGATTCTTATCGTAGGCGCTATCGGAAACGCAAAAAGCAGGGAGTTATCCATTCTTTTGTCCAAAAGTCTGTTTCCTTTCATGCATTACTCACGCTAGGAGACACTTATTTAAGGACTTGTGGGCATCAAGTTCTTCGGCAGAACAAGTCTTATGTTATTGTGCTAATTACGGTATGGAGAAAATGCATCAAAGACGAGTTCCCCTGGAGCAGAGAGGATATTTGCACATGTCTGTATTCAGCAGTGACTGCCAGCTACCACAACACTTCACAGAATCCTTGCGGCAGGCAACACAACTGTGCGTGCACTTCAGACTTCATTCAGTAAGACGTCAGGAGATGGATGGAAACGTCAAATTAA
This sequence comes from Schistocerca piceifrons, assembly GCF_021461385.2. Lineage (NCBI taxonomy): Eukaryota > Metazoa > Arthropoda > Insecta > Orthoptera > Acrididae > Schistocerca > Schistocerca piceifrons. The sequence goes on from NC_060149.1 coordinate 173,239,774, forward strand.
CGTTGCTTTCCGAGTCGTATTCAATCCAGAATGAGGTGTTATTAAGGTAGTTGAACATTCTAGCAATTACACTTCTATAATTCCCATATGAGTATTCCGATAGTCAAAAGAACCCGTTAGTGTGAAACCATCTGGAACTGCGTTAACCTCAAACTGCAAGAACTTGCGACAATAGGTGGACTCTTCTCTTCGCTAGGTGACCTATTACTGATATTTAGGATTTCTCCGTCCCAGGCGTAATGGAAATGGAACTTCAGAGGCGCTTTCCGCTATTCTTGACAAACGTCAGCAACTTGTAATTACTGCGAGTTACAACTGTGTGATGATAATGGTTCAGGTTGTCAGTAGTTGTAGTGGTGTTATGCTGTCAAACTGCTGACAGCAACGTGAATGGTGGCGCACATAATTTAGCGCTGACTACCTACTTAAGTAAAGATAGTGTTGTGACATCGTCGGTTATCTTTATTTGGCCTCAGCTTGAGTAATCCGATTTAACGAACATAGTACTACACTCGGGGGCTGCTAATGATACAGTATGACTACAGAGATCATCGTGCAGGTATTACATTAATTCTGCAGTAAATTGCTTAAAAAATATTACCCTCAGCTATGCAGCTGGAATGACTCATTACACAGGTACTCTATGTTGCACTTGGTTAAGTGATCAGTTCGCTTCAATCCTGCTTCTACTGTTTGTAGATACTTGTATACTTCAAAAATGGTTCAAATGGCTCTGAGCGCTATGGGACTTAACGTCTGAGGTCATCAGTCCTCTAGAACTTAGAACTACTTAAACCTAACTGACCTAAGGACATCAGAAACATCCATGCCCGAGACTGAGTCGAACCTGAGACCGTAGCTGTCGCGCGGTTCCAGACTGTAGCGCCTAGAACCGCTCGGCCACCCAGGCCGGCATACTTGTATACTGACCATTCGTTAATTGACTAAATATGAACTACAATCTAATTCGCATGTATAAGACATTGGTTAGCGCCGGCACAAAGGTATGACTAAGGATTGGATGCCGTTGGAGTCCCGTTATTTTGATGGTAAGACAAATATTCGCAAATCACCTCTATTGCCTCAAAAAACAATTGCATCTTAAATATCGAAGGACCAACGTCCACTCTGCCACAGCGCGTTGAAATACAGCGACGACGGCAGATGAAAATTTTTGAGCGACTGAGCTTCGAACCTAGACTTCCTGCTTACTAGACAGGCGTGCTGACCACTGCACTATTATTTTTTTAAAAAGTTTGAGAAGACTTTCAGCACCAGGTAGGCGGAGGCAAAGAGGGCAGGGGTCGAAATTCCGAGGCCTGGCCACAATGCCTCCCCCATACCTGTCACTGAGCAGCTGCATTATTCACATATATTCCATGTTTGCACTCATATATACCTTTAAATTGTAGAACAAAATTGAAGTAGTAATTAAGGTAAAATAAATTACAGATTGTCGCCTCCAATGGCGTGCGTTCCTTGTGGAACATAGCTTATAGCAGTGAACAGGTTGACGGAAAAATAAATAACAAACATTCATTCAGAAATATATTCACAATTTAAGATATTATGCACTGGATGCATATGAGGTCTGTAAGGAAGCCATATATTTTTCAACAAATGGAAGAAGTTTCGGAGCCGGAGGGGTGACCACAGGCTCACACAATCCGAGAACATCTCGGAAGTAGACAACACTTCCTCCTAACACTTCCGCGTCTAACAGTGTTGCCAGATTGTGCAGATGGCCGGACTTACAGTTGTCAGGGGCAGTCAGTTTTATTGGCCACGTTAAGTGAACGACTCGGACTTAGTCTCTGTGGCGGCCGGCTGGCGGTCAGTGTTTGTGTCTAAGACTGTACGCCAATGTGTTTCATTCGCATATCTGTGTGGGGCTAAAGTTTGGTTATGGATAATACGTATGCTCAGATTGCGAATCTAACATCATAAATAAAGAGGGGGAAATGAATTAGGCGTCCTTCGTCTTCCGTAAAATCAAATATATTTTAGTTATTCTATCTTAAATGAACTGCGCAGAAAATCATTCACCAGAAGTAAATAACTTGTTAGCAAGATCAGATGATATTAACAGCTTGCCGGCGCGGGTTAGCCGTGCTCTCAACGGCGTCATAATGCGGATTGCACGGCTGCTTGCGCAGTCAGTTCGAATCATGCCCCGGGCATGGATGTGTGTTAGGTCAGGTTGGTTTAAGTAGTTCTAGGTCTAGGGGCTGATGACATAATCAGTTTGGTCGCATAATTGTTGACCCATTTTTTGAGCTTTCACGTAAATTTTCTTTATAGAAACGGCCGTATCTTCAGATTGCGTTGACATAGAAGCTCACTTTTTTACACCACTAAGGGACCGGTTACCGCAAGAAGTTCGATACATTTCCGTTTATTATGTCTACCCGTTCTGGAGGTAAACTGGTTTTAAGGGTTGGGTAGACCGATAGACGATCAAGAAAGTGAGACGAGTAGGGTTCCGTTTTTACCGGTTTAGGTGACGAAATCCTAACAACGAAAACAGCTACGACAGCTACTGAAGATGAGGGCCGCATAAATAACACCCCCTACCCTTTATTCGAAATGTTCTAGTTGCAGTCGATACAGCATATTAATCGTAGCTACGCTTTCTATCCAAATCATGTTTACAGGAATGCAGATAGTATCCATTTGCCTATACACGTGGTAATTCACATCCCAGTATTAATGCCACCGCGTTTTAGAAGTGTGAACATTCCCATTGCTAGCTAGCTTAAGAAACACTTCGGCTAATGAACGTTTTCTGGCTGTGGCGAGTCTAGTGGAGAATTCGAAACAATGTAGAATACGTTTGGCAGCTATTTAGTCGTTTATTTCCTGGGGTGGTGCAGAATTATCCTACTAAATTTACTCTTTAACAACAGTATTTTGTAATTTCGATAAACATTCCGAACGATTGTCACATAAGCGGTGACACAAAGGTAGAAAATTCATGTTTTTGAGTCCAGAAAACTCTATGCAACAGAAACTGCAGATCATTTTGCCATTTTCATTGCGAAGTTGCCGGCTTATTCATGTCTGGGGTAATAATACAGGGCTGTTTGCCTGGGTTGTCTGCTAGCGTAGTAAAAGGAAGATCTGGTTTGTTTTCGGTTATAATCTCGATGGAGGCAGGTAGAATATCAGTTAAGTAATTTTAAGAAATTCGCGCGCCCCCAATACGTTTTATCGCTACCTTTATTCTGTACTGACGCCCTGTGGATGTCAATATGACACTCTTGTAGAATTTCATACATGTTACTGCCTACTTTTTCCGCTTCTGTCAATAATGGAATTGACTTAAGTGTGGCACTGAATGATTTTTAACTGAATTTCGTTATGAATCTTCACGCATTGCTAAATTTGCACACTTTCATGGTAGGTCAGCAACGGTAATCCAGTATGACTAGTCTGAACGTTGACACAGACCGTTTCGCAGCCGAATGCGGATAATACTTTGCTAATTCGTAACGATCTGGGGTTCTTTGTCTTACTAAAACAGTTATGTTATCTCGTTAAGTTGAAATTCATTTTTATTGGTACAGTTCATACCAATTAGCGTTTCTTCTTTTAGTTCTTTCTTATATTTACGTGTTGTATTTAACACATTAATCAGCGTTAATATAGTCTTACAAATAATTGAAAACAGTCTAAAAAAGTTCAGATAGTTTGTCAATTTCACGCCTGTGCATAGTATGTTGGTAGCACTTCGTCGCCTTGCGTGTTATGTTGTGTAGCAGACTTTAAAGCCGTGCGGATCAGCATAACGAAAAGGCGAGGGGTCTCGCTCGTTTTGTCCACGACTGTACGTATCAGGCAAGGTTTAATAAATTTGCTTATGGCCTTTGTGTAGTAATACTCTCTAGAAGGTGTGTATCTGTCCTGGGGAACATAAATCCAGGCAATATAATATGACTATTCTGTGAACAGTTAAGATAAGTGAACTTCGCCGGTTTCTTCTCTTTTACATTCTTGGAATGTCAGTGTTAGCATCACTTAGAGGGCAAAGCAACCATAAATGAAAGTACAGGTAAAAAGGTTTAGAAGAGTTGCATAAACCATAATAGCCATCTTTACATGTTAAAGTTGCATGATTCTTGAGATAAATATGGAATGTTCAGATGTATTGTAGGTTAATTGTTATTTTATTTAATAAATACATTTGAGTGGAACAGTTACAGCTAATTGTATTAGATACGCTAATGTGGTGAAACTTCTTGGTGTGAAAGTGACGCTTTAGATTATGTGAGTGCTTCATGTAGTCTTCGCTGCTGCATGAACACAAGCTGTCAGCACTGGAATATAATGGCGCGGAATTTTCGGTGGCACCACCACCACAAGAAATTTCATCATATGGGGGAATAAAAAGTGAAAGCTAATGTAAAGTAACAAAAATGTATCTTAATGTGAACAAGGCGTCTGATAATGAACCCGTCGGTTCGAAACCGGTAATGACGCCATTTGTAGAAGTAAATAGCATTATAAGAAGTGGCTGGTTGCGGTTATCTTCTCTGCGAGAATCAACCTGTACAGCGTGTATAAAAAAGAAGCATCCAATTTTGCATGTGTATATTTCTCAAATTAATAAACATATACAATGAATTTTGTTTTTTTTTATATATGGGAAACTCAAAAAGGTTTTTTTTTTCATATCATTCCATAGGTGTTCAGCATGCTCCCCTTGAGTTGCAGGGCATACGCCAATGCGGTATTCAAATTGTTTCCACATGCAGCGAGCATTTCTTGCGTTACAGCTTCCAGAGCTACTGTTATTCGATGTCTCAGTTCATTCATTGCTGATGGTAACGGAGGCACATAAACGCAGTCTATTATAAATCCCCTCAAGAAATAATCACATACACTCAGGTCCGGTGACCTTGGAGACCAGTGATGTATGGTTGAATCATTTGGTCCAGAACGATCAATCCATCGTTCAGTAATCCTTTGATTTAAAATCCCGCACTTCCATATGCCATTGTTGCGCTGCCCCATCCTGTTGGTAAATGAAATCGTTCGAATCGGTCTTCAACTGTGGGAAAAGAAAGTTCTCAAGCATAGCGAGATATGTGCTTTCTGTAACAGTGCTCTCGGCAAGGAAAAATGGACCATACACCTTTTCCTGTGAAACTGCACAAAACACATTAAATTTTGGAGAGTCCCTCTCATGTTGTACAACTTTATGTGGTTGTTCCGTACCTCATATTCTCATATTATGATGGTTCACCTTTCCATTTCAATGGAATGTTGCCTCCTCACTAAACAATAAGCATAGAAGATAACTGTCATCCTCCACCTTACAAAGAACGAAATTAAAAAACTCCACACATTGTTCTTTGTCACCTTCACGACGAGCTTGCAGTAGTTGAATTTTGTACAGTTTCATGAGTAAACGTCCACGCAACACACACCAGACAGAATCGGGGGCATGGTGAGCTGTCGAGCTGCACGGCGAACGGATTTCTGCGGCCTCTTTGTGAAACTATGGTTGGTGCGTTCGACGTCTGTGTCTGACACTCGGAGCCACCCATCGATTTGCCTTTACACACACAACCTGCTTCTCGGAATTGTTAATGCCATCGTCTAATGCTCTGTGTTGTAGGAGCATTCACACCGTACCTAGTATGAAAGTCACGCTGAATAGTTATTACTGACCCAACGTAGAACGCAAAATGCTTTCTGTTGTTCCAATACCATTTTTACTAGAACTGAAGTGGGCGCACACTGTTGCCACCTAGCGGGAATCAAGTATAACTCGAAAGTTTGCTCTTTCTAACAGTATGTTGTTCACCGACATATCTGAAATACACTACTGAGCATTAAAATTGCTACACCAAGAAGAAATGCAGGTAATAAACGGGTATTCATTGGACAAATATATTATACTAGAACTGACATGTCATTACATTTTCACGCAATTTGGGTGCATAGATCCTGAGAAATCAGTACCCAGAACAACCACCTCTGGCCGTAATAGCGGCCTTGATATGCCTGGGCATTGAGTCAAACAGATGGCGTGTACAGGTACAGCTTCAACACGATACCACAGTTCATTAAGAGTAGTGACTGGCGCATTGTGACGAGCCAGTTGCTCGGCCACCATTGACCAGACATTTTCAGTTGGTGAGAGTTCTGGAATATGTGCTGGTCAGGGCAGCAGTTGAACATTTTCTGTATCCAGAAAGACCCGTACATGACCTGCAACATGCGGTCGTGCATTATCCTGCTGAAATGTAGGGTTTCGCAGGGATCGAATGACGGGTAGAGTCACGGGTCGTAACACATCTGCAATGTAACGTCCACTGTTGAAAGTGCCGTCAATGCGAACAAGAGGTGACCGAGACATGTAACCAATGGCACCCCATACCATCACGTCAGGTGATACGCCAGTATGGTGATGACGAATACACGTTTCCAATATGCGTTCACCGTGTAAGTAGGCTGTTTAGGTTTTCTTATTGGTAACGGCACGTAGCGCTCTGTATGAAAATCACTGGCTGTGCTGTGTGCAGTCTGTGGCTAGTTTGCATTGTTGTCTGCCATTGTAGTGTTGGGCAGCTGGATGTTAACAGCGAGTAGCGTTGCGCAGTTGGAGGTGAGCCGCCAGCAGTGGTGGATGTGGGGAAGTGAGATGGCGGATGTGTCCATCAGAAACAGTACATTTGTAAGAATGGATGTCATGAACTGCTATATATATTATGACTTTTGAACACTATTAAGGTAAATACAGTGTTTCTTCTCTATCAAAATCTTTCATTTGCTAACTATGCCTATCAGTAGTTAGTGGCTTCAGTAGTTTGAATCTTTTATTTAACTGGCAGTAGTGGCGCTCGCCGTATTGCAGTAGTTTGAGTAACGAAGATTTTTGTGAGGTAAGTAATTTGTGAAAGGTATAGGTTAATGTTAGTCAGGCCCATTCTTTTGTAGGGATTATTAAAAGTGAGACTGTGTTGCGCTAAAAATATTTTGTGTCAGTTTAAGAACAGTCATGTATAATTGTTCAAATGGGACGTTTCATATGTCGACCCTTAGCCGACGATACCTCACTGGAATCTTCTGATTTTTTCTTGTAGTTTGTGTAATTAGTGTAGCTTTTGTTTATTGCTAGCGCGTAATTGTAGAGAGAATCTCCTTTGTAGTTGCAGTCTTTCATTGTTGTACAGTAAAACAGTTGTGGCATGCATGTAGATTTGCACCAAGTTTGCGATTAACTAGATATTATTTTCAGTGCTATGTTAATGTGTTTTCTTATTTTTGTTCTTCAAATTGTGCTTTTCTGTGTTATCGTGTGAAATATTGTGACAATTATGGCGTGTGAAAAACGTAATACTAGGCTGCAAAGTAAACTGAGAAATGACAGTGAAGACGAAAGAAGTGTGTTAGCGCCACCGTGTAATGAATTAACTAATGTTCAGCATAGTAATTTAGTAATTGTGCATAGGGAAATGGAGCGGGCGGCAAACAATGGTGTAGACAGTGAAACAATTAGTGAACAGGGAAGCATTATCGATCGATCGGTCGGCAACAGCCCGCCTCAGGAATCGGGAATGACAGGGTACAATCTTGCAAATATTGCAGATTCAGGTTTTGCCTCCTCACCGTTTTCTCAAATAAGTCAAGACACATTTTCTGCTTGTCAAAATGCGAATGTTGCTGGTGCAACTTCACTGCCGAAAATCACTGAGGAACATGTTCCAGACACCAGTGCATTGTTATTACAGTTAATTCAACAAATGGGACAAAGGCTACAAAAGTTAGACACAACGCTTGAACAAAAGCAGAAACAAATGGGACAAAATCTTCAAAAGTTAGACAAAATGGAACAAAATCTTCAAAAGTTAGACACAATGGAACAACAACAGAGACAAACACAGCAATGGAACAAAAGCTTCAAAAGTTAGACTCAGTGGAACACACGCTTGAGCAAACACGTGAAGATTTAACGACTGAGTTACATAAAATCGAATCTAAATGTCAAAAAGTCTGTAATGACGTAAAAACACAAATTTGTGAGCATTTCCAACCTATTTTTTCGCGGCATGAAATTACATTACAGAATCATGAAGCAGCCATAAAACAACTGCAAACTATTGCTCATGAAAATCATGAGACCTTGCAAGCTAAAATTGACTCAGTTGCATCTATCGATTCGGTTACGCAACTTGCAAAAACTCAGGAAAACTTAAAGGACACAGTAGATACGATTTCAACACAAATGGACACTTTGAAACTTGGTTCAGAAAAACACACTGAGGAAATAAGTACACTGTCGGAGAAAGTAGCCGAACTTTCGGATCAGTTCACTAACTTATCTGCAAAGGTAGATGATGATCTGAATGACGCAAGACCTGTAGCCATCACTGACACAGAAGAGTATGAACAAATTAAGAAATTCAAACAAAATGAGAATCAAATTAATACGCAACACAAAAGAGAAATCCGGGAAGTACAAAATCAGTTGGCACAAGTAATACAAAAATTACATATTTCAGAGGACACTCGCGCTCCAACACGGGAAGAGGGACTTAGAAATACGGAAAAGCCACAAAATAATAACACAGGGCATTTCGGAAATTATGAAAGAAATTGGCAAGGTGCACCGAATTTTGAGATGGAACCGCCGACACGACGTAACAATAACCGATATGCTACTCGTCGACACGATGATTTTGCCTATAAGCTGTTCATTACTACAATGGAATGTAGTCGAATTAAGTCGGGTGATGCTGAGGGAATTAGATTAGGAAATGAGACACTTAAAGTAATAAAGGAGTTTTGCTATTTGGGGAGCAAACTAACTGATGATGGTCGAAGTAGAGAGGATATAAAATGTAGACTGGCAATGGCAAGGAAAGCGTTTCTGAAGAAGAGAAATCTGTTAACATCGGGTATAGATTTAAGTGTCAGGAAGTCATTTCTGAAAGTATTTGTATGGAGTGTAGCCATGTATGGAAGTGAAACATGGACGATAACTAGTTTGGACAAGAAGAGAATAGAAGCTTTCGAAATGTGGTGCTACAGAAGAATGCTGAGGATAAGGTGGGTAGATCACGTAACTAATGAGGAGGTATTGAATAGGATTGGGGAGAAGAGAAGTTTGTGGCACAACTTGACCAGAAGAAGAGATCGGTTGGTAGGACATGTTCTGAGGCATCAAGGGATCACCAATTTAGTATTGGAGAGCAGCGTGGAGGGTGAAAATCGTAGAGGGAGACCAAGAGATGAATACGCTAAGCAGATACAGAAGGATGTAGGTTGCAGTAGGTACTGGGAGATGAAGAAGCTTGCACAGGATAGAGTAGCATGGAGAGCTGCATCAAACCAGTCTCAGGACTGAAGACCACAACAACAACTACACGTAAATTCAAAACATTTAAGAATTCTGGCAACGACATTCATTCACAAGCGTGGCTCCATCAATTCTCTCATTGTTCTCTTCCCAACTGGTCATTAGAGCACAGATTAGAATTTATGTGTGGCTACTTAGAGAATGAACCAGCTGAAAAAATGCGATCGGTCATTCACGATTGTCACTGTGAAGGAGAATTTTATCATGCGTTCCTATCAGCATATTGGTCTCAAGCTACACAAGACCGAGTAAAACGTAGCATCATAATGATGAAACATTTCGAACAATCTGAATTTTCCATCCTTGTGAAATATTTTGAAGACATGTTGCACAAGAGTCAGTACCTGTCAAACCCATACAGCCCCTCAGAACTCATCCGCATTTGCTTAATCAAATTACCTGAACATTTAAGACATATTATTTTGGCAGGACGTTGCAAAGACGACACTGAAGTTTTTCAGGGATTCTTACAAGATTTAGAAATTGACACTGACAATCGCGGAACGCGAAAACAGGAACACAACAATTACAGGTCACATCCGTCGCAATTCCGCGATGAAAGAAATAATAACTGTACACGACAAGGCTATTCTCACAACACAAATCGTGACCAAAGCAGACAACACCCGTATGACAACCGTTGGCAGAGTAGTAATAATTACAGGGAAAGATCACCTCTCTGTGATAGTGACTATCATAGAGACAATCAGAGAAACAGACAATATGGGAACCAAATAATTATTATCAAGGGAGACAGAATAGACGCAACGGTCCAGCGCACAGTTACGATGCAAGGAGAAATTCTCCACCACGTGACCGACAAGAAAGAAACTATGGAATCTACCGACATGACGACAGACGATATGATCGTAACGACAGACCTGAATTGCATTAGAACTGGCGGGATTCAAACAGGGCAGGGCCCTCTCGACAAGGTGAATTTGTAGAAGTTAGTTCTCCAAATCCCAATAACGACGCGCGCCATCAAAGATACAATAGGCAGTGACTCATACCGCTGGCAGCCACAAAACGTACTTATGAAACTAACGCCGCAGCTGCCGTAGCTAGTAATTACGTAAAAATGGAAAACATTAGGGACATCTTACTCCAGGAACACGACGTAAAACGTAACAACATTGCATATCCTGTGATTCACATTACCATAAATGACGTAAAATTTACGGCAGTACTTGACTCTGGCAGTCCCATTTCAGTAATTAGTGAAACAGCCTTTAGCAAATGCAACAAATCGGACAACTGCCCCACACTTCCGTTACGTAAGGTTAAATTACAAGGTGCATGCAATCTTTGGAAAAAGTGTAGATGTACGCCAACAAACCAACTTAGAATTCTTTTGTCAAAGCCACAGCTTCTCTATGAACTTTCTTATTGTTCCATTATTGTCGACGGAAATTATATTGGGAGTAGACTTTTTGAATGAATGCAAAGCAATCTTAAACTTTCACGATGCTGAAATAAGTTTAGAGAAAGAAGGTAAGTGAATAGCTTGGAAATTTGAAGATTGGCTCTCAAACCATGACGAAGAAATTAATCGGCTTTACCTCCTGTTAGACAACAGTTCAGAATTTTCGACGGAACTTGACACTAACAATCACTCTGAAAGTACTGAGAGGGATGATATCGACGGCGCATTTGATACTAATGAGTTAATTCAGAATAAAATTCAAACAATTGAGAATTGTAATGACACTGATAGGCAAGACCTTTTTGAGATTTTACAAGCACATTCCACAGTTTTTACTCACAAAACAGGAACAATCAAGGGATTTCAATACCAATTTCGTGTTCGTGAGCATACTAAATTTTGTGTTAGACCATACGTAATTCCGGCACATTATAGGGACCGTGTTAGAACAGAAATACAATCTGTGCTTGACAAGGGCATTATGGAGCCTGCAGCAAGCTCATACAACAATCCATTACATGTTGTTGAGAAGAAAAATGGATCGATCAGGCTTGTCTTAGATTCGAGACAAATCAATACTATCATCATTCCAGAAACAGACAGGCCGCAAATGTTGGAAGAACTTCTTCAAAATTTTAATGGTGTAAAAGTGTTGTCTTCTATTGATCTCAGATCCAGCTTTTATCAGATCGAACATCATCCAGAATGTAGAAAATACACAACTTTCCTTTGTTTCGGCGTTTGTTATCAGTTTCGGAAACTTCCTTTTGGTTTGAACATTTCTTCGGCAGCATTCATTCGCGGGCTAAATTCCGTATTACCTGAGTTCTTAAAACGTCACTTCACCTTATATGTGGACGATACTCTGATAGCAGAAGCCTCATGGGAACAACACAATCGCATCCTCAACAGCGTGTTACATATTTTTGCAGAATCTGGAATTACAGTTAACTTGAAAAAGTCTGAATTTGGTAGGACAAAGGTGAAGTTTTTGGGACATATTATTTCTTCTGAAGGCATTAAGCCGGATCCTGAAAACTTAGAGGCAATCAGAGCCATTCCAGTTCCATCCACAAAAAAACAAGTCCGCAGTTTTCTAGGTCTCGTAAATTTTTACTGTCGTTTTCTGAATATGCAAATTCTAGTTACACCTAAACTTTGTTCTCTCACTGGAAATAATACTATTTGGAACTGGGAGGAACAAGCACAGTTGGAATTCAATTCTTTGAAAGAAGCATTCCTTAACGCGCCAATACTAGCTCATCCAGAGCCGAGTGCTAACAAAATCTGAAAAAAATTATTCCGTTACTGAATTAGAAGCTTTAGCTATCGTTTGGGCATTTAACAAATTCCGTTTCTTTCTTTCTGGTAAGCACGTAAAAGTATACAGTGATCATCGTGCATTACAATTTCTTATGTCTTCAAAATTAAATCATGACAGGTTAAAACGTTGGGCATTGTTTCTGCAAGAATTCCACTTCACAATAGTCTACATTCCCGGCAAGGAGAACATTGTTGCGGACGCACTGTCATGCGCACCGGCTGGGCTTGAGAAAAGTAACACAGAAGGCAACCTCGAGAAAAATTTCAGTATTCTTTACATTCAGAAAGTCGCCTTTGAAAATTTCATCACCACATCTTTAAAGGACATTGCTCATGAACAAGATAAAGATCCGATTTGGAAAGACAGCAAAAGTACATGGCATGAAAAGACACACAGATTCGCCATTATTATCTGGTTAGAAACAACATACTGTTCAAATGCTACACTGTTGATGACAAGCTATGGGTACTTTGCATTCCTGGCGATTTTGTTAATAAGCTCATTTGGTACATTCATTTCAGCTATGCACATTTTGGTCCACGAAAATGTTATCATATACTTCGGACGACTTGTTATTTTAACAATATTCGAAGAGTCTTGTCTATTTGTAAACTTTGTCAAAAGGCTAAACCATCTACTGTCTCACATCGTGCTCCGTTGTTTCCTATCATTCCTTCTAAATTAAAATAATTTGCTGCTGTTGATCTCTTGGGACCCCTTGTCACAACATCTAATGGATTTTCGTACGTTCTAGTCGCTGTTGAACTTACTTCAAAATTTGTTTCTTTCACTCCGTTACGTAAAGCCACTGAATGGCCTGTATCCAACGCCTTTGTTAAAAACTTCTTACGTGACGTTGGACACGTTAGTAAAGTCATTTCAGATAACGGATCGCAGTTCAGATCTGCTGTTTGGTCACGCATGCTTCGGAACCATAAAATCAAACCTGTTTTTATTTCATTGTACTCAACACATTGTAACCCCTCTGAACGGATTATGAAAGAAATCAATAAGCTTTGCAGACTTTATTGTCACAGAAAGCATCAGTATTGGGACAGGTATTTACACTTATTTCAAAACGTGCTGAATGAAATGCCTCGTGACTCCACTGCTTTACCACCTATTCTTGTACTGAAGAATGAAGAACCACCGACCAGAATTAGAGAGCTTGTACCTTTCCCGAATACACGTAAACTTCGACACTAAGACATAATTGATTTGGCTATTAAAAATATAAAATCTGCAGCAGACAAAAGGAGAAAACTACACGGTAAAACAAATGCAAAGAAATTGTATATTGGTCAGAAAGTTCTCATTAAAGCTCATTCACTGTCACATAAGAAGAAACACTTGAGTCACAAAGTCTTTCTAGTTTACAATGGACCTTACAGAATCCGACGTATACCACATGATAATTGCGTTCAAGTTGAAACTCTGCGTACTAGGAAGAGTAAAGATTTACACCACATTTCACATGTAAAACCGTTTATTGAAAGATAATCTGTTTTTTAACTTAGTCTTTGCCATAAAACTTTTCACTTCACGCTACTAGTACAATTTGTCACACTGAGAAACTGTTAACATGCAACAATGTTTTGAAGTTAACTATCCAGTCTAGAACCTAGGGAACATTTTTAAACAGAAATTACGAATGCATTGTTATAGTCAACAGACGACACAGTGATGTTATTTGTACATTCTTGCTTGTTAGTTGCACGATTACGTAACGACTATCAGGCTTACATACTTAGAACATATACTGGAACTGCTAATGAGATTTTAATGCAACATTACGGTTTACTTGAAAATGCATTCTGGATTTAAAGTACTTTCTGCGAGATACCAGATGACACAGTGGTTAGTTTATGTGACAGCTACACGATTTTATCACGACGCTATTAATGAGTGACAATTTACAATGTTGCTTTTGCGGTGTTTCTGTTTTATATCTGCACAGTTTTCCTGAATTCTTCTGGAAAGGAAAACATGTTTTATTAGTAACTTTTGTGGTATAGCTACAATGAGACAGCCTTTTCCATAGCACAACAATACGTTACAGCACAGTACTTTCTTCATCACGGCAATAAGCGTAATAAGTAAAATATCTATACGCAAAGCATTTCACTTTTGTTTATCATGAAGTAAGTACATTGACTTCTGCAGAACTTAGCTTTCGGAGGACGATAACTTCGACACTTCCACAGAGATTATCTTACAACAAGACGCACAGTTTTAGCGCTACCGTACACGTATTTGAGTGATTAATTTTGTACTTAAAACATTTATTTTTAAAGATTTTTGAATTACAATGATACAAAGGTTTTCCATGATACATTTCATTCCATTGCTGTAATCTGTAACACCTGAGGGTATAATTACATTAATCCTCAGGGGGGTACACGCTTACTTTATGTGCCATGTGTTTGGCAAGCACAAGGAGCCCTAGCTAATATGGTATTTGCTTATACAACTTTACACATCGGTACCATATTTCTCTAACACATAAATTACACAGCTATCTGATCATTTAACTGAGAGAGACAAACATTTATTTTACTACGTCAGTGACAGATGTTTAAGCAATTACACAGTTGGATAACTTCACACTTATGAAACTGTATTTTGTCTGCACTTTGTGAACTGTTCATATTTTTTCAGAACCATTGTGATACTATGAGAGCTTTGAATGATGTATTTGGTAAGGGATCATGATTTTTGAAGTATGCTTGAGGTAGATGACTTTATTGAAGGTCTTGAAATTATTGAAAGAAGCTGCGACGATTCTGAGATGTGATTGATCTGTTATGATGTTATTATTACGATGACGATGTGTATTATGCTGTTGAGGTATGTTTATGATCAATAAGCTGAGAATCGTACTTTATGAGTTATGAAATGTGTGTAAATGCGTGAATGTATCACAATGCAGGCAAAAATTTTTTGCACACTGTTATATTCATAGGATTTTGTTTCTACACATTTGCAACGCAAATTCTCGACCTGTGAAATTTTTTATATGAGACTCTCACTGTAGTGCAAACTGGTGTCGTAAATATTTCGGTAAGAAAGTTAAGTGCCCTTCACGTAATGCGTCGTGGGCACCCAGCTGCGTGACAGTTGCCTGGAAAAAAGTCATTAGTGTGTGCCTTTCAGAGGCACAGGTGGGGAAAAAAGGAGGCCATTATCCTCACTATTGGCATTTCTTTGTAGAAAGCATCGCAAATACAACACGCTCAAACTTGAAAACATATGATCATATTGTGGAGCTCTTAATTTATGATATTTACTAAAATGCCTAATGACATGATGAGAAACATTTTACATCTATTGTCTTTCTAGCTGAGAGAATTTTTTTGCCTTTGGAGACGCCATTTGCCTAGTGAATGACGTTTCATATGTTGCTTTATACAGGGTGAGTCACCTAACGTTGCCGCTGGATATATTTCGTAAACCACATCAAATACTGACGAACCGATTCCACAGACCGCACGTGAGGAAAGGGGCTAGTGTAATTGTTTAATACAAACCATACAAAAATGCACGGAAGTATGTTTTTTAACACAAACCTACGTTTTTTTTAAATGGAACCACGTTAGTTTTGTTAGCACATCTGAACATATAAACAAATACGTAATCAGTGCCGTTTGTTGCATTGTAAAATGTTAATTACATCCAGAGATATTGTAACCTAAAGTTGACGCTTGGAACCTCCGACGTTCAGTTGCGTGTTGTAACAAACACGGGCCACGGTCGGCGAGCAGCATCTGCAGGGACATGTTTACGATGACGACCGTGTTTACAAGTGTGGTTGTAGTGCACTGTTGTGGTTTGGTCTAGCTGTCGCAGTGTCCGCATGTAGCGCTTGCTGCCATTGTTATTCTGCATTCGTCTCCGCACGCAGATCAACTGTAGTACACCGTGTTACCAGACGTCTGTGATAGTGTAGTGTTGTAGGAACTGTGACCATGGTATATTCGAACTCTGAAAAGGCGGAGATGATACTCATCTATGGCGAGTGTCGACGAAATGCAGCTGAAGCCTGCAAGGTGTATGCAGAACGGTACCCGGACAGAGAGCATCCAACGTGCCGCACATTGCAAAACATCTACTGCCAACTGTATGCAACAGGTATGGTCGTAGCACGCAAACGGGTCCGTAACAGGCCCGTCACAGGAGAAGCGGGTGCAGTTGGTGTGTTAGCTGCTGTTGCCATGAACCCACACATGAGTACACGGGACATTGCGAGAGCTGGTGGACTGAGTCAAAGTAGTGTCATGCGCATACTGCATCGTCACCGCTTTCACCCGTTTCATGTGTCGCTACATCAGTAATTACATGGTGATGACTTTAATCATCGAGTGCAGTTCTGTCCATGGGCATTAACAGAGAATGCGTTGCAGTTCTACCTGTTTACCAATGAAGCGGGTTTCACAAACCACGGGGCAGTGAATCTACGGAACATACATAACTGGTCCGTGGACAATCCTCGCTGGCTCAGACAGGTAGAGCGACAGCGACCGTGGACTGTAAATGTATGGTGCGGAATCATTGGCGGTTGTCCTCACTTCATTGCAGGGGCCCAAACAGCTGTAACATACATCGCGTTTCTACAGAATGATCTGCCAACGTTGCTCGAAAATGTCCCACTGGAAACGCATCGACGTATGTGGTATCAGCATGATGGTGCACCTGCACATTCCGCAATTAACACTAGGCTGACCCTTGACAGGATTTTCGACGAGCGTTTCATAGGACGTGGAGGACGCATAAATTGGCCAGCCCGTTCTCCTGATCTTACACCTCTGGACTTCTTTCTGTGGTGTACGTTAAAGGAGAATGTGTACCGTGATCTGCCTACAACCCCAGAGGATATGAAACAACGTATTGTGGCAGCCTGCGGCGGCATTACACTGGATGTACTGCGGCGTGTACGACATTCATTATGCCAGAGATTGCAATTGTGTGCAGTAAATGATGGCCACCACATTGAATATCTATTGGCCTGACATGTCGGGACACACTCTATTCCGCTCCGTAATTGAAAACGGAAACCACGTGTGTACGTGTACCTCACCCCACATGGTAATGTACATGTGCGTCAGTGAAAATGACCAATAAAAAGGTGTTAGCATGTGGACGTAATGTGCTGTTCCAGTCTCTTCTGTACCTAGGTCCATCACCGTTCCCTTTGGATCCCTACGTAATTCGGTGCTCTCCGATAGACACGATCGAACAGCGGAGGAGTGGTACTCAAGCGTCAACTTTAGGTTACAATATCTCCGGATGTAATTAACATTTTACAATGCAACAAACGGCACTGATTACGTATTTGTTTATATGTTCAGATGTGCTTACAAAACTAACGGGAATCCATTTAAAAAGTAGGTTTGTGTTAAAAAGCATACTTCCGTGCATTTTTTTATGGTTTGTATTAACCAATTACACCAGCCCCTCTCCTCACGTTCGGTCTGTGGCATCGGTTCGTCAGTATTTGATGTGGTTTACGAAATATGTCCAGCGGTAATGTTAGGTGATTCACCCTGTATATATATTTGCTCATTTTGTTTAATATCAAGTTTCTAGCAGCAGCAGCATTGGTTAAAATAAAATTTAATAGATGTACTAATACCACTATTTTCTGTCTACAGACCCAGTAAAGAATAATTTTATGATGAACTTTCGTAGAAAAGAGAGCACAAATAGACATTTCCCTTCACAGGAATTGCAAAAATAATTTTTTAACAGTTTGGTAACTTATCTGCTAGAGTAAGTCAAGGTGATGCATCACTCTAGTGTTAAGATGTGACATAGGTATTAGACATGGCCATCTTTACTGTAATATTCTTTCTGCTTGAGCTTTGTCATGTTTAGATATAAGTTATTGCATTTGCTGCTGCTGTGTGTCAGGCATAGTGCTACAGAATTACGCTTTGTATTACTCTGTTAAGCCAGTTTTACTACTGATTTATTTTTCTTGTTTGCTGCATATTGCCTTACATTAGTTGTAATATTGCAATTGCTTTGCTAATTTATATTTAATGCTGCTTGCTTTGCCAATTTCAATTTTTTTGTCATTGCTGTTTGTGTTAATTTGTTATGTGCTGCTGCATTGTCTCATCCATTGGTATATATTTCTGAGCTCAGTAGATTTAAGTTAGCTTAAGAGTGGTTAGAATATATAAGAGAATGAGGTGCGATGAATTGGAAGAAATGCATTGAGAAGTTATACGGAAAAAGTACAGAAAGCAGGTATAGGTAGGATTTTCTTGGAAATAAATGATGAGGTAAGATAATGGAAAATAAATAATGAGGTAAGAAATATGTGAACATATAAATACAGAAAGCATGCTTGGATGGGATTTTTTTGGCAGAAACAAATGTTGAACTAAGACGAAAGATCTATGGAATGAAGTTTTGGGTTGGACTGCAGTACCAAATGTTACACTGAAAACAAACCCTGTCCTTTCCTCCTGTGTTATTCTGCTATGTGTTTGTGTACTCTTGTGTATTTGTGTTTTTCCTGTCTTTATGTGTTTAGGTAATACGATTTATGTTGTAGAATTTTTCTAGTACTAAGCTACATTCACTATGAGGAGGAATACTGTTATCCTCAAATATAATTTGCATTAATAATATGTTATTTTCTTTGTAAAGATTTTTATATACATTATTAATTCTGTTCTGTTTCAATGCTCATGTGTGAAATTAATGTTTCGAAAACTGTTCTCATTATTTTATATATTTACTTATGTCATAATTCCTGTAACACTGATGTATTTGTTTATTTCAATTCTTTTGTAAAGCCTGTATTACTACAAATGTTATCTGTATTATTATGTTTTAATGGTGTTTTCTGTATCTTTGTAATTGTATTCTCATGTTATAAAATTGTAATGCACAAGTTCAGCAAATTATGTAACTTGTAAGCATTCATTTCAGTGCACACGTTTCTGTTGGTCATAGTATATGCACAATATGTGAGAAGTTGGGACCGTTAGTGTTTGCACGTGTGTTGATAATTCAGCAAGGGACTGGTTAACAGCATTGCTGGTTCTAAGGACAATTCCAAAGACTTTGTGAGTGCACAAGTGGTGGTTTATGGACTTGCTATATTGTCCGCAAGACTCTTCGATGGTGATTGTGCGCCTTCACAGTCGCAACAGATGGCTGCTGGCCGTCTCTACAAGGACTACAGTGGGTCTGCATCTCTGGTGGCCCACCAATACCATTATTTCTACAAGGACTGCAGTGGGTCTGCACCTCTGGTGGCCCACCAATACCATAATCTCTACCAGGACTACAGTGGGTCTACTCTGTGACGACCTACCTACCAATATTCTTCAAATTTCGACTGACTCTGCTGTGGGTTTGCTCTGTTGTGGACCATTACCTGTCTGCATGTCAAGAGTCAGCACTGTCTTTCTGTTGGAAGGACAACACTACTTCTTCAAGACTGCATTGAAATCCACTACTTCCATGTGCATTGTCTTTTACTGCTCAGACTTTGAGAAAAAAAACTGCAATTTTACTGTGATGAATGATCAGGACTGTCTTTATGGACTGTGAGAAAATTTTAGCTTTTGACCAACATTGTATCAATAAGCGTGTGCATATGATTTCTTTGTTATTGTAACTGTGAAAATTTTTTTAACAAATATGTATTGGCCAGTGCCCCAAAACAATTCGTAAAATTTTTTATGGGGAGCATGGGGTCTTGTAAGTAGGCTGTTTAGGTTTTCTTACTGGTAACGTCACGTAGCGCTCTGTACGAAAATCACTGGCTGTGCTGTGTGCAGTCTGTGGCTAGTTTGCATTGTTGTCTGCCATTGTAGTGTTGGGCAGCTGGATGTTAACAGCGCGTAGCGTTGCACAGTTGGAGGTGAGCCGCCAGCGGTGGTGGATGTGGGGAAGTGAGATGGCGGATGTGTCCATCAGAAACAGTATATTTGTAAGAATGGATGTCATGAAATGCTATATATATTATGACTTTTGAACACTATTAAGGTAAATACAGTGTTTCTTCTCTATCAAAATCTTTCATTTGCTAACTATGCCTATCAGTAGTTAGTGGCTTCAGTAGTTTGAATCTTTTATTCAACTGGCAGTAGTGGTGCTCGCCGTATTGCAGTAGTTCGAGTAACGAAGATTTTTGTGAGGTAAGTAATTTGTGAAATGTATAGGTTAATGTTAGTCAAGCCCATTCTTTTGTAGGGATTATTAAAAGTGAGATTGCGTTGCGCTAAAAATATTGTGTGTCAGTTTAAGCACATTCATGTATAACTGTTCAAAGGGGACGTTTCAACCGCGAAGTCGCCAAACAAGGATGCGACCATCATGATGCTGTAAACAGAACCTGGATTCATCCGAAAAAATGACGTTTTGCCATTCGTGCAACCCGGTTCGTCGTTGAGTACACCATCGCTGGCGCTCCTGACTGTGATGCACTGTCAGGGGTAACCGCAGCCATGGTCTCCGAGCTGATAGCCCATGCTGCTGTAAACGTCGTCGAACTGTTCGTGCAGATGGTTGTTGTCTTGCAAACGTACCTATCTGTTGACTCAGGGATCGAGACGTGGCTGCACGATCCGTTACAGCCATGCGGATAAGATGCCTGTCATCTCGACTGCTAGTGATACGAGGCCATTGATATCCAGCAGGGCGTTCCGTATTACCCTCCTGAACCCACCGATTCGATATTCTGCTAACAGTCATTGGATCACGACCAACGCGAGCAGCATTGTCGCGATACGATGAACCGCAATCGCGATAGGCTACAATCCGACCTTTATCAAAGTCGGAAACGTGATGGTACGCATTTCTCCTCCTTACACGAGGCATCACAACAACGCTTCACCAGGCAACGCTGGTCAAGTGGTGTTTGTGTATGAGAAATCGGTTGGAAACTTTCCTCATGTCAGCACGTTATAGATATCGCCACCGGCGCCAACCTTGTGTGAATGCTCTGAAAAGCTAATCATTTGCATATCACAGCATCTTCTTCCTGTCGGTTAAATTTCGCGTCTGTAGCACGCGATCTTCGTGGTGTAGCAATTTTAATGGCCAGTAGTGTAAAATAATAGTTATGATTTTTTTAAAATCGGATGATTCTTTTTGATACACCCTGTATTTTGTACAAAGCCACAGGCGTAGATTGTCTTTTTTCGACTACAACTTTGTCATAAGAAATTAGCGTTAAATGAAATTATTTTCCATTCTATATTCTAATCTTAAGGTTGCTTTTGAAGGGTGTTACAATGCTTCGAGTCGAAGTCGAATCATTGGTCGCAGATTTCTACTCTTTGCTGATACTGGTGTGCAGCGATTTAAAAGCATGGGATATCCATGCTCAGGAAAAGTCATCACGATCTCTTCACTTTGTTCAGGCCCGAGGTGGATGACCTCTATAGTGGCAGGGTTGAGATGAGGTGGTGGGCTGTTGTCAGAATGATAACTGATAGTTGCTCAAGAAAACATCATTATTAGTCACACATTTTACTAGAGAACAAACTATAACACGCCTATCGATGCTCTGCAGTGGCGACGCCCCCTCTGGGAGTGTGCTGACGATTGGATGTGCGGCGGTGCTGGTGCAACAGGTGGTTCGGGGGCTGTCTGACGCCAGTGCCTGGTCGGGAATGATGATGTGCAGAACCCGCGGCAGCACGTGGGCCATGTGGGCACAGCTCTGCAGCTCAGGCCGGTAGACGTGGGAACCTCCCAGATTCTTGCAGAGGAAGGCAGCCGTGAGCAGTAGTACTCGCCATTTGGAGTAAAGCCACACTGTGTCAGAATGCCCAACCACACGCAGGTGCTCGAGCAGCTGCATCGTCCGCTCTACTACTCTCCAGAGCAGGAGGCTGACTGCGGCTGAAATGAGCCAGATGAGGCTCACCAGCTGGAACGTGCTAACTCCACGGTGACGACCCTAGTGACAACAGTAGGCCCGCGACTGGCGGATGCTAAATCTCGTGATGGCTGCTTACACGGCTGTGTCGCCCCATCGACTGGTGTACACTTAACCCTGTAGATGGTGCTGCCAGACTGCAAACTCTTTGTTTTTGTATTGTTTTGGTGCCTACTTGTTTCGCCGAAGCACCCATTCCAATCATGTACACAAAAATTAGTCTGTAGCTTGCACGTGTAGTAACCAGCCTACGGATGATGCAGTCACCCTACCTTTTTACAGTATCGACAGTAGTCCTTGCCACGACCCTTTGCCTTTGCCTAGTCCTGTGCAGAGGTGTTCTGTCACCCCTAGATCCACTTCAGTAGGTAACAGAAGAGGGTCCAAATGGTTCAAATGGCTCCGAGCACTATGGGACTTAACAGCGGAGGTCATCAGTCCCCTAGAAC
This sequence comes from Schistocerca piceifrons, assembly GCF_021461385.2. Taxonomy (NCBI): domain Eukaryota; kingdom Metazoa; phylum Arthropoda; class Insecta; order Orthoptera; family Acrididae; genus Schistocerca; species Schistocerca piceifrons. The sequence goes on from NC_060149.1 coordinate 173,262,244, forward strand.
TTAGAACTACTTAAACCTAACGAACCTAAGGACATCACACAGCCGGCCGAAGAGGCCGTGCGGTTAAAGGCGCTGCAGTCTGGAACCGCAAGACCGCTACGGTCGCAGGTTCGAATCCTGCCTCGGGCATGGATGTTTGTGATGTCCTTAGGTTAGTTAGGTTTAACTAGTTCTAAGTTCTAGGGGACTAATGACCTCAGCAGTTGAGTCCCATAGTGCTCAGAGCCATTTGAACCATTTTTTGACATCACACACATCCATGCCCGAGGCAGGATTCGAACCTGCGACCGTAGCGGTCGCGCGGTTCCGGACTGAAGCGCCTAGAACCGCTCGGCCACACCGGTCGGCGAAGAGGGTTCGACAACGCCAAAAGCCGCCATCTGTGGATGAAAAAGTTTGCTTAACTACCGCACGGTTGCCACTTAGTCAACAAACGTTGTGGTGAGTACAATCTTTTTTTTATTTTTTACTGCAAGCATCATGGAGAATCAGCTTGTCTTTTGCTAAGTGTGTAATCGTATTGGGAACTTCCGTATGTGGCAGGCAGTGGCAGACAGTGTTTTTAGAAATTTGTGTTTAGATCCTATGGGACCAAACTGCTGAGGTCATCGGTCCCGTAGCCTACACACTTCTTAATCTAACTTATGCGAAAGACAACACTCACACCCATGCCCAAGGGAGGACTTGAACCTCCGACGCGGGGAGCCGCGCGGACCGCGCGGCTATCCCGCGCGGCGCAGACAGTGTTCTCTGGGTGTATAAATAAGAATGTTGGTTCTGCAATATGTTTTATCACGAGCTAGGAGTATGGCTCATTGTCTAGAAGCACAGAGTGGTTATAATTAAACTTTCCCTATTTAACACGTTGTTACACGGAAATTAATTACTGTACGAGGACCAAACTTGGTAGCATTAATGTCAAGGACATGGGGAAGAGAAATAATGTAAATTAATTCGGTTTAAGCATTTTTAATGTGATGCTACGGTAACATCATACCATCACGTGCCGGTACCATTACTCCAACAAAAGGGGCTCAGTATGGCGCCTGACAATGTGCAGAAGAGTCTAAAAGCGCAGGATTGCATTCAGCACAGCAGAACGAAGCATGTTCGTCGGTATGCTGGCTACCTCTCCTGATATGCTGCGCTTCAGATCAGCACATGTGTGAATGCTCCCCTGGTAAACCCTGTTATGCAGGTAGCCCCAAAACCAAAAATCACAAGGTGTGAGATCAGATAATCGTGCCGGCCAAGTATTTGGAAATGATAGACTGATAATTCGATCGTTCCCAAAGTGTTTCAGAGAAGCACGTGAACGTCACGAGCGATGTGCGGTAGGGTCACATCTTGCATGAAAACTATTGAGTTCGATGCATGTCTTTCCTGTAGGGCGGGATGAGATTATTATTATTATTATGACATGCTGGTATGACATGCTGGGGAAGCATATCGCAGTAACGCTGGCCAGTCACGCTGCACGTCTTCGGTCCTTGAGCGCCACACTGTTCAGAAAAGGATGGGCCAATGATGAACGTAGCCATGAAGTCAGACCATACGGTGAAATGTTCACCGTACAGAGGAACTTCATGCACAATGACTAGAGGTGAAGATCCCCACACTTGGCAGTTCTGTGTGTTCACCTCACCCATCAGAGACAAATGAGCTCCGTATGATTATAAAATAGTCCAGGACCAGTCCTTGTCAACTTCAACCTTGAGAGAATTTGGAGAGCGAAGTCAACACGACGTTATGCGTTCTGTGGTGCAAACTGCTGCACGATATGGATCCTGTACGGATACCATTTGAGCGTGGTTCGAAGTAGCTTCCTTACAGTGGACCACAGGATATTAAACTGTCGTGATACAGCACGCGCACTGCCTGACGATCGGGAATTGCGAGCAGCGTTGTCTACCATAGCGACAGCGATTTCATCAAGCAGCTGCGGTGCAAACGCTCGTCGGTCTCTTCCCGGAGCCACACCCAGTTCTTCAGTTGAATCGAACTTCTTCATCAAGCTCCGCACAGCAGGTGGAGAAACAGGACCCTTGTGCAATCCTTCCGGCGTACGATATTCTCGAAATGCAGCTGCAGCATTACTGTCGCTTTGATAAGAGAGCTTCACCAATAATTCTCTGCTCCTTTTGTCCAAGCTCATGTTGACACGGCAACAAGTACACTGCGACTGGTTAGGTGTGCGAGACTGTGAGTCACCATGACAGATCACGGCACCTGGTGGCCATAGTTGGAACTGGACGATGGTGCTTTTAATCATGCACCCCATACTCCGGACATTAATGCTACCGTGTTTGGTACTCGTACGGTAATTATGTTCCGTGTTATAACATGTTAAATTGGGAAAGTTTATATATAACCACCTGGCATATAAGGTGTTAGCCATGTGTAATGATTCAGGATGGGCAAATGAGTGCTGGCAATTGCTATTTATTCTTTTCAGTAAGGACCAGGTATGTGCAGCAACTCAGTAAGAGGAGTGAAGTTGTAGTTGAAAGGATTTATGATAGTGTTACAGTAAAGTGCCCTTCTCATATTTGATTTTGTTTCGCTGTTTGCTGTGTTTAGTGAATGTAGTTATCACAATGCCAGAGTCTGAGAATTGTAAGAAAAGTGTGTTCCCAGAATGAAATTTTCACTCTGCAGGCTCATACGCTGATATGAATCTTCCTGGAAGATTAAAACTGTGTGCTGGACCGAGACGACCTCGGGAACTTTTCCTTTCCCGGAAAAGTGCTCTACCGACTTTTTAAATTTTTTTTAAGAAAACAGTTTATTTACAGGATTACATTGACATTACTGAAATAACTGTTGGGAAATGTACAATAGTTACAAGTACATAATCCTTACGTTAAGACTTTACAGATGAAACAAGAAAAGGAAAGGACCCTCCGGGCCATAAGATATGTGGTTCCCTTCTATAGCACGTGGAGACAGAAGGTATAGGGACTTCCGGACTTTATGGACCGGCGGCCGTCTTCGCTTATTTATTACTGGTGAATTCGGGTAGCTTATTTTACTGCAGGACACATTCTTACACGTAGACGAAGAAATTATGTTATATGAACATGGGTCTGGAAACGTTTTGTTCTCATCTTACAACTCATTTTCTGCATCTCACTAATCATGAGAAACACACAAGAACAGGACGTTTTGACGTCTGGTTACGTTGTGCACCGCCAGTGTTTTGTTTTACACGTCATTGTTGCCATGCGACGTTCGTCATTGATCGTTTACAGGTATCATAAACTCTTCCAGCGAACTCTTCCAGTTGCTAGAACAAGGGTTACTACGCACAGGTAATCACACTCTTGGCTCTTGTAGTGGCAGTGTACGCACGTGCAAACATGGCGGATGCCCATTTGCTGTATGGATTAGCTGACGGCAATGGCGTTAGCGCTCAACGTTTGTAGCAGGAGATATTTCCAGTGCGAAGGTGCCTCGACAGGAAAACGTTTGAAACCATTGATCGTCGTGTTAGGGAACATGGTGTATTTAGGCCTGATAATCGCGACCGGGAGAGGCCTAGAAGTACGAGGACACCGCACCGGGATGTGGCAATACTTCGTGCAGTTGACGACTACCCTAGTGCCAGTACAAGACTATATACCTGCAACACTGAATATTGACCACATGACTATCAGGCGAGCGTTACACAAGGACCAGCTGTAGTCATACCATTACCAGCTGCTGATTTTCCTGCACGGGTACTCTTCTGCGAATGATTTATTCAACAAAATTTCAACCCTAATTCTAGTACAACGTCACTTTTCACTGATGAAGCGTAATTTCAACGAGATCAGACTGTACATTTTCACAGTTGACATATATAGGCAGTAGTCAATCCTCACGCAGCTGTTGAACCAAGTCATCAACAAAGATCTTCCGTCGATGTTTGGGCCGGCACTGTTGGTGACTGTCTGGTAGGGCCTCACTTTCTTGCACCCTGGCTCAACGGACAATGCTGTCATAATTTCGTAGGGAATGTTCTATCTGAAACCTTAGCAGATGTGCGACGAAATAAGCACTTCATGCGCGATGGAGCACCTCCCCATTTTAGTGCTAATATCCGTCCGCTTCTAAATAACAAATTCGGTGACAGATGGATAGGCAGAAATAGAACAATTGCCTGGCCTCCACGCTCTCCGGACGTAAACAAACTGGATTTTTATTTGTGGGGGAATCTGGAAGCTCTTTTGTATACAACCCCAGTACCAGATGTTCATAGTTTCCGTGCCCGGATTATGGAAGGCTTCGAAACCATACGCAGTACTCCAGAGATTCATCAGCGCATCCGAGATTCGCTACGACAGCGGGTCGATGCACGTATCAATGCCCACGGAGGGCATACTGAGATGATGATGATGTTTGGTTTGTGGGGCGCTCAACTGCGTGGTTATCAGCGCCCGTACAATTATCCAATCTTTGCTCAGTCCAATTTCGCCACTTTCCTGGATGATGATGAAATGATGAGGACAACACAAACACCCAGTCATCTCGAGGCAGGTGAAAATCCCTGACCCCGCCGGGAATCGAACCCGGGACCCCGTGCTCGGGAAGCGAGAACGCTACCGCGAGACCACGAGCGGCGGACGGACGGAGGGCATACTGTAGATCTCCTCTGAGAAAGAGTTGCGTGTCGTATGCTGGTGAGTTCTGTTCGTGTGTGTTTCCCATGAGTAATAAGTTGGATAAAATTAGTTGTAACATGGAAACAAAGTGTTTCGAGACATATTTTCATATAACATAATTTCGTCGTCTACGTATGGAGAATGTGTCCTGTAATTTAACCGTACTTTTTTATTACGCCACATATATACTGCTCATGCCCGTCGTCAACGGATCACCAGGAGGACTTTGAGGAGAAGGCGCTGGAATCTGCAAGCTTGAAGCCCACAGAGTTTTGGAGGTATGTTCACGACACGTTTATAGTGTGGCCCCATGGTGAAGACAAGTTAAAAGGATTTTTAGATCATCTGAACTCCTTCCACCGACAAATTCAGTTCACGATGGAAATCGAAAAAGATGGATGCTGGATGCCTTCCATTTTTGTATGTGCTGGCATGGCGTAAAGATGGTGGTACCTTGGGACACGCGGTTTATTGAAAACCGACCCATACGGATTTGTATTTACACGCAAATAGCCGCCATCATTCTTCACAGACGATGAGTGTAGTCAGAACTCTAGTACATAGAGCACCTGTCATTGCTGACGAGAGCAGTCTGGAGGACGAGCTTTTACACCTGAGAAGAGTTTTTGAAGCTAACGTGTACTCACAACAGCAGATACATAGGGCGCTACAAATGAAACCAACTCTGGGTATAAGAAAATCAGAAGAAGACAGGGAAAGTTTTAAATCGATGGCTTTTCTGCCATTCGTGGGAAGCCTATCGTCAAAAATAGGACGGATCCTCAGTAAGCATGAAGTAAAAGTGATTTTTCTCCCTCCACCAAAGACAGCAGCACTCCTGGGTTCCGTTAAGGATGATTTGGTGCTTCGGAAACCTGGCGTTTACAAGATCCGCTGTGAGTGTGGCCGTTCATACATCGGACAGAAAAATGTATTATCCAGGAGAGATGCACAGAGCACCGCAGGTACACCCGGCTCTTACAACCCAATAAATCTGCGGTTTCCGAGCACTGTATTGACACTGGGCACTCTATGGTGTACGAGAATGTCGAAATGTTAACCTCGACTTCATCTTTCTGGGACTCAGTAGTAAAGAAAGCAACTGAAATTCGCTTGGCGACGAATTTAATTAATAGAGATAGAGGCTTCAGCTTGGAGAAATCTTGGAATCCGGCAATTTCTGTAATAAAATCACAAAGGCGTCGCGACGGTGCAGCTCGCAGCGATACATCGATATCGCCGTTTGGATCGACTGCGCAGCCATAGATCTATTTCCATGGATATGCCATACGTCTTTGCCGCCGATTAACGTCTCTGGCGCCTTGTGTATTCGTGGCCGCATGCGCAGTGGTGCGGTCCACGGCTTTAAAAGGTCGGAGAAAGTGCTGGAGTGTCAGTCACCTAGGCTCACGCTGAAGATGGCTGGACGGATTTCAGCCGAAATATTAGAAGAAGAAGTCAAATTTATGCGGCTGCACGTCCGAAATGTTATGGATCGGATCACCAGGAAGTTTTCAAACACCTTCAGTCGAAAACTTGCAAAATTTTGTGGTAGCATGAAGTTCGCTTCAATATTGATTGTTGGTTCTCCAATTATGTTATATAATCACCAACGACATGTTCCGCGGTGATTAATATGTAGTACACGGTAACTTTCATTATCCAGTGTACTGCATTTCTGTTTATTATTCTCGGGCATCGGATGTCGTCAGGGTAAAATAATCGCATGGGGCACGGTGCGTTGGATGAAGGCCAACAGGTGGCAGAGCAGTTGCCACACTTATTTTGCGCCCCATAAACCAGTCGGTGGAAGCCTGTATCATGCATGTGGCAGATCTCGGTGTTGCCGCGACGTGAATGTTGTGCAGACATGACTGAGTCGGGTATTTACCATTCTGATAATAGTACCATGTAGTCCGTGGCGCCGTCGATAAGTTTAGGGTGGAGGGTTTATACCGTACCAGACTGCATTCCAGTCAACAGTAGGATATTTGGTTTCGACCATGTTCCTTTCAAAATGGTTCAAATGGCTCTGAGCACTTTGCGACTTAACTTCTGAGGTCATCAGTCGCCTAGAACTTAGAACTAATTAAACCTAACTAACCTAAGGACATCACACACAACCATGCCCGAGGCAGGATTCGAACCTGCGACCGTAGCGGTCGTTCGGCTCCAGACTGTAGCGCCTAGAACCGCACGGCCACTCCGGCCGGCCACGTTCCTTTGCTGTCCGCAAATTGAGGTGGCTGTACACACTGTGGACTGCGAGCAGATCATCAATGCGCAGCATTCTCCTCAGGTATCTGTAGTCTAGCAGGGAAACACGGCACTGGGACGGCGATGTGGTGAATATCTGCTGGTGGATCCGGGTTGGGTGGTACACAATCCGTAAGGAGGAATGAAATCAGACGGCTCTGGCCGCCTTCCCGTTGTCATAACATCAGTCACACGAATAACGCCAAAACCTTGACATACAAATTGGTGAGTCTGAGGCCACCACTCATCACCACGTTGTGTAACTTACGAGGTGCATTCAAGTTCTAAGGCCTCCGATTTTTTTTTCTCCGGACTGGAAAGAGATAGAAACATGCGCATTGTTTTAAAATGAGGCCGCGTTCATTGTCAATACGTCCCAGAGATGGCAGCACCCTACGGCTGATGGAATTTTACCGCCAGCGGCGAGAATGAGAACTGTTTTAAATACTTAAAATGGCGACGTTTTCCTTACTTGAACAGTGTGCAATCATTCGTTTTCTGAATTTGCGTGGTGTGAAACCCATTGAAATTCATCGACAGTTGAAGGAGACATGTGGTGATGGAGTTATGGATGTGTCGAAAGTGCGTTCGTGGGTGCGACAGTTTAATGAAGGCAGAACATCGTGTGACAACAAACCGAAACAACTTCGGGCTCGCACAAGCCAGTCTGACGACGTGATCGAGAAAGTGGAGAGAATTGTTTTGGGGGATCGCCGAATGACTGTTGAACAGATCGCCTCCAGAGTTGGCAATTCTGTGGGTTCTGTGCACACAATCCTGCATGACGACCTGAAAATGCTAAAAGTATCATCCAGGTGGGTGCCACGAATGCTGACAGACGACCACATGGCTGCCCGTGTGGCATGTTGCCAAGCAATGTTGACGCACAACGACAGCATGAATGGGACTTTCTTTACGTCGGTTGTGACAATGGATGAGACGTGGATGCCATTTTTCAATCCAGAAACAAAGCGCCAGTCAGCTCAATGGAATCACACAGATTCACCGCCACCAAAAAAATTTCGGGTAACCGCCAGTGCTGAAAAAATGATGGTGTCCATGTTCTGGGACAGCGAGGGCGTAATCCTTACCCATTGCGTTCCAAAGGGCACTACGGTAACAGGTGCATCCTACGAAAATGTTTTGAAGAACAAATTCCCTCCTGCACTGCAACAAAAACGTCCAGGAAGGGCTGCGCGTGTGCTGTTTCACCAAGACAACGCACCCGCACATCGAGCTAACGTTACGCAACAGTTTCTTCGTGATAACAACTTTGAAGTGATTCCTCATGCTCCCTACTCACCTGACCTGGCTCCTAGTGACTTTTGGCTTTTTCCAACAATGAAAGACACTCTCCGTGGCCGCACATTCACCAACCGTGCTGCTATTGCCTCAGCGATTTTCCAGTGGTCAAAACAGACTCCTAAAGAAGCCTTCGCCGCTGCCATGGAATCATGGCGTCAGCGTTGTGAAAAATGTGTACGTCTGCAGGGCGATTACGTCGAGAAGTAACGCTAGTTTAATCGATTTCGGGTGAGTAGTTAATTAGAAAAAAAATCGGAGGCCTTAGAACTTGAATGCACCTCGTACTTTGAAATGATGTTCTTGAAACACGTAATGTCCGAGGGCTGCCTGGAGTCTGTCTGCTGTCGCTTGCGCCATGGGAAAGAAACTTGTTAAATGTGTAATCTTCGACACCGAGTAGGTGTTCACTAATTCAGTCTTTTGCAGCGCATTTAGATCTCATAAGCAGTGTAGACGGATACAGGCACGGATGTTGTTCAAGAGGCGTTTGTAGTTGAGAGCGATCGTGCGACGTATTGTCTTCGCTTACACCATCCCCCAAACATTTCATCTCAGTAACCACTCTAATGCGTCCTTCCGCTTGCACAGGTAGCCCGCGACCAACGTTCACGATTCCCGATTTAGGTCTGTTCATTTGTGCACCAGCCACTTTCCCATATTTCTTAATCAGGGTTATTAACATGTAAATCTCTTCGTGCGAACATACTAAAAGGACCACATCGTCCGCGTACAACACAAATTTATCCCCTAGTACAGTGACGTCCTGTAGCAATTTGTGGAGTTGCATCAACAGTGGCCTTGTCGCAAACAGGCGTATGAAGAGGTGGCACCCCTGTCTGACAGAGAATTGTATCTGAATTAGCCCTGTCAAAAGCCTATTCACTAAGACAATTTACTGCGATCCGTCACGAAGCCGCATTATTGCCGTGATGAACCGTTATGGTATATTCATCGCCACCATCGTTGTGCGTAGGAAGTCATGGCCGACTGCTTTGAAGGCTTTCTCTAAGAAGACCGCAGTAGTCACAAAAAAAAGGTTCAAATGGCTCTCAGCACTATGGGACTTAACATCTGAGGTCATCAGTCCCCTAGACTTAGAACTACTTAAACCTAACTAACGTTAGGTTTAACACACACCCATGCCCGGAGCAGAATTCTAACCTGCGACCGTAGCAGCAGCGCGTTTCCAGACTGAAGCGTCTACAACCGCTCGGCCACAGCGGCCGGCAGTAGTCACATAATGCCACGCAAATAGCGCGATTGTCATTGACTCCTGTCTGATCTTTTCCCGTCAACATTGTAAGGACTGGATTTAAACGAAGTTTCAGAAGTCTTGCAAAAAGTTTGTAATCGTTGTTGAGAAGTGTCAGTAGCCGGAAATGATACACAGAGTATCACGACGATGTCTTCGGAACGGGGATGATCAGACCTTGCATAAAGTCGCGAGGTACGGTTACTGCAGGAGTGAATAACTCCCGGAACAACTGTCGCAACGTCCGCGTTAGCATATCTCGAAATTCTCCATAGAATTCTCGGGTCCAGGGTCCATTTGAGCTACCCATGCACGACTCACGCCCCTTCCTCACAGTTTTAGTTGCGTTAATACCTCGTCTCCTAACGTACAAACTTCACAGAAGCTCTTCTGCGAAACTGACAGGCGAGCACCCTTCGAAGAAAGGATATTGCGGCGACAGGGTTAAGCCACAGCCATGTTTTCGGGATATCCTTCCTTTCAGGAGTGCTAGTCATGTAATTTCGCAGAAGAGCTTCTGAGAAGTTTGGAAGTTAGCTGACGAGGTACTGACGGAATTATATCTGTGAGGATGAGTCGTGAGTCACGCTTGGGACCTCAGTCGGTAAAGCACTTCCCCGTGAAAGGCAAAGGTCCAGAATTCGGGTTTCGGTTCGGTACACAGTCTTAACCTGCCAGGAATTTCAAATGTCTTAGTTTGCGCGGTTGGGAAGGGCAACGGTGCTGAGTAAGAAATGTGGCTAGATATGTACACATGTAAAATAGTGAGAAGCATTGGGAAAGTGCTATGCTTAAGTGTTTTTGTTATTTACGTGTATGTGATTGACAGGGGGGAATCATGTCTTGGTTAGTACTACTGGCAGCAGGATTTTCAATACCACAAGGGAATACCACAGAGGAGGAGTTAAAATTGGAGCAGCCAAAACAAATAAGATACAAGCGGAGAATACAAAGCTATCTAAGAGACTTGAAGCACATAGGGCTAGGTAGAACGAAATAACTTTCAGTAGTTCTCCGGAGTATGCAGAGGACGTGCAGAGAAGACTCCGGGACTGGTGGAGTAAAAACGGGCCTCAGGACGTGAGTAACAGGAAGATCTTGAAAAGGATGGCGAGAACGGAAAGAGAAGAAGCAGAAAGGAGGAAGTTGGAAACGACAGGAAAAGGCTATTGTCTAGTTTATCTGTTATTGCAGCATGTCCAACTTATAATGCAGTTGAACCTGTCAATCTTGTGAATAGTAAGATGAAACTTGACGGCAGGTGGGACGATCTTTTAAGTGGGAAAATTATATAGTTAATGCAAAGGGTACTAACTTCGTGCAGATCCCTGAGACTTTATGCAATGTGTGAAGTACTAATGTTGTGGACGTTGAAAGGAATAAAGTAGAAGTATCAGCTCTGATATCATGTGAAATAGTGGAGTCTGAGGTAGATGAGCTGCCAGACGGAGTAGTTGTGGGCTGTACCAAAGTGAATAAGTGTGTGACTAGAAACCTGAGTGATTTCAGTGCAATAGATTCTACCACACTGGGTAATAATGGATATTGTTTAGAGGAAGTGGAGTCAAGGCACATGTAAAGAGAAATGTATGTGTCACTGAATTTTCATTGTACGGAGTGACACTGCAAACAATGATGTTGTGGATACTACAGGAAATGCACAGGAAAGCGTTGGTCTTGACATTTTTGTTTCAGATGTTGGGGAAGAAACTGTACGGACGCATATATTTCTTCTGGAGCACATTCAGTTGAGGGAAAGGGAGACGTTTTTGTAAAGTGAGTGGGAAGTGTATTCCAGAGAACTGGGAAGTTACAGTAGCGCAGGCACAATGTCACAGCCTTGCAGGGCGAAACGCTGATACACGCTGCGAGCTGTTTACAAATGGTTCAAATGGCTCTAACAAGGGAACCTACCCATCGCACCCCCCTCAGATTTAGTTATAAGTTGGCACAGTGGATAGGCCTTGAAAAACTGAACCCAGATCAATCGAGAAAACAGGAAGAAGTTGTATGGAACTATGAAAAAATAAGCAAAATATACAAACTGAGTAGTCAATGTGGAACATAGGCAACATCAAGGAGGATGTGAGCTGTAGAGCGCCGTGGTCCCGTGGTTAGCGTGAGCGGCTGCGGAACGAGAGGTTCTTGATTCAAGTCGTCGATCGACTGAAATTTTAATTTTTTGTTTTCAGACAATTATTATCTGTCCGTCCGTCCGTCCGATGCGAGGTAACTGCGCCGTAGTATGGGGACGCCACACCTAAACATACATCGAAACACACGTCAGTTGACTACAGCGCACGGAAGAGAGAGTATTCCTGCAAACGAGGCTCCCTGGCTGGCAGTTTACTGTTCACTGCTTCGGACGAGAGTGCATTAAATACGTGAGATGTATTCCGTGGGCAATATCAATCCAGCAAATATAGCTCGCGACTTCAATAACAATCGCGCGGTTTTGCGGTGCGGTCGCAAAACACAGGCACTAAACTTATTACAGTGAACAGAGACGTCAGTAAACGAACGGACAAATCATAACTTTGCGAAAATAAAATTTTTCACTAGAGCGAAGACTTGAACCAAGGACCTCTAGTTCCACAGCGACTCACGCTAACCACGTGACCACGGCGCTCTTAAACTCAAGTTGTCTTTGATGTTGCCTATCGTAGACATGGACTACTCAGTTTGTATATTTTGCTGACTTTTTTCATAGTTCCATACAACTTCTTGTTTTCTCGATTGCTCTGTGTTCAGTTTTTCAAGGCCTATCCACTGTGCCAACTTATAACTAAATCTGAGGGGGGTGCGATGGGGAGGTTCCCTTGTAAGCACTATGGGACTTAGCATCTGAGGTCATTCGTCCCTTAGACTTGGAACTACTTAAACCTAACTAACGTAAGCACATCACATACATCCATGCCTGAGGCAGGATTCGAACCTGCGACCGTAGCAGCCGCGTGGTTCCAGACTGAAGCTGTTTACAACACAGCCATACTATGATGTGTGCAACGAGAATAACATACCTGATAGTTAACTTTCTGCCCGAGCCTTATGCCAAAATTGAACTTTGCGATGCACGGTGCAACTTAGAGGGACAAAATTACAGCTCCAGGAAACAGTCACCTGTTCGTTACTGCCGCAAGGTTCGTCCACCTTGAGGGGCAAGCTAGTTATACTGCCATCAAAATTTCAGCCTGCATTCCCTCCATGACACCCCACCTGCCGCTCAGACCTCCACAGAAGTGGCCTGCCATCCCTGCATCCCCGAATTGACTTCAGTCTTGTGTTTATGTTAAGCAACAATAAATTTCATTGCAATTATGTTCACTAATTTCCGAGGAAATACGTTATACTGCCCCAGTGAGATTCAAAACTTGACATGTGAACCACAGTCTAGCTCTTTCATTCACGTCTCAAGCAGGCTAGTTCAACCAGAAGTCTCGAACAGACGGACCATCACAAAGGTCTACAGCAACTGTGCCATTGCAGAAGTGTAAAGTGAACGACTTCAGTTTGAAGTCTAACCCATGAATGTTCCTATCTCATCTTTCATGACTACCGTACAACAAACCTTCCTGGCTTGTATCTTCTACTTGGCTGAACTGTTTGTGATTTCACTGCATCCAATAGAATTACTATTGAAAGCAGCCGACACGTTCAGCGACACAGACGTTATCTTTCTCTCCTCTGTCGATGAAAATAATAATCGCCCCTAAGGATATCTTTAGTGATACTTCACTTTACCAAAATCTTTTCTCGAGTTCAGTATGCTTTCGGAACTCTTCAGGACCAAAGCTTAAAACGCAAGCCATCTGATGTCTTCAGACCTTCTCTCAGACTGATTCGATTGTTTCAGTCTTCCTAATATAAACTATTCTCCAATGAAAACTAGTACCGTCCAGTTGTGTGGACAAACACGCAGTACGAGCCGTTTCTTACCTGGCAAAGTACAAGGCTTTCAACTAACACTGCACAATTTCGTGCCACCAAAGTTTTCTACAAATTAGTTACAGCGGTCCGCAAGCAAATCTCACTCTGTCCTTCACTGCTCTACACATATTATCTCTAGTCATGTAATTACCAACGTATTTAGCTGTGAACGACAAAGGGCTACATTTGGCTTCAACTTTCGTCATAATTTCCCTAACTTAATGGATATTTATCTGTTTATTATAATAGCTTTTTACGAAAACGTAAACGTAAAATAAAATAAGACTGTTCCTAAACAAAAATTTGATAATACAAAGTTGTGTCATTCCTTTAGGGCGCAAAATTTATGTACAATGCAGATTAAAAAAAAGAGGATACCTATTATTCTGTCAAAACTTACCTGTGAGACACTATACATATGATAAAGATGTAAACTGACAGAATAAAACAACACAAAAGTAAATGAAAAGGAGGTAAATTACTACATCGTTCGTAGTTGACGAATTACTCAACTAAATTGGTAATTCAACCCTTTGACTGTTTCAGGGACATGCAAATGCCTTTGCAATCTGCACACACGCGCGCGCGCACACACACACACACACACACACACACACACACACACACACACACACAACCAGTCACACACACACACAAACAAACAAACAAGCGCTAGCGCGTGTCTGCCTCTCACAGGTTGTCCATGAACATAACACATTCGCTCCAGTGAAGTAGCACTCTACTCCACGTTCATACGCTTAGCTGCTGTATTCCACCATGAGTTTTCTTTATATGAATAAAAACTTTCTCCTCTGTGAAGTCCATCCCCTTGCTAAGAAATATTATTTAATAATTCTTCCACCATAATTTTCTATCCCTCTCGTGCTATCCATCGATACACAATGTGATCAAAAGTATCCGGACACCTGGCTGAAAATGGCTTACAAGTTCGTGGCGCCCTCCATTGGTAATGCTAGGAATTCAATATGGTGTTGGACCACCCTTAGCCTTGATGACAGCTTCCACTCTCGCAGGCTTACGTTCAGTCAGGTGCTGGAAGGTTTCTTGGGGAAATACAGCCCATTCTTCACGGAGTGCTGCATTGAGGAGAGGTATCGATGTCGGTCGGTGAGACCTGCTACGATGTCGGCGTTCCAAAACATCCCAAAGGTCTTCTATAGGATTCAGGTGAGGACTCCGTGTAGGCCAGCCCATTTCAGCGATGTTATTGTCGTGTAACCACTCTGCCATAGGCCGTGCATTATGAACAGGTTCTCGATCGTGTTGAAAGATGTAATCGCCATCCCTGAATTGCTCTTCAACAGTGGGAAGCAAGAAGGTGCTTAACATCAATGTAGGCCTGTGCTGTGATAGTGCCACGCCAAACAACATGGGGTGCAAGCCCCCTTCATGAAAAACACGACCACACCATAACACCACTGCCTCCGAATTTTACTATTGGCACTACACACGCTGGCAGGTGACGGCCACATGGTATTCGCCATACCCACACCCTGCCACCGGATCGCTACATTTTGTACCTTGATTCATCACTCCACACTATTCAATCGTCCAATGTTTACGCTCTTTACACCAAGCGAGGAGTCGTTTGGCATTTACCGGTGTGATGCATGGCTTATGAGCAACCGCTCGACCATGAAATCCAAGTTTTTCATCTTCCGCCTGTCATAGTACTTGCAATAGATCCTGAAGCAGTTTGGAATTCCTACGTGATGATCTTGATAAATGTCTGCTTATTACACATTACGACCCTCTTCAACTGTCGGTGGTCTCTGTCAATCAACAGACGAGGTCGGCCTGCACGCTTTTGTGCTGTACGTGTCCCTTCATGTTTCCACGTCACTATCACACCGGAAACAGTGGACCTAGGGATGTTTCTGAGTGTGGAAATCTCACGTACAGACGTATGACACAAGTGATACCCAATCACCTGACCACGTTCGAAGTCCGTGAGTTCCGCGGAGCGCCCCTTTCTAATCTCTCACTATGTCTTATGACTACTGAGGTCGCTGATATGGAGTAATTGTCAGCAGGTGGGAACACAATGCACCGAATATGAAAAACGTATGTTTTTGGGGGTGTCCGGATACTTTTGACCACATAGTGTATATAAGCGTTGTGCATAACAGTCTTTTAACGATGGATGGTTCGAAGCACAGATGGAATAACCTCTTCAGCTTACTTTCTTCCTGCGACGCATGGTTGATAGGTTTCGATAACGATGAATTATCGGTGTACGATCACTTTTTGCTGTTTGTTGATTTAGTTTACGTCTTGGTTTAGTTTTTAAAAGAATACATTTCCTCTGGATTGATTATCGTCATAGGATTTCTACGAGATGCTGCGATACATGACCAAAAATTTCGTGTGTTCAAAATTTGATTTTAACTCCCTTGTAGCTTGTCTACACATCACAGAACTGATAAATACTTTACGTCATTCACATGGTATCGTTTGACGGATCTTTAGTCTTACCCTATGTTTCCCTCATGCTTAATCTTCCCGGTGTTTGAGTGCCTGCTGGTTCTTTCAGTAGCTTCTACTACCAAATTGTTGCATTTAATACGAAACTTCATTCAAATTAAACTATTATGTAAATGCTAAACCGGCTTCCATTAGTCATGGCGGTGCTTCTGCTTCGAAGTTATATTTAACTCACCCCCTGTGTTCCATCATCTCAAATATTTCATCATCAACAGAACTTCTTCATTTGATTTTTTTAAAAATTGTACTCCATTAGTGCAAGTACCAAAAGCAACAGCCCACATACAAGTGAATCTATACCTGTCGCCTCATCTACTCGTTTCCAGTTTCAACTGCTGGCATCCATGTTACATCTTTGGCGTGTATTTCACTGCCAGTTCCATCTTTTATCAATAACTTCTAGAGAAAGAAAGACCTATCCATATAATCATTTGCAGTAATTTCATCTCCGTTTTTCCTGATCCATGAGTATCTTTTTGTCGCTACAGCAATTAAATGATCGCCTTGTTTGCATCTCTGCATACGTCATACTTTAGATCCCGTTCTGAATCTCTGCTCTGCGTGTCCAATCACTTCTTGTCTTCTGTTCCGCGAAGTGTTAAATTGGCCATTGTGTTTACTAGCGCACGCGAATTCTCACAGTGTCTTTATATTCATACTGCAGATTGTAATTGCGCTTCTACTGACTCTAGTCCAGTTAATATCGTTCAACGTTCCTAGTGTTTCTATCATCTGATTTATCGAGTTTACACTTTCACGTTCGAGTCATAATTACGTTGACAATTTTCAGTCCATGCCATAATACCACTCTGTATAACACTGTACAGCTGTCTTGATAACATCCATATTTGATGCATAGGAAGCCTTTGTCAGACTTGATTGTGCTCTGTGCTGTCTGTGGAAAAATGTAATTTTTACAGATCGCTGTGCGAATAGCTATATACGTTGTTGCTGGATCAGTCTAAGACGGTATATCATATGGTATGCTCAATAAAAAGGCACATTAATGTAATTATAGAATAAAGAATCTGACCTGAAGACAGTTTACAAAAACTGAAGTACGTAAATGCAGGCTGTTTAATGAATTATGATAGTTAAATACCCTATTACAGTTAAAAGTGGACATCGCGTTTCTTCAAGACACAATGTCTGTAATTTTGATTGCTGATATTAGGAAAAGGTGAGATTCGTAACTGCTGGTGGATTCCGACGGTGAAAGCAGCAAGTAAAGTATCATCAGATGTAGGGGAGCAGCTACCGTGAGAAGAGTGCAGTAGAAATTTCTTGTAACAGCGGGAAACGCTATATACGTGTGAGAGATGCATATTTATTACCACTGTTAAGAACCTTATTAAATATGTAGTCACTAGCATGACGGCTACGTGCTAAGATTTCTCTAAGTATAACAGTCATTTTATGGTTTTCACTTGTTTAATTCTTACACTAAGTAACACTGCAGACAGAAACAGTTTCGAGCATTAGCCGAAAAATTACCATCCACTCTGAGTAGACTCTCTTGTACTACTACTAGCGATTCAGTCTGTGATCGGCGCTCAGAATGAAAGGTCAAGTATTCAGTACTGTATTTTCATTTTGACAACAGTGGCTACATCAGGGCGGTGTTTAGCTTTTTCTGCTTTAGAGGGCGGGATAATTAAATTCACATGAACTACTTATATCTGTAAGCAGTTCGATTACACCATGTCACTGTCTGCCTTTAAGTATGAAATATTCTAAACTAAAAAAAACTCCTCCCGAACAGGCCATGATGGCCCAAAGGTAACGACCGGACGCCATGTCATCCTCAGCCCGCAGGGGTCACTGGATGCGGATATGGAGGGGCATGTGTTCAGCACACCGCTCTCCGGCCGTATGTCAGTTTCCGAGACCGGAGCCGCTACTTCTCAATCAGGTAGCTCCTCAGTTTGCCTCACAAGGGCTGAGTACACCCCCTCACCAACTGCGCTCGGCAGACCTGATGGTCACCCATCCAAGTTCTAGCCCAGGCCAACAGAGCTTAACTTCGGTGATCTGACTGGAACCGGTGTTACCACTGCGGCAAGGCCGTTGGCATGAAATATTCTACCTATCTATATTATTATTCTAGGTAAAAGGTATATAAATATTCTAGGTAAAAGCCTCCGTCCAAACGGGTGCAGAATGGAGAGCAGTTTTTGAAGACCACAGCTAGATTATAAGAAAAGTCTGGCTAAATGAAGGAATATCTACAGTGGATCGACGCTTCTGGAAAGGATTAACAGTTCATACTCTGTGCGAAAAAATGTACATTGACATTCCACACAAACAGATCGAAAATCCATGTACAGTTCGATTACATTATTGGCGATAAATAATTGCTAACACTAACACCAGTAAAATATCTCGAAGTATGCGTCCATAGCAACCTAAAGTGGATCGAACATGTAAAATTAGTTGTAGGTAAAGCAGACGGAAAGTTGAGATTCATTGAAAGGATCCTAAGAAAATTTTACTCATCAACGAAGGAAGAGGATTGAGAAATACTCGCTTAGCAGTTTCTTGAGAACTGCCTGTCAGTGTGGAATCCTCACCATCTAGAATGAATACAGCAAACGGGGGAGATTCGAGGAAGAGCGATGCGTTTCATTGTGGGGGTTTCTTCAGAAAGAGGGTATTTTGGAGACATTCGTCAGACTCCAGTGGCAGACACTAGGAAGAGACGCTGAGCATCACGTACAAATTTGGTGTAAAATCTTCGAGAACGCATATTCCCAAAAGAATCAAGAAACATGTTTTATCCTTATACATACATCTCGCAAAACAAAGGGAAAAACGAAGAAATTAGAGCTTATATAAAGGTTTGTCTGCAGTTTCCTTCTCACACACTCTCACGAAAGTAAAAGAAATGCTGGTAATTCTACATCTTTATTCTTAATATCTTCATACAATGATGGGAAAAAATCGCAACACCAAAAAAGTAACTGAAGTAGAGTAATGAAATTTTGAGACTACATTTGTCTAAGTAATGTAATTAAGCGATTAACATTGCAAAATTACAGGTTAATGCAAGCACGAGATAAGCCATTGCAAATGTGAAATTCTGGTACATTAATAACCGATGTGATAGCCACAATGTTGAATGCAAGCATGTAAACCTGCACGCATTGTTTTGTACAGGTGCCGGATGTTGTGGGATGGAGTTCCACGCCTGATGCACTTGGTCGGTCAATACACGGACGCTTAATGCAGTTTGTGGATATCATTGGAGATGTCGTTTGATGATATCCCATACGTGCTTGATTGGAAACAGATTTGGTGATCGAGCAGGCCAAGGCAACAAGTTGAAACTCTGTAGAGCGTGTTGGGTTACAACAGAGGTAAGTGGGCGAGTATTATACTGTTGGAAAACAACCCTTGGAATACTATTCATGAATGGCAGCACAACAGATTGACTCACCACATTGACGTACAAATTTGCAGGCAGGGTGGGATAAAGACGAGCGTATAGAAAAGCAACTGGAATCACTCAATAGAGGACAGTCCACTGGACCTGACGGGATACCAATTCGATTCTACACAGAGTACGCGAAAGAACTTACCCCCCTTCTAACAGCCGTGTACCGCAAGTCTCTAGAGGAACGGAGGGTTCCAAATGATTGGAAAAGAGCACAGGTAGTCCCAGTCTTCAAGAAGGGTCGTCGAGCAGATGCGCAAAACTATAGACCTATATCTCTGAAGTCGATCTGTTGTAGAATTTTAGAACATGTTTTTTGCTCGAGTATCATGTCGTTTTTGGAAACCCAGAATCTACTATGTAGGAATCAACATGGATTCCGGAAACAGCGATCGTGTGAGACCCAACTCGCTTTATTTGTTCATGAGACCCAGAAAATATTAGATACAGGCTCCCAGGTAGATGCTATTTTTCTTGACTTCCGGAAGGCGTTCGATACAGTTCCGCACTGTCGCCTGATAAACAAAGTAAGAGCCTACGGAATATCAGACCAGCTGTGTGGCTGGATTGAAGAGTTTTTAGCAAACAGAACACAGCATGTTGTTATCAATGGAGAGAGGACTACAGACGTTAAAGTAACCTCTGGCGTGCCACAGGGGAGTGTTATGGGACCATTGCTTTTCACAATATATATAAATGACCTAGTAGATAGTGTCGGAATTTCCAAGTTGCAGCATTAGAAAATTGTAGCGAAATGCAGGAAGAACTGCAGCGGATAGGCACTTGGTGCAGGGAGTGGCAACTGTCCCTTAACATAGACAAATGTAATATATTGCGAATACATAGAAAGAAGGATCCTTTATTGTATGATTATATGATAGCAGAACAAACACTGGTAGCAGTTACTTCTGTAAAATATCTGGGAGTATGCGTGCGGAACGATTTGAAGTGGAATGATCATATAAAATAAATTGTTGGTAAGGCGGGTAAGAGGTTGAGATTCATTGGGAGAGTGCTTAGAAAATGTAGTCCATCAACAAAGGAGGTGGCTTACAAAACACTCGTTCGACCTATACTTGAGTAGTGCTCATCAGTGTGGGATCCGTACCAGATCGGTTTGACGGAGGAGATAGAGAAGATCCAAAGAAGAGCGGCGCGTTTCGTCACAGGGTTAAATAAACTCAAGTGGCAGACTCTGCAAGAGAGGCGCTCTGCATCGCGGTGTAGCTTGCTCGCCAGGTTTCGAGAGGGTGCGTTTCTGGATGAGGTATCGAATATATTGCTTCCCCCTACTTATACCTCCCGAGGAGATCACGAATGTAAAATTAGAGAGATTAGAGCGCGCACGGAGGCTTTCAGACAGTCGTTCTTCCCGCGAACCATACGCGACTGGAACAGGAAAGGGAGGTAATGACAGTGGCACGTAAAGTGCCCTCCGCCACACACCGTTGGGTGGCTTGCGGAGTATAAATGTAGATGTAGATGTACTCCTGCTGTCATACGAAATCGCACCCTACACCATACGTCGACATGTAGGTCTAGTGTGTGTAGCACGCAGACAAGTTGGTTGCAGGCCCTTAACTGGCCTCCTTCTGACTAACACACGATCATCACTGGCACCAAGGGAGAGAGAACCAACTTTCATGGTTCAAATGGCTCTGACCACTATGGGACTTAACATCTGAGGTCATCAGTCCCCTAGAACTTAGAACTACTTAAACCTAAGTAAACTAAGGACATCACACACTTCCACGCCCGAGGCAGGATTCGAACCTGCGACCGTAGTAGTCGCGCGGTCCCGCACTGAAGCGCCTAGAACCCTTCGGCCACCGCGGCCGGCACCAACTTTCATCAGAAAACACAACAGACCTCCAACCTGCCCACCAGTGAGCTCTCGCTTGACACCACTGAAGTCGCAAATTGCGGTGGTTTGGTGTCAGTGGAATGCGTCTGGCTCGGAGCTGTCCTTGAAGTATCCCATTTGTAACAGTTCGTTGAGTCACTGTGATGTCAACCGTTCTCAGACTGCTGCCGCAGATGCAGTACGATGCGCCAGAGCCATAAGGCGAACCCGATGGTCTTCCACCTCGGTAGTGTCACGTGGACAGTAGCTACCTTCCTGCCAAGTCTTTCTGCAGTATCACAGAACGAACATCCAGCTTCTCGGAGCCGACCTCGTTCAAACTCAGTGACGCATTAATGATGTCATAATGTCTCTCTGTCCCCTTAAAGCCATTCTTGACTGACATCAACTCTTCTCGTCCAATCTCAAAAGTAACTAACGATCATGACCGTTACAGAGTGTTTTTGAAGGAAGCCTGATTTGCGTTCTCACAGTGGCGCTACTACAGCCAATCTTATCCGACTGCTCAAAAAAATAAAATAAAATAAAATAAAATAAAATGGTTCAAATGGCTCTGAGCACTATGGGACTTAACTTCTATGGTCATCAGTCCCCTAGAACTTAGAACTACTTAAACCTAACTAACCTAAGGACATCACACACATCCATGTCCGAGGCAGGATCCGAACCTGCGACCGCAGCGGTCGCGCGGTTCCAGACTGTAGCGCCTTTAACCGCTTGGCCACCCCGGCCAGCCTATCCAACTGCCACGAAATTGCAATAGACATCATCCTTCAGGTGTGGGAACACGCCTACCAACTTCCATTTATGTTGCACAACTCCTTCTTGGTGCTGCGATTTTCTTCCGTCAGTGTATTTGCAGCCGTCTGCCGCTAAAGAGCTCTGAATTGTAGCGTGTGACATGGTGGTGTGTTGCATAACTATGCTGGTGCGTGAGAATCAGCGTGCTGTAATCGATTTTCGAATTCGAAGAGTTTGTCCACTCATGGTGCACCCTCTCCTTAAGCATCAAAATGCCAGACCACTCACAAGAGCTGCAACATCTGCAACAATGAGACGCCTTAGGTTCACTGTCATCTATCATCTTCCATACAGTCTCGACTTGGCCCATCCGATTCTCATCAATTTCCAAAACTTAATGAACACCTTCGAGGACTTCATTTAATATTAATGGAACGTTGCAAGCGGAAGTGAGATTGTAGTACCGTCAAAATGGTCAAACATTCTACAGGGACCGTATCAACAAACTGGACTCTCGTTCGGAGAAATGTGTTCGTCACTAGGCTGACTATGTTGAGAAATAGGTTTGTGGGCATGAAGAGTAAAAATGTAGAATGTTAATAACGTCTGTTTTATTAAAAAACGCTTACCAATTTTCACGTAAAAATTCGGAGCCATTTCTTTGCAGAACGTCCTTGTAGAGAGCGGTTGTAGACGTTATGTTTGGTATGAATTCCGACTGTTTACTCTCTGCCTTTCACAGTCAACATACAGTGGCAACTGTTGTAATAAACCAACTGCGGCCACCCTACGAAGAGTGGATGGGTGACTAAAGACACGCATAAGCCCTGAGGCGCTCTTGGGTACTTGGTCACATGTACACTCTTCTATGATAATCATTATGCGTCAGACAAATCTTGCACTTATTCTGGTCACATTCCAAGTGTTCCATTGCCCAAATTTTCGTGCAGCACAGTTCTGTGGAGTGCGAGGATGCATTTTACTGTTGGTGTCAATGAACGCCCGTAGGACGGATGGATCATATGTTTACAGTTGCGTACTGTTTTGGTCGACAAAACCCTCTCAGTTTGCCTCTACAAACGCGGTGCACAGATCTCTTGCATTTTTCTCGTAGTAGGTAGGAGCCATGGTTCGCAGGTAGCGGTCATTGCGTAATGTTATTGCCTCGGGGAAGCTACTACGAGCTACATCTTCAGTGTGTTTTGTGTCTTCCGATAGCGCTCAAATCTTCGAATGGCATTGCTGGGTGTACAACAATTCGACGGGCAACTTCCCGTGCAGACAACCCTTCTAACTGCAAAGTGGCAATGAGCAAACGGTCTACACAAACCGCGTTGTCCCGTTCACAACTGGAGACATAGCGCACTCGACAGAACGTTTTTGAGATTGAAGGTTTTCTCTTTCTTCCATTTCATATGTTGTTTACCCATACATTTCATGTAGTTTACAAACTACTGAGAATGACGTTTCTGAAAAAAGATAGACTATACACGAACAAAGGAGGTCACGAAGGGATGAAATGGTTTTTGAGGGATTATTAGGGGTGTTAGAATCAGAGTGAATAGCTAACCTATGAATTGGAACAGTTACGTCTAATTCTGTATCAGCAGGGGCAGCAGTCGACCACGGATTCAACCGTATGGAATGGATAAAATACTACGTAAAAGACAACGCGACACAAAGCAGATTTTTCGAGATGAGTTATCCAGAGAAGTTAGCGGTTAGTAGGAGAGAAACTGCCAATCTTGGTTCAGTTAAGGAACCCGAGAATTAAGTCCACTTGCAGTGTCACATAGAAATGAATAAGTTTCAAATATCGATGGAGAAAATGGCATGTTCCATGAGTCAGCCAACAGGCTGCGAATTACAAGTTAAGACCGTCATACCAAAAACTGTTTGTTATATGGATATGTGTCACTTCATAAACGAAATGAACAAAAAGCTGTTTAATGTAACATTTGAAATTAATAAGCGAATGGTGTAATTCACGGAAGTACGGCTGAAAGTGTATCTAAGGCTAATAAAACTCTTTCTAAAAATGTACTTCAAAGTAATTCCAGCAGTAGCGTAAAATCTGATAAGTAAATTACAAATACAGTCGCATTTAATAATTAAATACGTTGAGGAGAAATATGTTTGGAATAGCCAAAGTAAAGAAGTAATAGCAAACAGTGATGTGTCAGGTATGTCAGAGATGATTGTAGAGATGAACGTCAATTTTGACCTTAGAAAATTGTACGTAAGCTCCTTGTAAATGACAGTAAATACATGGCAGAGAAAGCTGCCAAGTCTGCTAAAATATTTAACAAAACCGAGTACGGAATAACGCTCAGACTGTATGTGAAAAATATGGCACAGTTCGAGCCAATTCGTAAACACTAACTTTGATAACAAATAAGACAATACACATGTCGAGTCATTTGTGTCAGTTCTGATATTTTGAAAATGCTTGAATGAACTTTTGATACGATCAATAATAACGACGATAATAATAAT
Source organism: Schistocerca piceifrons (assembly GCF_021461385.2). NCBI lineage: Eukaryota > Metazoa > Arthropoda > Insecta > Orthoptera > Acrididae > Schistocerca > Schistocerca piceifrons. The sequence goes on from NC_060149.1 coordinate 173,286,666, forward strand.
TATAACAGCGATATAAAATTAAAGACAGAAATAAATGTAGATTCAAATAATGGCTCAATATGGAGTAAAAAAATAACTAGTCCTGATCGATGAGGCATGGTAGTAATTTATAACAGAAATTTGCGGGATGTTTCCCACAGGCAGGATTCCCTACAGCATCAAAGTGGAAATACGGAATTATGTTCTCCTATGAGGGCTGTTGTTCCTTTGTGCTATGACTTGTGTGCTATTCTCACAACGAAGCTTAAGAAGATTACTTGAGTAAGATATTCTAGGGCTATTTTTGCTAAGCAGTTGAAGTGTATAACCCATGTCTGGTAATAACAAGGTTCTTATGGCAATATGAAGACAAATCATTTAGACTATTGATGCAGTAGATACTTGAAATTCGTCTGCGGAGGACGAATTAGTAGAAATAACATTGTAAGAGACATCACTGACAATGGAAGAAATGGATGTTTGTTGCCTTATTTTTGGAAGAGGAAGCCCAGAAGCAACTTATGATTTAATATGTTTTCTGAGTAAAGTCCTACACATGTATATGATACCGAAAGGAAGCAGAATATAAGTGGCGAGCGATATGATTTCTTTTATTTTTATATGAGAGGCAGGAGAAAACATTGTCCCAAGGCAAGATATCGTCGGAACTGAGACAGAATAGGGACACTGGCTGGCGTTAATGGCAGATATCTAACGAATTAAAAAAAAACGCACAGAAATTTTCTTATTGAATTATGTTAATCAACACGTAAAGCGGTGCAGGTGCACTTACCTTGAGGGGAAATGACTCTTTTTCTCGCAAAAGGTATCTGGCAATTTTGGAAATCCAAGTATTTTAAACATGACCTCCTTGCCGTAGAAAAACCTTAAAGAAAAGAAAGAGAGGTTAGGACAAGGTCTTAGCACACATTCAATTTTCCATAACTAGAATCTGATGATGGGCATTTATATTAACACCTGCCTTTAACAACACATTCAGTCTTTCCAATCCGTATTGGTGGCTTCTTCAAGGGTGAAATCGATGTCAGCGTTTTCAGTAATTTTAAAAAAGAAAGGTTGAATGTTGCGCCTTGTAAGCAATGAGGTTCATGTTTTCGAACTGGGCTATGGACGTATAGAGAAGTAACTACTAAATGCGCACGCAGGTAGTCACGATTCTTAATGTTAAATACACAGGGAAGCAGCACATTTAATGCATAGAGCATATTCAAATTTCCTAGCAATACTATATTCATTCTTATGATTAAAATTGGAGGCTATCTACTAGATTCGTGTTATAAATCTTCCCGTGGTAATGTTCACGAAGCCGGCCGGGGTGGCCAAGCGGTTCTAGGCGCTACAGTCTGGAACCGCGCGACCTCAGGTTCGAATCCTGCATCGGGCATGGATGTGTGTGATGTCCTTAGGTTAGTTGGGTTTAAGTAGTTCTTAGTTCTAGAGGAATGATGACATCAGAAATTAAGTCCCATAGTGCCCAGAGCCATTTGAGCCCAATGTTCACGAAGCTTACAAAGATTCGCTCCGTTTTTGTGACCAAGCTCTTGGATGCCACACAGGTTTCTAAATAAGATGTCATTAAATCAGCGTTTTCTTGAGATTTTGTTTAGAAATGGAATAGGATGTAAAAAATTCTTTATACACAGCAATGAAGCAGATCCACTCATATAAGAAATACTGGTTGATATAAAACACTAGACACGTTTAACATCCGATCACTCAGATTTAAGTTTCTTCTCCATAAATTGAGGTGAATGCCAGATTCCTCTCCATCAGTGAAGACGCAAACTTCATCTGCATATAAGCCTTCTGGACGTTTTTATGTTAGGTAACACATTAATTCCTCTCTGGCAATTATTTGTACAACTGAGAAATCAGAAGAAATACCGCAGTTCTGAGTCAACGGTCAATTGTAAGTCCTCCTATAATTGGCTGGATAATTCAACTCAAAGAATGGAAGAACACATACTACCTCCAATAGCACCATGCCTAGTAAAGCATTGCGGTGTTTGTTGAGATCGACCTTCTGGTTGAAGACAGCTTTACTAATTACGAGTATGAAGACGTTTTTTCTTTTATTGTTGCTTTATTTAGACGTATGAAGGTTGAGGGTAAAAGTGAGCAATTTTGGTTTTACTAAACATTTTAAAAAAATGCAGCATTGTTAAATCAGTTACTCATGCAACACCTAGACTGGCATCCTGGCAACATTTTGTAAAAGTATCATTGTCATCCAATAATTATTATTGAAAGAATAATAAAAGTTTTCCTAAAAAATAATTTCACGTACTCTTATCCCATGGTGTGGGATAAGGGTACGCGTTCTTGGGATAAGAGTACACAGTGTGGGTGTTTTTACCCCCAGCTGAAGAAACTAAAAAACAATTACAAATAACTACATGGAAAAACAAATTAATAACTCTTTATTTTTTAAAAAAAATCACATGAACATAATTATATTATGATCAGTAACAACCTGTTATGTATTGTAGTCTTACAAGCTAAAACTAATCGACAAGCAAGGCTTAAATGGCCTGACTTCGGATATTGGTATTATTAATAACGACCGTGAAACAAAATACAAGTAACCCTAATCGGACAGTGGTAATGAACAGAAAACAGCAATTTTGAAATTAAGAAATTTTAATATGATTAAATAGAAATGGGAAAAGTAGAAACAATAGTGGTTACTTATTCAAACTTACATTTTGACAGTACTTTTAGTAAACTGGTAAGCCAGACAGATCTTCTGAGAAGCGAATGGTATTGAAAAAAAAGTCTTTATTTTTGGCGTAACCTTCCACGTTTGTTTCCTTAAATCTCAATTTTTCTGGGCAATGCTTGCAAAATACTACATCGTAGCCGTGACTCAATGAATGAACCACTTTAAACAGGTGAGGGAAACGAAGTTTTGGTTTTCTGATGGGCCTTTACAACTGCGAATTCTGTTGTTCGGACATGGAGGAGATACAGAGAAGATGTCGATGACATGCCTCCCTCAGGCCGCCCAAGGGTTACTACTGCAGTGCATGACCGCTACCTACGGATGATGGCTCGGAGGAACGCTGACAGCAACGCCACCATGTTGAATAATGCTTTTCGTGCAGCCACAGGACGTCGTGTTACGACTCAAACTGTGCGCAATAGGCTGCATGATGCGCAACTTCACTCCCGACATCCATGGCGAGGTCCATCTTTGCAACCACAACACCATGGGCCCAACAACATGCAGAATGGACCGCTCAGGACTGGCATCACGTTCCCTTTATCAGTGAGTGTCGCATATGCCTTCAACCAATCGTCGGAGATGTGTTTTGAGGCAATCCGGTCAGGCTGAACGCCTTAGACACACTGTCCAGCGAGTGCAGCAATGTGGCGGTTCCCTGCTGTTTTGGGGTGGCATTATGTGGGGCCGACGTATCCCGCTGGTAGTCACGGAAGGCGCCTTAACGGCTGTACGATACGTGAATGCCATCCTCTGACCGATAGTGCAACCATATCGGCAGCATATTGGCGAGGCATTCGTCTTCATGGACAACAATTCGCGCCCCCATTGTGCACATCTCGTGAATGACTTCCTCCAGGATAACGATATCGCTCGACTAGAGTGGCCAGCATGTTCTCCAGACATGAACCCTATCGAACCTGCCTGGAATAGATTGAAAAGGGCTGTTTGGGACGACGTGACCCACCAACCACTCTGAGGAATCTACGCCGAATCACCATGGAGGAGTGGGACGATCACGACCAACAGTGCCTTCATGAACTTGTGGATAGTATGCCACGGCGAATACAGGCATGCATCAATGCAAGATGTAGTTCTACGGGGTATTAGAGGTACCGGTGTGTATAGCAATCTGGCCCACCAACTCTGAAGGTCTCGCTCTATTGTGGTACAACATGCAATGTGTGGCTTTCATGAGCAATAAAATGGGCGGAAAAGATGTTTATGTTGATCTCTATTCCAATTTTCTGTACAGGTTCCGGTACTCTCGGAACCGAGGTGATGCAAAACTTTTGTAGGATCACCTTGGACATCAACTCTGTCACAGTGGCAGTAATCATTCAGGATACCAGGAACCAGAGTCATCTTGCTTCAGGAGTAGACAGAAAGGCTATATGACCTTCTTAACCGAATAGGTGTATGCATGCAGGCCACAGAAGATGCACTGCCACACTGTACTAATGTATGCGCTCATACAGCCAAGTGCGTAGTAAACTTTACTCAATTTTGTAACCACTGAAATAACATCTCACAGCCTCTCAACCTATGTAGTTGAATTTCGTTTCCACCTCCACATCTGGGTGTTTCACTGTTTTTGTCAAGCAATGTGCATTGGTTAAAGTATAGAAGATGGAGATATAAAGAGGGGAATAAATACTAAACAAAAAAATTTTACAGAAAGAGCCATTTCTGACTTGGTTTCAAATAAAGTGACTAAGGGCAAAGATGACAGTGGACAGTTAGGCTGAACACAATCACCTCATAAACACTGAAGAGCCAAACAAACGGGTACACCTGCTTAATATCGTGTAGGGATGTCTATAAATCCGTAAGAGTACAGGCGGTGGAGATCTCTTCTGAACAGCACGTTGCATGGTATCCCAAATTCGCTCAATAATGTTCAAGTCTGGGAAGTTTGGTGGCCAGCGGGACCGTTTAAACTCAGAAGAGTGTTCCTGGCGAGCATCTGTAGCAATTCTGGACTGGTGGGGTGTCGCATTGTCGTGCAGGAATCGCCCAAGTCCGTCAGAATGCACAATGGACATGAATGGATGCAGGTGATCAGACAGGATACTTACGTACACATCACCTGTCAGAGTCGTATGCAGACGTTGCAGGGGTCCCATATCACTCTACCTCCACACGCCCCACACCTTTACAGAGCCTCCATAAGCTTGAACATTCCCTGCTGACATGCATGGTCCATTGATTCATGAGGTTGCCTCCCTACCTGTACACGCCCATCCGCTCGATACAATTTGAAACGAGACTCGTCTGACCAGGCAAAATGTTTCCAGTCACTAACAGTCCAATGCTGGTGCTGACGGGCCCAGGCGAGGCGTAAAGCTTTGTTCCGTGCAGTCATCAAGGGTACACGAGTGGGCCTTCGGCTCCAAAAATGGTTCAAATAGCTCTAAGCACTATGATAGTTAACATCTGAGGTCATCAGTCATCTAGAACTTAGAACTACTTAAACCTAACTAACCTAAGGACATCACATACATCCATGCCCGAGGCAGGATTCGAACCTACGATCGTAGCAGTCGCGCTGTTCTGGACTGAAGCGCCTAGAGCCGCTCGGTCACAGCGGCCGGCCCTTCGGCTTCGAAAGCCCATATTGATAATGTTTCGTTGAATGATTCGCACGCTGACACTTGTTGATGGCTAGCATTGAAACCTGCAGCTATTTGCGGAAGGGTTGCACTTCTGTCACGTTGAACGGTTCTCGTCAGTGTTCGTTGGTCCCGTTCTGGGAAGAACTTTTTCCGGCCGCAGCGATGTCGGATATTTGTTGTTCTACCGGATTCCTGATATTCACGGTACAGTTGTGAAATGGTCGTACGGGAAAATCCCCACTTCATTGCAACCTCGGAGATGCCGTGTCCCGTCGCTCCACTATAACACCACGTTCAAACTCACTTAAATTTTGATAACCTGCCATTGCAGCAGCAGTAACCGATATAACAACTGCGCCATACACTTGTTGTCCTGTATAGGCGTTGCCGACGGGGCAGCGTCGTATTCTGCCTGTTCACATATACCAGGTGATCAAAAAGTCAGTATAAATTTGAAAACTGAATAAATCACGGAATAATGTAGATAGAGAGGTACAAATTGACACACATGCTTGGAATGATATGGGGTTTTATTAGAACCAAAAAAATACAAACCTTCAAAAAATGTCCGACAGATGGCGCATCATCTGATCATAATAGCAATAATTAGCATAACAAAGTAAGACAAAGCAAATATGATGTTCTATACAGGAAATGCTCAATATGTCCACCATTATTCCTCAACAATAGCTGTATCGATGAATAATGTTGTGAACAGCACTGTAAAGCATGTCTGGAGTTATGGTGAGGCATTGGCGTCGGATGTTGTCTTTCATCATCGCTAGAGATATCGGTCGATCACGATGCACTTGCGACTTCAGGTAACCCCAAAGCCATTAATCGCATGGACAGAGGTCTGGGGACCTGGGAGGCCAAGCATGACGAAAGTGGCAGCTGAGCACACGATCATCACCAAACGACGGACGCAAGAGATCTTTCACGTGTCTAGCAATATGCGATTTTTTTTTTTGTTCTAATAAAACCCCATGTCATTCCAAGCATGTGTGTCAATTTTTACCCCTCTATCTACATTATTCCGTGTTTTATTAAGTTTTCAAATTTACACTGACATTTTGACCAGCCGGTATACACATGCCAATACCAGTTTCTTTGGCGATTCAGTGTATACGCTCTCGAACGGCATCAGATCACTTTACCGCTACAATACCCGCTATATCCATCACAATTTTGGGTGTTTGTATACTATCTTTAAACTGCATCATTATCTAACATGACACTCGTATTTTCATCTTCGACAACACTAATGCTACTCGATAACACGTCATGCTTCTGACTCAACAGGGGAACGGTAAGCGGGAGGTTTCTTTTATTTTGGGAGTGGGAGGGGGGATGTTGTTGGTCACATTGAAGGTCAGAGAAGCCTACGCGTTCAAGTGAGTATATTACGGTGAGTCCGTGATTGTTCCCGTGTACAAGAATCCCCAGCGACAGCTGAAGGCGAAATTAATTTTGTGAGCGATTCATTAAGGGAGTGGGTGGCGCGGCGCAGGCAGCAGGGCCGGGCAATGCGGTGCGCGCAGGGGATGTGTGCTCGACTGGCGGCGGCTGCAGACAATGAGCGAGCCGCCGGCCCGGAGTGCTTCCGAGAGCCGCGGCCCACAAAGCTCTCCGCTACTCCAGCGCCCTCTCTGCGGGGACGTCGGAGCAGGCTTACAATGAAAGAAACAGAACAGAAATTAACAAGGATATGTGTCCTGGCCGCGTCGAGAGCAGCGCGCAGCCCTCGTGCGCTCTGTTCTGGCGCTCTCCTCCGTCGGCGGCTGTTCTTCAGGAAGTTCCCTGCCCCTCGTCATTTCGCAAGACGTTCTCGGCCAAACTCCCGCGTTACAGCCAAGCACTGCGGGCAACACGAGAAATACGGCAACTCTTTCGTCACCGAGCAACAATTATTTAATCGTCCAAGTGACGAATAAATACGTCTGTTATTATACACTGCCGCGCCAAAGAATTTGGTATAGGCATGCGTATTCAGATACAGAGATATTTAAACAGGCAGAATATGATACTGCCGTCGGCGACGCCTTTATAATACAACTGTCTGGCGCACTTGTTCGCTCGATTACTGCTGCTGCAATGGCAGATTATCAAGATTTAAGTGAGTTTGAAAGTGGTGTTATAGTCGGCGCACGAGCGATGGGACACGGCATCTTCGAGGTAGCGATGAAGTGAGGATTTTCCCGTAGGACAATTTCACGAGGTACCGTGAATATTATAAATACAGTAAAGCATCAAATCTCCGACTTCGCTGCTGCAGGAAATCAATCCTACAAGAACGGGAGCCGGCCGCTGTGGCCGAGCCATTCTAGGAGCTGCTATCTGGAACCACGCCACCGCTAAGGTCGTAGGTTCGAATCCTGCCTCGGGCATGGATGTGTGTGATGTCCTTAGGTTAGTTAGTATTAAGTAGTTCTAAGTTCTAGGGGACTGATGACCTCAGACGTTTATCCCATAGTGCTCAGAACCATTGGAACAGTTTTTGCAAGAACGGGACCAACGACAACTGATGAGAATCGTTCAACGTGTGCAGTCGCAGTGATGTGGGACTCTTGATACGTCTAGATACGATTCTGACAGATAACACTTACGTAAGCATCCTGTCAGATCACCTGCTTCCATTCATGTCCATTGTGAATTCCGACGTACTTATTCAATTCCAGCAGGACAAGGCGACACCACACACGTCCAAAATTGCTACAGAGTGGCTCCAGGAATACTCTTCTGAGTCTAAACACTTCCGCTGGACACCAAACTCCCTAGACATGAATATTATTGTGCATCTCTGGGATGCCTTGCAACGTGCTGTTCAGAAGAGATCTCTAGCCCCTCGTACTCGTATGGATTCACGGACAGTCCTCAGGATACATGGTGTTAGTTCCCTTTATCATTACTTCAGACATTATCCGAGTCCATGCCATGTCGTGTTGTGGCACTTCTGCGTGCTTGCGGGGGCCTTACACGATTTTAGACAGGTGTACCAGTATCTTTGGATCTTCAGTGTAAAATACGGTACTATGATATTACACAAACACGAGAGGGAAGAATGATTACAACTAACGCATGGCAGAAACTGCATGAACTGTCCAAAACCGACTTTGTAGCGCTCGCACTAATTTCTTAGTGTTTGTTTTTTTTCCCCGGGAAACCTCTTTCTCATTGTTCTTTCGAACACAGGAAATAGCGGGACACAAACACTTGTATAATGGGGTAAAACTACGTTCTCAGTACACTGCAGTAGAGTGCACTGTCAGCGGGACAATGTAGCTCGTGTAACTGTTTACGCCGCGTGGGATTAGCCGAGCGGTCTAGGGCGCTGCAGTCATGGACTGTGCGACTGGTCATGGCGGAGGTTCGAGTCCTCCCTCGGGCATGGGTGCGTGTGTTTGTCCTTAGGATAATGTAGGTTATGTCGTGTGTAAGCTTAGGGACTGATGACCTTAGCAGTTGAGTCCCATACGATATCACACACATCTGAAAAATGTAACTGTTTACACGGTCAAGCCGAATTCGCGTAGACTAATCGACATCATGCGAACATTTTACCGCTACCGAGAGACACAGAATACTGAAGACCAGCTTCATAGATGCTACCAGCGCTCAAAAACATCCGCTGACTTCTAAATAAATATTAAGGCTCGTCGGTGCCCCTAGGAGGATTACAAAATGCGAGCTGTGGTTTTGGAGACACCCGAGAGCGCTGCGTCGACACAGATAGTACGCAAACGTTTCGACACGATAAATTTCTTCTGTTTGGGGAACAATTGTTCAAATCACCCAACACAGTGATGCGTGAAAGAGACGGGCAAGGGAATACCTGCGATGGAAGCTCTATCAATGGCAACGGGTTCTTTTCTCTGTGAAGTACAGAACTTGGTTGACACTTGATGGTCGGCACAAAAGAAAAGTCATGTTTTCGGCCGGTGTACGGAAATCTGTCATCTGTAACACAAAAACGAGGAACCACGAAGGAACTTTCCGAATGGAACGCAAATCGGTAAATGTGATTTACATGTACAGTCGAACAAATGATTACAATTTCAGAAAAACTGGATGACTTATTCAAGAGAAAGAGCTTCGAAAGGTGAGTAAGTCAATAACGCGTTGGTCCACCTCTGGCCCTTATGCAAACAGCTGTTCGGATGGGCATTGACTAACAGAGTTTTTTGTTTTTTTTTGTGTCCCACTTAACGATATCGTGCCAGATTCTGTCCATTTGGCGCGTTGTATCGTCAAAATCCTGAGATAGTTGGAGGATCCTGCCCATGATGCTCCAAACTTTCTCAATTGGGGAGACTTCCGCCGACCTTACTGACCAAGGTATGGTTTGACAAGCACAAAGAGAAGCGCTAGAAGCTGTCGCCATATCTCAGTTTACACAGAGGATGACTTGCCATGAAAGGTAACAAAACGGGCGTAGAATATCGTCGACTTATCGCTGTACTATAAGGGTGCCGTGGATGACAATCAAATGGCACTCCAGACCATCACTCTTGCTTGTCAGGCCGTATGACGGGTGAAAGTCAGGTTGGCATCCAACGACTGTCTGGAGGGTCTCCAGACACGTCTTCGGTCTGGAAACTGGAGTAATTGGCCGTGCGGTTAAAGGCGCTGCAGTCTGGAACCGCAAGACCGCTACGGTCGCAGGTTCGAATCCTGCCTCGGGCATGGATGTTTGTGATGTCCTTAGGTTAGTTAGGTTTAACATGTTCTAGGTTCTAGGGGACTAATGACCTCAGCAGTTGAGTCCCATAGTGCTCAGAGCCATTTGAACCATTTTTGAAACTGGAGTAAAATTCTGTTCAGAGTTGAGCCCCGCTTTGAAGTAGATTTGAAAACCGTTGAATCAGTTGTTCAGGAAACAAAATGGCCTTCACTCTTACAGGACGTGACATTTCTGAACTTTCGTCTGTGGAGAAAATTAAAGCAGAATATCTACAAGGAAGCACCTAAGACTCCCGAAGACACGAAACGCCATGTAGGACCGACCTGTGCTGCGATAATCACATCTAATTCAACGTTCAGTGTCGTCTGTCCGAAATCGTTCTGTAACAGGTATCAAGGCTCAAGGAAAATTTATTTAGCACTTTCTACAGCAGTAATAGTAATGAAAACACGAATAGTACCCGAGTTGGGTGTTTGCATACAGCAGAGTAGACGTTTGCGCGAACTTTTCTCCTGCTTTGCTGCGCTGTTATCTTTTTACTATGTGATGAAGTTCTACGTATGTCATGTTACTGAAGTCCTCTACGACGACTCTTTCCAATGCCATATTTTGAACGGCCTGCCTTATATGCATCAGTCTCAGTATTATGTTTTTACAGAAAGGAGCGCCGGCCGGGGTGGCCGAGCGGTTCTAGGCGCTACAGTCTGGAACCGCGTGACCACTACGGTCGCAGGTTCGAATCCTGCCTCGGGCATGGATGTGTGTGATGTCCTTAGGTTAGTTAGGCTTAACTAGTTCTAAGTTCTAGGGGACTGATGACCTCAGAAGTTAAGTCCCATAGTGCTCAGAGCCATTTGAACCATTTTTTAACAGAAAGGAGCAAACAAATTCGAAAACTTTTTTCCGAGCTAGAGTTCGGTTTTTCAAGCTCTCTAGCGTTTTACACATCTGGCATGTATTTTAGTGACCGAATTTGGATTTGTGACACCAGCAAAAATCATCTATTTAATTGTGCTCTGCCTGTTTTTAGCGTTTGAAATCGTAGTGTTTCAAAGACGGAGATTAGTTTGACATTCACGTAAGTTGCTATGAGGAACCGCCTAAACGCCACTCCTTCAGATTCTCCCTGGTCCCAGGACAGCCTCTCAGCCTCGTATATACGAGATCGCGTCTAGGGTATGGATGTAAGTATCCAGTGTTTAGTTACAGTGTTTTTCCTATCCATATATTAGATTTAATTCATTATTTACGTTGACTGCGGAATTCGGGCAGGACATATAAAAAATACAAAACCTAGAAAATGAACTGTGATATGCAGATCAAATGAGTGATGACCTACGGACGAGACCAGGGAAACGGCATAACCGTGTCCTGACAATACGGCTGGACATTCTAAAGCCAAAATAAAATAAAACGTATCATATCCTGGTGTACCGGAAAAATGAGCGAACTGATTCTGTCAAGATATGTGCACAACAATAATGAAAATATTCGGGAAATATAGAAATTAGCCTATCACTGGGCAGTTACGTTGACCGGAGCCAAGGGTAACAATTTCGCTCGAGGTAATGCAAAAATACTCCAAAGGACATCTTCACAATAGTTCTTAACAGTTCTCTATCACATGATACTTAAAAAGTTGCAACAGTTGAAAACAAGCAAAACATTATTATTTTATTTATTTGCACCGTACATACGTTTAGTGTTATAGTTTGAATATAAGCACTTAATTTTTGACGTCTACCCTCTTACGTCGCTGGATCATACATTATTATAAAGCTCTTTAGGAATTTAACAAGCACAGCTCTTAGAAAGTTAAGTTACATCAATACAAACTCCACAGCAGTTGAGTACATTCCCACGTGTGTTATTATTGTCATTAGATCCATCATTTTGATTTGCAGCTGCTTGTATTGGCCGTGTTTGCAGTTAAAATTGTTGGATGTGTGGTGCGCCAGTTATACAAAAAACCGCTTTTCTCAGTACCCAAACATGTTTCGGCACCACTGTGCCATCATCAGTGGGTTTTTGTTTTTATTTATTCTGCAATGTGAACATTTTTGTTAAATTATTATAAAATTATGTGCATTTTTAGTTCAAACAATAGAGGGTTTCTTTTTGTAAATACCTTTTCATTTGGTGTGCATGAATTTTCTGGACCACTTTTGTGTTAGTTACTACAGGTAGCTTGTCATCTGCAACCAAACAACGTTGATGAGATTTTTTTTTTTTTTTGCTAGGATTTAACCTATCTTCTAGAAAATAATTGTAAAAACGAATATAGGCGCGAAAACATCGCGAGAAACTGAATTAAATTCTAGAAGGTAGGTTAACACCCAGTAAAAAAAAAATCATCAACATCGTTTGGTTCCAGATGACAAGCTACCTGCAGTAATTAACACACAAATTATCCAGAAAATTCATGCACACCAAATGTAAAGGTATGTACAAAAAGAAATGATCTGTTGTTTGAACTAAAAATGGACATAATTTTATAATCATTTAACAAAAATGTTCACATTGCAGAATAAATAAAAACGAAAACCCACTGATGATGGCCCAGTGGTGCTGAAACATGTTGGGGTACTGAGAAAAACGGTGTTTTGCATAACTGGCGGACCTCACATCCAAAAATTGTCACTGGAGTATAGTAGACAATCATTTGGCCCAGAGACAGTCTCTTTCAGTACTAGTGACGGATATATTATAATAACCGTCATCTCGCAATTGGTGCACTGGCTACGTGAGTATCGATATACTGCGTCAGATTTCATACATCCACATAACTTCTTCTAGACCAAAAGTATCGGAAACTTTATATTCTGATGAGAATCGTGCTCTCGCATTTCTTTTACATATCATGCCCTAATTGGAAAACGGGAATTCCGTATTACTCTGTTCTGACCTAGAAATTATTGTGTGCGTTTACCGTCATACATTTCATATACCATTCGCTGAAACGAGAAACGCCACTGCTGCTTACCTCTATTTTTTCTAAGAAAACAAATGTTTTCTCAGTTTTAACTTAGGAATATTCAGCTCCTGTTAAAACATTTCATCATAAATACTTGTGTTGAACAAATACTGACAAAACCAAATCTTTTAACATCATGGACCTTTATCAGTTATATTGTAATTATATATTATAATTATAACGTACTTATATTATAACTATACAACATTTCCCAAATTTTCTCGATATTTAGAAATTTTTAATTGTATATATTTCAAAATGATTCTTCTCTACTTTCAATGAGTAGGAATATTTCCATAGTGTTTTCTTTGTTGGTACCCTGTAGTACCATTCGAAGGAATCGTTCTAGTAGCAAAAGACAATGTTTCAGTTAATTTAATATCTGTTTCTTTAAAGCGCTTAAACACAGTTCAGCCCGTGTCTCTGTTCGCCTAAATACTCTAATTTTTTATGGCTCCTAAATAGCTGGTAAACTAACCACTAATAAGACAGATATTATCCATACGTTTATCACAGGTGGTTCACAGTTTATTTAATCATATCTTTACTAATTCTGTACCATTATGCGTATAAAATGGTTCTCAGACTGCCTTCTGACATATGGAACGTGTTGTGTAAGATGACTTAATGAGGTGGAAGTAATGTACTAATTGCCCGCCATATTTCCAGTCACCGCATGCTCTCGCTTATTTCTGGAAGTTCGGTACCACACTGCAACCAACATAAAGCGCCTCCAGTAGTAAATCTCCATTCCCAGAACAACATAATGTGCAGTGAAATTACAGACTTAATGTATACAAATTTTTCAGGAAAGGATGTGAGAGGACTGCTTCTGGAAACCGTCCAGTCAGACAATATTTGCTACGATCTGCATGCAGACTCACCAGCCCTGACTTATTCTGAAAAGGAACAACCAGCATTTACAGAAGACTCCCGAGGAAGAGCACAAACAGCCATGACGAGTTGGTATTTGAGCTATCTCCAGAGCTGACAGAAAGAGAAACAGCGTGGAATCAGTGCCAGAAGTGTTTTTGATAATTAGTTCATTCATTTTGGTTGCCGTTTAAGGCAGTGTACGCAATTAAGACTACACAAAAATAAATTATGATACAAGAGCACTACGTATGTTTCCACTGTTTACTGTACATTATTTAGAAATGGACTGAAGTTGAAAAACATTTATTTACATGCTTCAAGTATTATACACAGATGTCAGGTTTTATTTGTTATTGCTGGAGTGCCGGACAGAAAGAAAAGCACTCGAGATATTCGAGTCGGCACTGTAGTGTAGCAGCCCTAGATTTCCTTCTGGAGGAGGAGATCGAGTGGATACTACAACACACGGAAATATTGCATCACTTTATTAAAAGTTGAACAATCTGAAATTTTTGGAAATTTGTGGTAAGGTGCTATGGGACCAAACTGCTGAGGTCATTGCTCCAAAGGTCTACATATGAGTCCGTTTTTAATCTGCCCGTACTTGCTTGTTAGCCAGCCAGGCAGGCTGCCTCATGTTATCAGAAGACGGGCAGGTTGTTTTCTTCCCATCCAAGCCAAGCCATGCCCAACCAAAGCAGACTAAAGGAGTCTTGCTGGGTTGCCCTTCTTCCCGCTGTGCTACGCTACGCAGCACTTCACATGATTAGACCTAAAATATCCTGTAAAGCATATTATTCTCGACCATAATGGCTATGTTTGTGAACCGTGACTGAGTGGGATTAATTTATATTTGTAATTTCTGTTACCAATCACTTTTTTATTTTTTGTTTTATGTTTAATCTACATAATACAACGCGTTTCGAACATATTCTGTTCATCTTACGCTCATACATACATACATACAGAGAAATGTTACTTAAAAATAAACCGTCTTAAACTAGACTAATCTAGAACATTTTGTCCATTGTTTGTTACTGTAGCGGCTGGTGTGGCATTTGGGGGGAGGGGGACAGTGGATGGCCATAAATCGCAGTCAGTGATGTCTTCTGCCGGTTTCCTTCCTTGTGGCTGACTATGTATGATATCACAGCCTGTATAGGATGCAGATAGTTTTGCATCTGTTGTGTGTTATGAAAATGGCGTGAAAGGCTTTTATATTACAGTTGATCACTTAACGATTTCATCACCTTGCAGCTTCACTTGCATCACTGGTGCAATGACGGAGCTGTTGATCAACATTACACTATTGCACATTGTATTTTCTCACTTATTTCCAAAATAATTCACTGCACAAATTTCTTCGACATACATGTAAACATTATTCACGTAACAAAGATGGCGGACTTGTAGCATGTGAGTCAGTATCGATTATCGAGGTTTTGTATCGACATTCTTGGTACTGACAGAGTTGTAGTCATTTATTTACAATGACACATCTTGAATCTATTCAGTTAGAACTGGCTTAAGACTGTTGAAGAATGTATGTACAAACGCCTGAAGATTAACACAGCATGTTCGAAACGCGTTGTATTATGTTAGATTAAACATGAAACAAAAAATTAAAAAGTAGCTGGTAGCAGATATTGCAAATAAATAATTATCCCAGTAATACATATTTATTTTGGGTCATTTAAGGCCGGAAAAGAGTGGATTTTACTTTCCTTCCTATCCTTCTCTGCGAATTTCGGGCTTACTTATTTATCTCGATATGAGCGGTTTTTTCTGCAACTTCACTCTCTTTCGAGCAGTACTGGCTATTCTCATTCGAACCATCATCAGAGCACCTCTAACACATGTAGTAAGCAGAACCATATCTGAAAACCGAGATCCTTTGCATCTATGAGCCTGAAGATGTCTATTACATTGAAATGGTGACTAACATATGGGTTTGGAAATCTAGTATTTGTAAACTTAGTATGTATGCACCAAGCATAACCACAATTATAGCAATTTTAATTTTTTTTCAGAATGTGTATTGTGGGTTTGCTGAATTCATTGTAAGTGCCCAAAATACTTCATTTTAAAATCCCGAAATACACTGCAGCAGCAAACACAATGTTCGTTTTTCATATTACGTTAATCTAAAAAGTACATGTCTGAAACAAGAAGCTTTTCTTTCACACTAAACTTTCTTCGCACTGCGGTTCACACCACCAGAATGCGGTTTTTTGTATCCACTGAACCATAGTTTTTTCCTATTTCAGCCAGTTTGCCCTAAATTTAGAAAGCCTGTGTAGTGCTAAATAGCTTAAAGCACACATTTCCACACACTTGTCAGCCTCTAAGTTTTTGTACTCTTTCAAAATATTTATGGAGTGAGGAAACTGCTGATAAAATTTACGAAGACGTCGTGACATACTCGAGGTTCTCAAATGAGGGTTTAGTAACTTCTCACACAATTTTCATTGCGAGACACCTACCGATTTATTTGAAACTGCCTCATAAACAAACGAGAACTTTTTCCCCGCTGGACTTGGGCTCTGTTTCGTGGCTGGTACATATTCCCCAGTTCTTAATTTCTCCTCAATCTCATTTAAGCTCGGTTTGTTCATTTTGCTGCTCCCACCGATATGATAAATGAGCTGCTGCGAAACTACCTATGCAAACATATGCCTGGCTATTCTGCAGTCACATTGGATTGACAGTGCAGCCTGTTGTCAGACGCAGCGGGCTGGACGGATCCTGTTTGTACACCTTTGGCGGCACTACGATCAGACGGAAGAGCTCTTCAGAAGCAGCGACTCTTCGAAACTCTTGAGGGTGTGTCTATGCCGACGTCTCTCATTCGTTGCTGCATCAGTCAGCGACTTTCCTCAATTGTGATTCGGTCGTGAGGTATCAACTTTGACAATTGACTTCGTTCTTTAGACGACACCACAATTTTGTATCTCAATGCTGTTATGAATTTAATAAACAGATGATCATTATTCACCCTTCGCTACTATAAGAAATATTCACAAAATCACTCTGGAACAGTTATCCACTTCCCGCCTGTGTGTAGAGTGACTTAGTTTAGTAACGATGTGCTTGCATTCCCAAAGTATGAGGAGCTTGACAATTTTCTATACCATAATTACAACTACGTTATCTCTCCAAATTTTTCATACTACTTCTAATTACTGAGTATGTCAAACCACTGCTCTTTAATGTATATTTATAATGATAGTTTTGCTTTAGTTTGAGCATGTCTGAGGCATTTTTCAATACAGAGGTTTTGTGTATAACATAACTATTTGTATTTTACGTGATATAGTTTACTAACGACATATCTACGTGAGATACTTTTAGATGTCAAAAAAGAAAATGATTAAAACGTCCGTATTGTACCAGGGGCAACATGCTGCGCATGCAGACATTGAGCTCCTGAGCACTATATATGACTTAGGGGGAGAGCATTCTGTTGGTTCGAGCATAGTACAAGGTTAATGATCATTGCAGACAAGTCAGGTGAGTTTGAACAACTACATTTCGTGTGATTAACTGAATCACATTGAGATAGTATTGTGGTTCTGCGGCAGGCTGGGTACTCCTACCGAAGAGTTGTCTAACACATTCGATGTAAAAGTCTGCTGTCGAAGAACGTTAGTATCAGCGGCACTAGAAATACCACATGCCCGTCGTCCTGGACCCAGGTGGAGGCCAGGTACAAATTCTCATCAGACGAATGTCCATTGCTTATCTCAACAAAAATTAGGACCACTGTTATGTCCAAAATGTTGGTTATAATCATTAGGAACCGTCTACTGGAAGCTGGTCTAGAAGCAAAGGTGCCGTTGTCCAGGCTTCCTCTTACACCTCATCCCTGTGCGTAAGTGATGTTCGTTAGCGCGTGGAGCATCTACAAGAAGACCTGAAACTACTGCACTGCATTAAGCAGCCATACACAGAACTCCTCATTCGCCACGAACCAACGGCCGGCGTCTCTGGAGAGACCAGATTATAACATGACCAGGAAATTTAAGCGAAATATTCTCCAAGTTTCCCCTCAACTGCACCGCCACCGCGGTTGCTGAGGCCGGATCTGTAAAAACATCCAACGACCATGTTTGATTCCCCTTTAACACTTATCTGGAAATAAATTATTTCACATTCTGAGTGTCTACTAATTTTACTAGATACTGTCGTAATTTTTATTGCTATAAACACGCCTCCACCACCTCTGTTCAGCGTATCATTGCAATGAGGATTCCAGTGGAACATTAGAATTTCATTGCTGATTGCACATAGTTTCGGGCAGCTTCACGACTCTATTACTATGTGGCCATTGTTACAGCTCCTGCTGTTAACTCATACTCTTAGGTAGGTGAGCCAAATAAGGCCACCTTAAGATTTAACCATCTTTCATCGCCAAACTACTCAGCCAATTGACTTGAAACTTAATATTCCTTTAGAATGGTTCTTGATCTACTAAGAAGAAGATTTTCTGGTCATTGAAAATAGTTGAAGTATGTTGTAAACTGGAATTTCCAAAACATAAAAAGAGCCTTTTTGGGGTACACGTGGTGCCCAATAACGCCATCCTATGTATACCAGTAAGGTCATGTCTGGGAAAGAATGGGTTACAGACGGTAAAATGCCGAATAAACTGTCAAAAAAAGTTTGTTCGTATTAAATGAACAGCAACAATAAAAATTCAAATTTTCAGGTCGAGACTTGAACTATGAGAGTTCACATTAGGGCCACAAAATAGTAGTCCTCAACAGTATCTCTTTTGCTATCCTGGCACAAGAAAGGGATACAAATAGTCCACAGAGTAAAGAGAGAATCATGTCTTCTACCAAGTCCACAGTGCAGGTGAAACAATACCAAGGCGCAGATGCATCCGGTTTTGTGATGCTGGGGCCTGCTTGAGCGGCTTTCCCGAAGTTTGAGACGTCTTCCTTTGTCATCATGTTGATATTCGAGGTTTCTCTTGAAATAAAGTTTGGTTTACTTTTACATGTAAATCAAACGTTTTCTCCTATAGGTGCGCTCTTCTTCCCTTCAGGGGCTTTTAAGATGTCTGTGAAAGATCTCCCACCAGATGACGAAAAGGGAGCCAAGGGTTCCGTTTCAGGAGACGTTTCACATTGATCTTGCCAGGTCGATTCGTTGCCTTTCACTCAATCAGCTAGATCGACTTTACCAGGCAAAGATACCTACAATAATCGTAGGAAACGAGTTAAATAAATAAAAATCAATTAACAGATCAGCGGAAGAAGAAATGAGGCGTGAGTCCCAAAAAGGCCAAGCCGGCCTTACTCGTCTACATGCAACTTTTCTCCCTTCGAGCACATGTTTCTGATATTTCTAAAACGGCCGTCTTAAAATAACGCAACGGTTTCAGAACTACTAGAACTTACCTTAGCATAGCAACTTAGAAAAAACCTCCCAAACCCAAACTCACATCGACAACTGAATAACGTAAAATATTTCATTTTGTCACAAACATGCCATTTACTGTGATGTAGGTATTGTCATCCGACGAATTTGAGTGGAAGTTTCTAAAATAAATGGAGGTGGCCTCATCTACATCTACATTGATACTCCGCAAGCCACCCAACGGTGTGTGGCGGAGGGCACTTTACGTGCCACTGTCATTACCTCCCTTTCCTGTTCCAGTCGCGTATGGTTCGCGGGAAGAACGACTGTCTGAAAGCCTCCGTGCGCGCTCTAATCTCTCTAATTTTACATTCGTGATCTCCTCGGGAAGTATAAGTAGGGGGAAGCAATATATTCGATACCTCATCCAGAAACGCACCCTCTCGAAACCTGGCGAGCAAGCTACACCGCGATGCAGAGCGCCTCTCTTGCAGAGTCTGCCACTTGAGTTTATTAAACATCTCCGTAACGCTATCACGGTTACCAAATAACCCAGTGACGAAACGCGCCGCTCTTCTTTGGATCTTCTCTATCTCCTCCGTCAACCCGACCTGGTACGGATCCCACACTGATGAGCAATACTCAAGTATAGGTCGAACGAGTGTTTTGTAAGCCACCTCCTTTGTTGATGGACTACATTTTCTAAGCACTCTCCCAATGAATCTCAACCTGGTACCCGCCTTACCAACAATTAGTTTTATATGATCATTCCACTTCAAATCGTTCCGTACGCATACTCCCAGATATTTTACAGAAGTAACTGCTACCAGTGTTTGTTCCGCTATCATATAATCATACAATAAAGGATCCTTCTTTCTATGTATTCGCAATACATTACATTTGTCTATGTTAAGGGTCAGTTGCCACTCCCTGCACCAAGTGCCTATCCGCTGCAGATCTTCCTGTATTTCGCTACAATTTTCTAATGCAGCAACTTCTCTGTATACTACAGCATCATCCGCGAAAAGCCGCATGGAACTTCCGACACTATCTACTAAGTCATTTATATATATTGTGAAAAGCAATGGTCCCATAACACTCCCCTGTGGCACGCCAGAGGTTACTTTAACGTCTGTAGACGTCTCTCCATTGATAACAACATGCTGTGTTCTGTTTGCTAAAAACTCTTCAATCCAGCCACACAGCTGGTCTGATATTCCGTAGGCTCTTACTTTGTTTATCAGGCGACAGTGCGGAACTGTATCGAACGCCTTCCGGAAGTCAAGAAAAATAGCATCTACCTGGGAGCCTGTATCTAATATTTTCTGGGTCTCATGAACAAATAAGGCGAGTTGGGTCTCACACGATCGCTGTTTCCGGAATCCATGTTGATTCCTACATAGTAGATTCTGGGTTTCCAGAAATGACATGATACGCGAGCAAAAAACATGTTCTAAAATTCTACAAGAGATCGACGTAAGAGATATAGGTCTATAGTTTTGCGCATCTGCTCGACGACCCTTCTTGAAGACTGGGACTATCTGTGCTCTTTTCCAATCATTTGGAACCCTCCGTTCCTCTAGAGACTTGCGGTACACGGCTGTTAGAAGGGGGGCTAGTTCTTTCGCGTACTCTGTGTAGAATCGAATTGGTATCCCGTCAGGTCCAGTGGACTTTCCTCTATTGAGTGATTCCAGTTGCTTTTCTATTCCTTGGACACTTATTTCGATGTCAGCCATTTTTTCGTTTGTGCGAGGATTTAGAGAAGGAACTGCAGTGCGGTCTTCCTCTGTGAAACAGCTTTGGAAAAAGGTGTTTAGTATTTCAGCTTTACGCGAGTCATCCTCTGTTTCAATGCCATCATCATCCCGTAGTGTCTGGATATGCTGTTTCGAGCCACTTACTGATTTAACGTAAGACCAGAACTTCCTAGGATTTTCTGTCAATTCGGTACATAGAATTTTACTTTCGAATTCAATGAACGCTTCACGCATAGCCCTCCTTACGCTACCTTTGACATCGTTTAGCTTCTGTTTGTCTGAGAGGTTTTGGCTGCGTTTAAACTTGGAGTGGAGCTCTCTTTGCTTTCGCAGTAGTTTCCTAACTTTGTTGTTGTACCACGGTGGGTTTTTCCCGTCCCTCACAGTTTTACTCGGCACGTACCTGTCTAAAACGCATTTTACGATTGCCTTGAACTTTTTCCATAAACACTCAACATTGTCAGTGTCGGAACAGAAATTTTCGTTTTGATCTGTTAGGTAGTCTGAAATCTGCCTTCTATTACTCTTGCTAAACAGATAAACCTTCCTCCCTTTTTTTATATTCCTATTAACTTCCATATTCAGGGATGCTGCAACGGCCTTATGATCACTGATTCCCTGCTCTGTACATACAGATTCGAAAAGTTCGGGTCTGTTTGTTATCAGTAGGTCCAATATGTTATCTCCACGAGTCGGTTCTCTGTTTAATTGCTCGAGGTAATTTTCGGATAGTGCACTCAGTATAATGTCACTCGATGCTCTGTCCCTACCACCCGTCCTAAACATCTGAGTGTCCCAGTCTATATCTGGTAAATTGAAATCTCCACCTAAGACTATAACATGCTGAGAAAATTTATGTGAAATGTATTCCAAATTTTCTCTCAGTTGTTCTGCCACTAATGCTGCTGAGTCGGGAGGTCGGTAAAAGGAGCCAATTATTAACCTAGTTCGGTTGTTTAGTGTAACCTCCACCCATAATAATTCACAGGAACTATCCACTTCTACTTCACTACAGGATAAACTACTACTAACAGCGATGAACACTCCACCACCGGTTGCATGCAATCTATCCTTTCTAAACACCGTCTGTACCTTTGTAAAAATTTCGGCAGAATTTATCTCTGGCTTAAGCCAGCTTTCTGTACCTATAACGATTTCAGCTTCGGTGCTTTCTATCAGCGCTTGAAGTTCCGGTACTTTACCAACGCAGCTTCGACAGTTGACAATTAGAATACCGATTGCTGCTTGTTCCCCGCATGTCCTGACTTTGCCCCGCACCCGTTGAGGCTGTTGCCCTTTCTGTACTTGCCCAAGGCCATCTAACCTAAAAAACCGCCCAGCCCACGCCACACAACCCCTGCTACCCGTGTAGCCGCTTGTTGCGTGTAGTGGACTCCTGACCTATCCAGCGGAACCCGAAACCCCACCACCCTATGGCGCAAGTCGAGGAATCTGCAGCCCACACGGTCGCAGAACCGTCTCAGCCTCTGATTCAGACCCTCCACTCGGCTCTGTACCAAAGGTCCGCAGTCAGTCCTGTCGACGATGCTGCAGATGGTGAGCTCTGCTTTCATCCCGCTAGCGAGACTGGCAGTCTTCACCAAATCAGATAGCCGCCGGAAGCCAGAGAGGATTTCCTCCGATCCATAGCGACACACATCATTGGTGCCGACATGAGCGACCACCTGCAGATGGGTGCACCCTGTACCCTTCATGGCATCCGGAAGGACCCTTTCCACATCTGGAATGACTCCCCCCGGTATGCACACGGAGTGCACATTGGTTTTCTTCCCCTCTCTTGCTGCCATTTCCCTAAGGGGCCCCATTACGCGCCTGACGTTGGAGCTCCCAACTACCAGTAAGCCCACCCTCTGCGACTGCCCGGATCTTGCAGACTGAGGGGCAACCTCTGGAACAGGACAAGCAGCCATGTCAGGCCGAAGATCAGTATCAGCCTGAGACAGAGCCTGAAACCGGTTCGTCAGACAAACTGGAGAGGCTTTCCGTTCAGCCCTCCGGAATGTCTTTCGCCCCCTGCCACACCTTGAAACGACCTCCCACTCTACCACAGGTGAGGGATCAGCCTCAATGCGGGCAGTATCCCGGGCAACCACAGTCGTAGTCCGATCAGGGGATGCGTGGGACGAGCTGGCCGTCCCCGACAAACCCCCATCCCGACCCCCACAGTGATGCCCATTGGCAACAGCCTCAAGCTGTGTGACCGAAGCCAACACTGCCTGAAGCTGGGAGCGAAGGGATGCCAACTCAGCCTGCATCCGAACACAGCAGTTGCAGTCCCTATCCATGCTAAGAACTGTTTTGCTAAGAACGTCTGAACTAATCTACAGAGAGCGCAAACAAATCGACAAAATTTAAACGGTTATTAAAATACAAGATTGCCTAGTAAATGCAGTAATGCTGCTACTTGTGCACTGCTGACACTGCTCGGCGGCGGAAGGAGACTAAGCGAAATTACACTATTCAGGTACTAAAACACGATGCTACACTCTCAAATACTATAATACGCCCGAAATTTATGAATTAAACAATGCAAGAACCAAAAACACGCAAAGAAATTAAGAATTAAACTATGTAACAAATGAGTGAGCTAGGAGTAAACGACTTGCTGCTCAGCTGCTTATCCAACGGCGGCAGGGAGCACACTGACTGCGACCAACCGACACTGGCCGTTCAAAACAAAACAGTAGACAAACGACTACGCGAATTTACACTATTCAGGTACTAAAAACGCGATGCTACAACTCTCAAATACTATAATACGCTCGAAATTTATGAATTAAACAATGCAAGTACCAAAAACACGCAAAGAAATTAAGAATTAAACTATGTAACAAATGAGTGAGCTAGGAGTATACGACTTGCTGCTGCAGCTGCTTATCCAACGGCGGCAGGGAGCACACTGACTGCGACCAACCGACACTGGCCGTTCAAAACAAAACAGTAGACAAACGACTACGCGAATTTACACTATTCAGGTACTAAAACGCGATGCTACAACTCTCAAATACTATAATACGCTCGAAATTTATGAATTAAACAATGCAAGTACCAAAAACACGCAAAGAAATTAAGAATTAAACTATGTAGCAAATGAGTGAGCTAGGAGTATACGACTTGCTGCTGCAGCTGCTTATCCAACGGCGGCAGGGAGCACACTGACTGCGACCAACCGACACTGGCCGTTCAAAACAAAACAGTAGACAAACGACTACGCGAATTTACACTATTCAGGTACTAAAACGCGATGCTACAACTCTCAAATACTATAATACGGGGACTATGGCCTCATTTGGCGTACCTACCTTATTTACACTTTCTTTCTCTGATCTGCTATGACGAATGCTACTCTGCTACTGTGTCTGGACTCAGAAGGCAACTTATCGGACCTGTGGAGAGATTTCAAAAAATGTTCAAATGGGTGTGAAGTCTTATGGGACTTAACTACTAAGGTCATCAGTCCCTAAGCTTACACACTACTTATCCTAAGGACAAACACACACACTCATGACCGAGGGAGGACTCGAACCTCCGCCGGGACCAGCCGCACAGTCCATGACTGCAGCGCCTAGACCGCTCGGCTAATCACGCGCGGCCGTGGAGGGATTTCTCTGTCCTGAAAACCCACGTGTCAGCGCCACACACATCTCGCTACCCTAATAGCCGCTTACTGTGTGAAGTGCACGTCTGAACTATAAAAAGGACCCTAAAATCCCACCTCCCCCTTCCCCGATAGCGAACGTTATTGACTGCAGACTAAAAATGAAGGAATTGCCAAAACGTTGGAAATTAAGGAGATGAGACCTGGACATTTAGAAAAAGCCGGAGGTAGCTGTGAGTTTCGAAGGGAGCACTAGTTAATAGTTGACTGGAACAGGAGTAAGAACACAATAGAGGACGAATGGTTTCCTTTGAGAGACGCAATAGTGTAGGCAGCAGAGGAAAAAATAGGTAAAAAGACAATGATCATCAGAAATCCTTTGATAACGCACGAGATACTGAATGTAACTGTAGAAAGGGGGAAATATAAAAATTCAGCAAGTGAACCTGACAAAAGGGAATACAGACTACTAAAAATTAAATTTATTAGGAAGGCCAGAATGGCAAAACAGGACTGGCTAAATGAGATATGAAAAGATGTAGAATCGTGCGTAAGTATGGAAAAGGTACATGTAGCTAATAGTAAAATTAAGGAGACCTTTAGAGAATAAAAAAGCTCCAGTAAAAATACCAGAGCCCAGATGGAAAGCCTGTGCTAAGCAGAGAAGAGAAAACTGAAAGGTGGAAGGAATACATAGAAGAAATACGAGGGAAATGAACTTGAAGGCAATATTACAAAAAGGGAACAGGAGTAGATTGCGAAAAGTTGGGAGATATGTCACGGATAGAAGAGTTTGACAGAGCACGAAAAACCTAAGTGCAAACAAGACCCTTGTAGTAGCCGACATTGCGTCAAAATTACTGAGAACCATGGGAGAGCCAACCATGACAAAACTATCCAAGCTGATATGCAAGATATGTGAGAAGGCAAAATACACTTAGACTTCAAGAAGAACTTTATAATTCCAACGCCAAAGAAAGCAGGTGTTGACATGTGTGAATATTATCGAACTATTAGTTTAACAAGTCACTGTTGCAAAATACTGTCACGAATCCTGGAAAAACTGGTAGAAGCAGACCTCGCAATACTGACGTTTCAACATATCTCAGAAAACAGATTAAAACACGGTAAACCTACGCCTGCATCATTTGTAGACATAGAGAAAGATTTAGCAATGCTAACTGGAATACACTTTGAAATTATCAAAATAGCAGGGATATAATACCATGAGCGAAAGGTTGTGTGCAACTTGAACAGAAATCAGACGGCAAAAAGACTTGAACGGCATTAAAGGGAGGCACTGGTTGAGAACGAAGAGAGAAAGGATTGTAGCCTATCCTCAAACGTACTCAATCTGTGCATTATCTGATGGAAGACAGGACAGCCAGTCAGTGTATACAAAATACCACAACTGTTAAATCAAATTGTGAATAATACTTCACAAGTTGCGAGTACTTTTAACAATCACTTCTTAAATGTAACAGCAAAAATAGGATTAAATGGTTCATTTGAAGAAGGATGTTAATATATTAAAAACATCGTTTCACAAAATTTTAAGCAACTTGAAGTAGCACCATCATCCTTCACTTAATTAACAGAATTATGAAAGTTCTAAAACACAGAATCTCATACAATTTTGATGTAGTTTCAAACATAATTTGGAAAATTTGTTCTAACTTAATAAGTAATGTCCCTAGTGATACATTTATTGAATCACTGGCACACACATTTCCAGACAGTTTAAAATGTGCAGTTGTTAAACCTCTTCATAAAAAAAGCAACAAGGAAGACTTAAATAATTATAGTCCAGTTTCTTTGCTTACATCTTTTCTCAAAATATTCTAAAAGTAATGTACTCAAAAGTAGTCTCACATTTAAGTAGAAAGTTTACTTACTATATCACAATTTTGATTCCTGAAGGATTGCTCGACTGAGAATGCTATTTATACATTCGCTCATCTAATATTACAACTCTTAAATAACAAAATATCGCCAGTTGTAATTTTTTGTGATCCTTACTTGGCATTTGATGGTGTAAACCATTTTACACTCTTCGAAAAACTCAAGTTTAAGGGAATCGAATCCTTCGCACAACTGGTTTGAAGCATACGTATCAAACAGAATGCAAAAAGTTGTGCTGAATCATTCAAAAAATGTTGGATAGGTAGACAGTTTTAGTGAATGGGAAGAAAACGCAAAGGGTTCCCCACAGGATTTAATTCTGCGTCCATTCCTATTCCATATGTATGTGAATGACCTACTTAACACTCAACAAGCATACTTCGTGCTGTCTGCACACGATACTAGGTTGTAATAAATTCCATTAGAGAGAATGCAACGGAAGATCGTTAATTATATTTTTCAAAAGATTATTAAGTTGTTCTCTGAAAAATTACTCTCCTTAAATTCTGAGCACACACGCTATACACTACACACTATACAACAAATTGAATCATATCTAGAGCTGATGTAGGACATGAACGTGAACAAAAGTCAGTAAGCAGGGTAAAATGCTCCAAATTTTTTAGTGTACATACTGATCAAAACTTGAACTGCAGAAAGCATATTAGTATTTTCTCATACAATTAAGTTCAGCTTCTTTGTTCTTCGCATGACTCCTAGTCTTGGAAAAGAAACGAAACAACCTCATGACAAATTTTGCATCTTTTTACTCAATAATATCTTATGGAATAACTTTCTGGGGTAGCTCACCACTTAGAAACTAAGTACAGATTGCGCAAAAGTGAGCAGTAAGACTAATATGTGACAGTGGTCATCATTTAGGTACTTCTTCAACGAGTTAAGCATTTTAAATGCATTGTCACAAAGCACTGAGCTACCCAAGCACGACCCACGCCCCGTCCTCACAGCTTTACTTCTGCCAGTATGTCGTCTCCTACCTTCCAAACTTTACAGAAGCTCTCCTGCGAACCCTGCAGAACTAGCACTTCTGAAACAAAGGATACTGCGAAGACATGGCTTAGCCACAGCCTGGGGGAAGTTTCCAGAATGAGATTTTCACTCTGCACCGGAGTATGCGCTGATATGAAACATCTTGGCAGATTAAAACTGTGTGCCGGACCGAGACTCGAACTCGGGACCTTTGCCTTTCGCGGGCAAGTGCTCTAGCAAATGAGCTGTGATGACGGGGCGTGAGTCGTACTTGGGTAGCTCAGTTGGTAGAGTACTTGCCCGCGAAAGGTAAAGGTCCCGAGTTCGAGTCTCGGTCCGGCACACAGTTTTAATCTGCCAAGAAGTTTCATATCAGTGGACACTCCGCTGCAGAGTGAAAATCTCATTCTGGAAACATTCCCCAGGCTGTGACTAAGTCATGTCTCTGCAGTATCCTCTCTTTCAGGAGTGCTAGTTCTGCAGGGTTCGCAGGAGAGCTTCTGTAAAGTTTGGAAGGTAGGAGACGAGATACTGGCAGAAGTAAAGCTGTGAGGACGGTGCGTGAGTCGTGCTTGGGTAGCTCAGTGGTTCCGGCACGGTAGCTCAGCGTGTCCGGTAAGAGAGCTGGCTGGCCTCTGCAATAAAAAAACTGAGTGAAAGGATCAACAACGAACTTCAACGGATGCCATGTGACGTCCGCTACGACGAAACACAACCAACCATAACGAACAAAATGCAAAATAAATAAAAAAAAAAGTGGTAGAGCACTTGCCCCCGAAAGGCAAAGGTCCTGATTTCGAGTCTCGGTCCGGCCCACAGTTTTAATCTGCCAGGAAGTTTCATATCAGCGCACACTCCACTGCAGAGTGAAAATCTCATTCAAGTTTTAAACTTAATGCAAAACATTTATCCTGGACAACTCCTTCTATTCCGCGGACGAATTTCTTTTTAATAACTGGTAGCCTGAAAGAAAGAAAACATTGATTTTAAGTGCATCTGCACGATTAGTGCAAAAATAATGAGTTCATTAATGTTTAGATTAATTGTGTATATATAACATATAACGTACTCGTTTCACATAATTCCAATAAAAGAATAGTTCAAAAGATCTATGGAACAGGTAACTAACTAGCTAACTAACTGACTCTGTCGCGTAAAACTGAATGCCAAATCCACAAGTCATCGTGGATAGTCTTTTCCCACAGACTGATGGTAAACTACTGTTGTGATTCCGTTGTGCATCAAGGTAGATGCGTCTTTATGGGAGTTACTGTGAGTTGACTGGCACTTATGCTGTTGCCATATTTACGTGTTGGGTGTCGGTGGCAGAATCCGTGGGCCAGGATGTTAGACTGATTCCTTTCTGCTTGTTAAGGGCTTAAGCCCCATTTACACGAGCAAATTTCTTGTACCATTCGACTATTCGTAGAAAACAAAGCTTACGCAGCGCGCTTGGTGTTTTATTCCTGTACGAATCTCACCTCTCACGAGTGGTCGTTTCCATATACACGTCATCGCCAAAATTATCGTGAGAGGTTTTTGGTGTGCATTTCGGCGCTTGAACGATGAACGGCTATGAGGGATCTTTCTTTTGACTGGAAACTTCAACTATATTTACAGAATCTCGGAACAAGCAATTATAATCGAGTCCATTAATAGCCAATATAAAATACGTTATGGGTGTTCTTGAAAAAGGTCGTATGATAAATTCTCTGTACTCCTCAGAGCAGTGTCGCCCATACGTTCTGAAACATTCACCATTATTTACTCGAGAAAATATTTACTTACATATATACCAGACAATACTTAGAAGGTAGCAAGTAGCGTTTCTTACTTTATTTTTCGTATCTTGTTTTGTTCCAAAGTGTCAAATAACATCAAAAATAATTTTCATCGTTAAATAGATCCGATTTTTTTCTGTGTTTGAACAATCTGCAATAAAAATAATTATCATTGTGAATAGGCTTCTTTTTCCTTCCGCAGGAATTAAAAACGTAAATACCCATCCGAATAAAAGTATCCCGACACCCCTCAGTGAACATTAAAACGTTTACTGTTGTAACCTTTCATTTTTATGACGGTTTCAACTCCTGTGGAGGCACTTTCAGTGAGGAGTCTAAATGTCTGCATCAGTCGCCTAGAACTTAGAACTACTTAAACCTAACTAACCTAAGGACATTACACACACATCCATGCCCGAAGCAGGATTCGAACCTGCGACCGTAGCGGTCGCTTGGCTCCAGACTGAAGTGCCTAGAACCGCACGGCCACTCCGTCGGGCTGTCCATAAAACATTGCCCCCCCCCTACCCTCCCCCCCCCCCCGAGATGCTGCTTTATGGCAGGGTGCTCTGTCGTGCTGACACAAAGTGCTATTGTCTCCGAACTGCTCCTCTACTGTACTCAAAACAGAACAGTGTAGCCGGCCGCGGTGGCCGTTCGGTTCTAGTCGCTTCAGTCCGGAACCGCGCGACTGCTACGGTCGCAGGTTCGAATCTTGACTCGGGCATGGATGTGTGTGATGTCCTTAGGTTAGTTAGGTTTAAGTAGTTCTAAGTTCTAGGGGACTGATGACCTCAGATAAGTCCCATAGTGCTCAGAGCCATTTTTGAACAACAGTGTAAAATGTGTTCATTGTGCATTCAGCATTTTCTTAAGCGCAATAAGCGGACCACAGCCCAACCATGAAGAATGCTCACTTACAGTAACATCACCCTCTCGGCACTTAACTATTGGCAGTACACTTGATGGCACGCAACGCTCGCCAGGCGCCTGCAAAACCCAAATCCTTCCACCAGATTGTCAAAAGGTATAGCGTTATTCTTCATTCCAAATTATTTGCTCCCAGTCGTTCACTGTCCAGTGGCGTCCCCCATAACACCGCCTCAGGCTTCGCTTGGTGTTGACTATAAAATTGTGTGGCTTATGAAGAAATGCTCGACCGTCGTACCCACATTGTTTTCAACCCCATATGCACAGTGACTGTGCTAGCTGGACTGTTATGGCGTAAAGTCAGCGCCAGCACGCCAGTCGGGAACGACAGGGAATAGAAGGCTGTGAGAAGAAGTCAGCCAATCACAAACTGACCGACTTCTCTTCCAGGACGACAACGCGACGGCAGCGGCCCCTACGTGAAAAGGACATAAGCGCCGCGCCCGACTGGTGACACACCACTTCGATAGCAGATTCAATGTTAGGTACTTCGTTAGGAATCTCTACGTAGCACAGAATTGAGTTTGTCTATTCTGAAGAAGATTGATTATTTTGTATGTCGCCCTTTGCTTGCGACACATATTGTTATTGTGGTCTTCAGTCCTGAGACTGGTTTGATGCAGCTCTCCATGCTACTCTATCCTGTGCAAGCTTCTTCATCTCCCAGTACTTACTGCAACCTACATCCTTCCGAATCTGCTTAGTGTATTCATCTCTTGGTCTCCCTTATGATTTTTACCCTCCACGCTGGCCTCCAATGCTAAATTTGTGATCCCTTGATGCCTCAGAACATGTCGTACCAACTGGCCTCTTCTTCTTGTCAAGCTGTGCCACAAACTACTCTTCTCCCCAATTCTATTCAATACCTCCTCATTAGTTATGTGTTCTACCCATCTAATCTTCAGCATTCTTCTGTAGCACCACATTTCGAAAGCTTCTATTCTCATCTTGTCCAAACCATATATCGTCCATGTTTCACTTCCATACATGGATACACTCCATACAAATACTTTCAGAAACGACTTCCTGACACTTAAATCTATACTCGATGTTAACAAATTTCTCTTCTTCAGAAACGCTTTCCTTGCAATTGCCAGTCTACAAAACACATACAAAAGTTAAATATTGTATTTGTCTGTTTGTAATAAAACTCATTAATACGAGTTGTTTGGTTGTTTGTCTATCGAAACGAGTATGTAGGATTCTGAGACGCAACATGGACTGTAGCTCTTTTAGATTCCTTCCACTGATTTCATGTGATTTTTTACAACCACACTCAAGAATGCTCTACTATCCGTGAGCGTCAGTGTAGGTGGTCTCTCTGATTTTGTTTTTGCTGTGGTTGTGCTTCGCGTTTCCACATCACAGTCACATCACTAACAGTCGACTTGGGAGGCTTTAGAATGGTTGAAATGCTCCCGTTGAATTCGTTATTCAGGAGACAACCAACGATTAGCCCACGCTCGAAGTCACTCAGCTCTCCAGATCGACCCATTCAGCTGTTATTGCTTCCCTAATGACAATACCACACCCACCGCCTCCTTTTATATTACTAGGTCCCCCTCTCGTGACATCTAGAGGGGTCAACTGCGTATTACATACGGGTGTTCGGACACAAGTGTCGTACGTTTTCTTTCAGGTTATTCATTTCTTGTGTGGGAGAACACTAGAAGGAAAATTACAAGGCCCGCGTGCAGCCTTCTCAGTGTGTCACGTAAACTCAGCAGATAACATGATAAAGAAGTGACTGACGAAAGACATCGAAAAAGTTCAAAGGACAGTTCGTTTTGCACTATCACAAAATGGGAGAGTGAATAACACTATACTTCAACAGAAAAAATAGTACTGCTACAGGAAAAGCCACGTATAACACTATTATACGGGGAATTGTGCATACACTACTGGCCATTAAAATTGCTACACCGAGAAGAAATGCAGATGATAAACGGGTATTCATTGGACAAATATATTATACTAGAACTGACATGTCATTACATTTTCACGCAATTTAGGTGCACAGATCCTGAGAAATCAGTACCCATAACAAGCAACTCTGGCCGTAATAACGGCCTTGATACGCCTGGGCATTGAGTCAAACACAGCTTGGATAGCGTGTACAGTTACAGCTGTCCATGCAACTTCAACACGATACCACAGTTCATCAAGAGTAGTGACTGGCGTATTGTGACGAGCCAGTTGCTCGGCCACCTATGACCAGACGTTTTCAGTTGGTGAGAGATCTGGAGAATGTGCCGGCCAGCAGGAAAGTAGGCCAAATTTACTTCATCTGCTCTTCTGAAACTTAACCATTTCTTTGCCGGCGACCGTAAGTCCATTAGCAGCAGTCGAACATTTCCTGTATCCAGAAATGTCCGTACACGGCCTGCAACATGCGGTCGTGCATTATCCTGCTGAAATGTAGGGTTTCCCTGGAATCGAATGACGGGTAGAGCCACGGGTCGTAACACATCTGAAATTTAGCGTCCACTGTTCAAAGTGCCGTCAGTGCGAACAAGAGGTCACCGAGACGTGTAACCAATGGCACCACACCATCACGCCGGGCGATACGCCAGTATGGCGATGACGAATACACGCCTCCAATCTGCGTTCACCGGGATGTCGCCAAAGATGGTCGCATGACTATCATGATGCTGTAAACAGAACCTGGATTCAGCCGAAAAATGACGTTTTACCATTCGTGCACCCAGGTTCGTCGTTGAGTACACCATCGTAGGCGCTCCTGTCTGTGATGCAGCGTCAAGGGTAACCGCAGCCGTGGTTTCCGAGCTGATAGTCTATGCTGCTGCAAACGTCGTCGAACTCTTCGTGCAGATGGTTCTTGTCTTGCAAACGTCTCCATCGGTTGACTCAGAGGTCGGTACGTGGCTACACGATCCGTTACAGCCATGTGGATAAGATGCCTGTCATCTCGACTGCTAGTGATACGAGGCCGTTGGGATCCAGCACGGCGTTCCGTATTACCCTCCTGAACCCACCGATTCCATATTCTGCTAACAGTCATTGGCTCTCGACCATCGCGAGTAGTAATATCGCGATACGACAAACGGCAATCGCGATATGCTACAATCCGACCTTTATCAAAGTCGGAAACGTGATGGTACGCATTTCTCCTCCTTACTCGAGGCATCACAACAACGTTTCACCAGGCAACGCCGGTCAACTGCTGTTTGTGTATGAGAAATCGGTTGGAAACTTTCCTCATGTCAGCACGTTGTAGGTGTCGCCACCGGCGCCAACCTTGTGTGAATGCTCTGAAAAGCTAATCATTTGCATATCACAGCATCTTCTTCCTGTTGGTTACATTTCGCGTCTGTAGCACGTCATCTTCGTGGTGTAGCAATTTTGCAGGATTTGACCATGATGTATGACTAAAGGTTATCGGAGTCAGACTGTAAGTTCCTTTTCCTTAGAGTTGCCTAGCTGTTAAAAAGAAATACAGTAAAATGGAATAATACTGAATGTAGGACATTACTGTACCAAGTTTATTACGTGGGTATGTCTAATGGATTTACGGTAGACAGCAAAGAAATGGTTAAGTTTCAGAAAAACAGATGAAGTAGATTTGGCCTACTTTCCTGCTGTTTCTTAACATAAATTCACAAATATATATACATAACTTTTCAGGATATGGTTATGAGAAAGACATAGTAATCTTTTAGCTACTATACATATATACTACATATATAATTTTGATCTAGAAAGGCGACGGATTTTTAATCATCAGTACGTGCTAAAAACATTGGCCAGGGGGGACTTCTATATTTGCGTTTTTATATACAACAAATTAAATACTTAAATATTCTAATGGCATAATACAAACATTTAAATTTAAATTTATTAAGACCCTTTGTTTAGACCTTTCTCTTAGCAAATGACCTGTCAAAAGCCAAAGGTAGGTTGAGGTCACTCTATTTTGTCATTCAGTATTTTTATGCAACCCTACTTCAGTGCTACTGAGCCAAATATGTAATTTCCGCTTTGGAGTTTACTGAATTTCATTTATAACTCAAAGAGTTTCATCTTCTACTTTACGCAAAACTTACTCACTCACTTTCACTTTACTTATTGCCAGTAAGAGTGTAAGAATATTAACATCGTTAAATTTGTATGAAAACATCTACTTCAGTGCTTAAGCAAAAGTTTACTTCAGCACTTCTAATATATAAATACAGTACTTTTACCTTCACTTTAAGAGTTAGGTCACAACAATTATTGCCGGCCTGTGTGGCCGTGCGGTTCTAGGCGCTTCAGTCTGGAACCGCGTGACCGCTACGGTTGCAGGTTCGAATCCTGCCTCGGGCATGGATGTGTGTGATGTCCTTAGGTTAGTTAGGTTGAATTAGTTCTAAGTTCTAGGTGACTGATGACCTCAGAAGTTAAGTCGCATAGTGCTCAGAGCCATTTCAACCCATCTGAACTACAATTATTTTCAAACATTTATTCAAAGCTGAAATTTAGTGCTTGTAGATACTGATTAAAGCACTTCAAATGGTTTTTATAGAAGGTTTACTCGGATTAATCAAACACTAGGAAAGGACCCTATATAGGTGAATGATTGAGAATAAATAACTGCGTGAACCAAATTTTTTAACATTATAATTATTCAAATAAGTTAATTCTGAATTAATGGTTCACGCTTCTACAATTCGAATTACACAGTTCGTAACCTGTTGGTTGTAGGCGTTGGATGTGGCGGATAGTAATGGCGGCTGCACCACGCATGGCACGGCGTACAAGTTTCTTGAAGTATGGACTAATTAATTCTCCTTGGCGTCGTTTTAACATCGATAACATAGCCCAGCAACTTGTACCAAAGCCGTAATAGTTCAGGTTATTGTGCAACAATTTCCAGCCAAGACATCGCGTGCTCCGTCCGAGTGTTGCGTCTTTCACTGCTGCCTACAGACTGTGTCCTCTCATTTCCGCTCGCTCTGCAGGTGAACAGATATATAAAATCACATATACGAACATTTTCATTTAATTAATAGGTGACAAAATATTATTTAGTAAATTATATATTTTACATCCATCTTTACGTAAGTTACAAATGAGCATTAGCAAAGCAATCTAACATCACATATCTCACAATTTGTACATAGTCTTTGCATATCACAGATATATTAGGACTAATTTTAAATGCAAAAAATTATGATGATTCATTGAATAATAGTGTTACGAGTGCTACGGACATTATACTTGAATCGAGGTGGCAATCGTTAGAACAAAGACGTTTTTCGTTGCGATCGGATCTTTTCGTGAAATTCCATTTAGCAGCTTTCTCCGCCGAGTGCTAAAATAATCTGTTGACGCCCACATACACGGGGAGAAATGATGGTCATCATGAAACAAGGGAAATTAGAGGTCGCAAAAAAAGATTAAACAACTCGTTTTTTCCCCGCGCGCCGTTCGAGAGTGGAAGGTAGAGAAACAGCTTGAAGGTGGTTCGATGGACTCTCCGCCAGGCACTTAATTGTGACTTGCAGAGTAATCATGTAGAAGCAGATGCAGATGAAGGCTCGGAAGTGAGGTCGTCGGGAGTAGGTTAATTTCCGATGTTAGCAGACGCCGCCCGCAGACTCCTGTTCCTTTACGTGCGCAGTATACAGCATGCTCAAGATTTTAGAACTCCATACTTGGCACAGTCAATTGCCCATTGACGTCACCCATCCTTTCGTGACGTGATTGGCTGCTGATTCAAGTGCAGGCTTGTGTCGTGTACCCACAACGAGTAGTATATTTTTACCAGAAATTCGTTCGCGTAAAAGATGCGTAAGCATGGAAGCAATACAGAAAAATTTGGAAACCTTAATTTAGCGCGCTTCTGTAAAGGCTTGTGTCGACCTTGACTCCACATCAGCGCCGAAACTACGCCCAATCAAGGAACTGGAATAATTTTCCGTGAACAGAGTGACAAAAAAAAAAAAAAATATTGCGAGATATACAGGGTGTCTTTACTAAGACTCGTTAGGAACGTTCTCTTGAGTTTCTGCAGATATTTGCAATGTTTATCTGCAGTCAGCCCAAACAATTACTGCTCATCACATCTTTGCGTTGTTTCATTTCCCGTTCAAATCAAAAACAGTTTTTTCCGTACCCTTTCGATAGAGTGGTCCCAAATCAGACTAGTGCGATATCTGTTGGTATGTATTAACAGGGACAATGAAACACGAAGAATAACCAGTACTCGTGTGCCATCCCGGCCGCACTGATTGCTACCTCCATGCGACAGCACCTACTCAGTAGCTGCTGGTTATTATTCGTGTTTTACTGTCCCTTTTTAAGAAATATCGATAAAACGAATATCGCACTCGACTAATTTGTAAATGAACTATCGAATGGGCACGCACAATTCCTCTTTGAAAATCATTTTGTTTGTAACGGGAAATGAACTGAGTTTTCATTCGGCACTTGATGTCATATGAAAGACGTGCATGGGTGTAATATTTGTGGTTTACTTATTTTAGGATTGAAGACAACCGTGTAAGTTAAAATGACATGTTTAATGTCACAATATTAGCATAAAAATACACGCTCTTACACAGTTTTCAATGTCACAACGAAAAACAGTTGTCAGGATAACGGATCTCGTCAACATCAAAAAGTGAAATAATCCTAAACATAAAAATATTAAATATTAACTCTCAGAAGGTTAAATTATCCTAAACACTACAATATTAAAGTTTAACTAGAAGTTTCTTTACAAAATTGTTCCTACATTTACGTTATGATGTTGGTCAGTACTACGAAAATCGTCCGATTCCGGTTCAAAGTTCGGTACTATTTTTACGATGACAACCTACGGTGGATGGTTTGTTATGTGACAAGTTGAGCAAAAGATTACCCAAGGTCGCTCGAGTTTACAGTGGATGCAAGCTGGTGAACCAACAAGTTTACGCCTCTGCACGCGGTATTAATCTTAAGCTACGATGAGCTGTCGTCTGCTAGGCCGCTCTCTTCCGCTGAAATTCCTACAAAACTAATTACACCTCTGCTGAATTTTCCACCATAAACTTTCGCTATGTTTCTCGTTATGCGAGGGAACACGTACACATCCCTAGTCTTAGAATGCAGCGATATACACGCGCATGGTTGGAGCAGCGTGCATATTATAATGCCCTCTCTGTTCTCGCAAGAACAATTAACTAATTGGATGGTTCGTTTTTCAACAGTTGGAGCTAAACGATGCTAGAGCTAATTTATAGCTGTATATCAGCCACTGTGAACGCAGTGTTCACACAAATTACTCCTCTACGTCGTACAGAGCATTATGCTTTCCGTTCTGCACTTGACGCCAGTTCAGAGAAGGGTCCTCGAAAATTTCCGTCTTGTCTTACTCATAGCAGAACCGTCTCCCCACCTGGGTTCTTTCGTTCTTCACGTCACGGCTTTTTTCGACCAATAGGAGCGTCCCTCTTATTTTACATCGAAACTTTGGCTCTTTTCTCCTTCCCAGCGCGTTTCCGCGCCAATCGGACGTTTTGTGCCCGTTCCAGACGCCTAAATGCGTACATTGACTCTCTCATGTGTGTACCACTCGCTGGACATGTGATCTAAAATGCGTCACTGGTCTTGTTTCATATCCATTTGGAATTCCGAAACGCAGTTTTCTAAAAGCTTTCTTTCCTGTTTTCCTCATATGGGCCGTTATATTCGCTCTCCCCTTCTGAGTCACCTGGTTGGTCGTTGACTTTCCACCTGGGACACCCCTTTAAGTGGTTTCCATGGTACGCCCTGTAGCACGGCCTAGTTTCTGCCCTCGTCCCTCTGAATTCCAAACTAAAATGCTTCTTGGTGCTTGTTTCACCTTCCGCTCAAACATGCATTATAGGAACGGTGTGTTAATTACCGTCAATTGAGTGTCATCCCTTTTTGCATTACATACATCTGCCGGCCGGGGTGGCCGAGCGGTTCTAGGCGCTACTGTTTGGTACCGCGCGACCACTATGGTCGCAGGTTCGAATCCTGCCTCGGGCATGGATGTGTGTGATGTCCTTAGGTTAGTTAGGTTTAAGTAGTTCCAAGTTCTAGGGGACTGATGACCTCAGCAGTTAAGTCCCATAGTGCTCAGAGCCATGTGAATCATTTTTTATTACATACTTCTAGGCAAATTTGCTCATTACCACCGAATTAAGTTAGGTCTCATAATCACCTCCCCATTGTGGTGTATAAAGCTCTAATGTAAGATGTGAATCTGACCATTTATTCTGCCACTTTACAGAAGTAATGAGCATTATGTTTGAACTGATTCCAATGAAACATTTCAAAAACAGCATGAAAATATCTGCCGAAACCCCAGAGAGAATGTGGCTGAGGCTCTTAGAAGGGACACCTGGTATAGCGATTGCTGAAACTGCTGCATTTCTCGTCATGGCCAGCAATGTCTATTCTGCTGTTTCTAGAGAATCGTGTAATGAATAAAATGTCACTGTCCAGATACCAGGAGAGAGCAATTCCCCCTCTGCCTGCCCCCCTGTCCCTCCCCCTCCCCCTGTCGTTGCTGACGCTGTGTGGATGTAGTTGCAGCAGTTCAAAAAAATTGGTTGAAATGGCTCTGAACACTATGGGACTTAACTTCTAAGGTCATCAGTCCCAGTTGCAGCAGTTACTCGGAGTTGAAGAGGCTTGGACAGGATAGAGTAGCTGAGAGAGCTGCATGAAACCAGTCTTCAGATAACACAACAACAACTCGCAGAACCAACTCTGGACATCGTGTTTGCTCATATTTTCTGAGGGAACAGTGAACAAAGCAGTGTATATTCAGAACATTATCCACTCATTGTGTTACCATTGCTATAATCATAAGCAGGACTCTACTTCCAGTTCATCAATACTGTGTTCATCCATCTTGTGTTATCCACACACTTATCACTCTACAAGCTCTTGATTAAAAGTTTCCTGAACAGTATGATCACCTGACTTGTAACATTCCCCCCCCCCCCCCCCCACTCCTCCATGCGTAAAAAGAAACAACTGAGCAGGTGTAGGTGTGAGGGTGCAACTGAGCTTTCGACATACCCCTATGAAAGACAGTGTTATCCACAGTGGTTAGAATATGGGCTCAAATAATTCAATAAAAGGGTGTTGCACAACAGATAACTAACAGGAAAATTGGTGGCCCTAGTAAACATGAGGCATGAGTGTTACACCTCACAAAAGATATCAAACACAATTATCATCCAACTATGAAATGAAATAATGGTTCACATTAATCTCTTTTTATTAGAAAGTTCCATGCTAACATCCATTAATAATAGTTTAATACAAGGCTTGTTCGATCACAAGAAATGCAGAAGAAAAGAAGATTACCATTTATTAACGTCAGTACTATTCAAACACTTGAATGTCCTCGCTATGAGTGGATAGTTTGGATGAATGGGACAAAAACGTACTCTACGAATGAAGTATGGAAACATAAATCCGCAGTGGACACACAGTGCTTGCCTCAGTCCACCAGGAGAATGGAAAACTACCCTTGCGAACAACATCACTGATCAAATCATGAATGAGCTTTCCGTCACTTAGGAAAAGCATAAGTTTCACGGAATATAGTTGATCCTAACAACACGCCAAAATGTGGAGAGTAGTAAACGGCGTGATCTGGTGCAGACTGCAACACGTCAGCTTCCTACTAGATCTGCAGCCAGTGTATTGTGTCACGCTTCCCGATGACGTCTCTAGACAAGTGTTCTCATCACAATCTCACGACGAAACGTTCTCACACAACTTCCTTCTTTTCTCCTTTCTATAAGTCAATGCAATTCCTGTGCAACACTGAGGAAGGCCCTGCAAAATACTGGCCACTAAAATTAATGTTGACAAGACGTTAGCTAATCGTTTCACGCCCATGTACACAATTCTTAGACAATTCTGATTTACTCTCTCACTACTCTGCTGAGTTTTCTACTTCGGCCAATACCCTCGCCTCCACGCATGCATTTCTCAGCAGCTGGCGTCCTCGTTTTCCTCCTCCGTTACTTTTTAATGTTAACCAATGAGGAGGCCTCTTACAAATTTTTGGACAGAGGATGCTCACTCCACATAAAGCAGTGCCAGAAAGTCGACCAATCGCTTTACAAAGAGGAAAGAATCCCGAACCACAATGAAGCTCCGACATTTCTTGCAGAACACTCAGATCTTTATTTGTTACTAACTTCCCCTTGCACAGCGTTTTCAGAAGGCGACTCGATAGCACGAACCAAAGTTCGTTTGAATTGTGATTCGACTGAATGGCACGGCTTGTAAAAACTGAGTTGTTGTGCAAATCCTGGTGACCTTCACGTTATGTTATACGACTTCATTGAATGTAGGCCAGGGCGACATATTGCGCAGGGTGCATCGTGTTAAAAACTGCAGGAATGCGACTCTCGGACGCCCGCACTAAACAACGCATTGGCCGTCGCCCGCTTTGTACTCGAAGAGGTCATTTCGCCTCATCCTCTCGCTCTCCAATATCATCTCACTGTTCTGGGTCTATGCCCAGCCTGGCTCATCACGTACCCAGCTAAACTACAGAGATGGACAACTTAATCCTGTCAATCACTGACACTGGTGATTACAAGTGTTTATTATTTTATTATTTGACAAAAAGAGAATACAGATTGCAAGGGCTTTAAATCGACTGTCAATACACGTGAAACATGCCAGTCTGGCAAGACTGACAGGTGTCATTGGAACTGCTGGGACCATGACTGGTCCTGTCTACATTACTGGTGTCATGGCTTCATCACCTGGCACAATAAGGACAAGTAGCATTCCATAATATACCCCAAGACGATATTCGATGTCTCTATACGTGTGTCCCCAATGGTCAGCCAAAACATTATGACCACTGACCACCGTGACATAGGATGCGGCCAGGTGTCGTTGCAGGTACGTGACACGGTAACAAAAGTATGTAAGCGGGGCAGACACGGATTGCGGATCATCCTAGCGAAGATATGGGCTGCAAATGGGGAATCCATTGAGATAAGCGATTTTGTCAAAAGGCAGATTATTATTACTCGGAGCCTGATAATGAGTATCTCGAAAACGGCGAAGCTGGTCGGATGTTCTCATACCACTGTCGTGGGCATCTACGGAATGAGGTAGAAGGACAGTTAAAGTACTAAATGGTTGGACGTTCACAGCTCTTCACAGAACATGGGGTTCGGTGTCTTGCCCGCTCCGTAAGGTAAGGTAGATGGCGATCTGTGACATCTCCGCCGAAAGACCACAATGCTGGTGCGTGCACAAATGTTTCGAAGTACATCGTTCGCCGTACATTTTTGAACATGGAGCTCCGCAGCAGACCACCCCCACGTGTTCACATGTTTGCCCAACGACATCGTCAATTACGATTGCAGTGGGCAGCGGAAACGTGTCGGCTCTTCAGGTGAATCACATTTTTGCTACACTATGTCAATGGTAGTCTCCACAAACGCCGTCATCGAGGTGAACGGCGGCTCGAGACATGAAACGCGCAACGGACGCAGGCTGGTGGCAGCGGTATTATGTTGTGGGAAACATTCTGCTGCGCTTGCATGGGACCTGTGGTAGTAATCGAAGACACACTGACATCTGCGAACCACCTGCATCCCTTCATGCTTTATGCCTTCTCCGATGGCGATGTCGTCTTTCATCAGTATAAATGTCCGTATCTCGGAACCAGGACCGTTCTACAATAGTTTGAGAAGCATTATAGTGAAGTCACGTTGACGTTTCGGCGACCAAATTAACCTGATGTAAATCCGATGGGACCCATCTGGGTCGCTATAAGGCACCAATACCGCGTACGCAAATCAGCGGGGCCGTTATTATTTCATGGCCTGTGCATAGACACCTAATGCCACATACCTCCACAAACCTACTAATAAACTGTCGGATTCACAGAATCAGTGATGTATTTCGTTCCAAAGGCGGACAAACAAGCTATTAACCAGGTGGTGATAATATTTTGGCTCATCAGTGTATGCACCAATGTAAGACAGTATTGTATATAGATGAGGCTATACAAAATACTAAAATTATGCTGCCTGATAAATAGTGAAGCATCCAGAAGACACTGTTGGATGTCAGTGTACCCCACGCAAGTACACAGCATCGGCGAGTATGTAAACGAATGGAATTTCAATCATCTGTGTCAAGTAGAACGGCCACCAGAGTGCATTAGTATTGTTCATCTATAGTGTTGTTACCAGGCCTTTCAGGTTAGACAAGGGCCGTGAATACAGTATGATGTTTAGTGACTACCGTGAAGGACATGGAGATGCCGTGTACTCATGTGAGAGTTACCAGCACCTGTCAGAGTTTGAAAAATGTCTGTGGTTCTCCTCTTGACTGGCTGATCGAATCTTACAGATTAATGCAGTATTCACATGTGACTGTGACCTGATGCAAAAAAAAAAAAAAAAAAAAAAAAAAAATGGTTCAAATGGCTCTGAGCACTATGGGACTTAACATCTGTGGTCATCAGCCCCCTATAACTTAGAACTACTTAAACCTAACTAACCTAAGGACATCACACAGATCCATGCCCGAGGCAGGATTCGAACCTGCGACCGTAGCAGTCGCGCGGCTCCGGACTGAGCGACCTGATGCACTGCCACGCGAGAACAAGCAGTGTATTCCTTGTATTTTTTTAATTTTTTTTTTTTGTGGACATCGCGCAACATTGGTCAAAGACTAGCAGCAACCGGACTACGGAAATCTGTTAACACCACAACACAAACTGCTGCGTTTTGTGTGATTCCGTGACCAGGAAGCATGGACTGCTGATGAATGGCGTTGTGTTCACCGATGAATCACAGTTGTGCACTCCTCTAGACGATCGTCGTTGACGAGTACGGCAGCAACCTGGGGAGAGGTCACATTCTTCCAATGTTTTGGAGAGGAATAACGGTGTTACTCCTCGTGTCCTGGTGTAAGGAGCCATCGGCTACGACGTCATATGACGGCTAGTGATGATTGAGGGAACACACTGGTGCGTCACGCACTTTACGCGTCCTCGTGTGTTGTCTCACGTGACACTACCGTTGTACCATTTTCAAAAGGATAACGCTCATCCAAAGATGGTGCATGTCTCTGCGATATGTCTGCATGATACTGAGAAACTCCCGTGGCCAGCGAGATCCCCAGATCTATATCTAATAGAACGCAT
Organism: Schistocerca piceifrons; assembly: GCF_021461385.2. Classification (NCBI taxonomy): domain Eukaryota; kingdom Metazoa; phylum Arthropoda; class Insecta; order Orthoptera; family Acrididae; genus Schistocerca; species Schistocerca piceifrons. The sequence continues at coordinate 173,330,036 of NC_060149.1, forward strand.
GGGGACCAGCTCTGACGTCAACTCTTTCTCATTGTCAGTATCTAGGATATCAAGTACCAGTTACAACAGTTGTGGGGTATCTTGCCTCAGGAGAGATTACAATGGCTTTATGATATTCTTCCCAACCGAATCAGTGCAATAACACAGGCCAGTGGGAGTTCAACATCATCCTGACAACTGGGCTCATACTGCTAGTTCTCTGTATATTTGACTAAATTTTGTGATCATTAGAATAACAAGACATACCCTATCAACCGATATAATTTCATTTCACTTTTTTTTTGTAGCAGTGTGTATTACTAGTTAATTGGTCCACAGTTATATGACCTTGCTGTAGTAACTCTATTCTTTGCACAGCCTGCACAGTACGTGAATAGGCCTTTATTTATGTGGGATCCACTTTACACTTGTATACAGAACAGTGAAAATCTGTTAATAATTGCGAGTAACTCTTTAAAGGATAAAATGAGAGCAGCAGAAGGAACTTTAAAAATTTTAGGTGTCAACAGTTTGCATAAACGGTAGCTGAATTTCCAAACATCCTCGATCAACATTACAGCTATATCAACATCAAAAAGGATACTGGAGATGATATACAGGGCTTGAAAAGATATATGAAAACACCTCGAGAAATGCGTGATAGAACATAAATGCAAATACTAGCCAAGCGCTGCTGTATTTGACCACGAACTGCGCCTGTGAAATGCCCTCCATACGCCGCAAGTTCAAAAATGATTCAAATGGCTCTGAGCACTATGGGACTTAACACCTGAGGTCATCAGTCCCCAAGAACTTAGAACTACTTAAACCTAACTAACCTAAGGACATCACACACATCCATACCCGAGGCAGGATTCGATCCTGCGACCGTAGCGGTCGCGCGGCTCCAGACTGAAGCGCCCAGAACCGCTCGGCCACCACGGCCGGCACGCCGCAAGTGTCTGTCACATTCAGAAGAGTGTTCAGTGTAGTGGTGAGTACATTATGTCGTAGCTAAATGATTTTCATCGTCAGCAAATTGTTGGTGCTCGTATGGTGAGCTACTCCGCAACTAAGGGAGCCAAAGTGTTTGGTGTATCAAGAGGCACCATACCGAAGATTTACACTCATGTTCAGGAAAAACAGAACACTTTGAACGACTAGAAATAAGACGTCATAGTCACAGGGCATGTACATTAGTACGTTCATCAGAAATGACTATCATTTGAGCCTTGTCGGCCCGAGGGTTCATGGTCAACATTGCATCGCGGCGCAACACCACCAACTTGTAAAAAGTGCCTGCGGCTCTCGTTGTCGCTATAAACCGAAGGTAATGGATCATTGTGACTTGAGCAGACGTACAGGGTGCCTGGAAGACGTATGTGCCAACCGTACCGTCAGATCAGTGAGTTTGAAAGAGGGCGCAGTATTGGCTTGGGAGAATGTGATGCATCATCCAGGAAACTGCTGCTCATGTGGGACTATGTGATTGGGCAGTGCAACGGGTGTGTGCAGAATGGTTCACGGAAGGCCATATAACACGGCGAGATGGGTAAGTCTCACCACCTACACCGCCCCCGAGAAGGTCAACACATCTGAATGACATTGTAGGTCAGATATGTTCCCTCCTTGGTGCTCTAGCAGAAGTGGAACAGTGTAATACATCATACACTACCAGGTATGACAGTCCGTTGATGTTTATTACGGCATGGGTTACGTGCGCGTCGTCCATTTCTCCGACTACCTTTGACGAATGTGCAGAAACATATTAGACAGAAATGGTGTATTGAACTACGTCAGTGGGGACAGGAACGACATGAGGCAGTGTTTTCGGACAAATCCAGGTTCTGTTCGTTTGAAAATTATGACCGCATTTTGGTTCGCCACAGACAGAGTGAGGGACATCATAGTGACTACATTCGCACAAGACATACAGCGCCAACTAAAGGCCTTATGTTTAGGGGTGCTATTGGGTACAACCACAAATGACAGTTAGTGTGTGTCCAGGGTACTATGACCTGTGTGACCTACGTGAGTACCACCCTGGGACCCGTAGCCATACCCTTTCTGTTCTACATCCCAGACGAGAATTTTCAGCAAGACAAGCACGATCACATATTGCTGCACGAACACGTACCTTATTGGTGTAACAGGATGTCAGCCTTTTGACCTGGCATGCCAGATCACTAGACCTGTCGCCAATCGAGAGTGGGTGGGATATGGTGAAACGATGGGTGCAGAACTGTGACTCATTGCCAATCACCATAGATGAATTTTGGAACCAGATGAATGCTGCATGCATGGCTATACAGCAGGCCACCATTTGCGTCTTAAGGCGCCGATGCCAACAGGTACAGAACAAGTTATAAGGGCCCATGGCGGACCCTGTGCCTACTACACTACTGGCCATTTAAATTGCTACAACATGAAGATGACGTGCTACAGACGCGAAATTTAACCGACTGGAAGAAGATGCTGTGATATGCAAATGATTAGCTTTTCAGAGCATTCACACAAGATTGGCACCGTTGGCGACACCTACAACGTGTTGACATGAGAAAAGTTTCCAACCGATTTCTCATACACAAACACCAGTTGACCGGCGTTGCCTGGTGAAACTTTGTTGTGATGTCTCGTGTAAGGAGGAGAAATGCGTAACATCACGTTTCCGACTTTGATAAAGGTCGGATTGTAGCCTACAGCGATTGCGATTTATCGTATCGCGACATTGCTGCTCGCGTTGGTCGAGATCCAATGACTGTTAGCAGAATATGTAATCGGTGGGTTCAGGAGGGTAATACGGAACGCCGTGCTGGATCCCAACGGCCTCATATCACTAGCAGTCGAGATGACAGACATCTTACCCGTATGGCTGTAACGGATCGTGCAGCCACGTCTCGATCCCTGAGTCAACAGATGGGGACGTTTGCAAGACAACAACCATCTGCACGAACAGTTCGACGACGTTTGCAGCAGCATGGACTATCAGCTCGGAGACCATGGCAGCGGTTACCCTTGACGCTGCATCACAGACAGGAGCGCCTGCGATGGTGTACTCAACGACAATCCTGGGTGCACGAATGGCAAAACTTCATCTTTTCGGATGAATCCAGGTTCTGTTTACAGCATCATGATGGTCGCATCCGTGTTTGGCGACATCGCGGTGAACGCAGATTGGATGTGTGTATTCGTTATCGTCATATTGGCGTATCACCCGGCGTGATGGTATCGGGTGCCATTGGTTAGACGTCTCGGTCACCTCTTGTTCGCATTGACGGCACTTTGAACAGTGGACGTTACATTTCAGATGTGTTACGACCCGTGGCTCTACCCTTCATTCGATCACTGCGAAACCCTACATTTCAGCAGGATAATGCACGACCGCATGTTGCAGGTCCTGTACGGGACTTTCTGGATACAGAAAATGGTCAGCACATTCTCCAGATCTCTCACCAATTGAAAACGTCTGGTCAATGGTGCCGAACAACTGGCTCGTCACAATACTCCAGTCACTACTCTTGATGAACTGTGGTATCGTGTAGAAGCTGCATGGGCAGCTGTACCTGTACACACCATCCAAGTTCTGTTTGACTCAATGTCCAGGCGTATCAAGGCCGTTATTACGGCCAGAGGTGGTTGTTCTGGGTACTGATATCTCAGTATCTATGCACACAAATTGCTTGAAAATGTAATCACATGTCAGGTCTAGAATAATATATTTGTCCAATGAATACCCGTTTATCATCTGCATTTCTTCTTGGTGTAGCAATTTTAATGGCCGGTAGTGTAGGAAAGAGGACACATGCTGAACCGAGATGACTGAACTGTTAATCACTTCTGCAGAACATACTAATGTACATATTCTGTAAATATGAACGTCTTATCTCTAGTTGTTAAAGGTGCTCTGTTTTTATCTGAACATGATTGTATATCGCATGCAAGGAAAGTGGAAAAACATCATCCGCTAAGTCACAAGGTGGACGAAATGTTGGTTAGGGATCGTAATGGACAGTCATTGAAGTCGATTATGAGGAAAAATAAGACGGCGACAGCTGCAAAAGTCGCTGTGGAACTGCATGACATACTCGCGATTCCTTTCAACATCAAATCGTCACGAAGGGAGTTGCATAAGCTGGGACTTGCAGGGCGAACTGGAGTTCGAGAATCACTCATCAATGAATCAAATGACCCTGATAGGAAAAAGGGGTGCCGAGCCATAGAACCTGTAGTATGGAGCAATGCAAGAAAGTAATTGGTCGAACAGTCATGTTTCACACTGTTTCTAACTCCTGGCAGAGTTTACATCCCAAGAGTGAGGCATGGTTGGGGTTCGGTGATGATTTGGGCAGTCGAATCGGGGCATTTCATGGGCTCCTGGTTTATTCTACAAGATCGCCTTACTGCCAAGGAATATGCTGCCATTTTGACTGATCAGGTCCATCATATGGTACAACATTTATTCTCCAGTGGCGATTCTGTGTTCCTAGACGACACAGTTTGCATCATCCATGATTGGTTTTATGATCATGTGAATGAATTGTCGCATCTGCGCTAGCCACCACAGTCACCGTGTCTCAGTGTTATTCAGCCTTTCTGGTCTATTTTGCAGAGAATGCAGTGTGATCGTTATACACCTCAGTCATCGTTGCGTGAAAATGACATTATTTTGCAGGTAGAGTGGTATAACATTGTCTTGAAAACCATAGAGGAGCTATATTTATCCATTCCGAGTCGGCTGGAAATTGTTTTGAAAACCACTGGTTTTGCCCCACAGTATTAGATATGCTAATGTGTTTTTGGTTTCCCCATATTTTCGTGCACCACATGGAAGTATAACTTTCATTTACTAACAACTCTAAAGAGTGAATCTGCATATGAGAATCACCCTTACCACATCCATCATTTCCTATTCTGTCGTTAGCATCATAAGCTGCACAGTCAGGATAAGCATTGACCTACTGATGTTCATCACACAACTTAGCGCTACCCAAGTGTCAGTAACCGGACCACGTGACCAATCACAGCTCCATAACCCCAGTTTACAGACAACGCTACATAGCACGACTCAGGAGCTCGCAGCAAGTGCTTGCACATAAAAATCCCAACGTCAACTAGCATGGTGCTCATATTCCTATTTCACCAATGTACCCGTATTTCAGATGCACGAGGGAAATACATTTAAGAGAAAGGGAGTTCAAGCGTCAAAGAACGTGTGGTTGGTAGAAGAAAGAAAGAACTTGATGGTTTGAAGTTCCGTCGACAACAATATCATTAGAGATAGAGCACAAGCTCTGATAACGTAAGGATGAGGAGCAAGTAGGGCATTTGCGCTTTCAGGGAACTATTCAAAAATTCACGTGAATCGATTTAGAGACAACACGGAAAAATTTATATGCAGTAGTTCGACTTGAATTTTAACTCCACTCCACCCCAGTGGGGGCCCGAATGGTTGGTGAAGAACTCTCAACATCAAGCATTCGGGGATTTTTTGACGCTCAAAGAAATAGTATAACACTTATCAGTAAAGTCCCAAAGAACCACCATAGAATGGGTAGTTACCATCAGCCAAAAATTTCGGACAGGACTCGTCAAAGGATTTCAAATGGTTCAAATGGCTCTAAGCACTATGGGACTTAACATATGAGGTCATCAGTCCCCTAGACTTAGAACTACTTAAACCTAACTAACCTAAGGACATCACATACATCCATGGCTGAGGCAGGATTCGAACCTGCGACCGTAGCAGAGCGCGGTTCTGGACTGAAGCGCCTAGAACCGCTCGGCCACAGCGGCCGGCGTCCAAAGATTTACTTCGACACACTGTTGGATTACTCATCTTACGGCTAAATAAGAAGAAACCGATACTAATTAAACTCTTTCAACAGTATTTTGCATCAGGGGAACGAAGACCTTATAGGTTATAATCAAGAGAAGTGGTGCAATGTTAAAGACATTGGATCGTATAAACTGCTTCTCCTCATAAGCAACGTAATTAACAGGCGAAGGATTTATTATTATCAAGACAATCACAAACGCAACAAGCAGTTCATAGAATGAAGACCGAGCGAGGTGGCGCAGTGGTTAGCACACTGGACTCGGACGACGGTTCAATCCCGCGTCCGGCCATCCTGATTTAGGTTTTCCGTGATTTCTCTAAATCGCTTCAGGCAAATGCCGGGATGGTTCCTTTGAAAGGGCACGGCCGACTTCCTTCCCCATCCTTCCCTATTCATTTGAGACCGATGACCTCGCAGTTTGGTCTCCTCCACCCAAATCAACCAACCATAAAATGAAGATGTCCCAGTTTGTTATATTATACTGGGTACATCATGTAAGCATTTCATGTACGTATAACTCAATGGCAAGAGCATTAATTTGAGCGATGGGGCTGAAAGAATCCCAATTTTGAACACTTGGAAGGGGATTACTATTTTCAAAATTTGTCTTTCAACTAAGATAAACCTCCCGAGAAATATTTCCGTAATTGCACGTCCGGTAGATTTATACAATGTAGCTGAGTGTCATCTGTCCTGTTTGACATGTCCGAAAGAACAGACAACACTCAGGACGACACGGTTTGTACTTCATTTTCTGAAATACAGAAACGGGGAAGAAAAGGAAAGGGACAGCTGCAAAATCATGACCACCAGCCGCTCAGGGCACTGCAGTACTGTAATGGCGAAAGATGAAAATTTGTGAGGGAACGGGACTCGAATCCGGATGTTCTGCTTCTCTAGAACGGTTCTCTTAATCATCTTTATTATTAGTGTTATTATTATTATTAGAGGGTTATTACAAATGATTGAAGCGATTTCACAGCTCTACAATAATTTTATTATTTGAGATATTTTCACAATGCTTTGCACACACATACAAAAACTCAAAAAGTTTTTTTAGGCATTCACAAATGTTCAATATGTGCCCCTTTAGTGATTCGGCAGACATCAAGCCGATAATCAAGTTCCTCCCACACTCGGCGCAGCATGTCCCCATCAATGAGTTCGAAAGCATGGTTGATGCGAGCTCGCAGTTCTGGCACGTTTCTTGGTAGAGGAGGTTTAAACACTGAATCTTTCACATAACCCCACAGAAAGAAATCGCATGGGGTTAAGTCGGGAGAGCGTGGAGGCCATGACATGAATTGCTGGTCATGATCTCCACCACGACCGATCCATCGGTTTTACAATCTCCTGTTTAAAAAATGCCGAAAATCATGATGCAAGTGCGGTGGAGCACCATCCTGTTGAAAGCTGAAGTCGGCGCTGTCGGTCTCCAGTTGTGGCATGAGCCAATTTTCCAGCATGTCCAGATACACGTGTCCTGTAACGTTTTTTTCGCAGAAGAAAAAGGGGCCGTATACTTTAAACCGTGAGATTGCACAAAACACGTTAACTTTTGGTGAATTGCGAATTTGCTGCACGAATGCGTGAGGATTCTCTACCGCCCAGATTCGCACATTGTGTCTGTTCACTTCACCATTAAGAAAAAATGTTGCTTCATCACTGAAAACAAGTTTCGCACTGAACGCATCCTCTTCCATTAGCTGTTGCAACCGCGCCGAAAATTCAAAGCGTTTGATTTTTTCATCGGGTGTCAGGGCTTGTAGCAATTGTAAACGGTAAGGCTTCTGCTTTAGCCTTTTCCGTAAGATTTTCCAAACCGTCGGCTGTGGTACGTTTAGCTCCCTGCTTGCTTTATTCGTCGACTTCCGCGGGCTACGCGTGAAACTTGCACGCACGCGTTCAACCGTTTCTTCGCTCACTGCAGGCCGACACATTGATTTCCCCTTACAGAGGCATCCAGAAGCTTTAAACTGCGCATACCATCGCCGAATGGAGTTAGCAGTTGGTGGATCTTTGTTGAACTTCGTCCTGAAGTGTCGTTGCACTGTTATAACTGACTGATGTGAGTGCATTTCAAGCACGACATACGCTTTCTCGGCTCCTGTCGCCATTTTGTCTCACTGCGCTCTCGAGCGCTCTGGCGGCAGAAACCTGAAGTGCGGCTTCAGCCGCACAAAACTTTATGAGTTTTTCTACGTATCTGTAGTGTGTCGTGACCATATGTCAATGAATGGAGCTACAGTGAATTTATGAAATCGCTTCAATCATTTGTAATATTCCTGTATTATCAGATCGACATGGTATGTCCTTGAACATTCAGAGGACCACCGTCAAAATCATCATCTAATATGAGCCGTAAATTGAAAAAAAAGATAATTATTAGTAACAAAAGAAGAATAAAAGATTCTGGGTAATCAGCAAACCAATTCACAACGTACTAACGATTTTTCAATTTATTTATATATTATTTACTTATTTCCGTTCATTTTTTAATCGTTTATGTGTATGAGGAAGAAAATTGAACAAAACAAGGCATCACGTGACTGGGAGGAATCAAAGATCACAGGGGAACTTAACCAGCACCCTGTCGATTAAAAACAAAAAAAGCATATAGCATATTTACAGAAAGAGCTTGATAACGTGGGAACTGCACCCATTTCCAGTGCGCGGTCTCCAGGTATTGGTGAAAGACATCCAAGAGCCAGAAGGTCTTTTTTTTTGTGTCTGAGGAAATGGGATACGTCCTGACGAATAAGAAATTCCTCCGGAGAGTAAATCCAACTGTCGACGAATCCAGAGCCAATGATCCCGTTTGCAAGAGACCAACTTGTGAAGTAGGCTATCATTGTGACGACATTCGTCACGTTGATCAATAGAGTGAAGGCCTGTGCGAAGAAGACGGTATCAAACGATGAATGACCCCATGCCACGACGAAGCCATCTCAATCGGTAGTAAAGGAAGACAGTTTTCCAGGATGTTGACAGGGAAGCTATTTCAACAGGAGAAGGGCAAGATAGTTAACTCCAACGGCTCTCGAGTAGTGAGGTACGTCTTTGAAAGGATCTCAGCACCTAAGAAACTGACAAGTATAAAATATTCGCGAATATGTCGCAATTTAGTGTTAATCCGTCCAGCGTCAACGGGAAGAGTCACACTGTCCGGCTGTAGACAGGAAAATAAACAAGATGTAATGGAATACGGTGCCTGCGTACTTGTTAAGACATTGTGTCGTACAGACAATAAGGAGACCTTCACTTCATGTCGGGAAGACCTAACCCCAGATGCTGCGGGACCTAGCCACCACTTACGTACTAAACTTGAAAGATGTGTCGTCGTCACAAGAATCGTCTGGATAGTTGTTTGTGTCTGCGGGCCATCATAGCGGGACGCGCGGAGACCTGTACAGTGTAATACACTTTACTGAAAATATAGGTGTCTAACACCCACACCTGGTGAAGAAAGCTAAGGGAACGGCGTTCGTGTTCAAGGATAGCTCCCTGAACACGAGTTAAATGCTGCAGGATTTTGGAACATAAACTGTGTTCGAACATAATGAATTACCTCGAAGAGAACGGTGAATTGACACACAGCCAACACGGATTCAGAAAACATCACTCTTGTGAAACACAGCTAGCTCTTTACACACACGAAGTGCTATTGACAAGGGATTTCAAATTGATTATGTATTTCCAGATTTCCAGAAGCCTTTTGACACTGTACCACCCAAACGGATTGCAGTGAAATTGCGTGTTTACGACATATCGTCTCACTTATGTGACTGGGTTCGGGATTTCCGGTCAGAGAGGTCACAGTTCGTAGTAACTGACGGAAAGTCATCGAGTAAAACAGAAGTGATTTGTGGTGTTCCCCAAGGTTGGATTATAGGTTCTCTGCTGCTCCTATTCTATATATATGATGTAGGAGACAGTCTGAACAGCCATCTTAGGTAGTTTGCAGATGATGCTGCTGTTTACGACTAGTAAAGTCGTCTGAAGATCAAAAAAAATTGCAAAACGATTTAGAAAATATATCTGTATGGTGCGAAAATTGGCAATTGACCCTATATAACGAAAAGTGTGAGGTCGTCCACATGCGTGCTAAAAAGAATCCGTTAAACTTTGGATTCACGACAAATTAGACAAATCTAAAGGTCGTAAATTTAACTAAATGCCTAGGAATTAGAACTACGAACTACTTAAACTGCAAAGAACACGTAGACAATGACGTGGGGAAGGCAAACCAAAGACTGCGTTTCACAGGCAAGACACTTAGAAAATGTAACAGATCTACTAAAGAGACTGTCTGCACTACACTTGTCTATCCTCTTTTAAAATACTGCTGCGCCGTGTGGGATCCTTACCGGATAGGATTGGCGATGTATACTGAGAAAGTTCAAAGAATGCAGGAAGTTTCGTATTATCGCGAAGTAGGGGAGAGAGCTTCATTGAAATGATACAAGCTTGAAGTGGACATCATTAAATCAAAGGCGTTTCTCGGTGCGGAGGAATCTTTCTCCTCCGAATGCGAAAATATTTTGATGACACTGACTTACATAGGAAGAAACGATCATTATAATGAAATAAGGGAAATCGGAGCTCGCACTGAAAGATACAGGTGTTCTTTTCTTCCGCGCGCTGTTAGAGATTGGAATAGAGAATCATTGTGAAGATGCTTCGATGAACCCTCTGCCAGGCACTTAAATGCGATTTTCAGAGTATCCGTGTAGATGTAGACATGGATAATGGACTTCCCTGGGGAAGACACCGTCCGTTCATAAGTCGGGGGTTACGTGACCGTTCACAACCACAGAAACAAGGGTACCAGTGAAAAGACTGTCTAGGACCAGGCTTGCGTTGTGAGTAAAGCCCAAAGCTGTTAAGACACTCACTAGAAACTGTGAATGACACGGTAAAATACCTTGTGTAAATCAAGAAAAATCAATACTCCCGAGATATTAGTGGCCGTAGCCACCGAAAGGACATCTCGACATTAGAGAACAGAAGTTAGTATCGTGCGCCCATTCACACAACTTTTGTGAACGGCAATGATTTTGTCGAGCAACTTAGAAAGCTAGAGGGACAATTTTACAGGCAAAGTTTAGGAGAGTAATCGGACGAAGTAAGTCAAGATCAGATCGACCCTTAGTTTTCGGGATGAGGTCCATTTTACCTTCCTTGTAAGGAGCAAGAAGTGAGACACCCCGTATCACTTCATTCACCATCGACGATATTGTGTCACCTACGAGAGGCCAAAAACGAACATAAAATTCTTTAGGAATACCATCCAGTCCAGGTGACTTCCGTAACTGATATTCGTTAATATTGAACCGTGATTTATTTTGAAAGAATATTCTTAAGAATTTATTTTATTTACTAGCGATTCATCAAGAACATTAACACATGTAATCACACTACGTAAGCATGGAAGTAGTTGTGAGGGAGTAACTGATGAAATCATAACCAAATTCCTTTTAACAAATGGGAATTTTATTCACTTTAATAGTGCCTAAAAGCATTTTTTAAAAGAAACAGATTTAAAATTATAATCAGAAAACACCCTCTAAATATCAAGTTACAATTTATTCAAAGGCAGAAAGAAACAAGTTTTGACTGTATGAGCTTTCGGGCAGAGAACCTTGCCGCTCCCTTTTGACACGGCCGTAGTTACGACCGTTCACAACAGCCTCTGAAAGACTACACTGGTGCAAATCTGCAACACACCAGATTACTTTAAACTAAAAGTTTTAACAATTTGTACAAGCGTTGTAGGGATGTAAATGGTACAAAACACTAAAAATTAAAATATTAAATTTGCCACCGAAGGTGCAACTTGATTTTAACTTCTAAGAAAAGTCTTACGGTGAAACGGTGGCAACTTTATATACTAAAATGATCATTTAAATAAAAGCCCATGAAATGCACTATTATATAAAATTCTACAGGGTTGGCCAAACAAGTTAAGATGCTCTACAGTACACAGATACCGCCTGTCAAGACGATAGGCAAGATCAAAATGTTCAAATGTGTGTGAAATCTTATGGGACTGAACTGCTAAGGTCATCAGTCCCTAAGCTTACACACTACTCAACTTAAATTATCCTAAGGACGGACACACACACCCATGACCGTGGGAGGACTCGAACCTCCGCCGGGACCAGCCGCACAGTCCGTGACTGCGGCGCCGAGACCGCTCGGCTAATCCCGCGCGGCCAAGATCAAAACATGTTTCAGGAATTAGGCCGTTACACTCCAAGCAGTAAATTCGTAAACACACCAAATCCGACAAACATGACAGAGGCAGCTCCGAACAACAGACAGACACTAACTGCCAAACAAATGCGGACGAGAGACTGATCAAGAAAACAAGTAGAATTTAACAAGAGTAAATCACACAACATATCACCCATCACTTAACTTCTAATAAACTGCGATTTCTCGAGAAGACTTGGCGCAGCACCCCCAAATCGCTCTCCCGAACCGTCCCCTGCCAGCCGCTTCAACGGACGCAGGAAGGCGCGCCGATCTCCCGTCTCACGGCGTCGCAGCTCGCACTAGTCAGACTGTTGTCGTGGGTTGACTCCTGTTGCTCTCGTGTCGACCGCTATACGCCGCGACCCACTGGACTCACGTGGCGACCTCACACGCGCCGAAGCTCATGGCGGACAAGTCATCTTGTGTCTCAGTGCGCGACCGACCAACCGATCGATCCAACCGCCAGTGACCATTGACAGAGCAAACTCGAGCAGACAGGCGGCCTAACGCGCAGACTCAGATGCAGGAACTAAGCGCCGACCGGGCGACCACCCACTGATTTCTCTTACTGGCGGAGTGGAAAACCTATCATTTTGCCGGCTTTAAAGGTTGATCCGAACGACAGATATACTAGCACTCAGAACGACAGACAGACACTAAATGCCTAACAAATGCGGACGAGAGACAGACTAGCAAGCTGGAGACGAGAGACTGACCCAAACTGACCGACTGACGAGCTCATAGCGCCTCTTAAATGCACGAGAACAGGCAACTTTTCCCCTTTCCCACCAGAGGGAGACACCAAAACTGCTTCCGCAGCTCGTGGTCGTGCGGTAGCGTTCTCGCTTCCCGCGCCCGGGTTCCCGGGTTCGATTCCCGGCGGGGTAAGGGATTTTCTCTGCCTCGTGTTTACTGGGTGTTGTGTGCTGTCCTCAGGTTTGTTAGGTTTAAGTAGTTCTAAGTTCTAGGGGACTGATGACCTAAGATGTTAAGTCCCATAGTGCTCAGAGCCATCTGAACCAAAACTGCGATTGCCACAGCGGCGCCACCGCCTGAAACGGAGGGCGGATGCTTCACACTACGCGCTGCGGCGCGCTCTTCAAAACAGCAATATTTACCACGGCTCAAACATCATATGTATCATCCTTGTGAAAATCACTCTAAAAACGTCATTTAATTAAGGGTGGGGACGCAATCCAGCAAAAGGAGAAAGTCGCCAGGAAAATTTTCATCCGGTACGTGGACATCATATATTTCAGTAAAGAAGTAGAAAAATTAAACTGAAAAGGTCACGATAGAACTTTTCTCGAGCATTTGTGTCAGCGAGTGACGCAATGCTAATGCGTTTCCTGCGCGCCCGCATCGGGATAAGATGGTATAGCGAAGTCAGTTCATCTCGAAAAATGGAAAGTTGTTGAGATTTTGTCCAGAGTCCTTCCATATGAAACTGTTTTAACTGTAGCAGTTTGGATTTAATTTTCCGTACATCCATAATCCGTAGAGAAGCTTACTAACGCTGTCCAAAAGTTGACGTAATACGGGGTAATAAAATATTCTTGGGTCCGCCGGACGTCTGCCGCCATTACGGCACCAAAATGCATTAGAGCCTTACGAATTTGTGGCTTGGCATACAGTGTCTACCACTCCACAATAGAGGAGTACCGTTTTATAGCACGACAGCAACGGGCTTATACTTTCTGAATGACAACACCAAGGGAACGGTCTTGTAGATAAGCTATATTTGAGCATCGAGGGCACACGATACAATTTTACGGGTGATGCACATAATTAAATGTGGTAGCTACAGTACAATGATAATTAAAACAGCCATGTATCACTTCAACGACCAAAAGCTGCCCGCAGAAGGAATCATTAAATGTAAGAGCGATCAAGTCGACTGCTAGAGGTAGCAGTAAAATAAGTGTATCAGATGCGACTGTATCTAACGGTTACGGCTTGAGTAGTTGCTCTTCCAAACAGTTTCACATACGAGTAAATCAGCTGCGTCTTTGTCGTTACTCGTACCTTAGTTACTTGGGTTCTGTTTAAAAAGAATAGTTCGATGTAGTCATACCGTCGAGCCGCGCACGTCTCTTGTCATGCCCCGCAGCTAAATCGCTACAAATAATAATCTGTAGCTGTGATCTTATGGTAACATAGTCTATGCATTGGCTAGAATTGCGAGTCAGTAAAATACACAGAAATACGGAATAGAAATTAAATGAATAATTTAATAACAAAGGTTCTATTCTAACGTCTGTAATTGATGTAGACGACAGATAACTATGTTGAACAACGTTTATTTAAGAATCGGCATCTCAAATAAACGGGAAGTGGTCCTACGATAATCAGGTCATACAGACAGAAATACTCTTCTAAACCACAGTAAAGTTACGTTGAGAGCGTTACGAGAATGGTAGCCAAATCCCCAAACGAAACTGTTCAATGATACGCGAGAACTATGTCCATTTCGTGATAACAGTACACGAAATATTCACCAACTCAAAACTATTGCCGGCCATTGTGGCAGAGCGGTTCTAGGCGCTTCAGTCCGGAACTGCGCTGTTGCTACGGTCGCAGGTTCGAATCCTGCCTCGGGCATGGATGTGTGTGATGTCCTTACGTTAGTTAGGTTTAAGTAGTTCTAAGTCTAGGGGACTGATGACCTAAGATGTTAAGTCCCATAGTTCTCAGAGCCATTTGAACCATATCAAAACAATTCAGAGTTTAACAAGATGCTTTACAAATTAACACACGAGATACAAAGAACAGAAATTCATACCCTGTCTCGTCTCAGTTCCGTAATATAAGCGGAAAATATTATAGAGTCCTACTCTGGAACACGTTCGGATCTCTCGTGAGTTAGAGTCCCTTCAAAAGTTAGAATATTGTAGTGGCCATTCACACACGTTACCGTAGGCAGGTCTGCCTTCCACCAGCACTCGACACAAAGTGTCCCGAATCGCTCCCTTGAGCTCTTCACTCGAAAAGTCCCAGTCTCCACTTTACTCTCTTAGTGTTCCGCCACTGTCCGCTTTTCCATTCGCTGAAGGCCGTCCCCAACAAAAATACATCGTTCTTAAGCTCTATGAACATGAGCTGATGCAACTTTTCCACTTCCCAGACTTATCTAATGTACTACAACAATATTTAAATAAAGAACTGCCCTGAACATTGGGTTACACTCAGATCACTTACAGTAAATACATATGTAATAGTTGATGTTGGGTCGGCTATTGTGGCTTTGTGTCTGTTACTGTAGGAGTCAGCACCAACACAAACCAGGAAGGAGAGAAGTTGTGAAGGCCGGTGCTAGGAATCCAAAATGATCTGTACACAACACTTTCAAATTAATGGAACACTATTTCAAAAAAGGAGTGAAACATAACTTATCACTATGAAGTGGCTTCCCGTGCTTCCTGTGCCTCCTACATGCAATTACATTTACTCTCTATTACTACTGGCAAAATACAGGCTACGTATCGTCTTCCTATTACTCAGTACTGATGCTCTCGAAGACTGCAAACCAACTGGGGCACGACCAGAGATGGGCGGCTGCTTAAGTCAGCGTTGACAGAGGGCACTAAACTCTGTTTTCCAGGAGGTGTGGCGCTACCCGCTCTTTCCACTGGCACACGGGACAGCGCATTCTTGATACGGTTTCGCGGCGCTCCTTTGGTCGGTGTGCAGTCGCTGCTTCAGAGCTGCACAGTTCTTTCATAAGTAAATAAGTCAGCATTATTGCGCAAGTGTGTTCATGGTAAATGATAACAGATTGTCTTTAAATATTTTTTAAAGTTATTTATGCCTTCTTGACAAACACATCCTTTGGTTCTATTTTCAGTTATGGTGTCCGCTAACTCATGCAACTGACCAGTTTTGTACATCTACATCTACATGGATACTCTGCAAATCACATTTAAGTGCCTGGCAGAGGGTTCATCGAACCACCTTCACAATTCTCTATTATTCCAATCTCGTATAGCGAGCGGAAAGAATAAACACCTATATCTTTCCGTAAGAGCTCTGATTTCCCTTATTTTATCGTGGTGATCGTTCCGCCCTATGTAGGTCGGTGTCAACAAAATATTTTCTCATTCGAAGGAGAAAGTTGGTGATTGGAATTTCGTGAGAAGATACCGTCGCAACGAAAAAGGCCTTTATTTTAATGATTTCCAGCCCAAATCCTGTATCATTTCTGTGACACTTTCTCCCATATTTCGCGATAATACGAAACTTGCTGCCTTTCTTTGAACTTTTTCGATGTACGCCGTCAGTCCTACCTGGTAAGGATCCCACACCGTGCAGCAGTATTCCAAAACAGCACGGACAGGCATAGTGTAGGCAGTCTCCTTAGTACGTCTGTTACATTTTCTAAGAGTCTTGCCAATAAAACGCAGCCTTTGGTTAGCCTTCCCCACAACATTTTCTATGTGTTCTTTCCAATTTAAGTTGTTCGTAATTGCAAAACCTAGGTATTTAGTTGAATTTACGGCTTTTAGACTAGACTGATTTATCGTGTAACCGAAGTTTAATGAGTTCCTTTTAGCACTCATGTGGATGACTTCACATTTTACGTTATTTAGGATCGACTGCCTCTTTTCGCACCATTCAGATATTTTTTCTAAATCGTTTTGCAGTTTGTTTTGACCTTCTGATGACCTTATTAGCCGAAAAACGACAGCGTCATCTGAAAACAACCGAAGACGGCTGCTCAGATTGTCTCTCAAATCGTTTATATAGACAAGGAACAGCAACGACGCCTGCTCACATTGTCTCCTAAATCGTTTACACAGATAAGGAACAGCAAAGGACCTATAACACTACCTTGGGAAACACCTGAAATCACTTCTGTTTTACTCGATGACTTTCCCTCAATTACTACAAATTGTGACCTCTCTGACAGGAAATCGCAAATCCAGTCACATAACTGAGAAGATATTCCATAAGTACGCAATTTTACTACGAGCCGCTTTAGTGGTACAGTGTCAAAAGCCTTCCGGAAATCCAGGAATACGGAATCGATCTGAAATCCCTTGTCAATAGCACTCAGCACTTCATGTGAATAAAGAGCTAGTTGCGTTTCACAGGAACGATGTTTTCTAAACCCATGTTGATTGTGTGTCAATAGACCGTTTCCTTCGAGGTAGTTCATTACGTTCGAACACAACATATGTCCTAAAATCCTGCTGCATATCGACTTTAACGATATGGGCCTGTAATTTAGTTTTAAATTAACACAGTTTTTAATAGCACTTGCAATCAACTTTTAAATAAAGTTACTGGCAAAACAGTAAACTGTTCATTAAAGCCCACCAGTGTGGCCGAAAGGTTCTAGGCCCTTCAGTCTGGAATCGCGCGACCGCTACGATCGCAGGTTCGAATCCTGCCTAGGGCATGGATGTGTGTGATGTCCTTAGGTTAGTTACGTTTAAGTAGTTCTAAGTTCTAGGGTACTGATGACCTCAGGTGTTAAGTCCCATAGTGCTCAGAACCATTTTTTTGTTCATTAAATAAATACGCAAGTGTGACAAAACGTTAGGTATTCATGCTGCCTTCATTTGAATTGTGTTCTTGTGGAGAATACAATGCTCTGAAGAACATTTGTATAATGAGAAAGATATAAAAGACGGCCTGAATCAATAAATAAAATAGACACAGGTAGATAGCTTTCAGGTTCGATAGCTATAGTGCAATGCTAACATATCATATCTTGAACTCCGGTATGTCATTTAAAAGCTGTTAATTCAGAGGTTCACAGCGAAAATGTTTATTCGCTGCGAAGAATTAACTTCTGTAGTTTTGAAGATACTGAAAATACTGTTCTGTCATTAGATGCCCATCATTTTTCTGAGATCTCAGGTATATTTAGATTTGAATTAATATTTGACTGTGAGTAATTGTCGGGTCTCAGAGAATGATAAGAAGTCCTCTTTCAGCTTGTCTGACACTTCGCCATTTCTTGGAGCATTGCCTCCTGTACAAAGGCCATGCGCAACATACAGCCGTCCAGATTCCCATCCTTGAGATTTACCCATTTCCAACGACGCTGCTCCTCTCTCCACCTGGCTGGCCGGTAGCGGACACGATATGCTCTCGGCCTTGGGCCACACAGCTGGACGTCAGCTGCACAAGCAAATTCACACATCCCCTCAGCACAAGCCATAGGTGTACGAATAACTCAGCTACAGGCTCGTAACGTTACACAGACGCGTGACGAATACTGACAAACCCGTGCATCACGTAGGTGCAAGGAGGGTAGCATGTCGTCGAGTTCTTTACTAAAAACTAAAATCAGGAGACTGTTCCACCGACTGGAGAGCACAATTAAAATCACTGCCCAGTAGAAGCTTCGTAGAGGACTTCAAAACTAGGTAAATGATCTCCCCTTTGTAGAAACGGGAATATTCCACATATAGAGCATGACCAGAGGGGGCACAGAGAAGAAGCAAAGTGAGATCACCAAAGGTGCATCATATACTGCTATCATCATCGATAATTTAGAAATCTCGTAAGGGAATTCCTTCCCTATAAAACAAGGAAGTGCCCATAGAAAGTTTGGGAGCTACATTAAAAAAGGTCGCGATTGCAGGAAGTTAAAATTGGTCAAATAATACTTCCTGCAAAAAAATTACCTCTGAATCAGAGTCACACATAAACTGTCACAAAAGCAGCAAGTCGGAGTTTAGAACCAATACTGTTAATTTTCGAAGTATATGCTTGCATAGACAACTGATCTGTAGCAAAACTACAAAATTACAAAATCATCATCGAACGGAGCTAGTTACCAACATACATGGCTGAATCAGTGGACGAAACGGAGGGAGAAGGAGTGTGAACATCGCCCCCACCTTCTGACTGTTTTTCCTTCTTCCGTGATGCGACTCTCTTAGTCTGGATGCGTTGTTTACTGCAGCTTCCCGGCATTGTAGCTACCTCATGCGGTTGTGCGAATGGATCATGCAGAAAATCAGTTTAAGATTGAAAGGGAGAGACGTCCGCACCACACTCGTCGACGAAAGGGGTTACTGGATGGAGATTTGTTTGGTAACGACGAGGTCCTCCTGACCCTGGGAATTAATCAAGGTATGCCCATCCAGAGGATACGACGTGTAGGTCGCGACAGAAGGTGCAGAAGTAGTCTGGGAAGCTGAGACAACTGGAGAGGTATCTGACTACGCTGGGAGAGACAGTTGGCGCCCTGAAACAGATTTCTGAACAGGCGGCGCCGACGTGGCAGCCTAGATGACGGGAGAATCGCCATATGACTTATTAGTAACCACCAGATGAGATGCAGAAGCACACAGGGCTTCCTTGATCACAAGCTCTAGTAGGGAAAAAGGATACTTTAGTGGAGAGCTATCCGAAGGGCGAGCCAAAATAAAAGGCTTCTCGATCATCGTCTCGTGTTCTGCGACGTCTGTTTTGAATAACCAGGACCGGTACCGTGGAAGTGACGGTGTTAATGTCCCTATGCATGGGCAGCGGGGCAAAATCAAGAACATTATCTCATTCACTTTGATCCTCAATATCCACGGTTGGCTCAGTTGCAAAATCCTGCGGGAGGATATCCGCTAAAGTGAGTTATTTACGCTGTTCGTAAGCAATTTTTAATATCACCACACGATGCGGACAATTGATATGGAGGTGGCCGAACATATTACAAAAATGCAGGTTCCTTTCTGGCCGGTGTAAGTAATATGAACCTGATGACCACATACGTGCAAGTGATGGACTATTTTTTAATCCCTATTTCTACTGACCGAACATCAATATAGACCTGTAAACGGTGCCGAACAGACCAGCGTTTCCTTCGATTACCTCGTATATCCCCATAAGTGGGCAGGATGGACCTCGGCCAGAAGATTAAAAGCCCGCACATTTGCGTAGACCACTTCTTCATTCGCCAAAAGAACCATGCTAGTGGAACCACATCGATGAGTAAATTGGTCCTGAGTACCGTGAGGTAATGATATCCTGTCAACCCGGAGTGGGTTAAGAAATACAGGGTGATGGTATGAATGCAAGTAGCAACTGGCTCTCACGTGCATTCCATAGCAGCATAAATTACCAAAAGCAGTTTAGCTTCTTGCTAAACTTGGTATGTTTTATTCCTGTCATTTGACATATTTTCGGTTGGTTTAAACCGTGCACGGTCAGTTAAAAGTACATCTAACTGTGCTTTACAGCGTAATATTTTTTGTAATGAATTTTATGTCTACAGGATTTTTTTTTCTACTGCATAAAACAGAGAGAGAGGGAGACAGAGAGAGAGAGAGAGAGAGAGAGAGAGAGAGAGAGTTGAAATTTACTAAAGAGGCAGGTGACAGTTAGGAATTTTAATGTTGAAACAACATTTTGTGTGCTTACTTTTTTATGTTGGGAATGCTGTAAGATAGGCCCATTACGTAATTTTTGTTGCTACTACTGTTAGAGAGAATATTTTTGAACGTGGCGTTAAATTCAGATGTGTATGTGTACATGTGCATCTGTCTGTCTGTCTGTCTCTCTCTCTCTCTCTCTCTCTCTCTCTCTCTCTCTCTCTGTGTGTGTGTGTGTGTGTGTGTGTGTGTGTGAGAGAGAGTAGGTGTTTGTGAGAAGGAAAAATGCAAATGAAACTGGTGGAAATTAATTTTGAAAAGGGGTAAAGTTAATAAAGAAAGTAAATGTGCGGCCGTTACGTTAACAATTAACTAGCGGTAATTAGATATTTGAGATTTGGGGGAAATTACGGTCGCCAGTCCTAAGGACAATTACTATAGTAACTGAAAAAAGAAAGGTTATTACACATATAATTAGCACTAGAATCGTGGCAACTGAAGGTTGACACGTGTAGTGTGAAAACTGAAAGTTTGTCAGAAGTAATAAATTTCACTACACTCTGACTTAATTTAGCAAAAGAATTAATAAAACCGGAAAATCGAAAGTTAATTTAGTGACTGAAGTTACTAGTGAGCTTTCTTTCTGAAGCACATCGAAATTCAGTAAAATACGGTTAGTCTTGGACTACCTCAACAATCATTTCAAAAGCTACTTGAATCGACGCAATTTAGAAATAAGAGATTTAACTTTGAACTTGAATTAAATGATTCTGAACAATTAACGATAGTAAAATTTAGTACGTACCAAGCTGAGCTGTAGTCACAGGTAAGCAAAAATATGGTAACAAAACTCGCACTCTTAATTTGTGCTTGTGCAATCTAAATATTGTAGCCAGCTATGAATACCTTAACTGAACTTTGAAATTAAAGCAGTGAAATCGAATGATGCTGGCGTTTGAATTTCAACGACACTCGGGCTCGTTTCGGAAAAGGAAGGGACCCTTCTTGGCAATGCAATTGGGACAATGAGCAACAAAGGTTCACGCTAAGTTGCTGTAATTTTGTGATGCAACAATTTTAAAAGTTTGAAAAGCTGAGGTCTGCATACAGTTCCAAAACTTTACGTGCTTCCAGTCTTCCTTGTTGGCTGATTGAAGGTTTGAAGCCGTCGATCGAGGAGGTGGCGACAGTCACTCATTGTCGGCCGTCGCTGTTGCAGAAGCTGGATGTTGGCGCGCCTTCTTCTCGACACGGTCACCAGACGAAACGGGCTCTTGATGTGCGCCAGCTAATGCTTCCCGTCCGCGACACCATGTCAGAAACTATCATCGCAAGTCGAGCGCAATTACATGCTGCCAAACTCCGAAAGCGCGGCAACTCGCGGGAGCTTCACAGAACACACCTGCTCCACTGCACCACCCCAGCCAGACTCAGCGTAAAAATACAAATAATCTTTACACAACAAACCAATTATACATCGACATAAATGCATATATATACAGATAGTAAAACAATTACAATATACAAAGACACAGAAACGTCATATATTCAGGTAACAAAATAAGGAAAAAAAATTATAGTACAATAGATGGAAATACGAGGATATGCATTTCCGGCGTTACAAGGTCACGTTTATTTACTTTTTGAAATTGTGTAGAATTGACTTTTTTTGACATGGCACTATTTTTCAAGTGACGGTTACATACTTTTCAGTGTATAAATGCTGTAGTTTTTGCAACATTTATTTAATATGGCACCGTTTTATACTGTTCAAGTGAAGACTGCATATTTTTCAGTATATAACTACTATACTTTTTGCAATATTTTTTACATGGCATCGTTTTACGAAAATCAAGTGAGCTTATGTATTTTTCAGTATGGAAGTGCTGTAGTGTTGGCAATTATTATTTATTTATTTATTCGTTTCACCCCGTAAGGAGCACGCGGAGCAATTAATTAGCACTGGTCTTCTTAGCTTTCTTGTTCCTCTTTTCTTGCCAAAACTTCCTCATCCTTTCACTATGGGCCTGTCTTCTTTCTTCTGTTCATGTGTTTTTCAATTTCAGATTCTTTTTCCGTCGGGTTTTTGGTTGTGAACTTATGAGAGTTGATTTTCTGTCCTTACACAGTCCGTGTGGTTTCTAGCGGGTCAATTCTGAGTTCCGTTAGGTCATTTTGGATTTATGTTAGCCAGCGTGCCCTGGTTTGGCGAGTTCCTTTAATGATAAGGAAGATTTTCTTGGTCATTCTAGAGGCGTCCATTCTTGCTAAATGCCCTTAGAATTTCAGTCGTCTTTTCCGTGCAACTGACGTGAAACGTTCAATCCTTGAGTATAGTTCTTCAGAGCTTCTGTGAATCCAGATACCATCTTGAGTCTTGGGTCCAAATATTTTCCTGAGTATTTTCCTTTCCATTTTATCAGTGTCCTTGATGTTGATGGTTAATGATGATGTTTCAGTTGCTTAGAGTGCTTCTGGAAAAGTGACTGTATGATGGTGGTGAAGTTTGGCTCGGGTGGATAGCGATTTATTATTGTATGTGTTCCAGGTCATTGCATAAGCCTTACGTCATTTTTCTGCTCGTGTTTTGTGAGCTACTTTTTCGTTGCCAGTGTTGCTGATCATTTCACCTATGTACTTGAAGTACTTAACTTGTTTGATGTCACCATATCTTGTTGCATGTGATTTCAGATTTGAACTTTTGGAGACCATGAATTGTGTTTTCTCGTAAGAAATGTGGAGTCCGGTTTTGATGACAACCTCATGAAGTTTCTCGATGTCATGTTTGGCTTCCTCAGGAGTCCGCGTAATTATTGCTAGGTCATCAGCAAAAGCAAGGCATATTATGTTGACTCGTTTGTCCTTTGTTCCCATATTTATTCCAGGTATTTCTTTCTCCCACGTCCTGATAATCTTGTCCAGTACCAGGTTAAAGAGAAGTGGGGACAACCCATCACCCTGTCTCACTCCTGTCCTAATTTGAAAAGGTTCAGAAACTTCTTCCATGAATTTTACGTTTGAGGTTGTGTTTGTTAAAGTCTGCTCAATTAATGAAGTAGTTCTGTTATCTACACCATATTCACGAAGTGTACTGAACAGACTGGAGCGATGAATCGAGTCATATGCTTTCTTGAAATCTACGCAGCTGACTACTGTGGGGTTCGACTGACGGTGTTGCAGTATCATCGTCAGGTTCCAGATCTGTTCTGCGCAGGATCGATGTGGGCGGACGCCTGCCTGATATTCACCTATCATATGTTCTGTCTGTTGTTCTAATGTTGTGAGAAGAGCACGTGAGAGCACTTTATAAGCAACTGGTACTGTCTTGTCGCCCTTTTTGTGAAGAGGGTGAATCAAAGCAGTTTTCCAATCTGCTGGTATGACTCCCCTTTCCCATATATTTGCAATGATAGTTTTTAGTCTGTCAATCAAGAGTTCACCTCAGACCTTGAGCATTTCGGCAATTACACCGTCTTACCCTAGTGCTTTGTTGTTTTCAGATGTTGGGGTCGCAACATGGAAGTCAAGTTTGTCTGCTGGTGGTTCACAGTTATGTAACTTCTCGAAATGCTGTTTCAGGATTTCACATTTGGCCTTTGTGTTCGTCTCAAGTATTCCATCAGGGCGCCGAAAACAAAAAAATTCCTACAAAAGTTTCTCGTGTTGTTTCTTTTAAAAACATTATCAATTTTCTCTAATCGTTTATGATGGTACGTGCGTTTAATTTGTCTGATGGTTTTGGATGTTTTCTTCTGTTTTTCCAAAAAGTTCTGCCAACTCTCTAAGTTTGCACACATTAGTACACTCACTGTGCAGATACAAAGGTCGGACGTACGACAACAACAACAACAACAACAACAACAACAAAAATTCAGATGTGTGTGAAATCTTATGCTGCTAAGGTCATCAATCCCTAAGCTTACACACTACTTAACCTAAATTATCCTAAGGACAAACACACACACCCATGCCCGAGGGAGGACTCGAACCTCCGACGGGACCAGCCTCACAGTCCATGACTGCAGCGCCTAAGACCGCTCATCTAATCCCGCGCGGCGTACGACAACATAAAAAACCATTTCTTGGCAATAACACGCAAGAATGTACCTCAAAGTCTAACCAAATTGCTGTCTCAACATTAACCCTATCTGACGACCATTCCTCAAATTTAATCAAATTGTTGTCTCAACGTTAATCGTATCTGACATACGTTTCGAGCTTTCCGTATGATTCTCTTACGGTAATTTTCTCTCAGATGACTGTAGAAGTGACTGTTTAGAATGATAATACGCTTTAACTGGTTACAACTTTGTCGAATGAACGAATTAGTAATCTATGACTAACATCAAACCCAAAACCATCTTGACATACTGCAAGTACTGTATTTCTTGTGGAAATTATACAGGGTGAACATTTATAAAACCAACAAACTGCAGGGACGGATTCCTGACTAGAAACAGAGGGGAAAAGGTCGTATGAACATGCGCCCAGAAATGCACTGTTGCGACAGTAGAAAACGCTAACGACAGGAAATTCGTCTGCTGTGTGTTCCTCGTATGATGCAGGCTGTGTAACTGACGCACCATACTGTAAGTAGCAGAATAATCCGATATTCATGTCGGGAACAAACTGAGATGGACTTTGTGTAAGGTCAAGCAGATGCAAACAGTCGAGAGGCAGCACAGATATACCAACAGGCACCAACCACATAAGACGTTTCAAAACCTTTTGGAGTGTTTGTGCGATCATGGGTCCTTTCAGACAGATGCACGTGCAGGTAGACGGCGGACTGTGTGTACACCAGATCTGGAGGACCGGGTTCTACAGGATATTGCATAAGTTCCAGGCAAGTGGCCTGCCAACACAGTGTAAGCCAAAGAAAGATTTCGTGTATTCTACATGACAATCGCAACTATCCCTGTCCGTGCCATCCCATAGAGGCCACTTTGAACATATGTTGTGACGTGGATGTGATGTAGCTCCGTACTATGTTCCAGGACGATTTGTTGTCCTTGCGCCGGCCGAAGTGGCCGAGCGGTTCTAGGCGCTTCAGCCTGGAACCGCGCGACCGCTACGGTCGCAGGTTCGAATCCTGCCTCGGGCATGGATGTGTGTGATGTCCTTAGGTTGGTTAGGTTTAAGTAGTTCTAAGTTCTAGGGGACTGATGACCCCAGATGTTAAGTCCCATAGTTCTCAGAGCCATTTGAATCATTTTGTTGTCCTTGCACACACACCCTCTCCTTCTAGACACATGTTTGTGGGACCTTTCTTCCTCCATTTCCAGTCAATAATCCGTCCCTGCAGTTTGTCGGATTTATTAATGTTCGCCGTGAATATTTTATATCAAAGCACGGAAAGCATGATTCTGAAAAGTAACAGAAAATCTATGTTTACCATGCTGGTTTGTGGGGCAGACCGAGGACAATACAAAGAATATATTCGCATATATCTGTCGTGCCTTTCAGTGAGTTAATGTAAAATAACGTCTCTGACTGCGTTTAGTATTGCTTGTTGTGATGATGCACTACTGACTGCATGCTTACTTCAACCTGTTTTGGAAAGACATTGTCTGTTAGGCATTTGCTCTTAAATTAAATCGCCAGAAATTTTTCTGTGAAATTCCGGTGTTTTGAAATTGTATGCAACACTCTCTTTACTGGGAAACGTGAATTCTTTATTCTGTCCTTAAGGGTGAGATTCTGTTGTATTCGTGAACGGTTTGCCACACACTGTTCGCTTAAGAACCATGTACAGAATATGAATGAAGCAAAGTAGCAGCATTACGTGTAAGTCCCGAAGAATGAGCAAGCTGAAGGTTAAGTCACATTGTAACTGAGGTGTGCTAGTATTAAAATCGTAGATCCAAATGTGACGTATTTATGGTTAAATTGTGCTTCGTCGGTTGTTTATGGCTGTCCTCTTTCATTTTTCGTGAAAGTATGAATAATTCATAACAACGGCTTATGGCCAGGTTGTAATCATGTTCTCGATTAATGGAGGTATGCATCCTGTTCGTCTCCAGCGATCTCGTTACTTGAAGTGCATTGCATCATAACGAAAACATCGTGCCACACAAGATATGTACGTGTGCTAAGAATGTGGATCGCAAACGTGACATGTACGTATAAGGTAGTCGTGAGTCGTAAATCGAGTTAAGTGCTATTCCCCTATAAACTGATCACGGACTGACTGGACAACAGCTCCCTAGTAACTGAATATAGAATTCTAGGAAGTGTCAAGAAGAAGGGTGCGGTTGCTTCTAAGTTCTTCTGTCACGATCGTTTGTAGCACAAGGTGGTAAGCTTTTCTTACGGTCTTAGAAGAACCGACATTCTTTCAGGGGAAGGGGTTTCTTAACAAGAGTCCCTGATGTCACCATCTTAAAGATACGCACTGCAGCATGACATGATTTTAACTCACACTCGTGCCGTTGTAGCCACTAGTACACTACAATCGGGAGAAGGATAAAATTGCAACCCTATAGCCTTGTACATATTGTTATCATTTTCTTTGAATTTATCAACCAGTGTTAGAGTGGTAACTAGGAAGCAGCTGTGCTTTCACCTAGACACATTTTAAAACTCACGTAATGAAACCTTTCTCACTCAACGACATGCCATACTGTAATCACTTCTGACTAGTAAATACGGAACTTATGTGGTCCACTATCTCCTTTACTCCTCCCACGGAAAATTACCAGTCCTGAGAACTATTGTTGGAAACGGAGTAAAATTCAGGAGAAAAGATGGAGTTTGTGCTATCGAATGATTAAAATTTCAGGTGGCAGATCAAAAAGTTTATTGCATAAAACATCTGTCACCCGTGGGAATCTGATACTACAATTACCCTCTGTTTCGCAAAGAGACGCCCAAGAGCGTGTAGCTTGGGCTTGTACAAGTTACGGACGGCAACTAGTAATAATCGCTACTGATTGCTAACTGGATACGGGTTCTATAGAATGCAGCGAATTTCAAAGTACTTTTTGTTGGTTGGCGATGTTTATTGATTGTGTTTGTGGCATGCAGATAGCCCCTAAATAAAGGAGTTGTATGAGGTCGTATATCGTGCGCAGTGTCGCTGGATCATTTCCCAATGGGTATTCCACTCCACCACCTGAGCCATTCTCTCGTTCCAAGACATACCATCCCACCTGCGTCGTTCGATGCTGTCAATAAAAATGAAGTAAACGCGAATGCACTCCTAGAAAGACCTACATAGGGAAAGAGTACACTGTCACTATAACACTGACCGGTGAGTGCATCGTATTCAAGGATTTGGAGATCAGTACGCCAATGGATCATTACGCCTCCCCACACCATAACACATGGACCGCCAAAACGATCATGTACATATGCGTTGCACTTACCCAAAACTGTGCATACCGTTTACAGTTAGAATAATAACAGATGTTTTCTTCACGCTGTGTCCATGGACAATTATAGAGGAATGTATTCTCATTTGTTTACTGCATTCTGTAGGACGTTCGTAAGAGCAAAGAGCATGCAGTGTAAGAGTCGTGTTTCATCGAAGTGAAGATGAACAAGTGCTCGTAGCTCTTAAGGTATGCAGTTTGTAGCTCATGTTTACTGCAATTCAAATGGCTCTACACACTATGGGACTTAACACCTGAGGCCGTCAGTCCCCAAGCCTTAGAACTACTGAAACCTAACTAACCTAAGGACATCACACACATCCATGCCCGAGGCAGGATTCGAACCTGCAACCGTAGCAGCAGCGCGGTTCCGGACTGAAGCGCCTAGAACCGCTCGGCCACAGCGGCCGGCATACTGCAATTCTGGTCTACTTTTGTTCCATACCACCACCCCCAAAATATGGAACTTTTTGTAGTAACGCGTTATAGAGTTCTGACAAGAAGAGATTAGGAGCTTTAGAAATTTGGTGCTGCAGAAGAATATTGAAGGTTAGCTGAGCGGGTCGAATAACTAATAAGAAGGTACTGAATCGCAATGGAGGAAAAGGAAATTTGTGGCACCGTCTCACTAAAAGAAGTGACTGGTTGATAGGACATATCCGGAGGCATTAAGGAATCATCAGTTTTGGTACTGTATGGAAGTTTGGGGATACAGATTATAAAGAAAGAAAGGTTAGAATACTATAAACAGTATCAAGTGGATATAAGTAGTTATGTGAGTTGAAGAAGCGTGCACAGGACATGCTAGAGTGGAAAGCTTAATCAAGACAGTATTCGAACTTCGGACCACACTAAAGCTACAATATAGTAGATGATTCGGTTTTGTCCTAAGATACAATCTTACTCACCAAATCGTTAACGCACATGCTCTACCCGTCTCTAATGACCATTATGTCGACGTGACGTTCAACCCTAATCTTCCTTTTTTTAGTAAACCCTCGTCGTCAGTTTGTAAGGGCATCGTCGCTACTGTTGTGGAGGCCGAGTTGCCACTGCTGTTACGGTAGGCCGAGTTTGTGAGTTCGTGAAACGCCTTCTGGTGCAATACTCCGCTAAGACAATTTCTCCCTGCCACTATTACACGGCTATTCCCCAAGGTCAGGTAATAGGATAAGAGCACGAAGGTTCTACAACACTCCAACAAATCAGTAACGAAGTCACACAAATGAGTTTAAAGGTTTACTTATCTTTGTGACTAGTTGAATAATGAAGTCCGCAACACCGCTTGTCATATAACACAAAACGGCCATCAAAGGTAAGTGTAAATAACCGTAAGTAAACTTCACAGTACACAGCAAATTCAGTTTATAGCAACTGTCTGTTCACTTCCAAGAGTTCACTAAACGACGTTCCTATCTAAGTCAGCCCTGGACGATAATCTATAACAAAGTGGGCGAGAGCTGCTCTTCTACCTTCCGAGTAGGTTTCTGTTCGTTGTCGTCCTGTCATTGGTGGATTGTACTCGGCTGACAACTGGCAGAGGCGAAGTCGATATCTTCATAATCAGCACCGCCCGTGGCGCTGGTGGAACTGGCGCAAGTGGCGAATCTCTGTGCCAGTGGTAGTAGCTCGCATATTTGCACCTCCAGTGCTTTTGCCCTTGCCGTGTCTTGTTTGGACGACACAGCACTTTTTACTTATTCTAGGCGGGTTATTTGCCGTGTCTGTCCCTTCTAGGTGTTCTTGACCTTCTCTCTTCTTACCTTTTCATTCTATCTGTATAATAAGACTTTATGTGATGATGGAGAAAGAAGTATAATTTGGAATAAAATATTATTTACTAATGAAATGCTTACATTCAAAACAATGAATCATTATACACTACTGGCCATTAAAATTACTACACCAAGAAGAAACGCGGATGATAAACGGGTATTCATAGGACAAATATATTATACTAGAACTGCCATGTGATTACATTTTCACGAAATTTGGGTTCATAGATCCTGAGAAATCAGTATCCAGAACAACCACCTCTGGCCGTAATAACGGCCTTGATACGCCTGGGCATTGAGTCAAACAGAGCTTGGATGGCGTATACAGGTGCAGCTGCCCATGCAGATTCAACACGATACCACAGTTCATCAAGAGTAGTGACTGGCGTATTGTGACGAGCCAGTTGCTCGTCCACCATTGACCAGACGTTTTCAATTGGTGAGAGATCTGGAGAATGTGCTGGCCAGGGCAGCAGTCGAACATTTTCTGTATCCAGAAAGGCCCGTACAGGACCTGCAACATGCAATCGTGAATTATCCTGCTGAAATGTAGGGTTTCTCAGGGATCGAATAAAGGGTAGATCCACGGGTCGTAACACATCTGACATGAAACGTCCACTGTTCAAAGTGCCGTCATTGCGAACAAGAGGTGACCGAGACGTGTAACCAATGGCACTCCATACCATCACATCGGGTGATACGCCAGTATGTGCGATGACGAATACACACTTGCAATGAGCGTTCAGTGCGATGTCGCCAAACACGGATGCGACCATCATGATGCTGTAAACAGAACCCGTATTCATCCGAAAAAATGACGTTTTGCCATTCGAGCACCTAGGTTCGTCGTCGAGTACACTATCGCAGGCGCTCCTGTCTGTGATGCAGCGTCAAGGGTAACCGCAGCCACGGTCTCCGAGCTAATAGTTCAGGCTGCTGCGAACGTCGTCCAACTGTTCGTGCAGATGGTTGTTGTCTTCCAAACGTCCCCATATGTTGACTCAGGGATCGAGATGTGGCTGCATGATCTGTTACAGCCATACGGATAAGAAGCCTGCCATCTCGACTGCTAGTGATACGAGGCCGTTGGGATCCAGCACGGCGTTCCGTATTACCCTCCTGAACCCACCGATTCCGAATTCTGCCAACAGTCATTGGATCTCGACCAACGCGAGCAGCAATGTCGCGATACAATAAACCGCAATCGCGATAGGCTACAATCCGACCTTTATCAAAATCGGAAACATCATGGTACGCATTTCTCTTCCTTACACGAGGCATCTCAACAACGTTTCACCAGGCAACGCCGGTCAACTGGTGTTTGTGTATGAGAAATCGGTTGGAAACTTTTCTCATGTCAGCACGTTGTAAGTGTCGCCACCGGCGCCAACCTTGTGTGAATGCTTTGAAAAGCTAATCATTTGCATATCACAACATCTTCTTCCTATCGGTTAAATTTCCCGTCTGTAGCACGTCATCTTCGTGGTGTAGCAATTTTAATGTCCAGTAGTGTACTTAGAAATTTATTCAAAACTCGAGAGAATACTAGTGTCAGCAGTACAAAGTTATGCATGACAAACATGGAAGGTCAAGTACGAACTATGAGTCAAAAATTGTTGCTTACAATTCAGATAGTAATTGTAGCGTGAAAGGAGATTAAATTTCCTGTTCAACGGCCTGTGCAATGCTATGCAGTGTGGATTAGCATTTCATGGCGGCATTGGCTGACAATGGCTGGCAGCTGTTGCTCCACAGGCAGTGACCGACGACAAGCGGTAACGCGGAGCATGGCTTTCGTCTGTCGTGCTGGCGTTTGCTTAAATGTTTCTTCCCTAGACCTTAACTCTGGTTTTCCTCTTCCATCTCGCAAATGCCGTGCCACAGTAGAGAGTATGATACTCGCTCGTTACTTAGTGCCAACAACAGACAACTGTAACTTCCTGGCAGATTAAAACTGTGTGTCGCACTGAGACTCAGACTCGGAGCTTTTGCCTTTCTTGGGAAAATATTGTATCCACTGGGCTATCCAGCCGCGACTGGCGGCCCGCCCTTACAGCATTACTTCCGCCAGTACACCACTCTACCTGAAAAGCTTGGTCGGAGTAAGATTTGCGAGCGAAAGGCAAAATACCAACTCCGAATCTCGGTCCGGCACTCAATTTTAATCTGCAAGGAAGTTTCATATCAGTACACGTTCCACTGTAGAGTGAAATATTAATTTTGGAAACACATGATCTATTTTCATCGAAGAATGCACTTTAGAGAATTTGCGTCAGTAGGTTTGAGCTAGCTCTGAGGCACCCAAGAACCCACCCAAGAACCGACGGGCCTCGCCGCTTTGAGTGTAGAGTGAACTAGCTTTGTACCGGCATGTGCTAACAATTAATCTGTGATTGATCCATGCTGTTTCCTCTGCTGTAATTAGTGACATTTCTAGGATAGTGTTCCATGTTTACTGTTATGACCTGTCGAAATACAGTCGTCCGGACATAACTGTCGGTTCTTCGATTGCAATGAGAGACGACTGATCAGAACTACAACATACGAAATATTAGTTGACTTTATTACAAGAATGAAAAAAAGATTTACCTAACTCTACACGGTCCATCGCCACAGGAGTGTACTGAATATTTACAACTGTCTTCGTATATTAAAGCATCACTTGATGCACATACACTCCTGGAAATGGAAAAAAGAACACATTGACACCGGTGTGTCAGACCCACCATACTTGCTCCGGACACTGCGAGAGGGCTGTACAAGCAATGATCACACGCACGACACAGCGGACACACCAGGAACCGCGGTGTTGGCCGTCGAATGGCGCTAGCTGCGCAGCATTTGTGCACCGCCGCCGTCAGTGTCAGCCAGTTTGCCGTGGCATACGGAGCTCCATCGCAGTCTTTAACACTGGTAGCATGCCGCGACAGCGTGGACGTGAACCGTATGTGCAGTTGACGGACTTTGAGCGAGGGCATATAGTGGGTATGCGGGAGGCCGGGTGGACGTACCGCCGAATTGCTCAATACGTGGGGCGTGAGGTCTCCACAGTACATCGATGTTGTCGCCAGTGGTCAGCGGAAGGTGCACATGCCCGTCGACCTGGGACCGGACCGCAGCGATGCACGGATGCACGCCAAGACCGTAGGATCCTACACAGTGCCGTAGGGGACCGCACCGCCACTTCCCAGCAAATTAGGGACACTGTTGCTCCTGGGGTATCGGCGAGGACCATTCGCAACCGTCTCCATGAAGCTGGGCTACGGTCCCGCACACCGTTAGGCCGTCTTCCGCTCACGCCCCAACATCGTGCAGCCCGCCTCCGGTGGTGTCGCGACAGGCGTGAATGGAGGGACGAATGGAGACGTGTCGTCTTCAGCGATGAGAGTCGCTTCTGCCTTGGTGCCAATGATGGTCGTATGCGTGTTTAGTGCCGTGCAGGTGAGCGCCACAATCAGGACTGCATACGACCGAGGCACACAGGGCCAACACCCGGCATCATGGTGTGGGGAGCGATCTCCTACACTGGCCGTACACCACTGGTGATCATCGAGGGGACACTGAATAGTGCACGGTACATCCAAACCGTCATCGAACCCATCGTTCTACCATTCCTAGACCGGCAAGGGAACTTGCTGTTCCAACAGGACAATGCACGTCCGCATGTATCCCGTGCCACCCAACGTGCTCTAGAAGGTGTAAGCCAACTACCCTGGCCAGCAAGATCTCCGGATCTGTCCCCCATTGAGCATGTTTGGGACTGGATGAAGCGTCGTCTCACGCGGTCTGCACGTCCAGCACGAACGCTGGTCCAACTGAGGCGCCAGGTGGAAATGGCATGGCAAGCCGTTCCACAGGACTACATCCAGCATCTCTACGATCGTCTCCATGGGAGAATAGCAGCCTGCATTGCTGCGAAAGGTGGATATACACTGTACTAGTGCCGACATTGTGCATGCTCTGTTGCCTGTGTCTATGTGCCTGTGGTTCTGTCAGTGTGATCATGTGATGTATCTGACCCCAGGAATGTTTCAATAAAGTTTCCCCTTCCTGGGACAATGAATTCACGGTGTTCTTATTTCAATTTCCAGGAGTGTATTTACTAAATTCTTATCTCGGGGAATAAAGCTCCCAATTCTTCCCTCTAAGACATGAGTAACACATCGGTCCTAACTATCCGATGCTGTCTTTTTGATCGGAGGTCACGAACTGGGCAGAGCCTTCCTCTTCTCGGCTGTGTATCGGCCAGTGTGCGGTGGCGCTGCGGAGCTGGAAGCGACGGTGTGGCTCCGCCAGCGCCTCCCATTCGTCGATGCGCTTTGCAGCGAGACATCGGTAACTCCTTCGGTGTCGATGCAAGTTGCCGACTTTGGTATGGCATCGCGGTCTTTGGGCGATACCATA
Organism: Schistocerca piceifrons; assembly: GCF_021461385.2. Lineage (NCBI taxonomy): Eukaryota > Metazoa > Arthropoda > Insecta > Orthoptera > Acrididae > Schistocerca > Schistocerca piceifrons. The sequence goes on from NC_060149.1 coordinate 173,363,983, forward strand.
TTTACAATAAATTTATCTGTTGTGGGTCGTATATTTTCCGTGTCCGATAGAATGTGTGGAATGTGCTGCGTGTCCCTCAGTGCTCACACCAAAAATACACAGTACTGTTTTAACGTTATACGTGGTAAATCGCGCAAAGGCTCTCCTCGTACTTTTAATGAACAGATTAGATGTACTGCCCCTGCTTCCGATGGCAAAGAGGCAGAGAGAGCAACGTTACATCTGCTGCTCGAGCAGCAATCTCTCCTTCGTCGTAGTTCCAGAAGCTGTAGTGCCATTAACAGAAATCCGCTACAACCTCAGGCCCATTATAGACCCCTTTGCGGAAATAGCGTCACTGCGAATGGAAGAGGACATTCAGGGAGTATTCGAAAGAACGAGCGGCAGTCAGCTGCGTATCATAGGTCGCAACGACGTCTCCCGCCAAAGACTTGAGATTATACTCGGTTGTTTCCGGAAATTAATTGATGTAGTGTAGCTCGCCTCACATGTGAGGTCTCGACACGGTTGTGTTCTTATATCTTATAACATATGTTTTTGAGTGGGGTCCGCCTTTAGCAAAACACAGTTTTGTTTTTTGTCCCAGACGTGTTTCACTGCAGTTGCAGCATCATCAGTGGCTTTTTTGTTATGACTGTTAAACATAAGGAATGTTCTTTACTGTTTAAATACATACAAATATTAGTTTCTAAATCTAAAATACCGGTTTTGGCGGAGCACATAAAATTGTGTATTCATACCTTCTTACCACATGGTGTGGTTATCCTGCGGTGTTTCGTTTTTATAGTGTCTTGTTTTTCTTTACAGTTTGTCACCTGCAACTATATACAACTTAATGTAGGCAAAACATTTACGCAAAAATTTCGATTTCTAAACTGTTGTGGCTATGCCTGAGATTAATAATTTATGTGAAAGGTTGTGTGTATGTGTGTGTTTATCTATTTACATTACGTTTCACTTACGGTTTCTTTCTCTGTCATCTTCTTCATTGTCAAGTTCAGTGTTTTGGGTTGTCACTGTCACTGTCACTGTCTATCAGCTGTGATAACAAGATGGCGGACAGTGGAACAGTAGAAGGTGTCAAAACAAGATGGCAGACAGTGGAACAGTTGAAGATGTCATTGGCGGTTGTTTTGAATTGCTCAGAGAGAGAGAGAGAGAGAAAGAGAGAGGAGAGAGAGAGAGAGAGAGAGAGAGAGAGAGAGAGAGAGAGCGTGTAAATGTGCTCCTCAAAAACTTGTAATTACGATTTAGAAACTAATATTTGTATGTATTTAAACAGCAAAGATCATTCCTTTTGTTTATCAGCCACAACAATAAAAAAAACTGATGACGCTGCAACTGCAATGAAACATGTCTGAAAAAAAAACAAAGTTGTGTTTTTCCAAAGGCGGACCCCACTCAAAAACATATGTTATTGTTAAAGCAAACACAGAAAAAAGAGCTTCAACATCAAGATGATTTTAGAACTATGTTTAATGTCCGTCTGTGGCAGTAACCTAGAGAAACTATATTGTTTGTGGATAAACAGAAGCTTTTCTCAAAGCATAAAAAAAGTTTTGGAATAAAAAACAATTCATATTTAATGCACCACGCTGTATTCTCACAAGCTCTTAGGAAAATATAAGGTGCAAATCAATAAGTGGATGCCTTCTTCTTATATTTCAGAACTGCGGTCGACACTGTACTGTGTCGTCTGCTAGTGTCCAAAATAAGATCATACGGAGTAGTTTCAAAAATATGTGATTGACTAGAAAAACATCTTACTAACAAATCTAAGCACAATTTACACTGAAGAACCAAACAAACCGGTACACCTCCCTAATATCGTGTAGGGCCCCCGTAAGCACGCAGAAGAGCCGCAAGACGGCGTGGGATGGACCCTAATGATGTCTCAAGTAGTTCTGGAGGGAGCTGACACCATAAATCCTGCAGGGCTGTCCATAAATCCGTAAGAGTACGAGGGGGTGGAGATCTCTTCTGGACAGCACCTTGCAAGGCATCTCAGATATGCTCAATAATGTTTATGTCTGGGGAGTTTGGTGCCCAGCGGAAGCGTTTGAGCTCAGACGAGAATTGCTGGAGCCACTCTGTAGAAATTCTGGACGTGTGGGGTGTCGCATTGTCCTGCTGGAATCAGCCAAGTCTGTGAAATTTCACAATCCACATGAATGGATGTAGGTAGATCAGACAGGATGCTTACGAGCGTGTCAACTGTCAGAATCGTATCTAGACGTATCACCACAACTGCACACGCTCCACATCATTACAGAACCTATACCAGCTTGAACAGCCGGCCGGAGTGGCCGAGCGGTTCTAGACGCTACGGTCTGGAACCGCGCGATCGCTACGGTCGCAGGTTCGGATCCTGCCTCGGGCATGGATGTGTGTAAAGTCCGTAGGTTAGTTAGGTTTAAGTAGTTCTAAGTTCTAGCGGACTGATGACCTCAGAAGTTAAGTCCCATAATGCTCAGAGCCATTTGAACCATTTGAATCAGCTTGAACAGTCGCCTCCTGACATGGAGGGTCCATGGATTCATGAGGTTGTCTCCATGCCCGTACACGTCCATCCGCTCGATACAATTTGAAACGAGACTCGTCCGACCAGGCAACATGTTTCCAGATATCAACAGTTCAAGATCGATGTTGACGGGCCCAGGTGAGGCGTAAAGCTTTGTGTCGTGCAGTCATCAAGGGTACACGAGCGGGCCCTCGGCTCCAAAAGTTCATATCGATGATGGTTCTCACGCTGACAGTTTTTGATAGCCCAGCATTGAAATCTGCAGCAATTTGCAAAGGGTTGCACTTCTGTCACGTTGAACGATTTTCTTCTGTCGTCCTTGGTCCCGTTCTTGCAGGATCTTTTCCGGCCGCAGCGATGTCAGAGATTTGGTGTTTTACCGGACTCCTAATATTCACGGTACACTCGTGGAATGGTCGTACGGTAAACTCCGCACTTCATCGGTACCTCGGACATGCTGTGTCCTATCGTTCATGCGCCGACTATAACGACACGGCCGGCCGCGGTGGTCTAGCGGTTCAGGCGCTCAGTCCGGAACCGCGAGACTACTACGGTCGCAGGTTCGAATCCTGCCTCGGGCATGGATGTGTGTGATGTCCTTAGGTTAGTTAGGTTTAAGTAGTTCTAAGTTCTAGGGGACTGATGACCACAGATGTTAAGTCCCATAGTGCTCAGAGCCATTTGAACCATATAACGCCACGTTCAGACTCACTTAAATCTTGATACCATGCCATTTTAGCAGCAGTAACCGATCTAACAACTGCGCCAGACACTTGTCTTACATAAGCGTTGCCGACCGCAACGCCGTATTCTGCCTGTTTACATACACTACTCTGTATTTGAATGCACATGCTTATACCAGTTTCCTCAGCGCTTCAGTGTAGTAGGACGTAAATGTTCAGGTGAAACGATAGTAACGGCTGGTGTGCGCCAATGGAACGCCATAGTAACTCTGCTGTTCTCATTACGCACAGACAACTTGTGAGATAAGCTCAGCAGTGCTATCGGAGTGTTCTCTATGGGAAAGTTTGGCTACTGGATGACCGTAAGGAAACGCAGGAACAACTTAGATACTAGTGCAATCAATTCCAGACTGTTGCTTCTTTGGAGCCCCTACCAGGAATTCTTGACAGCAGACACGAACGAATCATAGTTTTGTTGCTAGAATCGCAGCTGAAATCCCGCGCCAGCGCTTCGTCTGCTCTTCTCAAAGAACCCTATCGCTCCGCCGACAGACGAATCACTGTCAACAACGCCAAATTTCCTCATTCCATGAGACGCTGAAGAGAGGTTTAGAATTCAATCCAGGTCACTGGACCATATGTAGTAATCAGAAACTTAACGCCACCCCTTTTCCTCCCTTTGCAGCCGAAATAAAAGAGGCAAAATCATCATGAGTCGAAACTTTTACTTCCCAATCGAACACCACCTGACAAACGTGTGTTAGCAACCTCTGCTGCTGAGGCGGCTTTTACCAGTGGTAAAGGTGCATAGGCGCTTAATGTATTGCAGTCAGCAAACCATAGTGTTAGAATGTCAGGTAACAAATGAGTCAACATATAAAAGAGAATTTAAGTCGCTCAGCGACTTTTCTGGTAGCAGCGTTGCCGGTTACAGAGAATGTTTTCCGTTTGGATGACTGATACGTTCTCGTTTCGTAATTAAGGACACTCTTCACTCCGTCCCCGATTCCATTCCAGAATACTGACGGAGTCTCTGCAGAGAATGGTTTGCTACTGTCTCCTACATTTGCTTTTCCCGTATTACATTGGAAAATACCTGTGGAATCACGATTCTGTAGTGTTGTTCCAGTCCCCTTTGGAAATCAGAACACTGGTAAGAAAAATTGGTTTGCTTATAAGAGCTACGAGTAATTGAACCAGTGATAAGTAGCTAATGCGAAATTCGAGTACTAATAGCTAAATTGTTCTACCCCCCTTTCTCTGCGGTGATTGTAAGCCAACTGTGAAAGCGTATCCCCTCATTTATTCTTGTTCTGTACCTCGCCCTAAAAAGTTACTCTCGAAATTGTTAGCAGGCCAGTATTTCACTAGATTCAACTTCTTGACTGGCTACTAAGTACCGTAATACGAGGTATTCTAAAAAAACTGCGTCGGTTAACACCCTTTAGCCCCTATAAATACAAACACCTGTCTTACTGTATCGCAAGCACAACAGTCTTTTACAGCGCTAGCAGGAACTGTTGATCCAACAAAACCCGTCGTATTGCGATATTCTATCAGGCATCAGCCGAAAGAAACGCTAAGTGTAGGAGATTGTTTGTCTTTCTCAAGCAATATGGTCTCGTATGAACTCTTAGTAAGCGTAAATTCTCCCAGTCAAGTGTATAATAATTGTGGCAGGTACTCAGTAGAGATTGCATAAATCTTACACAACAAGATACAGATGCAAAGTATTGCGAAGAGCCGCATTATTATCCAATTACACTATTGGCGATAAATCACTGAAAATACTAGTAACCGTAAAATACCTAGGAGCAAACGTCCGGAGCGACTTAAAGTGAAATGATCAAGGAAAAATAACTGTAGGAGAAAAAATACCAGCCTGAGATTCATTAGAAAAATCTTAAAAATCTCATATACAATAATAGTGGCTTACTAATACGTGTCTGAGTATTCTGTAGTATTACTTATTAGTATAATAGTGTGAGAACCAAAGAAGACCAGCGCAAATCATCACAGCATTGTGACGGAGAAACTCAAAAGGCTGCAGTGGCAGTCTCGCTATAAGAGGGCAATTATCCATCACGAAGAGGTTTACAATTGAAATTCCGTCAACGTGCTTTCCAAGAAGAATCATGCGACATATTACGTCCTGGAACATATGCATGAGGAAAATACCACGACGAGAAAATAAGAGATACTAAAAATCACGCTGGAGTTCATGGACAGCAGTTCTTCCCACAGACCACTCGCAAATAGAACAGGGAAGGATGCAAATCACAGTGGTACCAACAGTACCCTCCACCACACACCGTAAGGTAATCTGCGGAAAATAGATTCTGTATTGTTACATCATCGCCCGAACTACATCTCAGACAAAAAAAGGGAAAAGTGTCACGAAGGAATTTTCCGAATGGGACGAAAATCGGTAAATGGCATTTACGTGTACAGACAAAGAAATGAGTCCAATTTCAGATATATCAGATGAATTATTCAAGAGAAAGAGTTTCACAAATTGAGCAAGTCAGTAACGTGTCGATCCATCTCTGGCTCTTATGCAAGCAGTTGGCTTGGCATCGATTGACAGAGATGTTGGACATGAAACTTCCTGGCTGATTAAAACTGTGTGCCGGACCGAGACTCGAACTCGGGACCTGTTGCCTTTCGCGGGCAAGTGCTCTACCATCTGCAGAGTGAAAATCTCATTCTGGAAACATCCCCCAGGCTGTGGCTAAGCCATGTCTCCGCAATATCCTTTCTTTCAGGAGTGCTACTTCTGCAAGGTTCGCAGGAGAGCTTCTGTAAACTTTGGATGGTAGGAGACGAGGTACTGGCAGAAGTAAAGCTGTGAGGACGGGGCGTGAGTCGTGCTTGGGTAGCTCAGTTGGTAGAGCACTTGCCCGCGAAATGCAAAAGGTCCCGAGTTCGAGTCTCGGTCCGGCACACAGTTTTAATCTGCCAGGAAGTTTCATATCAGCGCACACTCCGCTGCAGAGTGAAAATCTCATTCTAGATATGTTGGACGTCCTCCTGAGGGATACCGTGCCAAATTTTGGCCGACTGGCGCGTGGCGCGTTAGATCGTCAAAATCCCGAGCTGGTTGGAGGATCCTCCCCATATGTTCTCAAGTGGGGAGAGATCCGACGACCTAGCTGGAGAAAGTTAGGGTCTGGCAAGCACGAAGACAAGCAGGAGGAATCCTCACAATGTGTGAGCGGGCCCAGGAAGGCTTGTCCTGAGGAACAACAAAACGGGGCGTAGAATATTGTCGACGTGACGCTGTGCTGTAATGGTGCCGCGGATGGCAGCCAAAGGGGTCCTGCTACGAAATGAAATGGCAACCCATACAGTCACTCTCTGTTGTCACGCCATCTACATCTACATCTACATTTATACTCCGCAAGCCACCCAACGGTGTGTGGCGGAGGTCACTTTACGTGCCACTGTCATTACCTCCCTTTCCTGTTCCAGTCACGTATGGTTCGCGGGAAGAGCGACTGCCGGAAAGCCTCCGTGCACGCTCGAATCTCTCTAATTTTACATTCGTGATCTCCTCTGGAGGTGTAAGTAGGGGGAAGCAATATATTCGATGTCTCATCCAGAAACGCACCCTCTCGAAAACTGGACAGCAAGCTACACCGCGATGCAGAGCGCCTCTGTTGCAGAGTCTGCCACTTGAGTTTGCTAAACATCTCCGTAACGCTATCACGCGTACCAAATAACCCTGTGACGAAACGCGCCGCTCTTCTTTGGATCTTCTCTATCTCCTCTGTCAACCCGATCTGGTACGGATCCCACAATAATGAGCAATAAATACTCAAGTATAGGTCGAACGAGTGTTTTGTAAGCCACCTCCTTTGTCGATGAACTACATTTTCTAAGGTCTCTCCCAATGAATCTCAACCCGGCACCCGCCATACCGACAATTAATTTTATATCATCATTACACTTCAAATCGTTCCGCACACATACTCCCAGATATTTTACAGAAGTAACTGCTACCAGTGTTTGTTCCGCTATCATATAATCCTACAGTAAAGGATCCTTCTTTCTATGTATTCGCAATACATTACATTTGTCTATGTTAGGGGTCAGTTGCCACTCCCTGCACCAAGTGCCTATCCGCTGCAGATCTTCCTGCATTTCGCTGCAATTTTCTAATGCTGCAACTTCTCTGTATACTACAGCATCATCCGCGAAAAGCGGCATGGAACTTCCGACACTATCTATTAGGTCATTTATATATATTGTGAAAATCAATGGTCCCATAACACTCCCCTGTGGCACGCCAGAGGTTACTTTAACGACTGTAGACGTCTCTCCATTGAAAACAACATGTTGTGTTGTGTTTGCTAAAAGCTCTTTAAGCCGGCCACACAGCTGGTCTGATATTCCGTAGGCTCTTACTTTGTTTATCAGGCGACAGTGCGGAACTGTATCGAACGCCTTCCGGAAGTCAAGGAAAATGGCATCTACCTGGGAGCCTGTATCTAATATTTTCTGGGTCTCATGAACAAATAAAGCGAGGTGGGTCTCACACGATCGCTGTTTCCGGATTCCGTGTTGATTGCTACAGAGTAGATTCTGGGTTTCCAGAAATGACATGATACTAGAGCAAAAAACATGTACTAAAATTCTACAACAGATCGATGTCAGAGATATAGGTCTATAGTTTTGCGCATCTGCTCGACGACCCTTCTTGAGGACTGGGACTACCTGTGCCCTTTTCCAATCATTTGGAACCTTCCGTTCCTCTAGAGACTTTCGGTACACGGCTGTCAGAAGGGGGCAATTTCTTTCGCGTACTCTGGGTAGAATCGAATTGGTATTCCGTCAGGTCCAGTGGACTTTCCTCTGTTGATTGATTTCAGTTGCTTTTCTGTTCCTTGGACACTTATTTCGATGTCAGCCATTTTTTCGTTTGTGCGAGGATTTAGAGAAGGATCTGCAGTGCGGTCTTGCGGTTAACAATCAGGCTGGTTCTAGAAAGAGATTTTCACTCTGGTGGAAGTAAAGCTGTGAGGACAGGGCGTGAGTCGTGCTTGGGTAGCTCAGTTAGTAGAGCACTTGCCCGCGAAAGGTAAAGGTCCCGAGTTCGAGTCTCGGTCTGGCACACAGTTTTAATCTGCCAGGAAGTTTCAATCAGTCTGGCGTCGAACTGCAGTCCGGGGCGCCTGCAGACACGTCTTCGCTGGTTATCGGAGGTCAGGTCAAGCAGGACTCATCACTGAAGACAATTATACTCCACTCAATGAGATTCCAAATCGAAGATGTGTCTGGAGGCGAGTGGGACAGCGGCGCATACCTACCTGACTGTCGCCCGTCATATGGTCCGACAACCAGGAGTGATGGTCTGGGGTGTCATTTCTTCTCACAGCAGGACCCCTTTGGTTGTCATCCGCGGCACCTTCACGGCAGGCCATTCTGATCCAACATTTCAGCCAGATAATTCCCTCCCGCGCACGGTGAGAGTTTTTACTGCTTGTCTTTGTGCTTGCCATTCCCTACCTTGACCAGCAGGGTGTTCGGCTCTCTCTCTCTCTCTCTCTCTCTCTCTCTCTCTCTCTCTGAGAACGTTTGGACCGTTACGACCAGGGTTCTCCAATCACCTCAGGATTTTGAAGATTTAACGCGCCAATTGGGCAGAATTTGGCATGGTATCCGTCAGGAAGGCATCCAGCAACTCTATCAATCAATGCCAAGCCGAATAAATGCTTCCATAGGGGCCAGAGGTTGACCAACATGTTATCGGCTTGCTCAGTATGTGAAGCGCTTTCTCTTCAATAAATCAGCTCATTTTTCTGAAATTGTAATTATTTTTGTTCATGTACATGTACATGACATCTACCGATTTCCGTCCCATTTGGATAATTCCTTCGTGGTGCGTCGATTTTTTTTTTTTTTTGTGTGTGTGTGTATTTATATCTACTTCCGAGCGAAGCTTCGTAGCTTTCAGTAATTTACAAAGAAAGCTGCTAGGCAACAGTATTGTGACTTCGTCGGTGGTTGGCGGTTTTTCATTCCCAGAACGGTACTTTCGGCTACGTTTTTACAGTTTTTACATAGTTCGCTCGTTAAATCTATGTTATGACCTCACACATCACTCCACGCCGCAAATTCATCAAGAAGCTCTCTTTTTATTTTTTTCAGAGATTATTCGCATCACATCTCGTACGTTAAAAAATAAAACAACTTGAAGAAGCACCGAGAAGCTGCTATTTTAATTTTTAAAGAAATTCTGCAACTGTTTCTGTCGTAAGCCCGTTTTCCATGTAACACAGTAGACACAGTAGTCAAAAGCCGCGGGAAGGCACTGTTGTTGTCCAGTGAAGCCTGTGCTGTGGATTTTTCCTTGTAAAAGAGCTTCCTGGAGTCACATGTTCAAATGTGACCCACTGTAGACCGTCGATCGGCCCTATGGGTCTGCGTGGCCTACGTTCGTGAAACAGCCGTGTGTTCCGGGAATCCACAGCTGTGGTAATACATCTTGCAAAAGTTACACTGCTGTCAATTTTATAGTACTCTTTACCCCGAACGAAGGACGCGGTGGTCAGTACACTGGACTCGCATTCGGGAAGACGATGGTTGAAGCCCGCGTCCGGCCATACAGATTTAGGTTTTCCATGATCTCCCTAAACCGTTCCAGGCAAATGCAGGGATGGTTCCTTCAAAGGGCAAGGTCGATTTCCTTCCCCATAATTTACGAAGTCCGAGCTTGTTCTCCGTCTTTAATGACCTCGATGTCGACGAGACGTGAAAGCTAATCTTCTCTCCTTCCTAGAATTCTTTAATGCGACCGGTTTCGTGGTGTGTAGCCACAACCTCAAGCGTACATCTAAAGATAAAACAATAAAAACCTACGTGACAATTCATATGGCCCAGTGGACCCACGTCAGGACATGACAATCATAAGAATCTAAAACTGACAATTACTAAACATACGTTACTGTTGGTAATTAAAGACATCAACGTTTGAGGAAACGAGGACCCAAAATTTGCTGATAAAACGGCATTACTTGCAAAATTCAGAATGTTACACTACTGGCCATTAAAATTGCTGCACCAAGAAGAAATGCAGATGATAAACGGGTATTCATTGGATACGGTCGCAGGTTCGAATAATGATTCGCGCATGGATGTGTGTGATGTCTTTAGGTTAGTTAGGTTTAAATAGTTCTACGTTCTAGGGGACTGATGACCTCAGAAGCTAAGTCCGATTGTGCTCAGAGCCATTTAGCCATATTCGTTGGACAAATATATTATACTAGAACTGACATGTAAACAGAGCATGAATAGCGGGCACAGGTACAGCTGCCCATACAGCTTCAACACGATACCACAATTCATCAAGAGTACTGACTGGCGTATAGTGACGAGCCAGCTGCTCGGCCACCATTGAACACACGTTTTCAATTGCTCAGAGATCTGGAGAATGTGCTGGCCAGGGCAGCAGTCGAACATTTTTTGTATCCAGAAAGACCCGTACAGGACCTGCAACATGCGGTCGGACATTATCCTGCTGAAATGTGGGGTTTCGCGGGGATCGAAAGAATAGTAGAGCCACAGGTCGTAACACATCTGAAATGTAACGCCCACTGTTCAAAGTGCCGTCAATGCGAACAAGAGGGGACCGAGACGTGTAACCAATGGCACCCCATACCGTCACGCCGGGTGATAACGCCAGTATGGCGATGACGAATACACGCTTCCAATGTGCGTTAATCGCGATGTCGCCAAACACGGATGCGACCATCATGATGCTGTAAACAGAACCTGGATTCATCCGAAAAAAAGACGTTTTGCCATTCGTGCACCCAGGTTCGTCGTTGAGTACACCATCGCAGGCGCTCCCGTCTGTGGACCAGCGTCAAGGGTAACCGCAGCCATGGTCTCCGAGCTGATAGTCCATGCTGCTGCAAACGTCGTCGAACTGTTCGTGCGGATGGTTGTTGTCTTGCAAACGTCCCCATCTGTTGACTCAGGGATCGAGACGTGGCTGCACGATCCGTTACGGCCATGCGGATAAGATGCCTGTTATCTCGACTGCTAGTGATAAGGGGCCGTTGGGATCCAGCACGGTGTTCCGTATTACCCTCCTGAACCCACCGATTCCATAGTCTGCTAACAGTCATTGGATCTCGACCAACGCGAGCAGCAATGTCGCGATACGATAAACCGCAATCGCGATAGGCTGCAATCCGACCGTTATCAAAGTCGGAAACATCATGGTACGCATTTCTCTTCCTTACACGAGGCATCACAACAACGTTTCACCAGGCAACGCCGGTCAACTGCTGTTTGTGTATGAGAAATCGGTTGGAAACTTTCCTCGTGTCAGTACGTTGTAGGTGTCGCCACCGGCGCCAACCTTGTGTGAATCCTCTGAAAAGCTAATCATTTGCATATCACAGCACCTTCTTCCTGTCGGCTAAATTTCGCGTCTGTAGCACGTCATCTTCGTGGTGTAGCAATTTTAATGGCCAGTACTGTATTTAGAAAAGGGAGCGAATAGAGCGTACCTCATCCACCATAGAAACGGGGACGAACTGGCAACGAAAACAAAGTATTGAAAAAACGTAATAGAGTGGCCATGGACAATAGCTTGTACCAAACCAATAATCTGAATGCCTACAGATTATCGAGCTCATCGTAGTGGCAGACCCTGCTCAGCGACGCAGTGGTTAGACACTGGTCTCGCATTCGGGAGGACGACGGTTCAATCCCGCGTACGGCTATTCTGTTTTAGGTTTTCCGTGATTTCCCTAAATCGCTCCAGGCAATAGCTGGGATGGGTCCTTTGAAAGGGCACGGCCGACTTCCTTCCCCGTCCTTCCCTAATCCTTCCCTAATCGGATGAGACCGAAGACCTCGCTGTCTGATCTCCTTCCCCAAAAACAACCAACAACCTGCTCAGCGCGACAACGCACGAACCACGTTGAACGTGCGGGAAAGCATTGGCACTCAGGCAGGCCACAGTTGCAGGCGTGGCGGACGGTGATGAAAGGGCCATCGCGAGGTGAGGTGAGCAGCAGATTAACCACGCCGCCCTCTTATAAGCGACAGTTCACCTCTCCTCCCTTAAATTAAGTAATCAAAATTTACAACGGCAACAGAAAAAACATTAGACATACCTGATGTCAGACGCAAGAGCATAAAAGGGATCCCAACAACTATGTATGTCAGCTTTCACCACCCCCTCCATTCCGCCTTCCACGCAACTTCTGCATTTTTTTTTAAACTGTAAGTGGAATGACATCATAAACAGGATGCCAATATACGTATAACAGGCGGAACAGAACAATAATATGCGTGGAGCCCTAGCAAGACAATCAAAATCAGACAGAATAGCGCGGTGTCGTAGTTCTGTCTGTTACGTATGCTGAGAATGTTATCTCACATTGTTAATAATTTCCATTTTTTCTAACACACTAAAGATGTGTCCCTTTCCTCCCCTAAACAAAATTTTTAAGTTGTTGGATAAACCAATTACTGAATGGTCTTTCTCACGTAAATAAGTACTTTGTAAGGGCCTGAAACTGGTCAGATTTAGATGCTCTCTAAACCTAGCATCGAAGCCTTTTATGACTGTAATGTCATGAACTCGGTCCACTGGACGATATGATTTGTCACTTAGGTTTTTATTGTTTCCTCTTCAGATGTACACCTGAAGACGTGGCTATAAAACATGAAATCGGTCGTGTTCCATTAAACACTATTATCCTGCTGCAAGCGGAGTTCTTTTTGCATCACTTGTCATCCTGTGCAGCGGTTTACGCGTGTAAAAACGCTGTCCCTTCTATACTGAAGATCCTCGTGAGACAGAGATGATCTCGGATATCTCCGGTATGTTATTGACCATGCTTCCCACACCGATTACAATCCCACGTTCAAATGCGGTAACTCGCGACATGCTGCCATATTGACAACACAGCCATCTCGACAGCCTGCTCAGATATCGTGTCTACACTCGCATCTAGCCGAAACATTCGGGTGTCATATGGGGCGCATCTTCAAACTGGGCAACCCTTCCGGAGACTTTTGGGCATTTCAGCGTATGGTCACTTAGGCTGAAAGAGTACAGAACTGCCCGACATAGAAAAGATGTACAACAACATACTTTGTTGTTCTTGCCAGAACAGCGTTTTTTGTAGAATAACACCATTTTATTTAATACACCGAAGCCAGTTACCAATGTAGGAAAGAAGTGCAATTTGTATTTTCAATTATTCAGATGTGCACTTCCTTAAAATAGATCCCTGAATCTAGTTTGGTAATATTTGTGAATTGAATGATTGGCTGGTCGTCTATTGACCACAGATAGCGAACGTGGATTCTATAATCATCTTTGAGACGGTTCTCTGGTCACCTTTGGCCGAACCAAAGAGAGGAAGTATACCAGAGCACCAGAGGGCCTGGAATGTGGCTGACCAAGGTCCTCCCTCACTTCTGCGGAAGCGCGGGATGACCGGATGAACGGCCATGTTTCAGAACTCTGTCGCTGGTTCCTGAGGTGTGAAGACGTGCTCTATGTGTGCTCCAGAAAAACAAAGTTAAGTGAAAATGGTATGCATGTAGAATATTTAGGAGTAGATGAACTAATAATTTCTCTTTTCAGAAACTTTTGGAGGGGGGCCGATGTACATTGTTCTGAAAAAGATAGGCAGGTAAAAATTCATGGAGAACATAGGATTCTTGTAATCATAAGACGAAATACTAGCGTGTGGTAGTATTAAGATGAAATACTTGCGTGTGTAAATCTAAGTTGAAAGTAATTAAGATTTCCGTGTGCAGAACGAGTAGAAAACCAAACATTTTGTTTTTAGAGATGTGTTTTATACTGTCAGTGTGATTTATTATGTGTATTTAATATGTGTGATTTGCATGAGACAGTAGCGAATTTAGTGGGTCAAGCATGATTTTTTCCAGTACGGCACGAAAGTCAGTAAATTCTTTATGTTGCTAATGAATGAGATTACGAGAGTATGGGAGAGAATGAGGTAGCAAAAGATTCCTTACCAATCTAGAAAGTGCACAGTAGCAATAGACAGAAACATTACGAGACCATAGAATAGTAAAATGCTTATGTTATATCATGCCCATTGGGTGGAGAATCAATTGTTTTACTATTGTGTTTAAGAGTAATGCAAGAAATTTTGCAACATTAGCGTGAAAGAATTTATTGTAATAAAAGAGGAGATATATGAGACAAATAGTGGTCTTGATTATTGAGTTGTGGGTAGCCATTTTGTTGAGGTATTTTAACATAACCTCCATTTTCGTGCTGGGTTGTCCAAGCTTTGTATAAAATATACACAACAGGAAGGAAATGTGGCCTTGCCAGGGTAGAGTGAGTCCATCAGAAATGTGCAACAGTTCTTAGATTCGTTATCCATTCCGTTGCATTCAAAAGTAAGGACGAGAATAAATTATAGCTTAACAGATAGGCACTAGGGCTCATATTTCAAGCATAGTTGCAGTGGGTATGATAATCATTAAAATATTTGTGGTGTACGAATAATAATTGCACTCGCTTGGCAAGCCACTCATCTAGTAGGCCTGACTATTAGATGCCACAGAATGAGGTAGGAACTTCCCAAGGAAACCGTGGCATTTAATACGGTTTAGGTCTGCAAACCCTGGTAATACGTAGGAGAGATGTGTAAACAAGGTGGCGAACGCAACTTTATATTATGACTGCATAACATCATGTTCAAGTTGTTTTGACCCTAAACTATACGGTATACAGCAACTATTAGCTGGCGACCTCCCCTGGCTTCACGGATCTACAGCTGGCCGACGTGCCTGACGCAGCTGTAACAATTATATACCATACACAAACCTTTACTCTCAGGGGCTCAGCATTCGTTTGCTGGGTAGGGGCTGGGTGACTTCGGGGTGACTGAGCTGGAGACTGGTAAGCGCCGCCAGTCCTCTCTCACCTTAAGCTCTGGGCGTGCTTCAGCGAGCACTGTACAGCGCGGCGGTGGGATGTTGTATGCCACAGGGACTGGTGATCTTGGTTTGACCGCCAGGTTTGCGAGAATAGCGGAAACCTCTACATAAAACATCTCAGCCTCAAGATGTGTTGCGAGCCTATGAGCTGCATGGCTGTTGAGGTGCAGCAGTCATTAGTGGGCAACCTCTGGGGAAGCTGCCATCTACCACACCTCAGTTGTATATACCCAGTCAAGTGGTGCTGTGTCTGGGTCGACTCTTATTTCCATAGTTGCGCATGGGACCGAGATGGAACCCTCGAAATTTTCATTGCCACCTGCCGGCGGAATGAGTGGGCCGCTGGTAGGTGCCAGTACCCAGTCTAACAAGAAGGCTCGTGTAGAATTCTTGTATTTACAGTAACAGAAAGTATGCTGCAAGTCAGAATGTGTTTTTAATAGTAAAGAGGGCAAGTTTGACAAATTTTCACCTTCCTGCATCCAAAAAGCTTTAGAGGGTATTGCTGGCATCTTAAAATATGTCAAGCTACTACACTGTTGGTCGAAACCTCTAGTTCACAAAAAGTGACAAACCTGCAAAAAGCGAAAAGCCTTGGTAATGTTAGAGACCAGGCAATTCGTTAACCACTCTCAGTGTGGATTCAGGAGATTTCGGCTTTCTTATGTAAGCATCACTGTCTCGGTATATTCTTTGACAATGGTAAGGAATACGACAGTACTTGGAAACCAGTATTCTAGGACAGCTCCACCAATGGACCTTTCGTGGCCACCTCCCCATCGTCATACAAGCCTTTCTAACTAAGCGCTTTTTTAGGTCCCAAGTTGTTGAAGTCCTTTCGTAGCATTTTGAGCAGGAGAAAAGTGTTCCTTTGGCAGTGTTTTAAGTGTTTGCCATAGCCATAAATAGTATCACATCTACAGTAAGGAATCCTATACAACGTCCCTTATTTGTAATCGATTTTTCAGTTTTCTGTTCGTCCTCCAGTACTGCAACAACCACTCGCCAGTTGCAACTCACAGTGCAAAGGCTACAAGAATGTGCTGCAAAGACGGGTTTTCAGTTTTCTGCAGATAAGTGTGTATTTTGTTTATTTTAATCGTTCTCATCGTATTTTTCATTTCCCTGATTTGCACATGAAGGACACTATTCTCCTTCTTAAAGACTCTATGAGGTTTCTGGGCCTCGCTTTTGACACCAAACTGTCGTGGTTACACCACCAGGACGTGAAGGCAAGGGCCAGAAGGCACTGAACACCTTGACGCGTTGTCGTCGCAAAATCTGGAGAGCTGACAGCATTATTGGGCTTTCGTGCGATCGCGGCTAGACTATGGGTGCACAGCGTATGGATTGGCGAGGCCTTCTTTTCTGAAGATTATTGACGATATCTTCCATGACGGGATTACATCAGCACTAGTACCAACTATCGAATCGTAAGGTGAATTTTGGTACAGTTTCACGGGGAAGCTTCTATGGTGCTCCCACGTTCTGATGTGCGTAAAGAACATTCTCGTTTTTCAAACTTGGAGCAGCATTCACTCACCCCTCCAAACTAAGTTTGGGATTTGTGGATAGTTCAGGAGGGAGATTTTGGATTTGGTATCTATTCGCTTCCCAGCTCTCGCCTCGTCCTGAGTGGCGCCCCCTAGCCGGGAAAATGTAGGTGTCACTTAGGCTGTAGCGCAGTCCAACTTCTGAGCAGCTCGAAGTTAACTAATTATGTTACTCATCTTGTACACTCAATTTTGTATTCAATTTTTGTCTCATTTATCTTGAATTTTTCAGCTGCCCTGGTGAGGAAGTCTTATTGCTTTTTCTTCCTGCAGTCTTCCAGTTAATCGTGAGTCCTACAGTGCTTAGCGTAATATTACTTCAGTTTATTCGATTCTTCAGAATATTTCCCTGTGCTATTTGTTGTCAATTATTCACTTAACTAAAGCAAATAAATATTTTGTATTCACAATCATAACTTACGTTTTGAGATCCCTAATTTTCTATAACTTCCCCACGGTTAGGCGTCCGCTAAATAATAAATATCATCAGTTGCCCTCTTATGACGTAGCTTTAGTGCGGTTAGTTAGCGTTGTGTGTAGTGGCCAAGCAGTAGGTTCAAATAATTTGTGCACGAGGTATTGGGTCTGATTTCGACCTTCTTTAGGCCTGTTAATGTGCTAATATTCATTTTAATCGTGTCACTCAATCTGTGGTGGAACATTTTCACACCCTGTAATTAACTTCCACATATAATTAATCATGGATAATTATCTGTTTTGTTGCAGTTGTCGCTGTCCCGCGTAACTTGCTTCACTGGTGAAAAGTCCTTAATTTTTCGTTGCGAAGTCTTCCCCAGGAACTATCCAATTAAATGTTAAACTCTGCAGCAATTTCTGAGATTAGCTTTCACACACAAATGGAAAAAACAAGGCAGGGGCTTTAATTTAGTAATATGTATAGACAGGCAACTGAAGCGGACAGAAATTATTTGCGTATGAAGTTATAAATTTACGATGTGGTGTTATGTTCATCACCTTGTTGAAATAGATCATGTAGGTATGATCACGCTACAGATATTCACCCGTATGATCACAGACGATTTCCGTATATTTACACACTGTCGTTCATATACAGCATACTGGCAAGACCAACGTCTTACACTTGATATTAGCTGCAGAATAAAACAACACTATTAAAATAGAAGATTTTGTGATTCTCCAAGATGCTTTTTTTATTATTATTCAGGTAGAGTGGAGTCAACGCCCACATGCAGGCACCTTAACGGCATTATAGACACAATTACGTGTCGCCCACTGCTACGTGGTACCATCTCCCTAGTGACAGATCACAATCAGTACAAACTGATCTTTTCCCAAGCCCTTAGGGTCAGAAACATGAACCTTCCTCATCGACGTCGCAAATGAATGACCAAGAAGAGATCTGTGTGTTGGAGAGAGACCTTTGCCATTGCCACGGCCAACGGAATAATTCGTCACGCACACGACTAACATGTCTTCGGAGATTACGCTGGCCTCAACGTAACAGTGGAGCGCAGAATGCGTGAACCGCGCGATATTGCAATATTTGTTTGAGGCTGTCCGACGCTTGGTACGCAGCATCTCCGATATCGCAGTTACAAGAAGAACAGAGCATAATGTAGCGTAAGGTCTCATGTAAAACTTTTTACGGCGGTTTCGAAAGAACAACAACGGAGTTGGATGAACATAAAATGTCCAGAAGACGTTCAGAACGACGCTGTCAAAGTCTTCTAGAGGCTTGCGGGGGATCTACATTGTCTTGCAGAACAGTGGCAAGCTGGGTAAATGTGGTCAACGACAGAAGCCAAAATATGGCAGCCATTAGTCGGCCAAGTCGTTCCCGAGTCAGTGCAGGACAAGCGTCTGACTTTGCCGCGTTGCTGAACAGTGATCACCGCCAACGATTCCTGAGCAGATCTCGTAGACAGGATTAGCGCATACGACTGTGCTTCAAATGATGAAGGAACGCCTAGGCCTGAGCAATATTGTATCACGATGGGTTTTATATGATTTGAGAGGAAATGCAGAAATGGCTACGATATGACGCTGTTCGTACCCGACAGGGATGCTACGAGTGCGAAGCTGGATGAGACAAGGGCCAAATCGTACGAACCACACCTTAAACGTCAATAAAAGGACTGACGTAGTGAGCGATCACCACGATGACCGAAATTTTGCCAGAAACCCAAAAATGTGAAAGTTACGGTGAATTTCATGTACGACAGTGATGGTGTTATCCATCGCATACCGTTGCCCAACGATAGACCGCCAATGTGTTTTATTACTGTTAACATTTTGAACGTAACCTGCGCCTAGCTTTGAGAAAGGAACGACGGGACTTTTTGCTGAACCCACGAATCATTTTGAAGGACAATCCACGGATGCAAACAGTACGAGAGTACGAGCTGACAGATTTGTTCCATTGATCGGGCTGGGAAATACTATACCATCCACCGTAGTCTCCAGTCTTCGTCCCTGGATATTTCGACTTCATTCCTCCATAACTTATTCAGTTGAGATTAGACGGTTCTAAAGTAGCATTTATCAAAATAATACTATACAAGTACATAACGGAGAGCGACAGGACAAGAAACGCTAAACGATTCCCTGCTAGAGACTCTTCTTGCTATTACCCGTTAGTAAGACTGTTTCTGCATTCTACTATGAAACATTTGCCTTCAGTGATGGTGCGAATACAGGCAGTTGCGTATTAACTGGGAATTCTTGTTCTTTTCTGATACGTCTCTTCAAACGACTGAACTCGTAAAAGCCTTTTACAAGTACAGTAGCTTAGCGACACCTGTGGTAAACGATTAGCATCTCTAAGATATTATTTGTAGTTCTATATGATACTCACTAATAGATCTCTTAACGCTGTTTCTCGATGCATCGAATTTTCAGAAGGTATTCAGAGAATAAGAGATATCATGTTTTTGAGCTAAAAATCCGTTACATTTCTTCTCGAATAAATATAGAGTGACCTAAGTTAGACTGTGACTGTTCCGAAAAGGCTACAGGCGAGAACAGTGAATTCACTGAATATTACACTACTGGTCATTAAAATTGCTACAACAAGAAGAAATGCAGATGATAAACGGGTATTCATTGGACAAATATATTGTACTAGAACTGACATGTGATTACATTTTCACGAAATTTGGGTGCATAGATCCTGAGAAATCAGTACCCAGGACAACCACCTCTGGCCGTAATAACGGCCTTGATACGCCTGGGCATTGAGTCATACAGAGCTTGGATGACGTGTACAGGTACAGCTGCCCATGCAGCTTCAACACGATACCACAGTTCATCAAGAGTAGTGACCGGCGTATTGTGACGAGCCAATTGCTCGACCGCCATTGAGCAGACTTTCAACTGGTGAGAGATCTGGAGAATCTGCTGGCCAGGGCAGCAGTCGAACATTATCTGTATCCAGAAATGCCCGTACAGGACCTGCAACATGCGGTCGTGCATTATCCTGCTGAAATGTAGGGTTTCGCAGGGATCGAATGAATGGTAGAGCCACAGTTCGTAGCATATCTGAAATGTAACGCCCACTGTTCAAAGTGCCGTCAATGCGAGCAAGAGGTGACCGAGAAGTGTAACCAATGGCACCCCATACCATCAGGCCGGGTGGTAACGCCAGTATGGCGATGACGAATACACGCTTCCAATGTGCGTTCATCGCGATGTCGCCAAACACGGATGCGACCATCATGATGCTGTAAACAGAACCTGGATTCATCCGAAAAAATGACGTATTGTCATTCGTGCACCCTGTTTCGTCGTTGAGTACACCATCGCAGGCGCTCCTGTCTGTGATGCAGCGTCAAGAGAAACCGCAGCCATGGCTCCGAGCTGATAGTCTATGCTGCTGCAAACGTCTTGAACTGTTCGTGCGGATGGTTGTTGTCTTGCAAACGTCCCCATCTGTTGACTCAGGGATCGAGACGTGGCTGCACGATCCGTTACGGCCATGCGGATAAGATGCCTGTCATCTCGACTGCTAGTGATACGAAGCCGTTGGGATCCAGCACGGCGTTCCGTATTACCCTCCTGAACCCACCGATTCTATATTTTGCTAACAGGCATTGGATCTCGACCAACGCGAGCAGCAATGTCGCGATACGATAAACCACAATCGCGATAGGCTACAATCCGACCTTTATCAAAGTCGGAAACGTGATGGTACGCATTTCTCCTCCTTACACGAGGCATTACAACAACGTTTCACCAGGCAACGCCGGTCAACTGGTGTTTGTGTATGAGAAATGGGTTGGAAACTTTCCTCATGTCAGCACGTTTTAGATGTCATCACTGGCGCCAACCTTGTGTGAATGCTCTGAAAAGCTAATCATTTGCATATCACAGCATCTTCTTCCTGTCAGTTAATTTTCGCGTCTGTAGCACGTCATCTTCGTGGTGTAGCAATTTTAATGTCCAGTAGTGTAATATGCACTCTCTATTTCCAGAGGCATTTATCACAAGAATATCAAGATTTTTTTCAACGGTTTTTGAAGGCTTTCTGAACTTTTTGCTTCGAGACCAACGATTTTATCAGTACCGTAGTTACATGTTGTAAAATAATATCTACAATGAGTTCATGCTTTTTCTTGTAACGTTCATGTTTCACTGTATCTCTTGACAGGTAATCTGTTGCTTTGCCTGTCCTGTAGATGTGGACAACGCTCTGTGTCTTCGTCCTTTAGGCGCCGTCACAATTTCAGGTGGCTGGTTCGATCACACTTCTTTGTGGAATTCTTTAGGGTAGGTAATTTTGGTAGTCAGTTGCCGCAATACATCTTCATCTACGTCTCTACTCCGCAATCCACCTTCCGGTTTGCTGCCGAGGGTGTTTCTTGTATCATAATCTGTTGCCCCCTTCCCTGTATCACTCGCGAATGGTGCATGATAAGAATGGTTGTTGACAAAACTCCGTGTTAGTTCTAATTTCTCAGATTTCCTCGTTGTGGGCATTTCGCGATACTATGAGGGAGGAAGAGATATGTTGCCTCACTCTTCTCGGAACGTATATTCTCAGAATTTCGTGATGCACAACGCCTCCTTTGTAGCGTCTAGCACTGGAGTTTGTTCAGTAATGCTCTCGCAGCGACTGAGCTATCTCGTGATAAAACGTGTGGCTCTTCATTGGGCCTTGCCTATCGCATTAATCCAACCTGGTAATTGTCGTCGACTGATGAGTAATACTCAAAAGTCGGTAGATCACTTCTTTCGTTGATTAATTACAGATTCTTAAGATATCTGCCAACCATCTGATTTTCCTGGAATTTTTTTTAAAGTGGCCATTCTACACTCCTGGAAATGGAAAAAAGAACACATTGACACCGGTGTGTCAGACCCACCATACTTGCTCCGGACACTGCGAGAGGGCTGTACAAGCAATGATCACACGCACGGCACAGCGGACACACCAGGAACCGCGGTGTTGGCCGTCGAATGGCGCTAGCTGCGCAGCATTTGTGCACCGCCGCCGTCAGTGTCAGCCAGTTTGCCGTGGCATACGGAGCTCCATCGCAGTCTTTAAAACTGGTAGCATGCCGCGACAGCGTGGACGTGAACCGTATGTGCAGTTGACAGACTTTGAGCGAGGGCGTATAGTGGGCATGCGGGAGGCCGGGTGGACGTACCGCCGAATTGCTCAACACGTGGGGCGTGAGGTCTCCACAGTACATCGATGTTGTCGCCAGTGGTCGGCGGAAGGTGCACGTGCCCGTCGACCTGGGACCGGACCGCAGCGACGCACGGATGCACACCAAGACCGTAGGATCCTACGCAGTGCCGTAGGGGACCGCACCGCCACTTCCCAGCAAATTAGGGACACTGTTGCTCCTGGGGTATCGGCGAGGACCATTCGCAACCGTCTCCATGAAGCTGGGCTACGGTCCCGCACACCGTTAGGCCGTCTTCCGCTCACGCCCCAACATCGTGCAGCCCGCCTCCAGTGGTGTCGCGACAGGCGTGAATGGAGGGACGAATGGAGACGTGTCGTCTTCAGCGATGAGAGTCGCTTCTGCCTTGGTGCCAATGATGCGTGTTTGGCGCCGTGCAGGTGAGCGCCACAATCAGGACTGCATACGACCGAGGCACACAGGGCCAACACCCGGCATCATGGTGTGGGGAGCGATCTCCTACACTGGCCGTACACCACTGGTGATCGTCGAGGGGACACTGAATAGTGCACGGTACATCCAAACCGTCATCGAACCCATCGTTCTACCATTCCTAGACCGGCAAGGGAACTTGCTGTTCCAACAGGACAATGCACGTCCGCATGTATCCCGTGCCACCCAACGTGCTCTAGAAGGTGTAAGTCAACTACCCTGGCCAGCAAGATCTCCGAATCTGTCCCCCATTGAGCATGTTTGGGACTGGATGAAGCGTCGTCTCACGCGGTCTGCACGTCCAGCACGAACGCTGGTGCAACTGAGGCGCCAGGTGGAAATGGCATGGCAAGCCGTTCCACAGGACTACATCCAGCATCTCTACGATCGTCTCCATGGGAGAATAGCAGCCTGCATTGCTGCGAAAGGTGGATATACACTGTACTAGTGCCGACATTGTGCATGCTCTGTTGCCTGTGTCTATGTGCCTGTGGTTCTGTCAGTGTGATCATGTGATGTATCTGACCCCAGGAATGTGTCAATAAAGTTTCCCCTTCCTGGGACAATGAATTCACGGTGTTCTTATTTCAATTTCCAGGAGTGTACATTAGGTAGCTCACAGGCGTTTTACGGAGGCTGATGTTTCCAGTGATTTGTCTCCAACAGTTTAATCGTGTACTAGAAAATTTC
Source organism: Schistocerca piceifrons (assembly GCF_021461385.2). Classification (NCBI taxonomy): domain Eukaryota; kingdom Metazoa; phylum Arthropoda; class Insecta; order Orthoptera; family Acrididae; genus Schistocerca; species Schistocerca piceifrons. Next base: position 173,387,483 of record NC_060149.1, read on the forward strand.
TTCACTTATTTGTGCTCAATAATTTACATTTATTTACAGTCAATGTCAACGGCCAGTCCTTGCATCAGTCATCGATCCTCTGCAGGTCTTCCTGAAATTCGCTACAGTTTTCTGGGGTTGTTAACGTTTACGTACAACTGCGTCATCTGTGAACATATGTATGGAGTTTTCGACGTTACCTACGGGATCATTTATACATATATGAAAATCAATGACGATCCTTTCATACTTCCTTCAAGAAATCCTAAAACCATCATTAAATCTCTCATGTTTGTTCCGTCAACGGCGACGTATTGAGTTCTCGCTGCAAGGAAGACTTGAATCTAGTCGCAAATCTGGTTGACACTCGATGAGTTCATATTGTTTAAAAAAAATAAATAAACTGCAGTGCGCGACGGTATCAGATGTCTTCCAGAAGCCTAGGAACACGACAACAACCTGAGCGCTGATGTCTACAGCACTGTGGTTCTCAAGGTTGAACAAAGAGAGCTGAGTATCGCAAGATCAATGTTTGCGGAATCCTTGTTGATTTTTACAGAAACCCACTGGTTCTCCAATTGTCGTCATACGTGAACTTAAAATACACTGATAGGAGAAAACATTCTGACCACTGCCCACCGCGACGTTAGATGCATCCTGGTGACATTGCGGGCACGTAACGCGGTAACAAAAGTGTGTAAGCGGAGCAGACACGGACGGGGGATCATCCTAGCGGAAATAAGGGCTGCAAATGGGGAATCCATTGAGACTAGCGACTCTGACAAACGGCAGATTAATATTACACACAGCCTGTGAACGAGTATCTCAAAAACGGCGAGGCAGGTCCAATGTTCATGTGCTACTGTCATGAGCATCTATGGAAAGAGGTAGAAGGACAGTGAAATTACCACTAGGCGCTAGCCGGTTGGACGTCCACGGCTCTTCACAGAACGTGGGTTCGGAGGCTTGTTTGCTCTGTAAAGTAGGTTAGATTGTGATCTGTGGCATCTCTGCTGAAAGAGCACAATGCTGGTGCACGCACAAGTGTTTTGAAGTCACCGTTCATCGTACGTTGAACATGGAGCTCCGGCAGCAGACGACCCATACATGTTCAGATGTCGACCCAACGACATCATAAATTACAATTGAAATGGGCACGGGACCATCGGGATTCGACCGTCGATCAATGGAAACATGTCTGCTCTTCGGGTGAATTACATTTTTGTTACACAAGGTCGATGGTCGTCTCCACAAACGCCGTCATCGCGGTGAACGGCGGCTGGAAATGTGGAGCACGGCACGGACTCAGGCTGGTGGGAGCAGTATTATGTTATATTGTTATGGAAGACATTCTCCTGCGTTGGCGTGGGACCTGCGGTAGTAATCGAAGACACTCGAAATACATGCATCCCTTCATGCTTCTTCCTCGACGGCGATGTCATCTTTCAGTAGTACAACTGTCCGTCTCTCGGAGCCAGATCCGTCCTGCAGTGGTTTGAGCAGCATTAAATCCTATATAACCTATATGGGTCGCTATCGGGCGCCATCACCCCGTACGCATCTCAGTGGCCCTTTATTTACGCGAATTACGTGATCTGTGCGCAAACATCTAATGACACATCTCTCTTCAAACCTGGTAACGAACTGGCGTATCCCTGATACGCAGAATCAGTGATGTATTTCGTTCCAAAGACGGGCAAACAAGCTGTGAAGCAGGTAGTTATAGTGTTTTGGCCCATCAGTGTTTTGTTTCATAAGTCTAGAACAAATAGACATCATCAAAATCGGCATATAATTACGTGCATCTATATTTTGGGAACTGGAGTGACCTGCTGTTTTTCCAGTCTCTATGTTCCCTTCGTTGCTTCAGCGATCTATGGTAAACTACTTTAGGGCAGCCAACACTCCCGCGTAATCTCTGTAGAATCTGACATGTATTTCTGTCGATCCAATACCTTTGCACTGTTAACCTCTTGTAGTTGCTTTTTTATGCCACGATCATTTATCTTAATATCTGCAATTTCGTCTTTAGTGCGATGACTGAGAGGAGAAACCGTATTACGACCTTCCGCGACCAAACAGTTTCGGAAGACCAAATTCAATATTTCGGCCATCTTTCTACCGTCTTCCGTTTCGTTAACAGTAAGGGAACTTATCGACTGATTAGACGATTTCGATCCACTTAGGGACTTTAAATAACAGCAATACTTCATTGGATGTTTAGTGGCCGGCCGGAGTGGCCGTGCGGTTCTGGGCGCTACAGTCTGGAACCGAGCGACCGCTACGGTCGCACGATCGAATCCTGCCTCGGGAATGGATGTGTGTGATGTCCTTAGGTTAGTTAGGTTTAATTAGTTCTAAGTTCTAGGCGACTGATGACCTCAGAAGTTAAGTCGCATAGTGCTCAGAGCCATTTGAACCATTTTTGATGTTTAGTCAAATCTATTGGCAAAATATTACTTTCAAATTCCTGAACGTTTATCTCATTGCTTTCCTTACGCTCATTTTCTTTGCCAGCTAGACTTCGACTTCGTCTAAACCTGTGATAAAGCTCTCTTTCGTTTCGTAGCAACTTTCTAAATGGATATTAAACCAAGGTTAGTCTTTCCCATTCCTTAAAAGCTGTGTCTGCGTATGCTTGTCTAAGGTGTATTGAACACTGGTTTTGAGTTTTATTCATTTATGCTCGACAGATAAAAAGTTCCGGAAGCAGGTCTTTGCAGTAAGCGCTTTTTATTTAATTGGGTATATGGAGTACAAAATAATTGCAAATCCTATTATAGGAGCCATTTCCATTCTTGGTGCTAAACTCCAAAGTGATCAGAATTCGTGGCTCATCTGGCTCTCAAGCGAAACGGCATATACTTTATTTACAGCGTTTACTAATTGCGTCGAAGTCTGGACAAGGGATCTACGTTAATCATTTAACAGTAACAAATGTGCACTCCTAACAGTAACTAGAGGAAAAATGTATCAGAACAAGTATAATTTTAGTGCTGAGTCGAAAGCTTGTTTATTGAGTGATGTAGCACGACATGTGACGCTCATTTATTCACTGCACTGGAAAGAGAGAATAGCAGCGACCTCTTCCTACTGCCACTGCTTCGGTCCGTGATGAAAGTGTTGAAAGTAAACAGTATATATTACACAGAAAAGAAGAGGACTGAGAATGAACGCAGCTGTGGTTCATTGAGTTGTATTCTACGAAATAAATGTGGAAAAACAGTAAAAGGTGCATATTAAAGCGTCTTGTCCGTATTACACGTATTTTAAATTAATTGTAATTTAGGACACAGCGTTTATATTTCACACTGATCTGTCCTATGAAGCCAACATTTAATTGGCAGATGAACTTAAGATATAACTTCTTTGATTTCTATTGTTTATAATTCCTTGTTTTTATTATCTTTTATTTTCTACACCGATATAATAATTTTGATTTTTATTATCATGACTTTATTCATTTGATATTAATTTATTAACTGTGTGTTAAGTATGATACATGCTTTTCCCCTTGAGTACGATCCACAACCATACATTTTGGATTTGGGGGCTCTGCTTCTTGAAAACTGGATGATAAGTGTCCCGGATCAACAGAGAGTATTAAGCAGGAACCATAAAAATTCACTTATATATTGATAAACGTATGGTCTGCAATAGCATGTAGGATGGAAACTATTCGAAGTTAGTCACATACGAGAGGTACACTATCTGATCAAAAGTATCGCAGCAAGTACTAGAGGACATTAATACGGGGTGTATCCATCTTACGCCTGTACGATGGCCCGAACACTGGTACAGACACTTCCAGTGAGGTGTCTCAGTGACTGTGGAGAAATGGTAGCAAGTGCCTCCTGGAGAGCCGAAACCGGAGGGACGCTAGAGTCTCTAGTGAAGTAGACGTTGTGGTAAGAGGGGAAAATACGAAGGCGCCGCATTTAAATGCAAATGCAGTCGGGCTGCGTACAACTTGATTTTATATTTCATATTTCTCAACAACGCAGATCAAAACTAAAACAAATATCTAGTATTATTCAGGCTGTTTTTGGTGCGCTGAAAAGGCCTACAAAGTGAAGCAGACAACTTCGTAGAGTTTCGTACCCAGGTTGTCATGAAACTGTCACTTATTTACTCTCGTAAGCAAAAAAAACGTCTTTCACACACATGTTGTTGTTGTTGTGGCCTTCAGTCCAGAGACTGGTTTGATGCAGCTCTCCACGCTACTCTACCCTGTGCAAGCCTCTCCATCTCCGAGTAACTACAGCAATCTACATTCTTCTGAATCTGCTTAGTGAACTAATCCCTAGGTCTACATCTTCGATTTTTACCCTCCACGCTGTCCGCCCCAGTAGCTGAGTGGTCAGCGTGACGGATTGCCGTCCTCTGGGCCCGGGTTCGATTCCCGGCTGGGTCGGAGATTTTCTCCGCTCAGGGACTGGGTGTTGTGTTGTGTTCATCATCATTTCATCCCCATCCGGCGTGCAGGTCGCCCAATGTGGCGCCGAATGTAATAAGACCTGCGATATGGCGGCCGGACCTGCCCCGCGAGGGGCCTCCCGGCCAATGACGCCAAACGCTCATTTCCATTTCCACCCTCCACGCTTCCCTCCAGTATTAAATTGGTGATCCCTTGATGCCTCAGAATGTATCCTACTAACCGATCCCTTCTTCCAGTCAAGTTGTACCACAAATTCCTCTTCTCTCCAATTCTATTCAGTATCTCCTCATTAGCTCCGTGATCTACCCATCTAATCTTCCGCATTCTAATGTAATACCACATTTCGAAATCCTCTATTCTCTTCTTATCTAAACTATTTATCGTCCATGTTTCACTTCCATACATGGCTACACTCCACAAAAATACTTTCAGAAAAGACTTCCTGACACTTAAATCTGTGCTCGACGTTATAAATTTATCTTTTTCAGAAACGCTTTCCTTGCCATTGCCAGTCTACATTTTATATTCTCTCTACTACGACCATCATCAGTTATTTTGCTGTCCAAACAGCAAAACTCATCTGCTACGTTAAGTGTCTCATTACCTAATCTATTTTAATTAGCTTACATTCCGTCATCCTCGCTTTGCGTTTGTTGACGTTCATCTTATATCCTCCTTTCAAGACGTTGTCCATTCCGTTAAACTGCTCTTCTAGGTCCTTTCTGATGACAGAATTACAATGTCATCGGCAAACCTCAAAGTTTTTATTTCTTCACTATGCATTTTAATTCCTACTCCAAATTTTTGTTTTGTTTCCTTTACTGCTTGCTTAATATATAGACTGAATAACATCGGGGATAGGCTACAACCCTGTCTCACTCCCTTCCCAACCATTGCTTCCCTTTGACGTCTCTCGACTCTTATAACTGCCATCTGGTTTCTGTACAAACTGTTAATAGCCTTTCGCTCCCTGTATTTTACCCCTGCTACCTTCAGAATTTGATAGCGAGTATTCCGGTCAACATTGCCAAATTTTTCTCTAACTCTACAAAAGATAGTAACGTAGGTTTGGCTTTCCTTAATCTACACTATTTCATCAAAAGTATCCGAACACCTGGCTGAAAATGACTTACAAGTTCGTTGCGCCCTCCATCGGTAATGCTGGAATTCAGTATGGTGTTGGCCCACGTTAGCCTTGATGACTGCTTCCACTCTCGCACGCATACGTTCAATCATGTGCTGGAAGGTTTCTTGGGGAATGGCAGCCCTTTCTTCACGGAGTGCTGCACTGAGGAGAGATATCGATGTAGGCGTCCCAGAGTATCCCAAAGGTGTTCTATAGGATTCAGGTAAGGACTCTGGGCAGGCCAGTCCTTCACAGGGAAGTTATTGTGGTGTTACCACTCCGCCACATGCCGTGCATTATGAACAGGTGCTCGATCGTGTTGAAAGATGCAGTCGCCATCCCCGAATTGCTCTTTAACAGTGGGTAGCAAGAAGGTGCTTAAAACATCACTGTTAACCGTGCTCTGATAGCGCCACGCAAAACAACGAGGGGTGCAAGGTCGTGAAAAACACGACCATACCATAACACCTCCGAATGTTACTGTTGGCACTACATACGCTGGCAGATAACATTCACCGAGAATTCGCCATACCCATACCTGCCATCGGATCGCCACATTGTGCACCGTGATTCGTAACTCCACACGTCTTTTCCACTATTTAGTCGTCCAATGTTTACACTCCTTACACCAAGCGAGGCGTCGTTTGGCATTTACTGATGTGCTGTGCGGCTTATAAGTAGTCACTCGACATGAAATCCAAGTTTTCCCACCTCCCGCCTTTGGAATTCCTGTGCGATGGTCTGGATAGTTGTCTGCCTATTACACATTGCGACCCTCTTCAACTGTCAGCGGTCACTGTCATTTCAAATGGTTCAAATGGCTCTGAGTACTATGGGACTTAACATCTGAGGTCATCAGTCCCCTAGGACTTAGATCTACTTAAACCTAACTAACCTAAGGACATCACACACATCCATGCCCGAGGCAGGATTCGAACCTGCGACCGTAGCGGTCGTGCGGTTCCAGACTGAAGCGCCTGGTACCGCTCAGCCACATCGGCAGGCTCTCTGCCAGTCAGCAGACGAGACCGACCTGTACGCTCTTCACGTTTCCGCTTCACTATCACATCAGAAACTGTGGACTTAGGGATGTTTAGGTGTGTGGAAATCTCACTACAGACGTATGACACAAGGGACACCCAATCTCCCGACCACGTTCGAAGTCCGTGAGTTCCGCGGAGGGCCCCATTCTGCTCTCTCACGATGTGTATTGAGTACTGAGGTCGCTGATATGGAGTACCTGCCAGTAGGTGGCCGCACAATGCACCTAATATGAAAAACGTATGTTCTTGGGTGTGTACTGATACTTTTGAGCACAGTGTATCTTCTGAGATAAGTCTTACGATCAGCATTGCCTCGTGTGTTCCAACATTTCTACGGAACGCTAACTTGTGTTCCCCTAGGTTGGATTCTACCAGTTTTTCTATATTGCAGCACTTTCGCAACCTCATTACGGAGATGTGGAAAATCGGAAACTCTACCTGACCAAAGCAGTGAGGACGTCCTGGAAATTGTTAACGTTAAAGGAATTTGTCTTTAAAACGGAAATTACCTCTCAGATTTATCAGTTGTATTTGCATAAGCACAGGGGCACTTTCAGTCGAAACGGCAAATGGGCTCAAAAACAGATGTGAAATTAGTAAAACAGAAACCCAGCCAAAGTTGCAGATTTCACTTTTTTTATTTACTTGATGACTATTTACGCGCTGGGACCCAGTTTCAAATTATCCAGATAGTGAAAATGATATTTCCAAAAATACAAGAACCAGTCAAGAAAAGACATATACGTGTTATGAAGTGTTACCCGTATGCGCTGTCACTGTTCGTTTGCACTTCATAATACGTATGTCTTTAAATTGACAAGGTTCTTATATTTTTGGACATGGGCACTAGCCTGAAACTAGTATCAAGTAAATAAAAAAGGGAAATTTGCAACTCTGTCTGGTTTTCCGTTGTAATGATTAAAAGAAGTTGCTAACCTGCAGTTATTCCAGATAAAAGATGTAAAATTGTCAGTGTCCCCAAAATGTTTCAGAAAGTGTCCTTGTAATTCTTTCAAGGCCACCATGAATTATTGAAACATCACGTTTTCTTTAAAGCAAGTGAGTTAAGGGAACCGGACTGCGTTTTTCAGAATATGTCCCTTCTGCAACGCGATTTTCTTTTTAAATGCATTCCCATCACATCAGAAACAAGCTGTTCCTCATCTTTCAATGTCTTACTGTGGGCAGTGTGCAGTCTACTCTTCTTAAATTCGAGGTCTGCAGTCCATTCCGGATGTTCTAATTTTTTTTGCCTGTACTCGTTATTCCTTCATTAATTCATCAACGGCGAGTTTTAGATCGAAAAAACCTTAAAAGCATCCCCCTTGACTTACTCTTTGTTCATTACCAGCGAACTCTGTTGCAACTAATACTGGAATAATGCTTGCGTCTTCAGCAATTTTACTATTCGTACCACCAATTTCTTCACGTGCTCCATGCCTGCAAATGTAACACACAGTGATGTACAGAACAATGAATCCCGTCTACTGTTCGTTGTAATTTATTGCTCTTTCATTCTCAACTAAATGTTTAAATTCTTTGTGCTTCATACCAAGTTTGCAGCAGTATTCGCTTATGCACCTGCATAAAATACATTGAGAATTGTCATCTCCCTCATCTGTCATTCCCATTCATTTTTAATAGCAAGTGACGATAGATCACTAGACCGCCTCATTTGGTGCAAACACGAACCATACCAAGAACAACTAGCGAAGTGTGGACAGCGCTGACACCATGATTCCGCCGAGCAGGAGACAGTTGTGCCGACCTAAAACTGCTACACCACAGCACCCAATGAAATGTCGCGCTGTTCCGGATCCGTCCGAGAAGGACCGAGCAAAGCCGAGACAGGCCGCGCCTTTTCCTACAGGCAGTCCGCGCACCGTGTTCGCCTGAAGCTAGCCGCGCCGTGGACGACCCTGTTTTAACTCACCCCAAAGGTGTTCCATTGGGATCAGGCCCCGAATCTGGCTAGGCCAGACAGTTTCAGAAATGTTATTGTCCACAAACTATTGCTTCACAGATGCTGACTTATGACAGAGTGAACAATCATCGTCTTCTATATAGCTGTTCTCCTGTAGACAGTACACAACGCTGAAAAATGTTTTGATATCCTTCCTCATTTAGAGTTTTCTGAAGCGCAATAAGGCGACCATATCCCAACCACGAAAAGCATCTACATCTACATCTACATTGATACTCCGCAAGCCACCCAACGGTGTGTGGCGGAGGGCACTTTACGTGCCACTGTCATTACCTCCCTTTCCTGTTCCAGTCGCGTATGGTTCGCGGGAAGAACGACTGTCTGAAAGCCTCCGTGCGCGCTCTAATCTCTCTAATTTTACATTCGTGATCTCCTCGGGAAGTATAAGTAGGGGGAAGCAATATATTCGATACCTCATCCAGAAACGCACCCTCTCGAAACCTGGCGAGCAAGCTACACCGCGATGCAGAGCGCCTCTCTTGCAGAGTCTGCCACTTGAGTTTATTAAACATCTCCGTAACGCTATCACACCCACATAAAGTAACAAAAATTACTCCACACTTCACTGTTGGCACTATGTACCAGGTGGCTATAATTCATCTTTCCCTATTTAACAAGTTAGAGCACGGAAACTGATTACCGTACAAGTACCAAACTTGGTAGCATTAATTTCCAGAGTATGGGATGCATGATTTCCATGTGTCACAGCACTACCATCAAGTTTCGACTATGACCACCAGGTGCCGTGATCAGTCACCGTTATTCATAGTCTCACACACCTGACCAGTCGCAGTGCACTTGTTGACGTGTCAACATTATCTTGGACAAAACGAGCAGGGTGAAACTGCAGCTGAAAGGATTGCGGAAGTATCCCCTTTCTCCCTGCGGAGCATGATGAAGATGTTTGAATCAACTGGAGAACTGGGCGTCGCTTTGGGAATGGGTAGACGACCGGTTGCACCGCAAGTGGTTGATGAAATCGCTGTTGCTATGGCGGACAACGCTCTGCGTAATTCCAGATCGTCAGGCAGTGCACGTGCTGTGTCACGACAGTTGAATATCCCGTGGTCCACTGAACGGAGGGTACTTCGAACCAATTTCAAATGGTATCGGTAATCGATTCGTATCGTACAGCAGCTTGCAGAACAGGACTCACAACGACGTGTTCATTTCGCTCTCCAGTTTCTCGCAAGGACTGAAGTTGACGAGGGCTGGCCCTGGACCGTGCTATGGACAGACGAAGCTCATTTTTCTCTGATGGGTGAGATGAACACACAGAATTGTCGAGTGTGTTGATCCTCACCTCTAGTCACTGTGCATGAAGTCCCTCTGTATGGTGAACGTGTCACCTTATGATGTGGCTTCACGGCTACGTTCATCATTGGCTCTGTCTTTTTTGCACAGTTTGGCGCTCAGGGACCAAAGATGTGCAGTGTGGCTGGCCATTGTTGCTTCGAAATGCTTCGCCAGCATGTCATACCGCCCTTCAAGAGAAAGACGCACTGGACTCAACAATTTTAATGTAAGATGGTGCCTCACCGCACATCGCTCGTGAAGCTCACCTGCATCTGCAAAACGCATATGGAATTATCAGCCTATCGTTTTCAAATGCTTGTCAGGCACGATCACCTGATCTCACTCCCTGTGATTTCTGGTTGTGGTGCTACCTGAAGGACAGGGTTTACCAGGGGAACATTTACACATGTGCTGATCTGAAGCGCAGCATATCAAGAGATATAGCCAGTATACCTACTGACATGCTTCGTTCTGCTGTGCAGAATGCAATCCTACGCTTCCACAATCTTCTGGACACTGAACGGCGCCATATTGAGCGCCTTTTGTACAAATAGTGGTACCAGTATGTAATGGTTCAAATGGCTCTGAGCACTATGGGACTTAACTTCTGAGGTCATCAGTCCCCTAGAACGTAAAACTACTTAAACCTAACTACCCTAAGGACATCACACACATCCATGCCCGAGGCAGGATTCGAACCTGCAACCGTAGCGGTCGCGCGATTCCAGACTGTAGCGCCTAGAACCGCTCGGCCACCCCGGCCGGCCCAGTATGTAATGGTATGACGTACCGTAGCAGCACATTAAAAGTGTTTCAGTTGAAATGCTTGTGCATTTTTCTCCTCCGTGGGCCTTGGCATTAATGCTACCAAGTTTGGTCCTCTTACGGTAATTCGTTTCCATGTTGTAACGTGTTAAATAGGGAATGTTTAATTATAACCACCCTGTATGATGACAGGTAGCGTTCGCCATAGATTCACCAAACCCAAACCCTTGTGGCGGATTGCCAAACGGTATAGCGTGATTAATCACTCCAATTCACCCTTTTCCAGTCACCCGCTGTCCAGTGGCGGCCGCTCTTTACGCCATTTCAAGCATCGCTTAACATTGTCTAAAATGTTTGGCTTATGAAGAGCTACTAGATATTTGTACCTCACTCATTTTAATATTCTACGCACAGTCGTTGTACTAGCTGGACTGCTAGTATACCTATCGAACTCACGAGTGATTTCTTCCCGATATCACGCGATTTTTTATGGCTAACCTCAACAATGCTCGATGGTCGCTGTCCGTCAGTACATGCGATTTGCCTGGCCTTGGTTTAGGTGCTTCGCTTTTCCAGTTCACTATCACATCATCAATAGTCGACTTGGGAAAATTTAGAAGGATTGAAACGGCCCCGATGGATCTGTTATACAGTTGACTTTCAATGACTGGTCCGCGTTCGAAACCACTGATCTGTCCCCACCCACCAATTCTGCTTGCACTGCTTCTCTACTCACAACACAATACTCCCCAACTCTCGTGACATATAATGGTCAATTTCATATTACATGGGAGTATTGTGAAACATTTTATGAGATAATGAACTTAGTGCAGTAGTTAAATGCTGATGACGTTAGACACTTTGGATAAGGTTAGATGCTAATGGGTGGCACTGGCAACCAACTCTGTCGTCCACACCTGTGCTGCGGTGAAATTGGATTTTCATATCCAAAAGTATACTTCCGATGCAAAGTAGTGCATTCGATATTTTACGATCCGTCGTTAACCAAACACATTTACGATTCGTTCTCACTACACTGTTGCACCAGGCCATTGTGTCACACGAAATTATCATCTTTTAGTATTACTGTTGCCTTAAGTAGATATTTATTTAAATTCGTCGAAGTGACACTTTCAGTCCAGCTGAAGATCCATTGCGCGATATGCAGAGATGGTAGTTGCAAAGGGGAAGTAACTTTCAACTGTAGTAATAAATTTCCGTAATAAAGTGCGCAGATCCCTTTCATGTTGCACCCTGCTGTATTCACTACAAGTTCTTCATATCTCTATTGGGTTTGCGTTAGTGTAGACGACTTTTGTTCCGCTTTTATACAGGCGTGACTAAAAAAAATTTCAGTATTGCCTAACTTAGAAATATTTGCCGCGATTGCTCTTAAATTCGTCTTAGAAGATTTTGAGCCCCTCTAATAAGAACCGCAACGATCCAGCAATAAAGCGAATCCTCGCCAATGTTTTGTTTCCGCGACAAAGGCGAGGGAGTGAAATTGCACCACTATATTTATAAGAAAATGCAGCAGTCACGTGGCCGCATGACGTCAGCAGCAGAGCACAATAGCCGAGCTCTTAACTACAAATTGCTCTCTCCAAAATGGAAGTTCTATTTCCTCTCTGTTCTTTTCTTTATCTCTCTTTTTATTTCGAGTGTTTTCCAGCGAGAGGGTAGGGCTGCCGCTAAAGGGTAATGGCGCATGCTGCTGCTGCCTCGAAAGAAAAGGGGGAGGAAGCAACTGCGGGAGGAAGGAAGTGGCAGAAAATAGATCTCGCCCGCTTTTAACTTGGAAATGAATTCTGTACGCATATGGCGCGCGCCGGCCGAGTAATTCGAGTGTGCGCGCGGCGCTGCGCGGCCACTCTGAAACAAAAGCGGGCGATTTCTTTTGTTGCGGCCGGAAGCCGGAAGCCGGAAGCACCTGTTATTCGCTACATTGTGGCGCGCGCGCGCACGCATCTGTCGCCTTCTGGCCCCATCTGTGATTTACGGCTGCCGGCCAACCTGCCATTAGCGCAAATATTTCCGAAATATTTTAAGCAAAATCCCTTAACAGCCGCGATTCGCTCTCTAAATGGTTCTAATTGAGCCAGTGTTCTTCGTTGAGTAAACGATTCGAATTGTTGCTTCATAAGGGTTTCAGCATGGGGAATCGCAGCCAACGTTCGTTGTGTCGAGCTATACTTCCTGCTTCCCGATATCTAGTACCTAGATGAAACAGAGGTCGAATGGAACCACTTTTTTTTTTATAAGCATTTAACATAACAATGTACTGCTTGCTTATTACGAAAAACAGGAGCTAGGTCCCGCATTTAATAAATGTTGGCAAGTTTACATAAACACAATAATCTTGGCAGCCATAGAACTTGATAGCTCATCTGAATAAGCAAAGCGCTCAGACAAAATTTTTGAGACTCTCTTACTCTTGCTAATATTTTTATAGCCTATGTGACTCTAATACTTAAGTATAGGGATAGATATCGACACATAGAGTGCTGTAATTTGTTTTCTACAGCCAGATGATGACACGTTATTCATAGGATGCGAAGGGAAATTGCTGTGTAACCAGATTAGCAAACAACGTAATATGGATAATTCCGAAGAGAAAATAAAAACTATTGATTGTATTGAGAAGAAATACAAATGTGCCAAATTTATTTTAAATTATAAAATACTATGACAAATTCATTAGTTTAATTATTTAGACTTCTCACTTACCGTGAAGTAGATAAAGTTGTTTTTATGCAGCGATTAATTGGTACTTAAGATAACCGTGCAAACAAACCAGTACGAAATTTTACATATAATAGCTGTTCCAGTGAGTTACAGGACAGTTTTCCCAAAAGTACTCAATAAACTTATTAGCAAACCATTTTTCAGATAAGGATAGCCAGTCCATTCAAATTATTAACGCTGCATGAGAGTATGTACACAATTAAATCTTACCCCAATGATTAAATCTAAGAAGTACTTTTTTCTTTAATTCTGTATCGTTATGGCTCCTTGTAGTGCTTTCCTGAAATTTGGGATGGCTAGCAGGCTGTGAGTACACAGCGGTCTGACATTAGCCTGGCGCTCAGACCATAAAAATGTTTCTGCTGAGATTCAGGAACCAATCAGGTACATACTGGGAAGTTAGTGCTGTTTTTTTGACAGATGTGAGGACTCTGGGTGTTCACTGTGGGGGTAGCAGATTAAGAGTGCCCAACACGCTATGCTGGCCGGAGTGGCCGAGCGGTTCTAGGCGCTACAGTCTGGAACCGCGTGACCGCTACGGTCGCAGGTTCGAATCCTGCCTCGGGCATGGATGTGTGTGATGTCCTTAGGTTAGTTAGGTTTAAGTGGTTCTAAGTTCTAGGGGACTGATGACCTCAGAAGTTAAGTCCTATAGTGCTCAGAGCCATTTGAACCGTTTGAACCCAACATGTTATAAAATTTCAGTATGTGAGGAGCTAAACAAAGCCTGTTAGAAAAGAAAATATAAGAGAAGGAAAGAGAAAAACACAACACATTCAGTGTCGGACATAGCCATTGAGAGTCAGAAGAAGTCGCAGGTTTTGGCATATGACGTTTAATTTTGCAGCACTGTCACAGACTTGCCAATGTGAATGTGCAACCATTTCTGTTTGATAAAATGTAAAAACTCAAATAATGTGGGAAAGAATTTCTGTCAACTGCCCCACTCTAAGAGAGAACAGGACAGTGACAGTTAAAACCAATAGTTCCGTTAGGAGAAGGGGAACTTTTCATATAAACCTTTCATTGGTCAGAAATCAGAAAGCATGCTACTATTGGCTAGCAAGATTCCAGCACTCTCAGGACATACTCAATTTTGTGGAGGACAGGATAAAGACACTTCATCTCAGAGCGTCATACAGTACACCTCTACATCCTACATCTTCAGGGAGACATTACTACACTTTAGTACTGCAGAGGCAGATATCTTCACTTTACATCTGATCACAGATGCGGAGCTGAACTTAGAATTCTCAACTACTTCTGCGGCCATCCTCTGCACCTGAGTATCAACAGTTGGTAAGGATGAGCCACATTTGCCCACATAGAGCCAGCTACTTGCATTCAATATGCATCCAAGCAAGTGAAATGGTGCTTGCACATACCTTCCGGATCTTTTCCTTAGGCTCTCAATTTATTTAGTAATCATTGGTGATTATTGTGGATATAATTTTTCTACGTTTTCTATCTCATACAGCCACCTGTGCCAAGGTCTTTTGTACGTGTTTTTGGACTCTTGAACCCTTTTTTAATTATTTGTATTGTCTATTCAGTGGTTAGGACCACACTAATGAATCTAGCAATAGATCAGATTGTTACAGTGAAGTTTAGTTTCATTTAGTACTTGATGGAAACCTTTATCAGTATTTCTGTTTGAGATGTGGTACCCATAACTCATGTTTAATTGGGCCAACCCTGTTTACTTCAGATATTTAATTAGTTATTGCCGCGCGGGATTAGCCGCGCGGTCTCAGGCGCTGCAGTCCTGGACTGTGCGGCTGGTGCCGCCGGAGGTTCGAGTTCCCTCGGGCATGGGTGTGTGTGTTTGTCCTTAGGCTAATTTAGGTTAAGTAGTGTGTAAGCTTAGGGGCTGTGACCTTAGCAGTTAAGTCCCATAAGATTTCACACACATTTCAACATTTTGAACAATTAGTTATTCGTTATACGACTCTGCCTTTTAAATTCATATGATTTCGTGAGAAGCAGTCTTTCCGCTGTACAGGTTCAGATCTCGTAGAATCTCAGGGATATGCTAAATGCTCAACTCACATCTCAAGAATCGCATTATATGAGATAAAGCTATGGACTACAACTACGACTAAATGAAAGATCGACATAGAATTTAGATTTATTCTTTATAGAAACAATAAAATGGTGTAGTACATCAAGAAGTGTGAGAAACTGTTGCAATAGAAAATGAACCAAAATACTATATTACAAGAAATAAAATTAAAAATGAAAGTAGTAAATGGTGTTAATCCATTATAAAATTTGCTGATTTGAGAGCTATAAAAACAGGCAGTGAAACGGTGTAGGTAAAGAAACTGTGTGATGATGATCGTAACAGACACATGCTTCTGACTACAATGGTCACCTTACGCAATGAGGCCGAGCGAGTGGTGATTGCTACGCTGGCACGAGAGTTGCAGGATGGCCGCTTCTACCCCAGAATGACGTGTGGGATGGGCTCTTCCAACACCGCGGCGAGTACAAAGTCGAGTTTGCTTACTCAACAACAACTCTCTTTATTAATCGCTGTTTCCTTACAGGAGACGGACGACTACTGCCAGGAGCCGGCCGTGGCTAGTGGACAACGAATGAGAACACCGAGGCAGCGGAATGTTATGACATTGTAACACCAGCTGGCGGCGTGCGGCGCTGCTGACGCAAAACAGGAGCTGGCCCTGCAGCAAGTGAACTTACGGCTGGACTCACGTATGCGGGCAGCATGCAGCCTGGGAAGGTGGGAGAGGCGTGTAGAACCCAGGACCCTCGAAGAACAGCTGGAGCATCAGACGATGGCACCCTATGGGTGACATCGCCTCGGTGGTAACAGCTGGAAACCCTGAACCATCAGGGCTAGCAGACGATCGTATAGCAGTTGCCTAGTTGATGCTGCTACTCAGTGAGGCTCTAGCTGCTCGGCCACGCATGTGAGAGATGACTGTCGTGGGAGCTTCCACGACACCCGTGGAAGTCATATACAGGGTTTAAATTTTAAGTTGACAAACCAGAATAACTCGAAAAAATAAGCTTCACACGAAAAACTGCGTAGAATCCAAAGTTGATTATTTTGGAGGGGGACATCTGCTGGTGCTAAAATTAGCCGTCCACCCCAGCCCCTCGGGGGTGGGGCGGGAGGCAACTTAAAAATGTCAAATATGAACCCCCATTTTTTATTGCAGACTCAGATTCTACATAAAAAACTACGTATATTTTGTCTTAGACATTTGTTTTGATTCTTGGTAGTTGGGGTTGTAATTCAAGAAAATCGATGTTCTCATTTTTGCGTGTAAAATGGTTACGGTTAAATAAAAAATACTTATTTACTTCGTAAATTTTGATTCGCTAAATCTAAAACTCTCCCTCTCTCCCCATAGGGTGGGTTTGAGAGAGAGAGATTAGAGTTTTACAAATGTTGACACAAATATTATTTCTTTCCGCAGATTCGGGTAAGTTTTATTTGTTTCGTGGTCATGGGGCCACACAACTTTTAATTATCAGACAAATCATCTGACTAACTAACTAAGAGGGAGAGTTTTAGTTTCAGCGAATCAAAATTTACAAAATGAATAAGTATTTTTTATTCATCCGTAACCATTTTCCACTCAAAAATGATAACATGGATTTTCTTGAATTACAGCGCCAACTACCAAGATTCAAAACAAACGTTTAAGGCAAAATGTACGTAGTATTTTATGATTCTGCTATAAAAAATGGGGGTTCCCATTAAAAGTAGCCTCCCGCCCCACCCCCAGGGAGCTGGGGTGGCGGGCTAATTTTAGCACCAGCAGATGTCCCCCTCGAAAATAATCAACTGTGGATTCTACACATTTTATCATGCGAAGCTTATTTTTTGAGTTATTCTGATTTGTCAGCTTAAAATTTACACCCTGTAGTATGCAGTTAATGGCTGAGCGGAGAGCATTTATATATGCTCCAGCTGGGTGTGTTGTGACGTGATGTCGCACCCCGTCGAGCAGCCGGCTGGAGAACAAGTAGTAATCCAGCCAAGCACTATGGTAGACTGCTTCATTGCAGATGGCTATCTCACCGTAATTTTAGAGGCTAGCTGTAGAATTAAGCAGATGACTGGCCTACATGTGGCCGATGCTGCAACATAACGTGCACTGAAAATGAGTGAGATGAAAATGATCCTGCTGCTTATTGGCAAATCTCCTCCTCTGAATTGTAGGCCAAGAAAGTGCAATGAATCGCATCTCAAAATATAAAAAAAACTTTATGAAAATTGCAGGCGACTATAGCAACTGAGGATCAGAAAGATGTAAACATATCGGGCAACATTTTATTGGGGAAAATTAAATTCTTCCCATATTGAAACATGGAACGTCCTATGATGCTCATTGTTATATTCATATGTGAATTAAAGTTAATTTATATTATGCAGTAGTTCTAAGTGACTTTGCGTGGAATCAGTCTAGAGATGAGCAATTCTAAAGTAATAAGGAGATCGGAATGAAATGGTTATTTTCGTTTCAAAAATGTTCAAATGTGTGTGAAATCTTATGGGACTTAACTGCTAAGGTCATCAGTCCCTAAGCTTACACACTACTTAACCTAAATTATGCTAAGGACAAACACACACACCCATGCCCGAGGGAGGACTCGAACCTCCGCCGGGATCAGCAGCACAGTCCATGACTGCAGCGCCTGCGACCGCTCGGCTAATCCCGCGCGGCTATTTTCGTTTCCATTTGTGATACTGCTCCGGAATAGTCCTTAAATTTCCCTAGGTTTCACCGAAAAAAGCTAATTAAACTCTGTAACAACTTGATATGCATCTTCTTTTTTCGCAGCACAATGACTGTTCCAGTAAACTTCCGGTGCACAGCCGCATACATATTAATGCGCCTGCACACCCGAAATTTAATAGTGTATCACAACTTATTTGTGATTTATAGAGCCTGTGATAAATAAAAAGCCTGAAACAATATTTTAGTACCCGTTATCTCAACGATCCGAATATTCTTTCCAGCGGTACTGGAATAGGTTTTCGCACGAAAAATTCGAGATTTCTGCCGGCTAATTAGAGACGTTTACACTTAATAAGTTAGCAAGTTATGTTACTTATCCCACATTGTCCTAATTATATGTTACTATTTCCCAAGGCATCCACAACTGAGTTCTATGAATGCTCGATGTCAGAACGCGTAAAGATTCTAAAACCACAGAAGTGACTTTAGGGTGTGCTTTTCACATGGGATCAGGAGTCAAAAAGGGAGCAGGTCAAGCTCAAGTTATCCTGAAACGTTATAGGAACAACATGTGAACAAAGGTGTGGTGTTCCTCTTCGAGGCCTTCAGCAAGCAGTATACTGTCATGTGAAATCTTGCAAATAATTGTAACGGCAGAGGTCTTTTACGCAGTATGTAAGCACCAAGAATGTCAAACTTTATCTGTCCGAGACATCGTTGTAAAGCGAAACTGAAGAAACGAAAGAGAGATAGTATATACTGAGGTGACAAAAATCATGGGATACCTCCTAATACAGTGTGGGACCTCCTTTTGCCCGGCGTAGTACAACTCGACGTAGTATGGACTGAATAGGTCGTTGGATGTACACTGTAGAAATACTGAGGCATGGTACCTCTATAGCCGTCCAAAATTGCGGAAGTGATGTCAGTGCAATATTTTCTGTACGAACTGATCTCTCAGTTACGTCCCGTTCACGAAGCCGGGGAGGCTAAACCAGGCCTCATCTGAAAATAAAATAAAAATAAAATAAAAAATAAATAAAAACCTGAGGATAGAAATATTCTTACACGCCTTCAGTCCGAAATTACTTCCAGAACTGAACACATGTAGGTTTTTCTGGAAGCATTATCTCTTGCACAGCAGAAAATGTACAAGGCTAAAGATGCAGGTCTCATTCATATTACTCTGGCTATCCATTGTTGCAGTTTTGTCGGACTTTCCTACTAACTCTGTTTCACATGAGCAATGTTTTATGGTATTTGGAATCGTTTCAGATCGTTTCCGATTGAGTCTGTTCTTGTTTACATTACGTTACATACAACGACACAATTTTTATATCAGTTTCATTCTGCTCGTCTCGCAAGAAAACACATCTGGAGCTTATTTCCCTTAAGTATAGTGGATTAAATATTATTTAAATTAATAAATAAATATTAAATATTATTATATTTACGTTTTCAAGGCGTGAAATTATCAAAGTGTTGGTAGAGAATTAATAATATACGTTTGGAGATTCGTTACATACAAAGAATCAATTACAGATGAAATTCAATGAAATATACAAATAACAATAAAAATACAGGGATTAAGATGCACAACAAGAATTAATAAAATACAGAAAGAAAGACAAAAAAAGCAAACAGCAATACAAGTCTCTTCATATTCCGTGGAGAGTCTAGTATTCAACGGTTTTGACAGTTGTTTTCTTAACTGTAGCAAGATCACTGGGTAACACGTGTGTCGGGAAGGTTCCTGCAGACTGTTGAAAAAAAAAATGTGTGAAATCTTATGGGACCTTACTGCTAAGGTCATCAGTTCCTAAGCTTACACACTACTTAACCTAAATTATCCTAAGGACTAACAGACACAACCATGCCCGGGGGAGGACTCGAACCTCCGCCGGGAGCAGACTGTTGATTCTACAGGTCACCACACTGGTAAATTTCATCTTCACTGTTAAAGTCCCATAGCCTGAGGTTAACTTTGCTTCGTGACATCGCAGTTCTCCGACCGTTCAGCGTCTTCTGTGTCACACATAGCAGGTGCGGATCTACGGCTGGCTCCTCTGACATTCGTTCAGTAAAGCACGATACTTTCCATTTCGAAACGTTATATTCCTACAAGTATCGACAACTATGTTTCATCGTCTCTACGTCTCATTTTAATTTTTTCAAAAATATAAAATAACCTGTAGATCGGTTTTCTTTTTTTACGCCTGAAACAACTTAATGTGTGTATATCCTTCTGTGACTGATCACCTGACGATGCAACGTTTAAAGTTTAATGAGCAGTTACAACAAAAATAACGCACGTGGTATAGTTTTATGACTAAAATAGAAAGCCAATCAAACGTTTGTATGATTTCGTTTACAGAAACAAAAGCGAGACCCGCAGAAGAAGACATGCGTGACGGAACATGTCGGTGAGCAATAAGAAAAAGGAAAAAGTCATTGTCAGAGAGAGATTTTTTTTAAAAAACCATTTGTAAGTAGGCTGTTTAGGTTTTTATGTTGGTAACGCCACGTAGCGCTCTGTATGAAAATCACTGGCTGTGCTGTGTGAAGTCTGTGGCCGGTTGGCATTGTTGGAATTTGTTATTGTAGTGTTGGGCAGTTGGCTGTTAACAGCGCGTAGGGTTGCGCTGTTGGAGGTGAGCCGCCAGCAGTGGTGGATGTGGGGAGGGAGATGGCGGGGTTTTGAGAGCGGATGATGTGGACGTGTGTGCATCAGAGACAGTAAATTTGTAAGACTGGATGTCATGAACTGATATATATATTATGACTTTTGAACACTATTAAGGTAAATACATTGTTTGTTTCTATCGAAATCTTTCATTTGCTAACAATGCCTATCAGTGGTTAGTGCCTTCAGTAGTTAGAATCTTTTATTTAGCTGGCAGTATTGGCGCTCGCTGTATTGCAGTAGTTCGAATAACGAAGATTTTTGTGAGGTAAGTGTTTCATGCAAGGTATAGGTTTTGTTGGTCAGGGCCATTCTTTTGGAGGGATTTTTGAAAGTCAGATTGCGTTGCGCTAAAAATATTGTGTGTCAGTTTATTGATGATCAGAACAAGTAAAGAGAGAAATGTCTGAGCACGTTCAGTTTTGCTCAGCTGTTTGAAAATCAAATAAAGTAAGAGGTTTACCAGCACTGTCATTTATAATTTTCAAAAGGAAACGTTTCAACTTTCATTTCGAAACGTAATATTCCTACAAGTATCGACAACTATGTTTCATCTTCTCTAAGTCTTATTTTAATTTTTGCAGGATTATAAAATAATCTTTTGATCGGTTTTCTATTTTACGCCTGAGAGTAATGAATGTGCGCCTATCCTTTTGTGATTGATCACCTGACGATGCATCGTTTAAAATTTAATGAGCAATTACACCACAAATAACGCAGAAGGTATAGTTTTATGACTGAAATAGAAAGCCAATCAAACGCTTCTATGATTTAGTTTACAGAAACAAACGCGAGACCCACAGAAGAAGACGTGGGTGACGAAACATGTCGGTGAGCAATAAGAAAAACATCTTGACAGAAAGAGAATTTTTTTAAAACCATTCACAGACACAGAATAACAGTAATAAAAGTTCCAGCCGGCCGGGGTGGCCGAACGGTTCTAGGCGCTACAGTCTGGAACCGCGAGACCGCTACGGTCGCAGGTTCGAATACTGCCTCGGGCATGGATGTGTGTGATGTCCTTAGGTTAGTTAGGTTTAAGTAGTTCTAAGTTCTATGGGACTGATGACCTCAGAAGTTGAGTCCCATAGTGCTCAGAGCCATTTGACCCATTTGAACCAAAAGTTCCTAACCTCAACAGGATAACAGATCGATTTCGTTCTTGACGGAATAGTCCACTGGTTTCCTGCCAGTTCTCGATGTCCATCGAGCAACCCTGTTGCCATCCTCACTGCGCTGACGAATTGACAGACTGTCAGGGCGCCTGCTAACAGCGGCAGGGTTAGTCGCCGAAATAGTGTGCTCGTCGGACAGTGAGAACAGACAGTACAAGCGCGGACTGTTTTGTCAACAAATACGTCGGAAGAAGAATGACAACGTCGCTCTCGCTGCCGCACTGTCGCATTAGCTCCCGTACTGTCTGGTACGAGACGGTACGGACTGGGGACGACAAATTCAGAAGCAGCTAACTAGGACGCAGGTCTGCAGCTACCTTGGTGGAGGCTGAGGAGCCGGCATGCAGAAGACGGTAGCGGCGCCCCCCGCGGGGCAGCATAATTGAACGCTGATTGGGGAGCGTGCGCCGCACGTGGCCCGCCAGCTTTCCGACTCGCTGCCTCCCACCGGCCGTCACAGAATACCCACTAAATGTATAGATTAGAGGACGGATAAATTGACGTAATTTGCGTCTCTTCGCCGGCCGCAGGCGGTTAATTCAGCCCGGTACACCGTCCCGTATATGTATATTCTTTCGGTTTAGTCACCGTTTGCTTACGAGCAATGGAAAGCGTGGTCGCCCATTGTCCGGGCCCTATTTACGGGCACAATTTATCAGAGGGGTTAGCTGTAACTGCTGTATGCACACACACACGACCCTAGGGCGTGGCCTTTGTTTCTTAATTATCTCAAAGCACACGCCGTGAGAGATTAAATGTGGACATCTCCAACTCTCCCGTCTTATACACAGTTTTAGACGTCCACATCTCTTCTGCGTCACCACCCTAAACTTCGTTATATTCTGGCCGATATTCCTTGTCCATTACGTGTCTGCTCGTTAAAAGTAAACAATTTGAAAAAGTTTGACACATCTGAGAAAGTGATAAAGCGATGGAGGTGAAATCGAAAAGACTGTCATTCAGTTTCGACGCTTCAATCATGATACTGTGTCTCCATTTCCTTTCTTAATTCATTGAGGTAAATCCCAGTTTGCCCTCCTCGGATACAACGTAAAAGTATAATCGAACAACGAGTAAAAAGCTTTATAGTGTCTGGCAAAAATTTAAAGCAACGAGGGATTGCCCAAGTTGACATACAGTTTTACAATAACAACAGTTTCTATAAAATTCGTCAGATGAAAATCTAGAAGAAGAAGTGTCCCCTAGAATGTCATCTAATGCACGGTAACTGCCCTCAATAATACATAGTAAAGTCTGCGAATTGTTCTACAATGACGGAAGAATAAAGACCTATGTACTAGACGCTTTGCCAAGTAGACGAATAAAATGATCCCAGCGCGAGAACAGAGCGTCGGCTGATGCGACTGCCACCGATTCAGGTGTAACAGTGTTTGAGTCACTGAACTTGTGTTCAGGAGGAATGAAGCTCAAATTCTCCATCAGGTATCATAGTTTAAATTACAGTGAAATGAATACGCCTAGCTGCATACAGGCGTTGATATAAGTCAAAGGGGGCAATTGAAAATGCGTGCCCCGACCGGGACACGAACCCGGGATCTCCTGTTACGTGGCAGACGCTCTATCCATCTTTTTTTTATCACATTTTGTTCGTTTTTGTTCGTTGTATCTGCTCGGGGCGGACGTTGCAAGACACCCGTTTCAGTTCGTCGTTGATCCATTTACTCAGTTTTTTTGTTACTGAGGGCAGTGAACCCTCTGACCGAAAACGCTGAGTTACCGTGACGGCTTC
The DNA here is from genome assembly GCF_021461385.2 of Schistocerca piceifrons. Lineage (NCBI taxonomy): Eukaryota > Metazoa > Arthropoda > Insecta > Orthoptera > Acrididae > Schistocerca > Schistocerca piceifrons. The sequence continues at coordinate 173,411,182 of NC_060149.1, forward strand.
CATCTGAGCCACCGAAGACACAGAGCATAGTGCGATTGCAGGGACTTATTTCTGGCACGCCTTCCGTGAGACCCACATTCTCAACTTATTCTCCCGCACTATATTCATAGTGCCCCTGCCCATTATAACCATTACTCGCGGCTTTTTGCCGATTCCCGTAAGAGTTCGGGTACTGTTTGTGCATCCGCACAGAAGAAGATGGTCAAATGGCCGGAGAACCTTCTTTCGGACATGTCCGGCCGGCGCGGTAGGTCAGCGTGTTCGGTCGAATGGCTGCGTGCTCTCTGTAATAAAACAAAAATAAATAAAAAAAACTCACTCAAGGAATCAACGATCAACTTGAACGGTAGTCTTGTGACGTCCGCCCAGACCAAACACAAAGAACTATATCAAACAGAATGGAAACAAAGGATGGATAGAGCGTCTGCCATGTAAGCAGGAGATCCCGGCTTCGAGTCCCGGTCGGAGCACACTTTTTCTACTGTCCCCATTGACTCACATCAACGCCTGTATGCAGTTAGGGGTATTCATTTCACTGTAATTTCATTCTAACGAACTACACGGTCACCGATGGTATCTGTTCTTTCGGACATGTCCGAAAGAACAGATACCATCTTCATATATATCATAGTTTAGGTAGAAAGCCACGGTCGATTTCCTTAAACACCATTATGCAACTAGTTAACTGGCTTTCTTCACTTCGAAGTTTATGGAATGTTGAACTCTAAGTTTCATTTTCTTAACCAAACAGGATTTCGTTCGTGTGATGCGCATGTTTAACTAACTAAATCATTTCATGGTGTGATCAGTAGCTAATTGTTAATAGACAAGAGTCCATGGCATTCACTACAAAATATGAGACATTGAAATCTCTGCTTCGCAGCGCACTGAACACTGACAAGCCAGTTAAGAGCATAAAATACTTATACGATATCCACGGAAAAGCAAGAAAATTCCAAGTCAATTTGAGGCTTGGCAGTATGATATTAACTACCATTCGGTTCTTCGAAAATATACATAGCCCATTTAGGGATGGGTCAAATGGCTCTGAGCACTATGGGACTTAACATCTGAGGCCATCAGTCCCCTAGAACTTAGAACTACTTAAACCTAACTAACCTAAGGACAGCACACCATTTAGGGATATGTTTCTTTTTGAGAATACTTGTCCCTTCCTGATTGCCTTACGGCCGACAGATGAAAAAGAAGCAGTTTTACGAAGCAGTAACAGCCAAACATCGGAATTATGAGGTCAGGTTAATAGCTAAGCTAGAAATTTATGTGCGATACTACAGCTGTATGACAACTTCCTGTGTCAGAAAATAAGAAGCAGTTTTATCTGACTACGGTACCTTGAGTCTCCCTCCGTAGCCTGCCGCGGGTTTTTCCTTGGCGGGAGGACTGGCCTCGTGATACCAGTGGCAGAGCTGCTTCACCGCTTGGAAGCCGCACCATGTCTGCAAACCCGACAACGATCGAGAGACCGATGCGCTCACCCACACCGTCCATACCGCATCGACATGTTGACAGCGGCTGACGGAAGACACGGCGGTCAGTCGGGTCCGCCTGGCCCGTCTGTGGCGAGTACGGCGGTGTTTACGACACTGCGATGTGAGGATTGTAACAAGCGACTCACAGAGGTCCAATGCTTTTTCCAGCTCTGAACGAGGCAGATAATAATATAATACCCAAATTGTTTCAAAAAGATTCACCTAGTTTCACATGAGTGCATTTTACACATAACTGAAGACAGAAACGTGGGATAAATTTCATGTTACGCATCGGAAGTAATGGCGTCAATTCATCTAGGCACCTCATTGAAAGCGTCACCAACAGAGTTGTGGACAAACCTCGTATTAATGTCCACTAAAAAGTGTGAAGTCAGAGCACATGTTGGATGTGTGGACATGGAGAATATTTTGTATTTTATTTGCGATCTCTATAAACCAGTGTGCTAAACATTCGTAAACTGAGCTGAAATAGTAGCAATAAGTTCCCATTCTTATGTGTTCTATTGTTATTCAATAAGTTTAAAGGCAGTGTATCACAGAAATAACTAAGGCCGATACTGCAAGACACTTTCTACAAGTGGTTCAAGTGGCTCTGAGCACTATGCGACTTAACTTCTGAGGTCATCAGTCGCCTAGAACTTAGAACTAATTAAACCTAACTAACCTAAGGACATCACACACATCCATGCCCGAGGCAGGATTCGAACCTGCGACCGTAGCGGTCGCTCGGCTCCAGACTGTAGCGCCCAGAACCGCACGGCCACTCCGGCCGGCTACTTTCTACAACCCTGGTAATTGTAGCTCCATTGTTTTCGAGCTAATTAAGAACTATAGATAAAAAATAAAAATCATTGCTGTGTTCCTCTCATGGAGCATGTCTTGGGTTAAGAGAAGAATATATTAATATTCCGATTAACCACGACAGTCAAGATCCTTAAGCCGTCCGATACTGCGCAACTTTCTCCTACTGTTTTGCATAGTCGCTAGACACCATACCTGAAATTTGACGGCAAAAAATAGAAGTAGATGATGTAAAAATGTACATGTGGATACTTGTCTTGTATACTAGCCCGTTCCCTGGCTGAAGCTACGTGCTGTCTTTGTACGATCCCGCCCGGCCTAACGAACTATTTGTCTGTTTTCTGCGTACTGTATTAACGCGCGAAGTCACTAAAATCCTCTATAGCTTTGAATATAGTCTTCCTGAAACACATCAGTTCCACAGTCTCGTGGGATCCGACCGATGCGAGTAGCAATACGCGGAATGATATACCGAAGTCTCGAGTTAGCATGAGCCTGCCGCTGTCGTATTCCGATAGATGTTGGTAGACGTTTCTTCACCTTAAACGAGACAAAACACGATATTGTAGGAAACAAATAACATTGAAATGCGATTTCTGAATGAGAAACCCGCTGCATAATCTCTCTTTGCGTACAGAATGTATATGTCGCTACTGTTACCTACCTTGTGCGACTGAAGCTCTACTACACAATATTTTAAAACTGTTGCATTAAAATGGAATGGAGGAAGTATATTTGCGGAAACAGGACATGTTTTCATCCGTATAGTACCTATAACGCGTTTATTTATTTATTAGTGTGCCACACAAGTAATAATTTCCCCTTGATTTGAACGCTTTACCGGCCGGAGTGGCCGTGCGGTTCTAGGCGCTACAGTCTGGAGCCGCGAGACTGCTACGGTCGCAGGTTCGAATCCTGCCTCGGGCATGGATGTGTGTGACGTCCTTAGGTTAGTTAGGTTTACGTAGTTCTAAGTTCTAGGGGACTGATGACCTCAGAAGTTAAGTCCCATAGTGCTCAGAGCCATTTGAACCATTTTTTGAACGCTTTCTGGCGCACTTGAAGATAGGTGACACGGCAATGAAAGTGAATAAGCGGAGCTAAGATGAATAGGAAATCATTTTAGCGACGATATTGGTCGCAAATTGGGAAGTCCACGAACAACGGAGAGATTGTTATGGGCCAGAGACTGAGAACAAGCATTTGGGTAACAATGAAGTTGGTCGGCTGTTCACGTTCTACTGTCATGGGCATCTACGGAAAGTGGAAAGAATTGAAACCACGAATAGGCGACGAGGTGTGGAACGTACACTCCTCGTCAAAGAACGTGGAGGACGGAGACTTGTCCGGTCTGTTAAATCATTATTAGTGGGTGAGTGGTTATCTGGAAACTGATTTGCAAACGGAAACTAAGTATTTTGACATGCCATATAGTAGCCGAACCACTGCAATGCAGAGTTACAATAGATCAGAGACCTAGATAATTACACAGTCATGGAGATTAAGATATTTAACTATTAATGTACTCTAACGGTGGCGGATCTGTCTTTATGCGGTCCAACCAGCAGCGGAGGCAGGAGCGAATGTCGCATTTCCGGTATGGTCTTGTCTGTTACTCATTCTGGAGACTGTGTTCTCAGCCATTTGTGAAGAAAGTCTGCCACTCCACTATCCCTGATGCTGGTTGAGTTCAACTTGTCTCAAAAAATTCCTTACAAACGCTATCAAATAAGATAATCCACAAATGAAATTTGCTACTGCTTGCAAACAATGAGCTGACAAGCAGAGTACAACGCATTCATTGAGGTTAGGTTCGATGAAAACAGGAAATGAAATGCAACGCATACTTATACTACATCACTCAACTATTATTGTGAAGTATGAAAATATGCACCAAACTTGAACAAGTAGTTTGAAAGACATTGAATGGCTTCATCAGTAAACCACATAAAAGTTCGGAAATTATTGTAATTGACTCTCTGCATTGTATTAAATAGGCTTCCACAGTAAGGCTACACGGGAGCGTTGTCGAAATTGCGCAGAGCTGTTGCAGTCAAACAACCAGCGCAGTTAATTTGTTTGTCTTATACAACATGGATGGGATTGCAACTAAATATAAATTCAATGGCAAATTTGATAGATACTTAGAACTGTGATGTTTCGGTCAGAAAGAAAAAAAAAACAGTTGTACTCAACTTCAACGTAACTCCCTAAATATAAAACAAAACCTATAACCATTTCTGTAATTTGTCTGTTCAGTTAATGAAATTGCACATTTAAGGGAGCAAGGGTTTCTCTTGAGTTTGAGATATACGCTAGAAACGTATCTACCAAATTTCTGAATATCATTATTTCGTAAGCAAAAATGTTTTACTATTTATTAGTTAATAAAGGTATTAACTAATAATCGAGACAAGAAATATGCAGCAAGCATCAATAAAAACTAAACACATACACCAAATTTCAGTTTTGACTCGCAAGGAGAGTTGTATTTTTCCGGATTTATTCTTCCACAAAATACGTTTCCTGCTACTGCTATTGTGTTTAAGTTCGGAAGGGTAGAGAGGGGGTAAATCCCTGCTCCTTTTAGTTTTTCAAATATTGTGGTGAATGAGGGGTAGATGTTACCGCTATTTCAGAATAAAGTCGTAGGTTGCTGTCTGTAACCCATCCTAATTACAGTTCTGTCTTATTATTAATTACATAGAAATTTAAAATTTAGCTAAACCGAGAACTGCTCTGTTTGACCCCACAAAATGAGGAAATGAGGTGGGATAAAATAGATGACTGCAAAGTAAAAACACTTCAATTAACCTTCTGCAACATCGTTGTATTTATTGAATTGTAGTCAAGTTACTAAACACAATAATGAACTGAAATACCTCGTAACTTTGAACATAATTCTTAATAATACTTGAAAAAAAAATATTTTCTCCTCCGCCAAAGGAGGATTAGTAAGTAACAGGAAAGAGTTCAGTTACTTGGACTAACCTATCTAGGTATAAGGTAAATTGTGTACTTTGTTATGTCCTCTGATTCTATCTTGAAGTTCCAGGCTCTTGTTCTTTTTCTTCTTGTTTGGATACTTCTTCGCCAAATAGTAACTCCATTTCTATATCTCAGCTACTATCGTGATGTGAGAAGTCTGAATCTGACTTTGAAGAATAATCAGTTGGCCGTTTGACTTGTTTTCTTCCTAGCTTACGTCGTTTTCTTTCTATAGCACACTTTTTTCTTTCTTTGGCACGTCTTTCCTTCTCGGTAGCAAGCTTTCTTTCCCCATGCATTGTTCTTCCCTTCGTTGGTTATAGGGTGTCGACGTTAGAAGAACAGAGTTCAATGCCTTGCTGGAAAGTTTCCCCTAAATCTTTATTTTAGACAGCAGAATTATATTTTGAGATGAGACTGTCTCACTCAGAGTGTCAAAAATGTCATCTTTTGCGAGGATTAACGTTGAAGAATTTTCGTCACATTGTTGGAGTTGCGGGGATTTATCCCAAACACCTGAAGGGATTTGCCCCATTTTGCTATTTTCTGACAAATGCTCCATTGTTGTTTTTAGAGACCAAATGGAACAATTATTTCCACGCAAAGATGAAGCTGAAATTGAGTAGCTTCGACGAGTAATTCGTTGATTCAAGATTTCGAACCCTATATTATACAATGTTCAAATAAAACATCAGAAAAGTTACATAAAAGTAGTAAAAAACGGACTTACTTTATTTGCTCACCTCTGGAGTAAACAATAGTTTAAAATAGGGCGAGCTTGCCACCTGGTGGTCTACTCATGAATCGATGGCAGTCAACGCAAAAACTCACTGCGGATTTTTACCCCACGCAGGGCTTTACCTCACCTACCCTACGTCATACTAAAACGCTAAAATTAAACTGAAACGAAAACAACACATCAACGATCTTATTTCCGCTTGGTCATCTGTCGGCCTTTAGCGTATTACGTGTATTACAAATGTGTGTGTGTGTGTGTGTGTGTGTGTGTGTGTGTGTGTGTGTGTGTATGAACGGTGAAGGGGTGGGGGGCACTGCACACGTTATAATCTGTCTCGGTAGCCTTTATTTTCATTGAGTTATTATTGAATCCAGTTTCAGTTGGTTCACGCGAAACTGAGAGCGCCACATTCGCAAAAAAGTAAAACACGTACCGTTTTTGTTTTTGTTTCTCCAGGATTTTATGCGTATTTTATCGCGTCGTTTCCAGAATTCAGAATACGACTGCGCATCAGGTGGTGACATATTACAGCAATGTAATGGAGACTGGTAATCTAGAGGTAAACGAATGCAATCAAACCGAGCGAAGTAAAGCAGGAGTGAAATACTGGACTCGCACTTGGGCGATTCATATCCGTACCTAGCTTCCAGATTTAGTTTTTCCTCAGTTTCCCTACATGAATTCGTTAAAAATGCGAGGATGGTCCGTTTTGAAAAGGACACTGTCGATTTCCATCCGACATCCCTGCCCAGTTTGAACTTATACTCCTTCTATAATGACCTCTTAGACGTCGGCACGTTAGACCCCAAACTTTCAATTCTCGCAAGACGTAAAGATGTGCCTCGTACGTACATTAAATGACCTATAAGCACAATTAAGTGTAATTCCTGAGATTCACTAGGGTGGCGTTCTTACAAGGGAACCTCCCCATCGAACCCCCCTCAGATTTAGCTATAAGTTGGCACAGTGGGTAGGCCTTGAAAAACTGAACACAGATCAATCGAGAAAACAGGAAGAAGTTGTGTGGAACTATGAAAAAATAAGCAAAATATACAAACTGAGTAGTCGATGTGCAAGATAGGCAACATCAAGGATAATGTGAGCTCAGGAGCGCCGTGGTCCCGTGATTAGCGTGAGAACTGCGGAACGAGAGGTTCTTGGTTCAAGTCTTTCGCGAGAGAAAAGTTTATTTTCTTTATTTTCGCAAAGTTATGACCTGTCCGTTCGTTCATTGATGTCTCTGTTCACTATAATAGGTTTAGTGTCTGTGTTTTGCGACCGCACCGCAAAACCGTGCGATTAGTAGACGAAAGGGCGTGCCTCTCCAATGGAAACCGAAAACATTTGATCGCAAGGTCATAGGTCAACCGATTCCTCCACAGGGAAATATTCATTGACCTTGTTATTGAAGTCGCGAGCTATATTTGCTGGATTCATATTGCCCACGGAATACATCTCACGTATTTAATGCACTCTCGTCCAAAGTAGCGAACAGTCAACTGCCAGCCAGGGAGCCTCGTTAGCAGGAGTAGTCTCTCTTCCGTGCGCTGTAGTCGACTGACGTCGTGTGTTTCGATGTTTGTTTAGGTGTAACGTCCCCATACTACGGCAAATTTACCTCGCATCGGACGGACGGACGGACAGATAATAATTGTCTGAAAATAAAAAATTAAACTTTTCACTCGAGGGAAGACTTGAACCAAGGACCTCTCGCTCCGCAGCTGCTCACGCTAACTACGGGACCATTTTTTTTTAAATCTCATTTTGTTCCCTTTTGTTCGTTGCATCTGCTCGGGACGGACGTCGTAAGACATCCGTTTAAGTTCTTTGTTGATCGAGTAACTCAGTTTTTTTATTATTATTATTATTATTACGGAGGGCAGCTAACCCTCTGACCGAACACGCTGAGCTACCGTGCCGGCAGGACCACGGCGCTCCTGCGCTCACACTATCCTTGATGTTGCATATCTTGCGCATGGACTGCTCAGTTTGTATATTTTGCTTATTTTTTTCATAGTTCCACACAACTTCTACCTGTTTTCTCGATTGATCTGTATTCAGTTTTTCAAGGCCTATACACTGTGCCAACTTACAACTAAATCTGGGGAGGTTCCCTTGTTAGAGGCTTCTAGTCAAAAGCTCTCGGACTTTGACCTTACTATCGATTTTGTTTTACATGTGATCTTTTGGAGTCAGTTTGCACTACGTGCTCCCCTCAGAAGGTAACCGTTGTAACATTCGCGTTGACCGCTGTTTTTCGCTGTGACAGTGAGCGTGTACGGGGAGGGAGTGGCGCTGTCTGCGCATCCCGCGTATCGATCTGGTGTGCCAACACGACCGCTCTGCCAGCCCTCGCCCACCGAATCTCCCTCCTTCCCTCGCAGTGCCATTTAACTTCGCAGTTCTGAAAGCTACATGTCTAACACACAGATTAACTTACTGAAGAATACTTCTGCGATCCGACACTACAGGAATCTGTTGTGGTTTTTAAAACTGTCCACACTGTATGGAATTCGTTGAGGTGTGTGACTGCAATACGAAATTTATAAATAACACTTTCTCAGCTTTAGTCTCTTCTTATCCACTATTTTTTGGCACGACTCGTTTCATTAGCTTCCCAAATGATATTTCCCTATCAATTATTAATTGCCAGTGCATGTGTAGTAACGAGAAAACGTTTTTCCGGATGTGCCAGTGAGGTTCCGTTCCGAATGTTACTGTCCCTGTCCAGAAAATTAATTAATTTTAGTGCGCCATATTAGGGGAACCATATCTAAGAGTGAGCAGTTTAGGAACAATCGTAAATATCTGGGTTATTATCAATAAGAAAACAAAATCATTTTAGGTTAATATTTATCAACACGAAATCTACATGTCCAGAAGCTACAGCAGCGAAGAGGCAATAGTTTCATCGAAGTTTTAAAAAATATAAAAAACGGAAAATACGCACTCTTCTGTTCTCCTACGCCTATGAGTACACAAAACATGTCCAAAGAGTACGTATTTAGCAAATGTCACAAATGAACGCAATATCACCCTCAAATGAAGAACACTGTTTGCACCACAACCTCTCACATTTAATGCACTGGATCCAGTCCCTTGGAAACCCCAAAATCGTGTTCTCTACTCACAGCTTTCACTCTTTTCACTAAGCAGACCCTTTCGTACCAAGAGCAGCGGCAACCTCTGTTTGCGTTCTCCATTTTCAGTTCGTTCTCTGGCTCTTCAGTTTAGATGAGCTTCCCTTCCCATTTTCGTAGTTAATATGAAGTCATTCAGGAACAAAACCTATCCTTTGGACTCCACAACACACTTAAGAGATATAAATTGTGCCCTAAAGAGAGACCGAGCGGGGTGGCGCAGTGTTTAGCACACACAGGACTCGCATTCGGGAGGAGGACGGTTCAATCCCGCGTCCAGCCATCCTGATTTAGTATTTCCGTGTTTTCCCTAAATCGCTTGAGACAAATGCCGGGATAGTTCTTATGAAAGGGCACTGCCGACTTCCTTCCCCATCCTTTCCTAATCCGATGGGACCGATGACCTCGCTGTTTTGTCCCCTCCACCTCCCCTAATCATCCAATCTTAAAGAGAACGCACACACTCTTTGGCGACGTTATATGCGTGCTCTTCCGTATAGAAACAATGATTCCAAGTGAAGTCAACTGATCGCAGCACACGTCACATTTTCAAAACATGTGGATGCAGTATGGTAGATTAGAAGCCAGCCTTTCAAAATGCAATCAAGAATTAAAGGCTATTGCTCGTGTATTTTCTGTAGAACTTACGCAACACAGTACCAGAACTAGATCAAGAAAGCTGAAAAATGATTCTTACCTGTTCCACTTCGGAAACGCAGGATTTCTTCACACAGCGTTTACGAGGTGTTTCTGATACCACTCTGAACACAAGTACGTTAGTGGCGAGTTGATCAGTTTAGTCAACTGTCATACTGCATATTTAGATAAAGTGAGCGATAGCATGACTTACATGTTATGGGAGTACATCCTTACCTGGCCACAAAAATCATGGGAACAAATGGAATACCATGCTTCAAACAGTTTCTTAAATGCCAAAGATTCTTCTGTGCAAGGATAGTACATATTTTTAACTTCTAAGATAGTACTTACACTATCAACACAGGCATTTTTGTACAACAATGTTTCTTTCATGACACATGCGAAACAGTATGATTGTTCAGTATTTATTAACTTGTGCCTATTCAGTATTACGCACTATGTACGGAGTGTAACAAAAATGTACAGAAAAAATTGCAGGACACATTCCTCACACATAGACGAAGGAATTGTTATATGAGCATGTGTCTGGAAAAGCTTTCTTTCCATGTTACAACTCATTTTCTCCAACTCATTAATCATAAGAAACACACAAGACGATAACGCTAGAATCATCAGTCAAAGATGCAACTGTTGAAGCAAGTCAACAGCAAAATATTTCTGTCAGTATTTGGGCCAGCATTGTTCCCTCCGCAAATAGAGCGAAGAAAGAGGAAACAGTCTTATCTACAACAGTACCGGTGCATGGATTCCCCCGTCGGAGGTATCAGAACGATTTTCGCTTATAGCTTTCGAACTGGTCGTTTCCGGTCCAGGGTCCCTTTCCTCAAATTGATAAATTTACCTAGCCGGCCACTATGGCCGAGCGGTCCTAGGCACTTCAGTCCGGAACCGCGCTGCTGCTGCGGTCGCAGGTTCGAATCCTGCCTCGAGCATGGATGTGTGTGATTTCCTTAGGTTAGTTAGGTTTAAGTAGTTGTAAGTCTAGAGGACTAATGACCTCAGATGTTAAGTCCCATAGTGCTTAGAGCCATTTGAAACATTTTTTTGATACATTTACCCTTCTCCAACATACCTGGAAGTTTGTAACCCTTGTGTACTGTCGTAGTTGACTGGAAGTTATTGGAAGAGACTGCAGATAGACAGAGTCTGTTACAATCCCCTAAAAGATAAGGTCATATACCGGAAGATCAGGCGATCTTGGCGGCCAATAGTGAAGCGCATGATCAGTATGGCCCTTACAGTATAATAGGTGGTGTGCAGTACTCTCGACGAAAATCAGGCTGCAAAGTTATTGCTGAATTGAACCTGTTGAAACAGACAACGAAAAACGTCTTTTACTACTATGTTATCGCAATGTGATTTCGTCTCACAACAGGTAAAGATCGTGGGAACGAGCAAGTTACACCATGTAGATCCCTACCGACAACCACATCAACCCTTAACTTGCGACTGGCGCCGAGGAAAAATTTCATGTTCCGATGCGTAACACAAAATTCGCCGCCTGTTTCTCTATTCATTGCTGTAGAAGAATTTTTTGGAAATTTGTGTTAAGTTCCTACGGCACCAAACTGCTGAGGTCATCGGCCCCTAGATTTACACACTACTTAATCTAACTTAAACTAACTTACGCTAAGGACAACACACACACGCATGCTGGAGGGAAGACACGAACCCCAGACGGGGGGAGCCGCGCGCACCGTGGCAAGGCGCCCAAGACCTCGCGGCTACACCGCGCGGCGCTGTAGAAGATATAGTCTTGTTAAACTGGGTGAATATTGTTGATTCGAAGTGTGCATTTTAAATGCAAATTGACCGGCGATTATTGATGGATCTACTCTCACGCGATCCAACACCATTTCCTCAAATTATACTGTGCAAACAAATTTTCATCCAGAAAACTTAGCCACCTGTCTGAACGACTCAGTTTCTCGTAAATTCCTCTCCTTTACTCCGATTAGAATGGCGCCTGCTGCGACACTATTCTCTGTACAACCGTTATGCTACACTTTACTGCAACATTTTTTTAAATTTATGTGTACTATTCCCTGTGACAATAAATACTCAGTTTCGACAGCCGTGACTGAGTATTTACTTTCAAGCGCTAGCTACGGCACTCAGCTGTTTGTTACGAAGCATACACTGATAAGCCAAAACAGACCACGGCCCACCGCGAGCTTGGATATCGCCTGATGGCGTTGCAGGAATGTAATGTGGTAAGGAAATTCATACACGGAGCAGATACGGACGGCGCAATCACTCAAGCGGCTATAGGAATCGAAATTGGAGAAATTCACTGATATAAGCGACTTTGTCAAAGGCAAGATTATTATTTCCCTGAGCCTGTGAACGAGTATCTCGGAAACGGCGAATCTGGTATAATGTTCACGTGCTACTGTAGTGAGCATCTACGGAACGCGGTAGAAGGGCAGTGAAACTACACCAGAATTACACAGAACGTGGAGTTCGGAGGATTGCCTACTCTGTAACGTATGACAGGCATGTCTGGCGAAAAAGCACAATGCTGGTTGGTGCAGGCACAAGTATTTCGGAGCACAACATTCAGCGCACATTGTTGAAAATTGGGCTCCGCAGCAGACTACCCCTACGTGTTCCCATACTGGTCCAACCAGATCGTCAATTACACTACTGGCCATCAAAATTGCTACACCACGAAGATGACGTGCTACAGACTCGAAATTTAACCGACAGGAAGAAGATGCTGTGATATGCAAATGATTAGCTTTTCAGAGGATTCACACATGGTTGGCGCCGGTGGCGACACCTACAACGTACTGACACGAGGAAAGTTTCCAACCGATTTCTCATATACAAACAGCAGTTCACCGGCGTTGGCTGGTGTAACGTTGTTGTGATGCCTAATGTAAGGAGGAGAAACGCGTACCATCACGTTTCCGACTTTGATAAAGGTCGGATTGTAGCCTATCGCGATTGCGGTTTATCGTATCGCGACATTGCTGCTAGCGTTGGTCGAGATCCAATGCCTGTTAGCAGACTATGGAATCGGTGGGTTCAGGAGGGTAATACGGAACGCCGTGCTGGATCCCAACGGCCTCGTATCACTAGCAGTCGAGATGACAGGCATCTTATCCGCATGGCCGTAACGGATCGTGCAGCCACGTCTCGATCCCTGAGTCAACGGATGGGGACGTTTGCAAGACAACAACCATCTGCACGAACAGTTCGACGACGTTTGCAGCAGCATGGACTATCAGCTCGGAGACCATGGCTGCGGTTACCCTTGACGCTGCATCACAGACAGGAGCGCCTGCGATGGTGTACTCAACGACGAACCTGGGTGCACGAATGGCAAAACGTCTTTTTTTCGGATGAATCCAGGTTCTGTTTACAGCATCATGATGGTCGCATCCGTGTTTGGCGACATCGCGATGAACGCACATTGGAAGCGTGTATTCGTCATCGCCATACTGGCGTTATCACCCGGCGTGACGGTATGGGGTGCCATTGGTTACACGTCTCGGTCCCCTCTTGTTCGCATTGACGGCACTTTGAACAGTGGGCGTTACATTTCAGATGTGTTACGACCCGTGGCTCTACCCTTCATTCGATCCCTGCTAAACCCTACATTTCAGCAGGATAATGCACGACCACATGTTGCAGGTCCTGTACGGGCCATTCTGGATACAGAAAATATTCGACTGCTGACCTGGCCAGCACATTCTCCAGATCTCTCACCAATTGAAAACGTCTGGTCAATGGTGGCCGAGTAACACAGTCACAGATGAACTGTGTTATGGTGTTGAAGCTACATGGGCAGGTGTAGACTACCTGTAAACGCCATCCAAGCTCTGTTTGACTCAAGGCCCAGGCGTATCAAGGCCGTTATTATGGCCGTTATTATGGCCAAATTGAGTGAAAATGTAATCACATGTCAGTTCTAGTATAATATATTTGTCCAATGAATACCCGTTTATCATCTGCATTTCTTCTTGGTGTAGCAATTTTAATGGCCAGTAGTGTACAACTGCAGTGGGCACGGATTCAGCGGGATTGGGCGACGGACTAATGGAAACTTGTCACCTGGGCAGATGAATCACTTTTCTTGTTACACCAGGTCGATGGTCATCTCCATAAATGCCGTCATCGAGGTAAACGGGAAACGTGCAGCGCACAGGCTGATGGGACCAATATTATGCTATGACAGACATTCTGCTGCGCTTCCGTGGGGCCTGTGTTAGTAACTGAAGACATACTAACAGTTGCGGACCACCTACACCCCTTCATCCTTGATGTTTTACCCGACAGCGATGTCTTTTAACAGTATAATTGTCCATGTCTCAAAGCCAGAATCGTACTACAGTGGTTTAAGGAGAATGATAGTGAATGCACGTCCATATATTGGCCACCAAATTTACCTGATGGGACTCATATGGGTCTCTATAAGACGCCATCACCGCGTAGATTAATCATAGGTCCGTTCACGGGAATTACATGATTTGTGCCTACACATCCGCTGCCACATGCCTCCACAAGCCTACCAACGAACTGTAGAACAGATGATACCCAGAATCGATAATATGTTGTGTTTCAAAGATGGCCCAACAAACTACTAAGCAGATGGTGATAATGTTTTGGCTCGTCAGTGTTAACAGTTTATAAATGCTCATCTCTCACCCATTGCACCGTGGCACTGGAAATGTTGGATCATGATATCAAGACACTCAGTGTAGTATCCTGTCCCGTCTATATAATTTTGACCCTAAACGCATGGGATTTTTTAAATTCTTTCTGCATACTCTTAGGACGCCAAGACGGCGATGATTGGATAACTATTTGAAAAGGACACCACGTGATCAGGCGAAATGTTCCCGTACAACTGAAGCAAGCGTGTAAAACGCTGCGTTGCACTCTGAATTAGCAGTTGTAGTTCGTTGTGACTCCAGTTATTACTAAACATGTAACCAAGCAACTAATGCGATGACAACGTCCAGTATCAAAATACACTCCAAAAGTATCGCTTATACACTAGGTACATCTTGCTTGATAGTATGCACCCTGATCGACTTTTGCAACAGCGGATAAATTTCAGCGTAGCTACCACATGATCAGAAATATAATACGTACCAGAGATGCACTTAGCTCTGACGCAATCCAAGTGGGAGTGTGGAATAGGTTTTTTTTATAGATTTCTGTTCTGTGGCACTGAAACAGTTCTCAACTCCGGCCATGTGTCGCCGTTAACACATTACATACCCTGCGCTCTCTATATGTCCCTGAAGTTTTTAATTTAATCTAGAAACAATCTTTACAGCCAAAGTGTCTCTGTATCCCTCACTACAAGGAATTATCCCATTTTCGTACAGTCTGAACTAGACCACAGCATCTGAACGGTAATCACAACCCTACGCCTCTGTCCTCAAGTATAGTATTTCTTTATCAATAACACCTACGGTGAAAGCGAACGTGGCGGGTCGTGATACTGCAGGAGCAGCTTGTTGCTGTCTAAAAACGCTTCATCAATAGCGACAAGCGATGGCGCTTTACATAGCACAATATGACACATATCTGGAAACGTGTGTGCTGTAGAGCAGCAAAGAAACTAGGGTTATTTGTATTCAACCACTCAAAATCCTATGACAGATGTGAAAATTTAAGTGTCATAAGAGCTATACATTTCCGATTTGTCGTTAACAGTGTTAATTAAGTTTGAACAGTCATTCCCGTAATAAATTAATATAGGCAGTATGCAGTCCAACCATTCTCGCAGAAAAAGTGTAAATCTCGCACTCCTCCAATAAACTCAACCTAATTATTGAGCACTTCAATAATCAACTGATGTATACGTAGTGAATACATATTGTCAAGTTATCCACACGTCAAATAGTCAACTTGTTGCAACGTACTACTGTAATGTTCAGTTATAATCAGATTCAGTGCATAGAATCGTGGCAACACATGGTTCAGTAGCTGTTTATCATACAGAATACAGGTTACACAACGACCAAGTAAAGTGCATAGTGTTAAGAAACTGCACTAGCATTCAGAAGGACGGCGCTTCAAATTCGCGTCATCCAGATTTAGGTTTCCCGTGATTTCCCTAGATCGCTTAAGACGTATTCCAGGATATTTCCATCGGAAGGACACGGCCGACTTTCATCTGCATCCCTCCCTCATCGGAGCTTGTGCTCCGTCTCTAGTCGTCTCGTCGTCGACGGGACATTAAGTACTAAGCTCTCTTTTCTGCTTTGCCGTAGAAAGCGGATGAGTTATGTTCATGTGATATGAGGTTCGTTCAATAAGTAATGTCCCACATTTCTTTTTAAAAAGCCATTAATGTACATAGACAAACGTCCTTGTCGGTGCTTCACATTTGATGTTTGTTCTGTGCGCCGGTAAAGTTTCGAACCGTTATGGCAGATGGCAGAGCCGTAGTACAGCGTCAAAATGGCGTCTACATACGACTAACGTTACAAGCATCGTGTTGCTATTGAATTCTTGTGTGCTGAATCGCGCGGATGCCATTATTCGTGCCGACCGGTGCATCACAACTGCAGTTGTCGGTCAGCAGTGGAAGTGCGTCTCCAAAGATCGAGGCTCTCGGATATACAAAGAGGTGCTCACGATGGGTTCCACGAATGCTCACAGCGGACCACAAGATTCAAAGAAAGACCATTGTTGGAGCATTTTGAGACCGACGGAGAGGCCTTTCTGTCACGGATCGTTACGAGGGACGAATGCTGGGTGCACCACTTTGCGCCGGAAACAAAAAGGCAGTCCATGGAATGGCATCATCCTCCTTCACCCCAAAAAAAGAAATTCAAGACAAGCCCATCTGCCGGTAAAGTCATGGTGACAGTCTTCTGGGATTGTGATGGCATCATTCTCGTGGATGATGCCAAGACGGTCAACCATCAATTCAGAGGCATACGCGAAGACTCTGAATTAACTCAAGAACCGTTTCCGACGTGTTCGACCGGACAAGAATCCACCAGAAATCTTGCTCCAACACGATAATACTCGCCCACACACAAGTCTGAGAACCCAGGAACACATCGCCAAATTGGGTTGGACATCATTGTCTCATCCACCCTACTGTCCACATCTGGCACCCTAGGACTTCCATCTCTTTGGGCCCAATTAAAGATTCTCTACGGGGACCTCACGTTGAAGATAACGAGAGTGGCAGTCACGCAGTGAAAACATGGTTACGCCTACAGGACAAGAGCTTTTACCAGCAGGGAATACATGCTCTTCCACGATGTTGGCGTACGACCATAGAAAGTGATGGAGACTACGTAGAAAAACAGGACATGGACAAGACGTGTTGATGTATATTGTCACCAAATTCCGACTCTTAACAATAAATATGTTCTGATGAATAATATGTAGGGCATTACCTATGGAACAACCCTCGTAGTTGAAAACAGAAAATTGTGTAAATTTTTTATAACAGACAGTAGTTCTCAGTCACATATCAGCAGTAGCAGCCTGCTGGTCGCTCGCTACATGATATTTGTTAATTATTACTCATAGTCATAGTAAATGTTGGTTTGGTTATTTTCCTCCTGAAACCAACATTGTACCGCTGTGTTTAATCTTCCTGCTGTGCTGAAAGCGACAGCATAGGCAATGATTTTGTAATTAGACACATTTATCAACGGTGTTGGTGATAGGTTGCTAAATAACTCAGTAGTAAGGAGAGTATTAATTCCTCGTGAATAATACTGTGTGTGTGGAAGTCCTTGCCGAGTAGATGATCCATAAGTCGACAGAATACCGGGAATAGACATGGAAGACACAGTTTTGAATAAAGCTTGAAGCCTCTCTGTGGGAACAAGAACTATGGGGGCGCACGTCATAAATCTGCTCCCCGTCCTCGTAATGAGTGGGAAAGTGCACCAAGACGTAGGATCCATTGTTCACGGCCACACATCGCAGCGAGCGTGACATAGGAGCGTAACCGTTCTGTACGAACAGCGCCAGTATGTAAAGGGATGTTACAACGAAACTCTCCATCTTACATCCATCTTAGCTCTTTCCCACCGCGTCCGGCCATTCTGATTTAGGTTTTCCGTGATTTCCCTAAGTCGCTTCAGGCAAATGCCGGAATGGTTCCTTTGTAAGGGCATGGCTGACTTCCTTGCCCATCCTTCCCTCATCCGATGGGACCGATGACCTCGTTGTTTGGTCCCCTCCCCCAAATCAACCAACCAGTCAACCTCAATACACTTGGACGGCCTCACTGGTGTTGTCACATCAACGGTGTCCTCACCTTTTCTGTCTCCTGGAGCCACCACGTGTCCTTAACACAGCTCTTTATCTATCCTTAAGAAACTTAGTGGGCCACGATCCAACCTTTCTACCTCGGAATATCTTCGCAATTTCGGTTATCGAGCTCACATCCTACAGGTGCCTATCGAACGCATTGCCCAATGGCATACAGATGCAGACAATAAGTACCGCGTCCCATTAAATACAGGTAACTTAGAGGGTGACAATTATTGAACTATATGAAATAAAATCGTCATAGTTTCCGAACGGTTTGCGTTACGACGTTCAAACTGAACCTTGGGGCACGGGAAATGATGGGAATTAAGTATGCGTTGTATGGTTTGGTTTAGCGACCAAGCCCACATTCATAGGGATGGGTTCGCCAGTAAGAAAAATTGGCGCAATTGTGGGACTGTGAATCCGCATATCGTGATTGAGGAGACTCTTCACCCTCAACGGGTGACTGCGTGACGTGCAATGTCCAGTCACAGAATAATCGGTGCGATATTCCTCGATGACACTGTGACTACCGAACGGTACCTGAAGGTTTTGGAGGATGATTTCATCCCCATTATCCAGTGACTCTGATTTCGACAAGAAGCAGCTCGACCCCATCGAAGCAGGAGAGTGCCTGATGTCCTGCAGGATCACTTTGAGGACCGCATTCTGGCTCTGGTGTATCCAGAGGCAGCTCTCACGGGCCTCGACTGGCCGTCATATTCTCCGGATCTGAACACATGCGACTCCTTTTTGTGGGGCTGTATTAAAGATAAGGTGTACAGAAATAACCACAAAAACCACTGCTGAGCTGAAAACAGCCATTCAGGAGGTCATAGACAGTATCGATGTTCCGACATTTCAGTGGGTCATGCATGATTTCGCTACTCGTCTGCGCCATACATCGAATGGCTGGTCAACTGGTTATAAGCACTATGGGAATTAACATCTGAGGTCATCAGTCCCCTAGACTTAGAACTACTGAAATCTAAGACATCACACACATCCATGCCCGAGGCAGGATTCTAACCTGCGACCGTAGCAGCAGCGAGGTTCCGGACTGAAGCGCCTAGAACCGCTCGGCCACGACGGCCGGCATTATCGCGAATGATGGCAGGCATATCGAACATGTCATAACCTAAATCCAAATATACAGGGTGCTACAAAAAGGTACGGCCAAACTTTCAGGAAACATTCCTCACACACAAAGAAAGAAAATATATTATGTGGACATGTGTCCGGAAACGCTTTCTTTCAATGTTAGAGCTCATTTTATTACTTCTCTTCAAATCACATTAATCATGGAATGGAAACACACAGCAACAGAACGTACCAGCGTGACGTCAAACACTTTGTTACAGGAAATGTTCAAAATGTCCTCCGTTAGCGAGGATACATGCATCCACCCTCCGTCGCATGGAATTCCTGATGCGCTGATGCTGTCCTGGAGAATGGCGTATTGTATCACAGCCGTCCACAATACGAGCACGAAGAGTCTCAACATTTGGTACCGAGGTTGCGTAGACAAGAGCTTTCAAATGCCCCCATAAATGAAAGTCAAGAGGGTTGAGGTCAGGAGAGCGTGGAGGCCATGGAATTGGTCCGCCTCTACCAATCCATCGGTCACCGAATCTGTTGTTGAGAAGCGTACGAACACTTCGACTGAAATCTGCAGGAGCTCCATCGTGCATGAACCACATGTTGTGTCGTACTTGTAAAGGCACATGTTCTACCAGCACAGGTAGAGTATCCCGTATGAAATCATGATAACGTGCTCCATTGAGCGTATGTGGAAGAACATGGGGCCCAATCAAAACATCACCAACAATGCCTGCCCAAACGTTTACAGAAAATCCATGTTGATGACGTGATTGCACAATTGTGTGCGGATTCTCGTCAGCCCACACATGTTGATTGTGAAAATTTACAATTTGATCACGTTGGAATGAAGCCTCATCCGTAAAGAGAACAATTGCACTGAAATGAGGATTGACACATTGTTGGATGAACCATTCGCAGAAGTGTACCCGTGGAGGCCAATCAGCTGCTGATAGTGCCTGCACACGCTGTACATGGTACGGAAACAACTGATTCTCCCGTAGCACTCTCCATACAGTGACGTGGTCAACGTTACCTTGTACAGCAGTAACTTCTCTGACGCTGACATTAGGGTTATCGTCAACTGCACGAAGAATTGCCTCGTCCATTGCAGGTGCCCTCGTCGTTCTAGGTCTTCCCCAGTCGCAAGTCATAGGCTGGAATGTTCCGTGCTCCCTAAGACGCCGATCAATTGCTTCGAACGTCTTCCTGTCGGGACACCTTCGTTCTGGAAATCTGTCTCGATACAAACGTACCGCGCCACGGCTATTGCCCCGTGCTAATCCATACATCAAATGGGCATCTGCCAACTCCGCATTTGTAAACATTGCACTGACTGCAAAACCACGTTCGTGATGAACACTAACCTGCTGATGCTACGTACTGATGTGCTTGATGCTAGTACTGTAGAGCAATGAGTCGCATGTCAATACAAGCAGCGAAGTCAACATTACCTTCCTTCAATTGGGCCAACTGGCGGTGAATCGAGGAAGTACAGTACATACTGACGAAACTAAAATGAGCTCTACCATGGAAATTAAGCGTTTCCGGACACATTTCCACCTAACATCTTTTCTTTATTTGTGTGTGAGGAATGTTTCCTGAAAGTTTGGCCGTACCTTTTTGTAACACCCTGTATGTACTGACGTTTACATGAAGTGTGCGCAAGCCGTAGTTTGTAACTAATTTAGGTTTTATTCATACTGTTCAATATTCGTCACCCTGTATCCCTGCACTGGTTCTCTGTGGCCGCTAGCTGTAATCGGTAATATGTTGTCATTAAAACTCTTTTTTTTATGTTTACTGAAATTTTGCGTTGATTTGTTTTTGTGTCACTTATAATACACTCTCGTGCGGCACATTGTTGTTGATATGTTAAATCTTGTATAATGCATGGTCCAGTGTAGGAAGATGTTGAGTAGGGCTAGTACATAAATAAACCCGCTCATTTCTAACGTCATAACTTTTAGCCCCATAGCAGCACTCTTGGTTGCTGTGCATTTCTTCCTCAACCTTATCGTATTAGAGAGAGCTGATTAGCCAATCTGCCGTATTGTATTTGTTGAATGCGCGCTCACTACGGGTGACATGATGACTGTAAGTCAAAATATTCGATTTCGCTAGGTTTCACTTCAAAATGTCGATTGTTGATTTCGTTGAGAATGTCGTAGGTCATTTTCAAAATTATGCTACATTGTGAATTACAGGGAATTTTACGGTATTGTCTGACATACAGATTTTCTCTGCTTCGTGATGACTGGGTGTTGTGTGATGTCCTTAGGTTAGTTAGGTTTAAGTAGTTCTTAGTTCTAGGGGACTGATGACCATAGATATTAAGTCCCATAGTGCTCAGAGCCATTTTTCTGACATACATCACATCAGTATCCATAGCAATCGGCAGTAAATCCAATGAATTAAGATAGAAAGACGGACAGTACACTTCACTGCGCAGCCTATTACATCAAAGTTCGCCGCGCGGGATTAGCCGAGCGGTCTCAGGCGCTGCAGTCATGAACTGTGCGGCTGATCCCCGCGCAGGGTCGAGTCCTCCCTCGGGCATGGGTGTGTGTGTTTGTCCTTAGGATAATTTAGGTTAAGTAGTGTGCAAGCTTAGGGACTGATGACCTTGGCAGTTAAGTCCATTAAGATTTCACACACACACACACACACACACACACACACACACACACACACCAAAGTTCACAGATGGAAGTCAACGATCGTCTGACTCTTCACTAGCCCACACGAGTCAGTCTGACTGCTTAGCGTGATTTGACCGCTG
Organism: Schistocerca piceifrons; assembly: GCF_021461385.2. Classification (NCBI taxonomy): domain Eukaryota; kingdom Metazoa; phylum Arthropoda; class Insecta; order Orthoptera; family Acrididae; genus Schistocerca; species Schistocerca piceifrons. Next base: position 173,433,148 of record NC_060149.1, read on the forward strand.
TTTCAGATTTTCTAATGCAGTTACACTCACTGAAATGAAAAGAATCGAAATATTGGGAATGAAACCATTTAAATATAATGACACGGCTTGCTGTCAACGAAATCCTTTCAGACTGGTTGAACATGCAATATAATGAAGTCATCGAATTTAATTCAGTTTATGTACCAGGTGATGCCGTAATGATGTTACAGACTTTCAGGGATGATGGAGAAGGAAGGATAAAGTATCTATCTGAGGTAAGGGATCCGGGTTCGGAATCGACCGAGTCAGAACTTAAAAGAAAAAATCGTTCTGACACCGCGTGCAGTGGAATACGTTTAACGTTACAGTAATTGCTAAGACTGTAGGGTAGGAAACTTTCACAGACGATAGTATAGACAAAAACAAGGAAAAAACTATGGGCTCTAAACTGCATACCATAAGAAATATGTACACTTTTTTATTTTCCATATTTTGAAACACGTCTCTTCTACCGAACAAGTACATTTTAGAGACCATATTTACTGGACATTTTTTCCTTCCTTCGGTCCATACTACCTCCTCCAAAAAAGTCAAAACCAAAGCGCTTGTAGTAGAAGAGATGTGTGTTACAATATCGAAGACGAACAAGTGCTCATAACTCTTAAGGTATACAATTTAGAGCCCATATTCAATGGACATTTTCTTCTTGTTTTGGTCCATATCACCACCTCTCAAAGTTGCCTAACCTACAGTCTTAGCAACAACAGTACCGCGACATGTATTCCATTGTCAGAGGTGTTGGATCAATTTTCAATTATAACTTTAGACACTAGGGTCCCTTACCTCAAATTGACACATTTAGCTTTCTCTATTATCTTTGAAAGTTTGTAACATCATCACAGAACCAACCCGTTTATCTCACTGAGATGGTGGCTGTCGTGAGCTGTTGCTGTTCCCAAAGGAAGAATCTTCGAGTGCTTGTCTGGATATCCGGCTAATTGTCTGGACAAATAGGAAGAAAATATAAGTGTCTTTCAGTGTTTGGGAAGGTGATGGATAATGTCTCGGATGACTTAATTTGTTAAGACGAAGTGATAAGCAAATCAGAATCTGAATCCGAACCTGCCAGACATTTTAGAATACATTTACAGTGCACAGGATTTAACTGGTAACGTGTAATTTCCTCTGAAAGCACACTTTTTATTTTATTGAATAACTCAAATTACTTGTACACCTATATCAGTTGTGGAGAAACAAGCGCTATATCATTTGAGAGATACAGAGGCTGGGGAGGCTGCCGGGACTTACCCAGTTCACTGCTACACTACTGGCCTTGCTACACCACGAAGATGACGTGCTACACATGCGAAATTTAACCGACAGGAAGAAGATGCTGTGATATGCAAATGATTAGCTTTTCAGAGCATTCACACAAGGTTGGCGCCGGTGGCGACACCAACAACGTGCTGACATGAGGAAAGTTTCCAACCGATTTCTCATACACAAACAGCAGTTAACCGGCGTTTCCTGGTGAAACGCTGTTGTGATGCCTCGTGTAAGGAGGAGAAATGCGTACCATAACGTTTCCGACTTTGATAAAGGTCGGATTGTAGCCTATCGCGATTGCGGTTTATCGTATCGCGACATTGCTCCTCACGATGGTCGAGTTCCAATGACTGTTAGCAGAATATGGAATCGGTGGGTTCAGGAGGGTAATATGGAACGCCGTGCTGGATCCCAACGGCCGCGTATCACTAGCAGTCAAGATGACAGGCATCTTATCCGCATGGCTGTAACGGATCGTGCAGCCACGTCTCGATCCCTGAGTCAACAGATGGGGACGTTTGCAAGACAACAACCATCTGCACGAAGAGTTCGACGACATTTGCAGCAGGATGGACTATCAGCTCGGAGACCATGGCTGTTACCATGCGGTTACCCTTGACGCTGCTTTACAGACAGGAGCGCCTGCGATGGTGTACTCAACGACGAACCTGGGTGCACGAATGGCAAAAAGTCATTTTTTCGGATGAATCCAGGTTCTGTTTACATCATCATGATGGTCGCATCCGTGTTTGGCGACATCGCGGTGAACGCACATTGGAAGCGTGTATTCGTCATCGCCATACTGGCTTATCACCCGGCGTGATGGTATGGGGTGCCACTGGTTACACGTCTCGGTCACCTCTTGTTCGCAGTGACGGCACTTTGAACAGTGGACGTTACATTTCAGATGTGTTACGACCCGTGGCTCTACCCTTCATTCGATCCCTGCTAAACCCTACATTTCAGCAGGACAATGCACGACTGCATGTTGCAGTTCCTGTACGGGCCTTTCTGGATACAGGAAATGTTCGACTGCTGCCCTGTCCAGCACATTCTCCAGATCTCTCACCAATTGAAAACTTCTGGTCAATGGTGGCCGAGCAACTGGCACGTCACAATACGCCAGTCACTACTCTTGATGAACTGTGGTATCGTGTTGAAGCTGCATGGGCAGCTGTACCTGTGCACGCCATCCAAGCTCTGTTTGACTCAGTGCCCAGGCATATCAAGGCCGTTATAACGCCCAGAGGTGGTTGTTCTGGGTACTGATTTCTCAGGATCTATGCACCCAAATTGCGTGAAAATGTAATGACATGTCAGTTCTAGTGTAATATATTTGTCCAATGAATACCCGTTTATCATCTGCATTTCTCCTTGGTGTAGCAGTTTTAATTGCCAGTAGTGTACTAGCGCCACGTTATCATAACGCACCTGTCCGTAGCATACAACTATAACACCATAATCTGAGGATGAAATTATAAATTACAGTAGCTTTTTTAAACTTTCTCAGCATACGCTAAACTATATTAATGTTTAAATTGTCAAATCTCAGAGTGATCAGATGAATATCTTTCCATAATTACATGGTTATAAGGAAAAAAGTGGCGCTAAATAATAAAGCGAGAAAGCCAAACACTGGTCAGAATGTGCAAATGTATGTCAAAATCAGTTGTTACAAGTTTCAACCTGATCAGAACAGTGTTTTGGTGAAAATCGACATTTTACGAATAATTGAAGGCGCTAAATACTTGACTTAGAAGTGTGAAAATTCATATGACGCTTCAGTTTGATATAAAAACCTTAACTATGTGGCCTCATTAAGCTACCTCTAATAGTTTTCAAGTAATTTGCTAGAAACTAAATTAGGAACAAAAATGTCCTTATTTGTAGTGGATTAAGTATCAGTTATATTAATGATTGGCAGTTTGACTACAGCACTTGATTACTGCCACTAAATACTAGAGCTATATCAAGTTTAGAGACTTTGATGCAAATACTAATCAATACAAGATCTCTTAAAGATGAAATTCAGAGATCATGTTGTACTGTCAGTTCGGTTCGAAACTTTCTAGGCGACGAAGTTTAAATGCAGCCGAGCTGAAACTTCTTTTTTTTTTTTTTTTTTTTTTTTTTTTTAGATTAAAGCCAACTTAACTCCATTCACATAAAAGTTACGAAGATTCTAAATTAATTCATGACAGTCTTATAAAATAATGTGTGTCCGACAAAGCGGCCACTTAGGGGCTGCTACTGTGGCATAGAGCGAATGACGGCAGGTGTTCCCTTTTTTTTTTTTTTAATCTCATTTTGTTCGCTTTTGTTCGTTGAATCTGCTCGGGGTGGACGTCGTAAGACATCCGTTTAAGTTCGTTGTTGATCAGTAACTCAGTATTTTTATATTACAAAGTGCAGCTAACACTCTGACCGAACACGCTGAGCTACCCAGCCGGCTGTTCGGCCTTCCGCTGTGCCCATGTAGAAATACGGCCTTCACTTCACTTCGCACCCAACTATCAATCGGTCCGCATCAGTCAAACGCCGCCTTACGCGCTGCCTCGGATACCGTCACAGCTACGCTGCTGTTAAACGCATGTTTTTGGCACAAATAGGAAGTAACTGTTTGTGTGCAGCCCGTAATGTTAACAAAACCGCGTGGCAGGTGGTGAGATTATTTTTCATTTTTGTGGCGAGCAATTAACTTTAGTTTTTAGAAGTCAAGGTGAAAGGCTGTTTAATTGGGACTTCAGACGTCACCTCTCAAATGGTCATAGTGCTGTTTATGGTAGAGACATCATAATTATTATTACCACGAATATTACTACGTTCCTGCGTGTGCACTTTTAACAAATACGTTAATCAGTCAGAACTCAAAACTTTCATTTATAATCATGGTTCCTGTTCCCACTGAGTAAATAGGGAGTAGAAACATTTCTTTCAGTGCTCAAAAGCAGAATGTGGACTTGCAGACTGGAAACTACGCCCAGTATGTTTGTTCTCCATCGCTTTCTGGCTGACTGCAAAAATAGTTTTCACGCTCTCGTAACAGACGGCGCCGCCGCCCCACATAGTGTAAGCCGAATCCTTCGTAGCATCTATTTCACTGGTGGTGTTATTCCCGAAAGAGGACCCTCTGATTGTTTATTCGACAAGAGAAGAGGAAAAGAAAAGTCACACTTAATATACGGATGGTCCTGGATGTATGGCTGGATGACCTAAATGGGTATTCTGGCTGCCCACAAAATGCAGCAGATCATAGTTCGAGTTCTGGGATGGCACGAATTTTCATTTTTACACGGCACGTATTCGTTTTAGATTGCATCAGCGAAAAGATTTACATGTTCGTGATTGACATGACCAGACATCTGTTGACGAAGATTAGTACTATCCGTTCTACCAAATTCACGTTAGCCTTATGTGGGCAAAGTTCATAATGTAGACTGCTAGTTTGATTGTATTACACGTGTAATAGGCATCAGTCATTTTCATCCGTTGTCATGTTCATCCATTTCCAGTTTCTCTCAGTAACATTTGAATGCTCAAGCGCCCTAACATTTAAATATAAGGTTATTTTGTAAATAACTGGATTTATATTACTTTACCAGGCTAATGAACGAATTCTGGTTGTGTTAATCTAACGGCAGTATTGCTAAGTGCATTGAGCAAACTGAAAATACGAGAGGATTTCAAAAAGTTAAGTTATTCTATATTATGGCACACCAATTAACTTTTATTGGCTGCTGTACTACACTTAAAAGTGGCATAATCACATGACAATATTATTCAACGTTCACCAAGTCTCTCTAAACACGGGTCGGAACAATCTTCCAGTTTTTGTATTACTCTAGTATGGAAATCCAATTCCTGACCGTGCGGTTAAAGGTGCTGCAGTCTGGAACCGCAAGACCGCTACAGTCGCGGGTTCGAATCCTGCCTCGGGCATGGATGTTTTTGATGTCCTTAGGTTAGTTAGGTTTAACTAGTTCTAAGTTCTAGGGGACTAATGACCCCAGCAGTTGAGTCCCATAGTGCTCAGAGCCATTTGAACCATCCACTTCCTGATCACCAAAGCACTGGAGAATCGCTGTGTAAACGTACCCACCGTTGGATCCCAGGACGTTCTTGCATCCTTCAGAAATGAGGAAAATCGCATGGAGCAAGAGTTGGAATTCCCGACCATCATCACCAACATCTCTGCCAACTTGTCAACTTTTTGGCACCATTTCATCACGGCTGGACACCATATTGCATCTGGTCCATATATCGACAGAATTTCCTAATGAAACTACGTGCAATTCAGACGTTTTGCCCACAAGAATCGTAGCCTACTGTCCCACGTACTTCAACTTTGAAGCATGCTTCCAGTTGCCACGCCATTTAAATTCCACATTGTGATGCAGCTGTTATCCATACCGCAGCAGAGATGTGTCTGCACTAAACCCGGAACATGTACATTCTATGATAATGCACCACTCTTTTTGCGCAATCGTCTTGGAGTGGGTCGACATATGTAACTTACTTTCAGAAGTTCCTACTGTGAACTTCTTGTCCTATTTCGATGAGAAATTATGTATATTTTACAAATGTTTTCATTGACAGAGTCTGGGAATGGGACTTGTTTAGTTGTGGCAGGAGCCGTTCCCAGACTAGTGGTATCAACTGCGGACGTGAGCAATAAAATGTGACGCCGTAAGCGCATGTCACAAGAAGGGATGGAGATGTGATTATGGAAAAACTGTCTGCCGAAACTGAAAATACATCAGAGAATGCTCGTCCCCGCAGAGCGGAAACATAAAAGGTTGATATGACATTAGTAAACTGCAGGAGCATCCATGGTAAGGTTCAAGAACTAGTATCGCTTATTGAAGGTTATAATACCCAGATGGTATTAGGGACAGAAATTTGGTTGAAACCTGAAGTAAATAGCAATGAAATCCTAAATTCTTAGCGGAATATTTATCTCGAGGATAGGTTAGTCGCCGACGTAGCGGGGTATTTATTGAAGTAAATAATTTGTTAATATCTAGCGAGGTTATCACCGATTCAGAATGTGAATGATTCTTGGTACGTTAAGTATGAAAGGTGGGTCAAAAATGGTAATCGGCTGCCTTTATAGACCATCTGCATCAGGAGGTATAGTGGTAGAGCGCGTCAAAGAGAACTTGCGGAATTTCGTGGATAAGTTTCCTGATAAAGCTGTTGTAATAAGGAAGTGACATCAACTTGCCAGGTAAATTACGTAATCTAAATGCAATCTTGAACGGAATTGTCACTCTGCAGCGGAATGTGCGCTGACATGAAACTTCCTGGACGATTAAAACTGTGTGCCAGACCGAGAATCGAACCCAGCATCTTTGCCTTTCACAGGCAAGTGCACTACCATCTGAGCTACCGAAATACGACTCACGAGACCCCCTCAGAGCTTCAATTCTGCCAGTACCTCGTCTCCTACTGAAAGTATTGAAGCTGTGAGGGCGGGTCGTTAGTCGTGCTAGGGTAGCTCAGCGTGTTCGGTCCGAGGGCGAGCAGCCCTCTGTAATAAGAAAACTGAGTAAAGGAATCAACGATGAACTTGAACGGATGTCTTGTGACTTCCGCCCAGACCAAACGTAACGAACAATACCGAACAAAATGCAGGAAAAAAGGTGGTAGAGCACATGCCTGCGAAAGGCAAAGGTCCCGAGTTCGAGTCTCGGTCAGAGATACAGTTTAAAAAAAAAAAAGGTAGCTTGAACATTCCTCTGTCAATATAATAAATTATGTATAATGAAGTATACATGAGTATTTCACATTCTACCATTATAGAAAAAGTGGCAATAACAGAAATCACCATCAACTGTTTATCTGGACAACAAGGTGCATATCGAGGTATGTAGTAGCGATTAGAAACGGAGCTAGCCGGAATCTATTGAGGGTTGCATGCTTTACAAACATAGGCGCCGCTGTTACATTGCAGTGCTTTATTCCGACTGTAGTTCCGCCAGTCTGAGAACGATGGCGCCGCGGTCGCTTCATACTCGTCGACTCGTGTCTCACTGGCGTGCGTAGGAGGGCCACGCTAGTCGTGACTTAGTACGGAAGTTGACTACACGAGGTTGCAGTTCTAAAGTACCACTGACAATGCGAAATGACCGAATGTCGGGATCAGCTGATATTTAAGGAAGCCGTGTTTTGTGGGAATGTGGAAGATGTGAAGCGAACATTAAGTGATGCAGTATATCCAATTGCAGATGCGTTCCATTAGAGGAGCAGTGATGTCTGGAATACGTTCCATGATATAGTTCACGATTCAGACAAAAAACATTCAAATTTCGTCCAATGAAACAAAGTGCTTGTATTCTTCTTCATTCCACAATTCACCACGTCACAAGGTTTAGTCTTGAGTGACTTTTTTATATGGTTTTTTTGAAGTGCACTAGTAGCATTCAGAAAAACCAGACGCTCGATCTACGTCTATTACAATATTGTTCCGAAATTTTAGACACACTTTCTTTGTGATTCGAGGTGAATCAACAACTAATGAATGAATTGCGTTTAACACTTTGACGCAACATCACGCTGTTAATTCAGCTGTGAGGCAGCAGGATTGCGTAAAGTTCTCCGTTCTTTTGTTAAAACTTGTCATTGGTATGCATCCGGAAGAGCAGGTAAATTTATACTGCTTAGCAGTTTGTTCCAAATAGACATTTTTCGCCTCTACACATGAGTTCTGTATTTAGTGACCTGGCACAGACAACAAATCGTGAGAACGCTAGGACATGTGAAGATAAGGGAACATTCACACTGCACGAATTAACAGAAATGAAACAGTACGCGCCGTTGGCGAAATTGAACAGTATAGCTCAGCTAATACGGCTAGAGGTGTCTGTATTTTAAATGAAATAATTCTATGAAATCATATAATATACTCAAAGGTGACGAAGATGTGGCCAATCATTTACAACAAGAACGACGAGCTATGCATTTATGTGTAAGTTAAAAAAAAAAATCAAATGGCTCTGAACATCTGTGGTCATCAGTCCCCTAGAACTTAGAACTACTTAAACCTAACTAACCTAAGGACATCATACACATCCATGCCCGAGGCGGGATTCGAACCTGCGACCGTAGCAGTCGCGCGGTTCCGGACTGAGCGCCTTAACCGCGAGACCACCGCGGCCGGCTATTTGTAAGTATCTTAACATATCGACAGATAGGCATTCACACACACACACACACACACACACACACACACACACACACACACACCATGCACACTACGTTCCTATTAAGCACGCACAACAATAATGTTGAAAATGAAGAAACCAACACAACTATTTACATTGCTGAGCAGGTAGTACAATACTGAGAACAATACTCATACCTATAAAATTTGTAGTGCTATCAAAATATTTGATGAAGCAAAAATATAGTCGCTTAAAATAAAGTTTAGGGCCAAATAGCATTAATGAATTTAAAAGACCCTACCAAATGTCACTAATTCATATAAAAGCAACAGCTAATTCCCCCAGTCACTGTATCATTATTTCATCACAGATATAATTTTTGTCAACATAGATCATTAAAGCTCCGGAATCACTCAAAACAGTTTCGTTTTCAAATTCAACTGTTTAATAAATGTCAGGAATTGCGCTTTACGAAGTTTATGACACTAGATTCTGTTGCCGGACGTATGCTTTGCTGAACAGGCGTCTTAGTTTTAGTGGTGGATCAGCATTTTCTTCTCTCTTATAGAGCCTCCAGTGTACTTTTTTCTGGCTAATACTACTAGCGTTAAGCGACTTCCTCAATGCTTTCAATATATTGCCTCTTTAATTTACAGCAACCACATTTTGATCTTGAAGAGCACAGCGTTACACCGAAATGCACAACAAGTAATGTTTTTGTCCTACCTAGGGCAGCTCTCCCTCTAATGTTAACAAAAAGTTTGCAATAAATATGGTCTTTCATGCCATACATTCTACTATCTGCATATCATTTATACCTTTAACGAAAAAATTTAAAATGTGTCATTCAGAAGTACTAAAATAAATTACAATTTTACACAGACAATTCAAAAACTGAAGAATTTTCATTCGGCTTTAAGAGATGCCACTGCTTTTTACTTTTACAAGACATTGGCGAATATACTGAGACGTCTCAATGTAAATTATATAATAAATTGAGAAAGAAGAGAAAGATAATTAATAATGTGTCACTGTCGCGTATGTACTGGGTCATTAGACGTTCCAAAGGACGCCTGCGTGCGGAGAACGAAGTCTGGAAATCTGGTTTCAGTTCTGTGAGCTCCATTGCCGCAGTGGCGTTCCATTTTTGGAAATAATTGCTTACAGTACGTAAACCTGTGATGGCGGATAACAGGGAAGGAGTAGTTACTGATCACTTGTGGCACCTAGAATTTGTTAATCGCTTTGTCATAAGTGCTGACATCAAAATAACTACTGTTTATCATGTTTGGTACTCAAATATTTTCGCATCTCCATTACAATGAAGTTGTCCTACTACAATTTTCAAACAGTTTACATGACTATGGTATAAGTGATGCGTAGCACGTTTCCACCCGACATCCACTTGCGAAAATATCCTTACTGAATTATTCACGCGAGCGAGGAAGCGTTACAGCTCTAACTTCACGTTCTGGAGGGCTGTGGTTCCAATCCCGACCACAGATCCTAACTGATATTTATTGCGGTTCACCTAACCATTAACGACGAATCTTGGAATTGTTCCTTTGAAAAAGACGTTGACATTTCCGTTCTCAGTAGCTGTACAATGCCATGTTGTGCTCCTTCTCTAATCTCGTCGTCTACTTTAATTTTTACTCTTTTCTTTTTTACTTTTTCTCAATTCACTAATGAACCCACAAGTCTCTGCTCTATCAGAATATATAGTAAAACGCAATTTTTATATGACCATTAATAATTAATTTCTCTAAGCTATTAGTCTTCGATATTTGGAGAGTTATTTTCCAACTTTGACAACTGAAATAGGCTCAATAACGATTTTTTTTAAATCTTAACAGTAGTTAAGTAGCAGTAGCTTTAGTTTATTTTGCCATATATGCACATGGAACAGTTCCTTCTCGCACACCAAGTCCGAAGGAAGTACTGTAACTAGGCATCCTGTTGGGAATTGTCCATCGCTTTGTTTCAAAACACCCTGGTAAACAGCATTAGATGACGAGCACCATTCTCTTGTGAGATGGCTCCTATTACAAGGCATATGGCGCGAAATTGACCTACTAGAGGTTTCTGAACTTTAAACGTCAGTGCAGTGTGGCCAACAGTATCTTTAGCACAGCATACACCGTCATTAAAAGTCATTTAGAGTTTACTGGAGTGAAATAAGAAAAGTGATATCGATTTCCAAAGTTGCAATAGAATACGCGTCCCGCACGGCTAAAATATTCCGATTTTACCATGTGAAATAAATAGATTCAGTCTGACTTCTATGCAGATTCATAATTAATTCTTTCGCAATACCTCAAGAGAAAACGCACAACGGGATGTAGCGCAGTGGTTAGCACACTGGACTCGCAATCGGGAGGACGGCGGTTCAAACTCGCACGCGGCCATCCAGATTCAGGCTTTCCAAGATTTACCTAAATAGCTTGTGGCAAATGCCGGGATGGTTCATTTGAAAGGGCACGGCCGATTTCCTTCCTCATCCTCCCATAATCCGAGCTTGTGCGGAACCTGTAATGAACTTGATTCCGACAGGACGTTAAACACTAATGTCTTTTCTCCTCTCCTCAACAGAAAGCGCGAAGTGGTAAAATGAAATTCTGCTTGTTGTGTCTGGTTGCACTGAACCTACTACGTCAATATCCATTGCCGGAAATTTGACGGCAATGAACTCATTTCCGTGTTAGTAAAACGAAAGGGAAATATCGTTCGGCATGTACCTTAATCACATTAACCTAAGGAAAATATTTAAGGAAATAGCATTGATGACTGATAGGACCAATAAAATTTTTCAGCCCCTAATCTTGTGTGCTTTTCTAATACGAAGGGAATTCAGAAAAGTGAGTTAAAATTTATGAGAAGCCAATTACTGAACGCTGCACTACACTTCCAAGAGACACAGGTACATGACACTACTTTTCAAAATGGTAAATTTGGAGTAGTAATTAAAATTCAGGAGAAAGAAATAACAATTTTGAGGTTCGGCGATGACATCATATTTCTGTCAGAGACAACAAAGGACTTGGAAGAGGAGCTGAACGGAATGGACAGCGTTTTGAAAAATGGATTTAAGATGAAAGATAATGGAATGTAGTCGAATTAAATCAGGTGATGCTAAGGGAATCAGATTAGGAAATGAGGCACTTAAAGTAGCAGATCAGCTTTGCTATTTGTACATCGAAATAACTGATGATAGCCGAAGTAGAGAGGATGGCAAGAAAAGCATTTCTGAAGAAGAGGAGTCTTTTAACATCGAAGATAGATTTAAGTGTTAGGAAGTCTTTTCTGAAGGTATTTGTCTAGACTGTAGCCATGTATGGAAGTGAAACATGGACAATTAACAGTTTAGATAAAAAGAGAATAGAAGCTTTCGAAATGTGGTGCTACAGAAGAATGCTGAATATTAGATGGGTCGATCACGTAACTAATGAGGAAGTACTGAACACAGTTGGGGAGACAAGAGATTTGCGGCACAACTTGACAAAAAGAACTGAACAGTTGATAGGACACATTCTGAGACATAAAGGGACTATCTATTTAGTATCTGAGGTAAATGAGAGGGGTAAAAATCGTAGAGGGAGACCAAGAGGTGAATACACTAAGCAGATTCAGAAAGGTGTAGGTTGCAGCAGTTGTCCGGCTTGCATAGGCTAGATTAGCATGGAGAGCTGCATCAAACCAGTTTTCGAACTGTAGACAACGACAACAACAACAACCCAGTCTTTGAAAGCAATGGTCGAAATATTCTATCACTCGTTAAGGTACTCGACACGAAAAATCCCCTGCTTGGCCACAGAACCATTGGATGACTGCTGTGTGGACCTGCTGCTGTGAATTAGTTCCTCTATTGCCTGGACCTTGTCACCTATGATCGATGGGCTTAAAAAAAATGGCTCTGAGCACTATGGGACTTAACATCGATGGTCATCAGTCCCCTAGTGCTTAGAACTACTTAAACCTAACTAACCCAAGGACAGCACACAACACCCAGTGATGGGCTTCCTTCCTATCAGCGTCACCCACGTCTGTGCCGTGTTGATCAAATTGTTTGCACAGTTTCACAACGGCTAGATGTGATATTGCATTTGGTCCACATACAGCCAGAATTTCATAGTTATGTGCAATTTAGACGTTTTGCCTGCAAGAGTCGTACAGACTCGCACGTTTCAACTTTGGTGTACGTTTCCACTTGCCACACCACTTCACTCTCACACTGTGATGCACCTTTTATCTGTGCAAAACTGTGGCTACAGGAAACCCGAACGATGGGCTGCCTTCTGACCTTGTGCCACTCTTGTTGCTCAATGGTTTTAGTGTAGGACGACGTGCTTAAATTTTTCCTGAATTACCTACGTACAGAGTGATTCCGTGTCGATATTAAAAATTTTCTGGGAAGATGGGGAAGGGTAAATGTATCAATCTGAGGTAAGGGGGCCTGGTCCGGAAACAACGAAGTCGAAAATTATAAGCTAAAACCTCTGACAATGGAGTACATCTACCGGTACTGTTGTCGCTAAGATTGTAAGGAAGTGTGGACCAAATCAAAGAAAACTTGTCTATTAAACATGTGCTCTAAAACGCGTACCTTAAGAGCTATGAACACTTGTTCATCTTCGCTAGTGTGAAACACCTCTTCTACCAAAAATGTGCCCATAGCTCTTAAGGTATGCATTTTAGAGCCCTGTTTACTGGACATTTTTTCACTGTTTTTGTCCCCGCTGTAACCTCTGAAGTTGTTTACTCAACAATAGTACCTCTACGTGTATTCTACTGCCAGAGGTATCAGAAGGATTTTCGCTTATAACTTTCGAATCGGTCGTTTGCGGACCAGGATCTCTTACATCACATTGACTCATTTAACCTTCTCCATCATCTCTGAAAGTTTGTAACATCATCACGGAATCATCCCGTTTATTGACTGTAACAGCAGGACGAGGTCATTCCCCGGAGCACAAGCACGGATTAGGGAAGAATGGGGAAGGAAACCAGCCATGCCCTTTCAAAGGAACCATCCCGGCATTTTCCTGGAACGTTTCAGGGAAATCACGGGAAACCTAAATCAGGATGGCCGGAGACGGGTTTGAACCGTCATCCTCCCGAATGCGAGTCCAGTGTGCTAACCATTACGCCATCCCGCTCGGTGATTGTAACAGTCTACATCGGTTTGTGGTCTGTTGTGTAGAGCACCAATAAATTATTATAATGCATATGACGAGTTTTCAGAAAGTTTTAAAAACACCAAAAAGGAATTTCGGATTAACTAAGCATAATTATTAATCACGTCATTCTACTTCTGTTTGATACCTATCGAACCTTTCTAGAATCGTCAGCAAAGTACAGTTAACGAGACTTCGCCTCCAGATTTTCGCGTGAGATAAGTCCTTTTTCCTTGCAATCCTGAGTAAGTCCCGTATAATATAACTACTAAACGGAGCCACATCACTGCATCAGTAGTTTTCTCATCAGACATTTCGAACTGCCGTGAATCGTATTCATTAACAATACGTTGTTATAAGGCCATTGTGATGTTTTGACAACACTGCTGTGTGCACGTGCGGGGTTTGTTATGCAATCGTCAGTTATGGAACAACATATGAGGAAAAAATCTGTTTCTCGACACAGGGATACAGCAAAACCAGAACGAACTTTCAAATAAAGAATCTGTGCCGAAACTGGATGAAGCAGAGGAGTCGGTTTGTCACAGTTCAATCGTCTGTGACTGTAGGAGAAAGTAGTGTGAACTACATGTTTTAGAATGGTTAGTAAAATATTGGAACCTGGTGTTTAATTATTAGATGTAACATAGTGAACATAGTTTCTTCGTGCCAGTATCTTTTCGATTCGTGTTCGTCTGCCTTGGAGGGACAAAGACACGAGCTCTTTTGTAACAGGGTAGGGCAGAGAGCCGCCAAGGCTAGGCTAGGGGACACGGTGGTCACAGAGCGCAGTCTCAGGAACGGCTGACAATAGCGGCGTGACGGCGATACACGCAGTCAGAAAACAGCCACCGTTCACGGAACACCGCTATGGGAACAAACGCGGACGGAAGAGCGCCGTGGGAAGCTCAGCGCTCACAATTTCCGACCATAGCAGATTTACCTTGAAATGGCGCGTGAACATGGGAAGCGGCCGACTGTACTAGCTGCTGCCTCTTGCACAAACCTGTCAACATTTTACCTTCTTATCCAAAGTCTTTTATTTCCAGTCACGTCAGTCGCCTGGCAACATTTCTCGCACTCAGTCAATATCAGAAAAGGAAATACATTGTAGCAGGCCGGAGTGGCGGTGCGGTTCTAGGCGCTACAGTCTGGTACCGAGCGACCGCTACGGTCGCAGGTTCGAATCCTGCCTCGGGCACGGATGTGTGTGATGTCCTTAGGTTAGTTAGGTTTAATTAGTTCTAAGTTCTAGGCGACTGATGACCTCAGAAGTTAAGTCGCATAGTGCTCAGCGCCATTTGAAATACATTGTAATTATGCATCTCCAGTGTTAAAGGCTTTCTATTACATGACTGGGTACAGACATAAATTCTTCTTATTAATGATGGCTTTTTCATTTATTTTGCTACAATTGCCACTCAAGCATCTGTTCATTTTCAGCTGACCAACACACACAGGTGAATCAACATCCTGCACGTATTCGGAAATTGATTGAGCAGTAAAAGCTGCTTTTTCGCACTCAATCACTTGCACACCAAGCCAAATCTGACGATTGCATAACACATCCTGCACGTGCACACAGTAGTGTTGTAAAAACTTCACTATGGCCTTATAACAACGTATTGTTCATGAATACGATTCACGGCAGTTCGAAATGTCTGAAAAAAAAACTACTGACGCAGTGATATGGCTCCGATTAGTCACTATATTACACGGGAAAACTGACATCCCTTAATAATTTTGTACAGGCTTTGTGCTCCGTTTATGAGAAATTATTAAAAACAAATTCTTCTTACATATTTTTTGTTGAATGCGTCCTCATGTTTTACAAATTGTAGAAGTGACATCATGAAACAGCTTAATCTGCTGTTCATTTTCTTCTTTATTCTGCGACCTTTTTCGGTCAAAGAACATTATCCAGCATTTATTTTATGGACGTCATGAATAGAGGAAAATTTAGGGTTGAAAAGATGTTTCAAAACTGTAATAAAAATACAAACAATATTTACATGTTTTTGTTAAAATCTAGAGAGAATTTTTTCTCATTATGTTAAAGAACCAATTTTCACTTTGAATGAATAACTCTAGCTGACAAACAAAAAGTATATTGAAAATTTTTGTGAGAGCTTGGTACAAGAGTAATTCTATTCATGAGGGCAATTTGATTGGAACTAATTCTATGGCATTTGCTTATTAGCGGCGTTTTGCACTCACGATTCCTTGCTATTTCCTTCTTCTTCTTCTGCTTTCTGCAAGTCTTAGGCATTTGCTTCCTACGCCTTCTTGGCTGTAAATAGTGAGCCTCCCAAATTTTCCTGCTTCTCTTTCGAGATTTTCTGCCCACTGGGTAATAATTCAACATTAATTTTGGGTTACCGTAGTCTTACAGTCTTTTAACGTGGTCCTTCCAATAGATCCTCTTTCTTCTTTATTCTGCGACCTTTTTCGGTCAGAGAACACTATCCAGCACTGTCCTTAATCTTTTCATTTAAGGTTTTCACTCCCTGTTCTTCTCTGAACCTGTAAGGTGATGTGTACTCAGCTATCCTTCTTAGAAACGGCATCTCCGATACTTGCATTCATTTCTTTTCGTTACAGTCCACCGCTCACTTTCATATGTCACGGTTGGTACCGAAAAGATTTTCAGAACACAGAGTTTTCTTTCTTAGCATAGTTCTGGGGGTTCTATAGGTTGTTCCATTAAAGTAATAAGGTAGTATTTCCTAATAAGGTGAACGAATTTCTCGTTCTATAGTGTAATTATTTATTATTATTTTTCTGGAGATTGGATCCTGGATCCTGAAAGCCATAAAATTTGTTTTCTTTGATGATACTAATGGATTATATAACTAAGCTGTTTGGAGTGTATTCTCGCTGTCAGGAGTCCCCACTTAATCATTAACAGAATACTTTAATACAATCATTCATTTCGTTGAAGTAATAAGCATAAAAACTTAATTTATCTACCCATGGCCTCAGAATGTCGTTAATACATTTAAAAGAACCGGAGAGAACGTACATTTTTATTTTATCCCAAAATTTGTTCTGCTCTTAAATTTTCCATTTCATGTAATGGCGGTTTCTAATCCTTGGTACATGTTTCTTAATACCTTTGTTATGTACAGAGTAATTCTTCTTGGTTTTATTATCTCCCATAGCTTTTTCTCTATTTGCCTCATCAAAAACATTTACATTATTTATCAACATTAGATGTATCTCTCGACTGAACTCTCTGTGTTTCTCAATGATTTGTCTATTAGTGAACGTATTGTTTGTGCACGATCCACTTTTCCTAGGACCCGTTTGCTCTTCTAACATAATGTTTTCAACACATACTGCTAGATTCTGCGTTACTACTTTAGAATATATTTTATACTCTGTGCTTAGCAAGCAGGCACCCAGAAAGTTTTCGCAATTATTTCTGTCTCCTGTCTTGTAAATAGGTATTATTGTTGCTAATTTCCATTTCTCTGGAATTTTCTTAGTCCCAAAATCTGATAACATAGTTTTTAAATTTGGATTTCAATGTGGTAGATGCACATCTAGAATATTTAATCAGTTCTGTGTTAATTCCATCATTGCCTGCATCTTCGAATCCCTTGATTTCTGTTCTGTCTGCTATTGTCTCTTCCTCTTCTTCCTGCGCATCATTTCCGACCAGAGTTTTATTTACATCGCCTCCTTTTGTCCAAGTTTGTAATAGCACGCTAACCCTTGTGTCTTACTTATCACTTCTATTCTTATATCATCTTTTACATTTTTACTCAAGTTCTTCATCATTTTGTAAGAAAATTCCTGTCTACCATGGATATCGTTTGCCACTTCCGAAATGAATCTATCCCAGCATTCTTGATTAATTTTAAGACATATTTCTTAAGCTTCTTAAGATATTTTTTATATTAGCCTCTATTTTCAGCTGTGCTGCTCAGTAAACATTTTGAATACACCACTTTTTCATTCTTCATCCATCTGTCTATATCATTGTTCCAGTGTTCAGGTGTTCTTCCTTTGACTTCGATATCTTAGAGCCTCCGCAGCTGCCGGCCCTATTACAGCTTTAACATGTTTCTATTCATTTTCTACGTCTACGATATCTTCTGTTTCATCGCATAATTTATTCGAAAACTCTTTATGGAATTTTCTTTTAGCAAATACACTCCTGGAAATGGAAAAAAGAACACATTGACACCGGTGTGTCAGACCCACCATACTTGCTCCGGACACTGCGAGAGGGCTGTACAAGCAATGATCACACGCATGGCACAGCGGACACACCAGGAACCGCAGTGTTGGCCGTCGAATGGCGCTAGCTGCGCAGCATTTGTGCACCGCCGCCATCAGTGTCAGCCAGTTTGCCGTGGCATACGGAGCTCCATCGCAGTCTTTAACACTGGTAGCATGCCGCGACAGCGTGGACGTGAACCGTATGTGCAATTGACGGACTTTGAGCGAGGGCGTATAGTGGGCATGCGGGAGGCCGGGTGGACGTACCGCCGAATTGCTCAACACGTGGGGCGTGAGGTCTCCACAGTACATCGATGTTGTCGCCAGTGGTCGGCGGAAGGTGCACGTGCCCGCCGACCTGGGACCGGACCGCAGCGACGCACCGATGCACGCCAAGACCGTAGGATCCTACACAGTGCCGTAGGGGACCGCACCGCCACTTCCCAGCAAATTAGGGACACTGTTGCTCCTGGGGTATCGGCGAGGACCATTCGCAACCGTCTCCATGAAGCTGGGCTACGGTCCCGCACACCGTTAGGCCGTCTTCCGCTCACGCCCCAACATCGTGCAGCCCGCCTCCAGTGGTGTCGCGACAGGCATGAATGGAGGGACGAATGGAGACGTGTCGTCTTCAGCGATGAGAGTCGCTTCTGCCTTGGTGCCAATGATGCGTGTTTGGCGCCGTGCAGGTGAGCGCCACAATCAGGACTGCATACGACCGAGGCACACAGGGCCAACACCCGGCATCATGGTGTGGGGAGCGATCTCCTACACTGGCCGTACACCACTGGTGATCGTCGAGGGGACACTGAATAGTGCACGGTACATCCAAACCGTCATCGAACCCATCGTTCTACCATTCCAAGACCGGCAAGGGAACTTGCTGTTCCAACAGGACAATGCACGTCCGCATGTATCCCGTGCCACCCAACGTGCTCTAGAAGGTGTAAGTCAACTACCCTGGCCAGCAAGATCTCCGGATCTGTCCCCCATTAAGCATGTTTGGGACTGGATGAAGCGTCGTCTCACGCGGTCTGCACGTCCAGCACGAACGCTGGTCCAACTGAGGCGCCAGGTGGAAATGGCATGGCAAGCCGTTCCACAGGACTACATCCAGCATCTCTACGATCGTCTCCATGGGAGAATAGCAGCCTGCATTGCTGCGAAAGGTGGATATACACTGTACTAGTGCCGACATTGTGCATGCTCTGTTGCCTGTGTCTATGTGCCTGTGGTGCTGTCAGTGTGATCATGTGATGTATCTGACCCCAGGAATGTGTCAATAAAGTTTCCCCTTCCTGGGACAATGAATACACGGTGTCCTTATTTCAATTTCCAGGAGTGTATGTTATCCATTTCTTAATGTCATGGTTTTTAGAAGCCTTGTTCTTCGTCCATTGTGCTTTAACCTACATTACTACCATTAAAAAACAATCTGTATTCAGTTTAGATCCCCTGTATACTCTCATACACCAAAGAGCGAAAAAAACTCCTACACTTGCCTAAGAGAGGCCGACTGTTGGATCCCGCGTCCGGCCATCCTGATTTAGGTTTTCCGTGATTTCCCTAAATCGCCCCAGGCAAATGCCGGGATGGCTCCTTTGAAAGGGCACGGCCGACTTCCTTTCCCATCCTTCCCTAATCCGATGAGACCGATGACCTCGCTGTTTGGTCTCTTCCCCTCAAACAACCAAACGAACTTGCCTAATATCGTGTGGGACCCCCTCGATCACGCTGAAGTACCGTAGCACGACGTGCCATGGACTCGACTGATATCTCACGTAGTGCTCGAGGCAACTAAAACCATGATTCCTGCATGGCTGTCCATAAATCCGTAAGAGTACGAGGGTATGGAGATCACTTCTGAACAGCAAGGCATCCCAGATATGCTCAATAATGTTCGTGTCTGGAGAGGCTGGTGGGCAGCGAAAGAGTTTAAACTCAGAAGAGTACTCCTAGAGCCACTCTGTAGCAATTCTGGACGTGTGGAATGTTCGCGTTGTCCTGCGACAAGTCTGTCGGAATGCACAATGGACACGAATGGATGCAAGTGATCAGACAGGTTACTTACGTACATGTCACCTGTCAGAGTCGTATCTAGACGTGTCAGGGGACCCATATCACTCCAATTGCCCACTCCCACACCCAGAGCCTCCACCAGCTTGAATAATCCCCTGCTGAGACGCAGTGTCCATGGATTCATGAGGTTGTCTCCATAGCCGTACACGCGCATCCGCTCCATACAATTTGAAACAAGACTCGTCCGACCAGGCAACATGCTTCCAGTTATCAACAGTCCAATGTGTGTTGACGGGCCCGGGTGAGGCGTAAAGCTTTGTGTCGTGCAGTCATCAAGGGTACACGAGTGGGCCTTTGGCAGCGAAAGCCCATATCTTTGAAGTTTCGTTCAACGGTTCGCACGATGACACTTGTTGATGGCCCAGCACTGAAATCTGCAGCAATTTACGGAAGGTTCAAAAATGGTTCAAATGGCTCTGAGCACTATGCGACTTAACTTCTGAGGTCATCAGTCACCTAGGATTTAGAACTAATTAAACCTAACTAACCTAAGGACATCACACACATCCATGCCCGAGGTAGGATTCGAACCCGCGACCGGAGCGGTCGCTCGGCTCCAGACTGTAGCGCCTAGAACCGCACGGCCACTCCGGCCGGCTAATTTACGGAAGGGTTGCGCTCCTGTCACGGTGAACGATTCTCGTCAGTCATCGTCGGTCTCGTTCTTGCAGGATCATTTTCCGGCCGCAGTGATGTCGGAGCTTTGATGTTCTACCGGATTCCTGATTGTCACGTGCCTCTTGTGAAATGTTCGCACGGGAAAATCCCTACTTCATCGCTACCTCGGAAACGCTGTGTCCCATAGCTCTTGCGCCGACTATAGCACCACGTTGTAACTTGCTTAAATTTCGATAACCTGCCTTGTAGCAGCAGTCAACGTTCTAACGACTGTTGTAGACACTTGTTGTGTTATATAGGCGTTGCCGACCGCAGCTACGTATTCTGCCTGTTTGAATATCTCTGTATTTGAGAACGCATACCTACATCAGTTTCTTCGTCGCTTCATTGTATTTGTAAAGGTTTTAGCTGTTTCACTTTGTGTATTTCTTGAATAGTTAAACGTAATTGAGACTTCATGAGTCTACTTTCGATTCACTGTTCGTTATTTATATGTATTAATTTTTTGACATGGCGCTTTTATGTATACAGGGAGAATCAGAACTTGCACCGCAAATATTGCCGAAATGGAAAGTGCTATTTATCTATTTATGGTCGCTTTTGACAGAATTGATAGGTAGCCAGGGGCTCCTATTTTTTGTCAGTAAACAGATTGTAATAAGACTTAGGAAGTGCATTCTTTTTGCAGAAATAGACTTTTTAACCGGTACATTGCCTATTGACATTAACAAACTAAAAATAGGGTAAATTAGTATACAGGTGGTGCTTGTTGCAGGATTCTAGTGAGAGTCGTTTACGAGGTGTCATATTTTGAAAAGTGTGGACACCGACAGTTATCTGTGTCACACAAAGTCCTTAGTTGCTAGGTACGATGTTGTTATGTGTGCTTACAGTGTGCTTGTGTGTCCCTTCAGTGCATTGCGACTTGCTAGTCAGTTAGTGTGTGACAGTCCGAGCAGTACGTCGTGTGTGAACGATGAAATTTACCAGTACAGAAAAAGTTGACATACTCATGGTGTATGGAGAGTGTAGGAACAATGAAGTTCGTTCCTGTACGGTGCATGCGACAAGATATCCCAATAAACGTCAACCGTATCGACAATTTTTTATCATCTACTTCAACTAGTTATGTGGAAGTGATCGTGTGGCACCTAGACAACATAAAAGAAGGAAAAAAGTGAAGACCGAAGAAGGGGAAATGAATGTTCTTTCTGCTGTTACAGTTGATCCGCACGCTCGCGCAATCGCACGAGTAAGTGTTATGAGTCAGGCAAGCGTCCTACGCATTTTCCATCGACATACGTTTCATCCCTATCACATCTCTCTCCATCAAGAGCCGCATGGAAAAGATTACGAAAATCGTGTGATCTTCTGTGCAAGGACATTAAAACAGGATACTCCAGATGTATCACTATATTGTTTAGAGATGAAGCCACATTTACTAGTCATGGCCAGGTACTGAACATGCGCTATTGGTCGACTGACAATCCCCGTGGGATTCGTCAGGTGGAACGTCAGCGTTCGTGGAGTGTAAACGTGTGGTGTGGGACAGCGAAACATCAGCTCATAGGACCGTTTTTCATAGATGGAACGCTGAACACGCATAAGTATCGCAGCCTCCTAAATGACCATCTTCCACGGATGCTTGAAGTCGTTCAGATCTGGAGGAACCTGTGGTACCAACATGATGGCTGTTCAACCCATAGCATGTCTTCACGAATTGTTTCTAAATCGTTGGATTGGACGCAGGGGACATGTACCTTGGCTCGCCGCATCGTGGATTTGACGCCCTTAGACTTTTTTTCTGTTGGAAAAGCTGAAAGACGCTGTCTACAAGAATATACGAACTACACTCGATGCTATGCAACAACGTACTCCTACAGCACGCTCGGACATCGCTGAAATGCTAGGACGTGTGCAGTTCTCTTTCCGTACCAGATTGGAAGCGTGTATTGCTGTCGGTGGTCATTTTGAACACAACTTGTGATGCTCAATTGTCTCGTTACTGACCAGAATCTACATTACTAATGTATGCACATGCACTGTTCTTTAGTGTGTGCTACCACAGGTATTTTACAAGTGTCGGTGTAGTAAGTTTTCAAAATCCGATATCTCATAAGTGACTCGCATTAGAATCCTGTAACTAACACCACTGACGTTCTAATTTACACTACTTTTAGTTTACTAATGCCAATAGGCATTGTTCCATTTACAAAAGTGTATGTTTACTAAGGAATACACTTCCAAAGTATTATTATAGTCTGTTTAGTGACTAAAAATACGGGCCCATCTATTCTGTGAAAACCGCACACCAACAGCATCTTGAATTTTCGCAATATTTGCGGTGCAAGTTTCATGTCATTCGCCCTGTATATGTAATCATTTAATGATATTGTACAGGTTTTGAACCCCAGTTCTAAGAAATTGTTAGAGTTCTAAGAAGTTATTAAAAACCAATTCTTATTCCTTTCGTTAACTTGCAACATTATGTTTATACTGGTAGTGGATACGTGGAAATATATTTTGGAAAGATCGGCAAGAAGAGCTTGTGGTCTGCATACACAGGTGGAACGTAGTCCTACAATTCTTCACCACAAACAAGCCTTCGTTTAGAGCATGACAAAGTAAAGACCAATTACATTCTTCATTCTTAGAAATTTTGTCTTCAGGGGATTGATACAAGTTTTTATCAAGAAAAATTCAAGTTCTTGTAGTTATGTATAGAACTGTAAGCCACAAATCATTTCTCTGATTACTACAACAGATTTACACTGGCGGTGCAAGACGACACTGTGTTTAAGATATTGGACTCGTATTCAGAAGTTATGGAGATCAAATTGTCGTCCAGCCATCCTGATTTAGATATCTTGAGGTTCCTTCAAAAGGTTGTGATCGTTTTCCCTCCAAGCCGTGTCTAAGTGAGTCTGATTCCACACTCTTAATGTCGTGTCATCAACGAGACGTTAAGTACTAACCTTTACTCTGATGCCCGTCATCTTTCTGCAGTGTCAGAAAGGCGCAAAAACGTAAATGGAAGCAGTCTGTTATACTTTCCACAAGACTAGAATGTGGATAAAGTGTTTAAGATGGTGGAAAACTACATTAAAGGGTTCCAGCTGTCAATATTCTTCTTCATTCACGTGTCCTTAGGCACGATAACATTATTAAATGAAACCATTTCTCCTGCCGGGATGGTTTTATTCAACAAAAAAATCGTACTTAACGACCAGCCAAGTTCAACTTGTTGTCATTTTATGTGTACGAGGTTCCTTCAAACGTTTGTGATCGTTTTCCCTCCAAGCCGTGTCCAAGTGAGTCTGATTCCACACTCTTAATGGCGTGTCATCAACGAGACGTTAAGTACTAACCTTTACTCTGATGCCCGTCATCTTTCTGCAGTGTCAGAAAGGCGCAAAAACGTAAATGGAAGCAGTCTGTTATACTTTCCACAAGACTAGAATGTGGATAAAGTGTTTAAGATGGTGGAAAACTACATTAAAGGGTTCCAGCTGTCAATATTCTTCTTCATTCACGTGTCCTTAGGCACGATAACATTATTAAATGAAACCATTTTTCCTGCCGGGATTGTTTTATTCAACAAAAAAATCGTACTTAACGACCAGCCAAGTTCAACTTGTTGTCATTTTATGTGTACGAGGTTCCTTCAAAAGTTTGTGATCGTTTTCCCTCCAAGCCGTGTCTAAGTGAGTCTGATTCCACACTCTTAATGGCGTGTCATCAACGAGACGTTAAGTACTAACCTTTACTCTGATGCCCGTCATCTTTCTGCAGCGTCAGAAAGGCGCAAAAACGTAAATGGAAGCAGTCTGTTATACTTTCCACAAGACTAGAATGTGGATAAAGTGTTTAAGATGGTGGAAAACTACATTAAAGGGTTCCAGCTGTCAATATTCTTCTTCATTCACGTGTCCTTAGGCACGATAACATTATTAAATGAAACCATTTTTCCTGCCGGGATGTTTTTATTCAACAAAAAAATCGTACTTAACGACCAGCCAAGTTCAACTTGTTGTCATTTTATGTGTACGAAAAGTCCAACAATTCATAAACATGATGCAATAAATTTCTTCTTTTTCTTCTTCTTCCATTTCTTCTTCTTTTATCTATCAATCTATCTACCTTCTTTACGTATATAAGTCCCCTTCTGCAGTTTCTGTCTATTGTTAGGAACAGTCTCAGGAACTTCTGTAGTAGGGATTTTGATACGGTTTTCACGAACAGATAGACTGATACACGAGGAAAATCTGTGTGTATAATCTATAAATATTTCATGCAAATTGGCTGATCTACTATGAATTACAGTCCCCCGACGCTGGTAAACGATATAATTCGCATTTAGTGGTGAGCAGCCGAATCGTTGAAATCATCCATACAGGCGTAAGGCCCCCCGACTGCAGCGCAAAGCCGACCTGAGTTACTGCTATCGGGAGCCCGGTGCAAGCAGCTGCCGACTTAATAAAAGAGCCGTGATGCAGGGCTTCATCAGACATTAAGCCGATGAGAATCGTTGTTTTGCTGTTGTATCAATGTTTCAGGGGTTTGAAATAAAGTGGGAGAAAGAGTCACACAGAAAATGTAGCTCACGCTGAACTGGCGCTGGTGTGAGAGGGCCAGCAATTGGCAATCAGTCGCTCCGGACTCCGTTACGGTGAAATTTACCTCTACGATAGACAAGTCGTCCAGCTCTAGATAGGACTCGTGCGAAGGCAGGGCAGGTCGCTGGTATCACATGAATTACATTCAAATTCTGTAATATATTTTAGCAATGTATTATCTAATAGTAACGTATGAAAACCTTATTGTTACATAGAAACAGCCTTGCAGGGAAAATAGTTTCATTTAATAATATCAATTGTCACTTAGTTTCGATTTACACAGTGCTTTTGAAACAGTAACACTATGTTGAGGTTACCGTAAGTAAACAATAAAATGTGATATTAAATGCTGTTAACCAGTGATGGCTACAGCATGAAATCTATAAGGTCGTAGAATATTTCTTGCATTCACAGAAAATTTCCAGAATATGAGAATAATGAATTTCATCATCTGAAACTCTCGGGTCGATTAAATTTCATGGAACAATGTTGCGAAGCGGTATGAAATGGAACGAGCACGTAAGTTTGATATTAGGGAAGACGAATAGTCGACTTCGATCTATTGAGAGAATTATAGGAAAGTGTAGCTCATATGTGAATGAAACCACAACTGGTACACTAGTGCGAACAATTCTGGAATACCGTTCGAGTTCTCGGGACCGCCAACAGGTCGACATAGAGGAAGACATGAAAGCAATTCAGAGACATGCTGCTAGATTTGTTACCGGTAAGTTCGATCAACACCCGAGTATTACGGAAATGCTCCGTGAACTCAAACGGAGGAAAGATGAAGTTCTTTTCGTGAAACACTGCAGAGAAAATTGCATTTGCGGCTGACTGCAGAATGATTCTGGGGCCACCAACGTACATATCGTGTCAAAAAGATCCGGACAGCCCCATGTAATGGTGAACTGACCACTAGATATCGCAAGAAGCAGTCCCGCCAGTATAAAAGGAGGCTAGGAGTACCGAGTTGTCAGTAGAGAAACAGTATGGAGAACTGGGCACTCTGGAGAACTCAGTGGCTTCCAATATGGAGTTGTCATTCGATGTCACCTGAGTAACATTTCGATCAAGCACATTTCAATCATAAACAATAATTTATTACGTCATGATCGTTTGGATATATAAAAAACCATCACATTACGGTACCGATTTTGGCAAGTAAGTGTGCTTAATCTACTGAAAAGCTTCGTACAGATATATAAAGAAATATAACGGGAGTTTCGACATCATGGAGTCATTTAACATTTCATTGAATGTACATCATATTGTCGATTAATTAATGTTTACTAATAGGTGGTCCTGATCAGGTACTGTACATAGTGAGTATGGACCGTGTAATGGGACACCCGCCTACTACCTTTTTTCATATAGAAATAACTGATACCATGCATACTGTCGTTTCTTGTATAGGTGAACATTCTCGGCTGTTTCTCTGACATAATTTCGTTTGACTTTGTATATGATGTATTACATTTCAGACTAAAATGTATAAAAATAAATAAATTTGTTACAATCGATGTGTACTAACCGTTAAAATTATTCTTGGTTTACAAATATTTGAAATTAGAAATTCTGGCATACTTAAAATTCATATTATTAATTGCAAAATCTAACGCGAATTATTAAATTTATTTCTGGATTCATTTACAAAAATATTTGAAATTAGAAGTTCTCGCATACTTAAAACTCATATTATTAATTACACAATCTAACGCGAATTATTAAATTTATTTCTGGATTCATTTATAAAATAATGATATATCTTGATGATGATTCTTCTTTTGTCAAGAAAGTTTGTAAACTCTATGGCTTTGTAAACTCTTTGGAATTTTGTGAGTATCGAAGAATGTAACTGGTAGTGGGCATGCCTCTGATGAAATCAGACATGTTTTTGATTGGGTGTGATAGAGGTGGAAATTATTAAGACGGCGTGATATTAAAAAATATGACAAAGAATAAAATTCAGGAATAATACAGAATAATTCATCAGTTATTTAGTCATCACGAACCCACAACGTTATAAATCAAAATTTCAGCCGCCAGAATGTACCCCTAGACGCAAGAATTCGAGCCAACAACACGAAGAGAAAATGGAGATAAGTGAAAAGTTTTTCTTTTGTATATTTTACACCTCTCGAAACTTTTGAAAATAATGAAGAGACTAAGAGGATTTTAATGGTGATGTGTGGGAGGGTAAGATTACTTCTGAGAAGACAGAGTAAAAGAAATTAGTGTACGTGTGAAAGCATATAAACAATCGTTTCTCCCTCGCTCTCTTTGTGAATGGGACAGGAA
The DNA here is from genome assembly GCF_021461385.2 of Schistocerca piceifrons. NCBI lineage: Eukaryota > Metazoa > Arthropoda > Insecta > Orthoptera > Acrididae > Schistocerca > Schistocerca piceifrons. The sequence goes on from NC_060149.1 coordinate 173,460,613, forward strand.
AGGGAATGACTAGTAGTGGTACAAGATATCCTCCGCCATGCACAACATGATGTTTTGCGAAATATGTACGTAGAATATCGACTAAACTGTTGACTGAGAAACCAGGACAGTTCGTTTTTTGAAAAGAAATTTTTTTATCATTCGTACAGTTGTAAATTTCCTTCTTATTTTATGACTGATTTGTCTTCGATGAAATTATTTGAATCAACGACTGTATCAAACACGTGTGTAGTTGTGTTGTTAATGAAGGAATTGGAAGAAATGCGACATGTAGCCTGCTGCTGTGGAGAGCCTCCGACAGTGACGTGGGTTAAAATAATATGTTTAACACGTATCTTCCTTCATTTCTTCAGAAACCTTCACGATAACTACCAACGTCAAGCAGAGTACTGAGCACAGCCTCTTATATTCCAATTCTATTAGTCTCGGTGCAAAAGTTTGTAATTTGTCTCACTAGATAAGACCATAGTCTCATGATTCCGCTTCCTTCATTTCCCGAAGATTATGGCATCTGTAAATGGTCCAATGATGGGACTTGTCCGAACTGAAATCCCTAAGTCATTACGGTCCAGCAACTCAGATGAGAAGACTGATTTACAGTGGACCATTTCTGTGTTGATAGCACCAATTTTCAGCGTTAATGGAATGGGGAAAATATAAAAATTTGAATTTGAATCGATCATCCTCCATACAGTCCCGACTTGTCTCCATCCGGTTTTCATGTATTTCCAAAACTTGAAGGACACTTTTGAGGACTTCACTTCTGAAACAGCCTTTGCATACTCAGTAAGATCGCCTTTATTTTGCACGTAATAATTTCACTGTTATTAAGGTGCTGATAACTAAATACTATTTGAGTAGGTATGATATGTGTATTCTGGGCCATATTTCGCGTCGCCTAGATATGCATCATGAGGATCTGGTCTTATCACTGGCGTCATTATTCTTATCGGTTGTATCATCACTCTTAACGGTGACATCATCATCCTTAATAGGGATATACCACACACGTTCCCCCTCCATTCCCCCTTCCATCCCCTTTCCTTCCCTTCCCTTCTCTTCCTACTCAATCTCCAACCAATCACAGCATAGTATTAAAAATGAAAGTACCCGTCAAATACTCAAGACCAGCAGACCAACCCAGTTGTCCAGATCGAGCCCAAATGAGTCAATGCGAAGTTAAAAAACCGCGCCGGCCGCTGTGACCGAGCGGCTCTAGGCGCTTCAGTCCAGAACCGCGCTGCTGCTACGGTCGCAGGTTCGAATCCTGCCTCGGGCATGGATGTGTGTGATATCCTTAGGTTAGTTAGGTTTAAGTAGTTCTATGTCTAGGGGACTGATGACCTCAGCTGTTAAGTCCCATAGTGCTTAGAGCCACTTGAACCATTTTTAAAACCCTGCTCCCCACCCCCTCGCCCTGAATACAACGAATCGAAGCGAAGTATTACAATGAGGCATCTAATCAAAATGTAGTTTGAGTACATATATTTATAAAATCTAAGCTGGCGGAAATATTCCAGTTATGCTTTAGGTCCCATGCCCCTCTCCCACTCCGCGCTAGATAATCACAGTCAGGAATTTAAATGAGATGTGAAGTTACACTACTTTTGTGAAAGTCACCGATAATTACATACACACAAATATCTTTGTATCTTACTCAGCTGTGCATTGTACTCCTCCTCTCCTCTCCAGCCAATTATATCGAAGTATCAGAACCCCTCTCTGCCCCCTTCGCTTCCTCTTCCCAACCAGTCAGACCGTAGTATTAAAATGATGTGTAATCATTTCCGAAAGACACTTACCCTGGACTAAAAATGATGACACGTTACAACATTTCATAAAGACATTTACACACACATGGACTGCGGGAAAAGACATTCAGCAGCCTCGAGAACTGTGTTTAATGTCACCAGGAGTGCATAGTGGAGGGTTGTAGTGTTAGTGGTTCATTTGTCACAGTCATCACCGATCAACTGGCGTTCAGGAGACCTGTCCGCACACCGTCTGTTTTGACTCTGCAGGAAGTAGCTGTGCTGTGTTTAGAGGTAAACAGTGGTTGCAACATTCATTCTAGAGTACAATCATGCCACACCTATGATTATGTACTCCCGCTGAACAGCTTCAGCTATTAGGAGTGGGTAGCACTGTGATTCGGCGGGAAGTTGGATGGGCGTATTGACGTATTACTGCGCATGTTGAGCACATTGTATCGGTGACGTGTCGATGCTTTCATTAGTGGTCTGTGGAACATTCCCACACCCATAAACCAGGTTCTGGACGTCCACATAGCGGAGATGCACGTCAAGATCGACGCATAGTGCGAACAGCTGTGGACGACCGAACATCATCCAGCGTCAAAATCAAGACAAATGTGCCATTTGCTTCGTCATCATGGAAACCATTTGCTCGTAGCAATATTAATTAAGATGACGTGTGCCTCTGGCTACGCTGCCACTGACACCATGACACCACCAAGCATGGCTACTCAACTGTCCACAGCTCGTGGTCGTGCGGTAGCGTTCTCGCTTCCCACGCCCGGGTTCCCGGGTTCGATTCCTGGCGGGGTCAGGGATTTTCTCTGCCTCGTGATGACTGGGTGTTGTGTGATGTCCTGAGATTAGTTAGGTTTAAGTAGTTCTAAGTTCTAGGGGACTGATAAGCGTAGATGTTAAGTCCCATAGTGCTCAGAGCCATTTTTTTTTTTTTTTTTTTTTTACTCTGCTGTGTGAGAAGAATTAACTGGACAGTGGAATGGCGCTCTATTGCGTTCAGTAGGATCTGTCTACATGCAAGTGATGGACGTACACGTGCATGGCGTACATCTGGTGTCCTGCCTATTCCAAAATCAGTCGCCCACGACACACAGGTGGCGGCCCAGGATGCCATCAGTTATAGCCTGCGGTCGCATTTGGTGTTTCTGTGATTTCTGCCGTAGGAAAGTGAAGTGCTCTTTCAGCAGAACAGCACACTCCCACATACAGCTGCTTCAACACAACGTTCTCTTCGTGGTGCACACCAAATGCCCTGGCCAGAAAGACCACCAGATCTCTCGTCAGTGGAACACTTATGCGACGAAGTGAGAACAAACTTCATCTTCAGGGCCAGCAAGAACCATTAACGAATTGCAACAAAATGTGCAAGATACCTGGGACAATCTGTCACGAAATACTACCTTATTTAATTTCATATCACAACATTTTAAAATAAAAAGCTCGAATTTTGTAGAATGTTCAGAAAAAGTATGAATATTCTGAGCTCTCGAGTTTCTTCGTCAGTAACACTCAGACATGCATATAATAAAGGGCGCCCATAACTGGGGCAAGGGGGTGAGGGAGGTGGGGGATGGGGGTTGCACCCTTCCTGGCTCAAGGAAAGAAAAACATTTAGAGTAGTCAAGAACTTTTCTTTCATGAAAATGATTTAAAACTTGGTATTAGGCAGGGGTCGGAACTGGAGCTTTAATGTGGCTACTTAAAAGCCACCATTCGTCTTCCAAATAATTAAAAATATTCCATAAAACCCAGGTAGCCCCTCCCTCTACAGGGTAACAAATAAGAAAACCAATGTTATTGTAAAAATATTGTTTTATTTTGTTTATACTGTTACACACACCCTTTTAAATTCACGCAGTCTTCTAAATGTAGGATGTATGACCGATATTTTATGGATCGAACAGACTGGAGTGCAAATACAAGCATATTTAAATAATTAGGAGGCACCATCTTGGATTTTTAGAGTATATATATACTCTAAAATACTCACAAAATTTCTTCTTTATAAGGATACAGGGATTGCAGAGGAGCAGTTTGGATTTAGAAGGGGAAAAGGAACAAGGGATGCTATTGACCTGTTAAGAACTGTAGGGGAAAGATATATGGAAAAGGGCAGAGAAATCTTTGCTGTTTTTATAGATTTAGAAAAGGCTTTTGACAGAGTTCAGTGGAACAAACTGATGGATATCTTGAAGAGGAAAGGAGTAGATTGGAAAGAGAGAGACGACTGATACAGAATCTATATTTACATCAGAAAGTAAGGATAAGGATTGGAAATGAAATGTCAGATGGAAGCAGCATTGGACGAGGTGTTAGACAAGATTGTTGACTTTCCCCGCTGTTGTTTAACGTATACCTTGAAGGGATGGTAATGTGGAGCAAAACAAGAAAAAATGTCCAGTAAACATGTGCTCTAAAATGCATACCTTAAGAGCTATGAGCACGTGCTCATCTTCGCTACTTGGAAACACAACTCTTCTAATGAACAATTGTTCATAACTTTTAAGGTATGCATTTTAGAACAAATGTTTATTGGACATTTTTTCTTGTTTTGGTCCATACTACTACTTCCCAAAAATGTGGAAAGCAAAGAGCTTGCAGTAGAAGAGATTTGCTTCACAGTATCGAAGATGAAAAAGTGTTCGTAGATCTTAAGGTATGCATTTTCGACCCTATGTTTACTGAGACTTTTTTGCTTCTAGTATTGTGCAAAAAAATGGTTCAAATGGCTCTGAGCACTATGGGACTCAACATCTGTGGTCATAAGTCCCCTAGAACTTAGAATTACTTAAACCTAACTAACCTAAGGGCATCACACACATCCATGCCCGAGGCAGGATTCGAACCTGCGACCGTAGTGGTCACGCGATTCCAGACTGAAGCGTCTTTAACCGCACGGCCACACCGGCCGGCCTAGTATTATGCACTTTCAACTGTATGCATTATATATTCGCTGGAAATCCACAGAGGCGCCCTGTGTAGACCTGGACGAAACGTCAGGAACGGAAGAGTTTGTCGGACCACGACCTCGCATCCCGAAAGGTTTACCAGCAGCTCTGTGTAGAAGACTTTTAGATTATGGACCTGCAAATAATTCAAGACTTTGCAGGGATTTAAAAAAAATGGAGATATGTGATTACGTATCACCAAACTATGACGTCAGTGCGCATGGAGCCTACCAAGGAAACAGCAACGTTATCGTGAACAATGATATGACAGTTGTAACAGAATGTTTAACGTCGATGAACTCCAATTGCAAAGATATATAACAAGCTTATATTTAAAATCACAAGGTCTGGTGTAAACAAATGTATCAGTAACCATATTATCGAATTTATCACGTTACGGTCCTGTTGTATTGCGTATACGTTCACGTTGTGCACATCAGTTTTTCAAAATTACAGTTCCTTTCAATACCCATACCTCCCTAACGAAGCATTTGCGGACGTATCGTCATATAACAGTTTTTGTTCAGAATTACTTATACTATCACTGTGTAAAATATTGACCTTTCCTCCCCAATCACCCAGTATAGGCGTTGCCGACCGCAGCGCCGTATTCTGCCTGTGCTAGAATACGCATGCCTACACCGGTTTCTTTGGCGCTTCAGTGCATATTCTTTGTATTTGTCAGAGTACTCGCTGGGGGATGAAATAGATGATTCAGATATAGATTTCAGTTATAAGTTACAAATTAAAGCTGGATATTACTAAAAATACAACAAACAAAAATAAAGAATGAGTTGTTTTCTGTATCTAAATGTATATGGAAAAGTAAATAAAGGTTTTTATATAAGCATATAAGTTTTCTTATTTTCTACCCTACCAAAATTCTAAAAGAATCTTATTTTCATGTGTCCTTTGCAAGGTGATCTGCCAAAAGTAGGTAACTGAGTGACCGTGGAAATAGTTGCAATTATGTAATTGAAAGTATAGCAACCCTCGTTTTCAGCCTATCTGAAATACTGTATGTGTGTGTGTGTGTGTGTGTGTGTGTGTGTGTGTGTGTGTGTGTGTGTGTGTGTGTGTATGTATGTATGTGTGTGTGCGTGTGAGTGTGTGTGTATCGAAAGAGAGAGAGTGAGAGAGAGATGAAATACAGACGTATGTGAGTACACAGTTCAGTACGCCATTTTATGTAGACAGGGTGTTTGCTTTAATTTAGGACAACTAAATACATCGAAAATGACGCATCTTATGAAAAAAATATTGTACGTCAATAATTAATATTAGCAAAGAGGACATTTGTCTGTGCTACAGCTGGTCACTTTCTAAGCACCTTTCGTGCGTGGGCGAGGTCAACTTTGTATTTTCAAAAGGGAGCCCCCAATGTTTATTGCATATTCAGATTCTACTCCAAAAATACTTACGCTTTACTCAGATTGTTGTTTCCCATTCGTGAAGTTGACGCTGTAATCGCCAAATATCAATTGGGGGCTGCCATTTGAAAATGTAACTTTGACCCCGTCCACGCAGGAGAAGTTAGGACGTGACCAGCTGCAACCAAACAGATTTCCTGTTTACTGAAATTAAATTTTCACCTAGACCATTTTTTTCGTACGATGACTCATTTTCGGGATATTTAGTTGTCTCAGGTTGAAAGAAACAACCTGGTATAATGCATATCTTTGAGTTTGAGAAGATTTTTATTGTTACGCCTCTCGCATTGACGTGTAGGTAAATACTGAAGCTTGAGACCATTTTTATGCATCATTGTGATATTTGGTCAGACGTATGTATGTTTACGTAAATATCTTTAGCAAATAATGTGTCTTGTCATCATTTTTACGTCAGAAGCAAATATCTTTCGTAAATTTTTAGACGTCATTTTAATACTAGGATCTGATTGGTGGGAAAGAGGAGGGGGAGAGGGTTTTAATACCTCAAAGAAATTGAATTCGGAGAAGGGGGATGGGATACAAAGCACATCTGGGCTAGATACAGAGGTGTGAAAGTGTATATAATTATTGTTGACTTTTAAATAAACTGTGTGATTTGGCATCTCATTTTAATACTTCTCTGTGTTTGGCTGGAGTGGAGGGGGAGTGAGGTGTGGGGCATCAAGTGCAATAGGGATGCTTCCACTTCCTTCGATTTTTAAATTTATTTTTTAAAACTAGATTGTTGTTGGATGCCTCACTGTAATGCTTCTGAGTGTTCGTTTGGAACAGGGGGATGGTTGGGGAGAGTGTTTTTAATTTTACATTAACAGAATTTGGTTAGTTTGAGTTCCAGCCATCGTAATGATGTGGTTCAATTGTTTTATATTGATCTATTTTCTTTCCTGCACTGTATCGTGCACGATGTTGTCGGAATTAATCAGTCTAAAGACAGGTGTCATGCAGTTCTCCGCATTACCTTCTTCCGTGAGAGCCGTTTCATCTCTGAGTCATTACTGCTACCTACATCCTCTGGAATCTGCTAATACAGTTCAGCCTTGATACCCCTCTACAACATTTACCTCCTTATACTTACCTCCACCACCAAAGCCGCTATTCCCTGATGCCTCCAGATGTGTCCAATCAATCGATACCTTATTTTGGTCAAGTAGTACCATAAATATCTGACCTTCCCAGTTTGATTCATTACCCCTTCGTTGTTTATCGGCTATATAGATTCTTTCGTGGCATCACATTTAAAACGCCTCCGTGCTCTTCTTGTGTGTACTGTGTATCATCCATGATTCATTTCAGTACTAGGCTACACTCCAGACGAATAATTAAAAAGTATTTCATAGCAGCCGGCCGCTGTGGCCGAGCGGTTCTCGGCTCTTCAGTCCGGAACCGCGCTGCTGCTACGGTCGAAGGTTCGAATCCCGCCTCGCGCATGGATGTGTGTGATGTCCTTAGGTTAGTTAGGTTTAAGCAGTTCTAAGTCTAGGGGTCTTATGACCTCTGATGTTATGTCCCATAGTGCTTAGAGCCATTTCAACCATTTATTTCATAGCACTTATATTAACATTAGATTTTATAATATTTCTTCCTTTCAGAAACGTTTAGCTTGTCATTGCCAGTTATATGATTATTCAAACAGCAAAGCACTTCTTTTAGTGTTTCATTCCGTAACATAATTCTCTCATGAACGATTTATTTCAGCTAACTCAACTAGTATCCTTTACACTTCTTTACTTATGTTGATGTTGATGTTACTATCTATTTTCAAGAAACTATCTATTCCTTTCAACTAATTTTCCAAGTCATGTGATGTCTCTGACAGTATTACTAATTTATCGACAAACCTTACACTTATTTATTATGCGAGAGGTTGCAAATTCACTCAGGCTGCACTGGAGTAATGTTGATCATTCATACAACAGACATGATCGGTTTCGGTACACGCATTCCTTCACCAGATGTATCTGAGAAAGCAGTCATATCACTATAAATTCAATGAATTACGCCCATGCACATGTAGCTGCTAAGTACCTGTATCCTGAAATAACATTTTACGATGTGGCAAAAAATCAAGTAAAGTTAGGTAAAAAAAATAATACGACACACAAGGAACTCAAACTGACCTTGAGCACAGAAGAAAGTCAAACGGACCGGGTAGCGAGCGCACCAAGAAAAATATTTGGTTTGATACACCCCACGGTCAGTTTGGATTTCGTATGAATTACATATTTTTAAAGTGAGGAATTCAACGTTCCACTGAGCAGGTTTTAATATCGACTGTTCGTTGCATCATTAAGATGTGACAGATGATCAATCTTTCACTTAGGAGCAGTAGGTCGTGGCAGATCATTGATTTTTTAAAGTGCGGCTCGATAAAGATGGGAAGTTATAATCGATACGAAACAGATCAGTCAGGCCTCGCCAAACAGAACATCTCAGTTTTGCGATGATCCATTTCACTTGAGTTACCACGGATTAAGTCCGCCAAATATTGCTAGTCTTCCGTTAACTGGATGAGGATTTTAAACTGGTACCTGGTTTGCTAGTGCCCTACAGAAGGAAGCTATGTGATGGAACCTGCGTTCTCTCTGTCTCTCTCTCTGCCATCATCAGCATCATCACCAAGAAGAACACTAACATTGCACTGTACAGGTTCTGCTCACCGCAATCTACAGTAAACAGTCACACTTGTGACATTTGATTCGGAAAGCTTCCACCGCCGGTCGGTGTGGCCGAGCAATTCTAGGCGCTTCAGTCTGGAACCGCGCGACCGCTACGGTCGCAGTTTCGAATCCTGCCTCGGGCATGGATGTGTTTGATGTCCTTAGGTTAGTTAGGTTTAAGTAGTTCTAAGTTCTAGGGGACTGATGACCTCAGATGTTAAGTCCCATAGTGCTCAGAGCCATTTGAACCATTTAAAAGCTTCCACCAGACCATTCTCTTGGTAATTTTTGTTTCTAAATTAGGAAATCTACATATTTTCTAGATATTTTGATATTGAAGGATATACATGGTATAACAAAAAGATAGGTATTTATTTGTTGTATGGGTTAGTAGATGATACTACCCTTACCTCGCAACATTTCTACCAGAAGTGATTTCTAAAATAAAGTTGCCCCGACGTGAAGATGTTTGAAGAAATAAGTACTTGTCTTTGGAAGTATGTGGCATGTGCCTCCTACTTGCGACTGGGGAAGGCCATGAATGACGAGAACACCGCAACTGGGGAAGGCAGTTCTTCATGCATTTACAGACGACGCTAGTGTGAATATGTGACCAGTAGCTGCAACATCTTATGCTGACCATATGACTCTCTGGTGAGTGTTATGTGATAACCTGCTGTGTCCGTATTATTCACAACTTGTGCAGCCACAGTCATCAACTGATTTTTCTCCGTGGGTATACTTTTGCATATTGTTTATTCAAGAATTTTTCGACCCTTATTTTAGTGCGACTGAGGAGTCGTTTCAACGTGGTATGATCTTAAATTTTCACAATCGTCTGGGAAGACGTGAATCGTCTCCCAGCTGTTGAAGCACGTCATCAACAAAGATTATCTGGCAATGTTTGGGTGACTCTTTGTTAAGGTCTTGGGTTCTTTTCCAACGGCTCAACCGATTAACGTACAACGTTTTCTTACAGATTACTCTACCGGATCTGGTAGAAGACGTTCTTTTATCAACAGAGGGAGTTTAAATTCGGGCAGTGCCCGCAGCAGATATAAACTGAGGTGCTTCCGTTCAACTGTGTTTATTCTTGTTGGGCATATTATTAATTTTTACTCCCATATAATACGCGAAGGTAATGAGTAAAAAAACGTAAGTTTCTAATTGAAGCACTAACAGATGTTCCACACCTGGATTTTTGAAACATTATCTGATCGAGATAATAAATGTGTAAACATTAGTGAAGGCATTACAACTGCCCTCCTTATGTAGTTGCAATCACACAGCAACGAAAAAATCACTGTTGTGATAAATCAGTTTCGCGTTTTTCGACGCATCCCCATAAAGAAACTGATTACCGGTGTGGTGTCTATGCAGTAACATGACAATTCTGTCCGATGGTGGTGGCAAGTGTTGTCGTCCTTCGACTCAAGGACATTTCGAGTCGGTTCTGCTGGTCATACACAATGTAGTTTTCAGGAGGTTAGCCTGCTCACTCCCCTATGTACTGGTGGGTAGGATAAGTGTTTCCGCCTCAATCACTCTTTTAATAAACAAAAAGGATATGAAAAAATATGACTAAATTGGAAACATAATACGGAGGGAGCTTTCAACATTCACTCATCAACTTGTAGCTTAGTTACCCTGTTTACAGAAACGCGTACAGAAATAAATTAATACAAAAAAGAAGAAAACGAATGCAGCTTGACGAATTCAATTGACATATCTGTAGCTTGTGTACGTATCTTAGCTTGTCTTATAAAAAATTGCGTTCTCCTTTGTAAATTCCAGACATTCAGACAGAACAAAATGTAACATCACAGTGCATAGGACTATGCCAAACAATCAAATGTCGCGACAAACAGGTAAGAAAAACGTGATCTACATTGTGCTTAGCGGTGGGAGAGGGAACGTCATACTGCAGATTTCAGAGGGAGATGTTGAGAATACTGGCGTGTCTGAATGGGTTAAACATTTACGCAAGTCTGGAAAATGTACGGGAAAATGTTGACAGTTGGCAGACAAACTTACTGTAGGGGCATACTGAGGCTGAACACAAAATTAGATAAAGGAACGTAAAACAGTATCATAAAAATTGTTCTACCTGAGCTGTATCATGACTAACATTAATTCAAACGAATAGCTGATAGAATTTCGGAGTATTCTGTTTGGCCAACTGTTTCATTTACTGGTCTGCACCGTCTGGTGCAAGGTTATATCAACAAATGATTTTGCTCGAGTCTTAGTAACAATGTCAAGTTAATTCTGTCTGTTCACAGGATTGTGGCGCACGTTTATAACAATGCGAAACAGACTAGAGTGTAATACGAGGGTCGTTCCATGAGTAATGCCCCACATCTTTTATCTCAGAACATATTTATTGTTTACAGTCGGCATTTGGTGGCAATATCCATCAACATGTTTGTCCATGTCCTATTTTCCTACGTAGTTTCCATCACGTCATATGGCCGTATGCCAACGTTGAGGAAGAGCATGTATCCCATGCTGGTAAAAGCTCTTGTCCTGTAGGTGTAGCCATGTTTTCACTGCATGACAGACACTCTCGTCGTCTTCAAAGTGTGTTCCCCGTAGGGAATCTTTAAGCGGCCCACAGAGATGGAAGTCCGAGGGTGTCAGGTCTGGACTGTACGGTGGATGAGGAAATTATGTCGAACCCAATTTGGCGATGTGTTCCCGGGTTCTCAGACTTGTGTGTAGATGTGCATTATCGTGTTGGAACAAGATTTCTGCTGGATTCTTGTCCGATCGAACCATTCGGAAACGGTTCTTGAGTTTATTCAGAGTCTTCACGTATGCCTCTAAATTGATGGTTGACCCTCTTGGCATGACACCCACGAGAATGAAGACATCACAATTCCAGAAGACTGTCACCATAACTTTTCCGGCAGAAGGGGGTTGTCTTGAATTTTTTTCTATTTTTTGTGGTGAATGAGGATGATGCCATTCCATGGACTGCCTTTTTGTTTCCGGTGCAAAGTGGTGCACCCAGCTTTCGTTGTCCTTATCGATCCGGGGCAGAAAAGCCTCTCCGTCAGTCTCAAAACGCTACAACAATTTGGATGAAATGATCTTTCTTTGAACCTTGTGGTCAGTTGTGAGCATTCTTGGAACCCATCGTGAGCACCTCTTTGAATATCCGAGAGTCTCGATCATTACAGACGCACTTACAATGCTGACCGACAACTGTAGAGCCAATTGTCGAATTGTGTTGCGCCGGTCGGCACGAATAATGGCATCCGCTCGATTCAGCAAGTCTGGAACAGTGGCTGTGACAGGACGTCCCGAGCGTGGCTGATCATGGTGCTCTGTTTCTGCGTTTCCTGAGGCTGTAACTTCCTTTACCCACCACCCAACTGTTCTCCTATCAACTGCAACATCGCCATTCACTGCACACAAACGTTTATGGATGTTCACCACGGTTTCTTTTTCTGCACACAAGAATTCAATAACAGCACGCTGCGTGTAACGTGAGTCGTATGTAGACGCCATTTTGACGCTGTACTACGGCTCTGCCATCTGCCAGAACGGTTCGAAACTTCACCGGCGCACAGAAAAAACATCAAATGTGAAGCACCAACAAAGACATTTGTCTATGTATATTAATGGCTTTTTTTTTTAATGTGGGGCTTTACTTATTGAACGACCCTTATACGAAAATAATGTGAAGTATTATTAGGACGAACATATTCTTTAAAGGCTCGAAAGACGCTCAGCTTTATGTCAATGATAAATAATTTGGAGTAGTTTAATAAGAGTGTACAATCACTTGCACATAACCTTACGGACATTATTATTTTCAGATGAAAGCAGCACGAAAAAACAGTGCAGCGTTACTGCCATGTACCTGACATCGCAGGGCCCGTAGCATGTGCTACATGGGTACATCATCTATCATCTACATACAGACATACTCCGCAATCCTCCATATGCTGCATGGCGGAGGGTTTTGTATTACTACTGGTCATTTCCTTCCCTGGTCCACTTGCAAACAGAGCGAGAGAGAAACGACTGTCTAAATGCCTCCATACGAGCACTAATTCCTCGTATCGTATCTTCGTGGTTCTTACGCCAAATGTACGTTGGCGGCAATAGAATCGTTCTGCAGTCAACTTCAAATGACTGTTCTCTAAATTTTCTTTGTAATGTTTCGCGAATCGACGTCGTCTTACCTCCAGGGATATCCATTTGAGTTCACGAAGCATCTCCATAATACTCGCGTGTTGACCGAACTTACCGGTAACAAATGTAGCCGCCCGCCACTGAATCGCTTCGATGTCTCCCATTAATCGGGCGTGTTCGGCATACCAAACACTCGAGCAATAGGTTGAAAAAGCTGAAAAAATTATTTTTGCAATGGAAACAAAACGTTTAAGGAGCCATGTCCTTATAACACGGGCTAAAAATGTGGACTGAAAGTTTGTCCATACCTTTTCTTATCATCCTGTAAAGACTTTCAGTGCTTCCTGATATGCGGAAATACAAATGACGAATAGAAAAGGTGGTAAATATACAATGACAGAAGTAGGAAGTGTTACACCAAGAACTCATTGACAGAATGGTGTCGAAGTGATGCTCCAGCATTACCATATCTGTGGGACGTGTTGATTAAGATTTCATCGTTATGGGCGCTTAATTCCAGTACAGAAAAATCCATTGCTATAGATGAAGATCGGTGTGAGTATATGATGGTTATAGGGTGTGTCTATCCTTACGGAAATTTTTCAGATAGAGATCGCAACACAGGATGCCAATAGGAAGTGAGCGTGTATCTTACTGGCATCTCTCGGGCATTCAGAAGGGTCATTTCGTTGACATGAGAGACGCGCGAGCATTGTACCGACTAATCATTGTAGTGAAATGACTGAAACATGAGTGGACTCAGAAAAAGGGTGTAACAAGAAGTGTAAGCATGGGTCCTTCCAGACAGACACAACTGGAGAAGATCGTGGGATTGCTTGACTGTCTCTGACAAGTATATGGATGAATGACAAATGCTGAAGTCTGAGCAATGGTTACAGGCAGAGTATCAATAAGGACAGACGAGAAGCTGGATTGAAATCTTGGGTTGCTACATGCTGTAATGACCTCCATGCCGACGGGACGTTAAACCACTAGGGTTGCTATACGTCGTTTACCGCAGCCATCGTAACACAGACAACAGAAACTTGCATCGTGTACAGCTAGAATCAGTTGGGACATGGACTACAATTCTGCAGTTTTCAGCAATGAGCCACGCTTCTGTTTGTAGTAATCAGATTGACGACAACGTGTGCGTTGATGAATTGGTGGAAGGCCACATGAACCAATGATTCTCGATAAACGTACCTCTTCAATTCCTGGAATGATAGTGTGCGGAGGTATTTGATATGACAAAATGATTGCGTTTATGGTTGACAGGAGGTTGAACTTTGGCCAGTATGTGGCAGAAACAGAACTGTAAAACTATCGTAGACTATCATAAGTAAGTCAGGTCTACGTTAGTTTTCCTAGTAGTCTTCGTCAGGTAAGGTCGTGAATGTGTTAACTTAACGTTAGGTGTGCTGCATACCTACCGGTAGTTACCTCATTTTGATCGATTTTTTTATGTATGCGGTAAGTATTAGATTCCTCTAAAACCCGGAATCGGTGCAACCTCTAGAATTTGAGTGAGGGTATGTAAAGGGCTGCGTGACTTATGAAACATTTTTGTCCTACATAGTTATCGTCCCACTTGTTACTTGTCGATATACAGTATTCGTAACTAAATTGAAATTGTAACTGTCTAATTCTAACTTCATTCACAAACTGTTGATTTGCAACGTGAAACAGGGGGAAATTTTGGCAAAAAAAAAAAAAACGTATTTGTCATATAGTGCTAGAAAACGCAATTTTCTGATAAAAACAAAAACGTATCAAATATCGCTTCACCGCTTCGTCGAGCTTATATACAACATGTTTCTGCTATTTATGACTTTCGCACTTATCTATAATATCAGGAAACAGTTGTCTTTGATCGTGATGAAGAACGTACTATTGAGTACAAGCTAACAAAAATAATTACATACATTTTTATGCTTATGCGTGTGAACTGCACATCCATAAATAGTAATGGCTTTGGTTATATAAAAGCTCAGAAATTAAGTGATCAATTAATTTTTATTACTTATAAAATGGAATTAAAATTTTGTGGTGATATGAAATAGACAAAGGGCTAACACTGAACGATGTGCGCTTCTGTTTAAGGACAAAACAAACAAAGCAACAAATAGAAGTAGCGAATGAAGGGTAGAGCCACGGGTCGTAACACATCTGAAAAGTAACGTCGACTGTTCAAATTGCCGTCAATGCGAACAAGAGATGACCGAGACGTGTAACCAATGGCACCCCATACCATCACGCCGAGTGATACGCCAGTATGGCGATGACGAATACACGCTTCCAATGTGCGTTCACCGCGATGTCGCCAAACACAGAACCTGGATTCATCTGAAAAAATTACGTTTTGCCATTGGCACACCCAGGTTCGCCGTTGAGTACACCATCGCAGGCGCTCCTGTCTGTGATGCAGCGTCAGGGGAAACCGCAGCCATGGTCTCCGAGCTGATAGTCCATGCTGCTGCAAACGTCGTCGAACTGTTCGTGCAGATGGTTGTTGTCTTGCAAACGTCCCCATCTGTTGACTCAAGGATCGAGACGCGGCTGCACGACCCGTTACAGCCATGCGGATAAGATGCCTGCCATCTCGACTGCTAGTGATACGAGGACGTTGGGATCCAGCATGGCGTTCCGTATTACCCTCCACCGTTTCCATATTCTGCCAACAGTCATTGGATCTCGACCAACGCGAGCAGCAGTGTCGCGATACGATACACCGCAATCACGATAGGCTACAATCCGACCTTTATCAAAGTCGGAAACGTGATGGTACACATTTCTCCTCCTTACACGAGGCATCACAACAACGTTTCACCAGGCAACGCCGGTCAACTGCTGTTTGTGTATGAGAAATTGGGTGGAATCTTTCCTCATGTCAGCACGTTGTAAGTGTCGCCACCGACGCCAACCTAGTGTGAATGCCGTGAAAAGCTAATCATTTGCATATCACAGCATCTTTTTTCTGTCGGTTAAATTTCGCGTCATTAGCACGTCATCTTCGTGGTCTAGCAATTTTAATGGCCAGTAGTGTACGTTATGTGACGAGCACCTCCAGAAGTTTTATATACACCAGACTTGTGATTCGTGGTGTAAGACCTCCCTTTTCCGCCAGTGTATTTTCGCCTCTTTATCTCATTTTTCGTGTAATATAATTTGCCCCTGTGCAGAGAGACGATGCAGGTGTGCCAGGGAGCAGGAGGTCCTTGGCGCCGTCGCCGAGGATGCGTGCCGGGCTGCGACGGAAGCCGGCGGCCGTGGCACGCTACGCTGCACCGCATTGTTCGCGACGCCCGGAACGGGAAGTCTGCGCGCCCGCGCCCGCTGTCTTACCGCACCCCACCCTGCGGCGTCTCCGCGCCCGCTGTTCACTAGTGTGTCCTGCCTCAGCCAGTGTGCCATACATTCGCTCTCTGCAATACCTTTCCGAAACCTGCGCTGCAGAATGTCTTATACAGAAGAGAAAGCCTAAAAATAGTAGGACTCTTAACTTATTAGGGTTGCCCAAAAAGTAATGCATCGCATTTTTTTTCTCAGTCGGAAACAGTGCTACGATTGCGAAACGTCACGTTTGCATTATTTGAAGTCTCCTGAATGAGCACGCCAAGTTTCCGTCACTTACGACAGACAGTGTAAATGCACTACACTTTCAAAATGGCGTCCGTAGGTGATGTACGTTACAAACAACGTACAGTCATTGAATTTATGATTACAGAGAAGGAAACTGTGGGGAGTATTCACAAACGCTTGTGCAAAGCCTATGGAGTATCTGATGTCGACAGAAATACAGCCGTCCGGAGTGGCCGAGCGGTTCTAGGCGCTACAGTCGGGATCCGCGCGACCGCTACGGTCGCAGTTTCGAATCCTACCTCGGGCATGGATGTGTGTGATGTCCTTAGGTTAGTTAGGTTTAAGTAGTTCTACGTTCTAGGGACCGATGACCTCAGAAGTTAAGTCCCATAGTGCTCAGAGCCATTTGAACCATTTGAACAGAAATACAGTTAGTCGCTGGGCATGGAGGGTGAGGTCATCAGACGGCGGTTCGACGGAGCTCTACAATGTGCAACGGTCGGGGAGACCATCCACGGCTGTCACGCCTGACATGTTGCAGCGACATTCTAGAGGGCAGATGCATTACGACTCGGCAGTTGGCGCTGCATCTCTCAGTCAGCAAAGGAAGTGCGTATGCAATTATCCGCACTCTTGGATATACAAAAGTGTGTGCAAGATGGATCCCGCGGTGTCTAACGGTAGATCACTAATCGTACAGAAAAAGTATTTGTCTTGATCTGTTGCATCGTTTCTAAGCTGAGGGGGAAGCCTTCTTGTCCCGGACTGTGACAGGTGATAAAACCTGGGTTCACCATTTAGAGCCGGAAACAAAACGGCAATCGATGGAATGGCGCCATTCCCACTCCCCACAGAAAATAGACAACTTCTTTCGCCGGTAAAGTCATGATCACCGTGTTCTGTGACTGTGACTGTGTGATTCTCATTGATGTGATTCCAAGATGATGATGTTTGGATTGTGGGGCGCTCAGCTGCGAGGTTATCAGCGTCCGTACAAATTCCCAACTTTTTCTCAGTCCAATTTTGCCACTTGCATGAATGATGATGAAATGATGAGGACAACACAGACACCCAGTCATCTCCAGGCAGGTGAAAATCCCTGACCCCGCTGGGAATCGAACCCGGGACCCCGTGCTGGGGAAGCGAGAGTGCGACCGCGAGAGCACGAGCTGCGGACTGATTCCAAGAGGCGGTACCATTAATTCAGAAGCATATGTCAACACATTAATAAAACTCAAGACGCGCTTCCGGCGTCTTCGGAGCCACAGCAACTCAGGTGATGTTTTGCTGCAACATGATAACGTTCGGCCCACCCAAGTCTGAGGACTGCTGAACACATCGCAAAACAAGATTGGACAATGTAACCCCATCCTGCCTACAGCCTTGACCTACCCCCCTCGGACTTCCACTTGTTTGGGCCATTTAAGGATGATATTCGTGGCAGACATTTTGAAGACGATGGGCAAGGTGATTCACACAGTGAAAACACTCCCTCCGCACCAGGACAAGGATTGGTACTGACAGAGCATACACGCCCTTGTTTCGAGCTGGAAGAAGGCCATAGAACCGGATGAAGATTACGCGGAAAAATAGGGTGTGTAGATAAAACACAATTTTTTCGTGTGTGTAATTCTCATTATGCTCAATAAAGTGCTGTTGAAGAAAAAATGCGGGGCATTACTTTCTGGGCAACTCTCGTATTACAGTAAGCAAAATTCCACTTCTCTCACAATGTCCTTCTTTAGTAAAGCTGTGTACACCTATAGCATGCAAAGAACTGTGAAGTGCATAGCGGTGGGTATCTGTGATTGTACCACTTATTACTGTTTCTGCCAGCCGCTGTGGCCGAGCAGTTCTCGGCGCTTCAGTCCGGAACCGCGCTGCTGCTACGGTCGCAGGTTCGAATCTTGCCTCCATGGATGTGTGTGATGTCCTTAGGTTAGTTAGGTTTAAGTAGTTCTAAGTCTAGGGGACTGATGACGTCAGATGTTAAGTCCCATAGTGCTTAGAGCCATTTGAACCATTACGGTTTCTTCCCGTACATTCACCTATGAAGCGAGGGAAGAGTGATTGTTTACATGTCTCAGTGCTACGAAGGTAGCGTAGTGCATTCCTTCTTACTCACTTAAAGCTTTTGGAAGGAGGCTTTCGTGGAATAAGCAGAATGGAATTTTCGCTCTGCATCTGAGTGTGCGTTGATATGAAACTTTCTGGCAGATTGAAACAGTGCAAAGCTCCCGAGTTCGAATCTCGGTCCGTCGGTCCGATACACAGTTTTAAACTGCCAGGAGGTTTCATGGAATAGTTTGCGTCCATCTTCAAGCGTCTACCAGTTCACCTTTTTCATCATCTCCATGATCCTTTCCCATGCCTCAAATAAAGCTCCCTACTTTGTATATACTGAATATTCTCTCTCAGTTTCACACACTTGACATGACTTGACACTACTCTCGTTCGTGGACTCACTGCAGTTTCACCGTATGCTATCAATGAACCGATGTTTGTCACCTGCATTACCTGCGACTGAGCTTATGCAATCGTTCCATTTCATATCCCTACAAATTGTTACACAATGGTATTTTTGTGAGTTTAGTGATTCCAACTGTGATTTTCTGATAGTGTAAGCATAGGACACGGCGGTTTTTCGTATTGTGAAGCACACAATTTTAGATTTCCGAATAATTGAAGCAATTTTGAAATTTTACACCATTTTTAACAGTTGTTGTCGTGGTCTATTGCTAAAGTGCGTGGATGATAACCTAGTGATCCCGGGATCGAATCACGGTTGCACCACGGAAATGGTCAGTGTGCATTTAACCTAAGGCTCCTTTCACCGGTTGGATAACTATGGTAGGTTAGGCACACGGAAGCCCACGAAGCGGCGTCCATTTCAAAGACATGCACACTGTGATTTAGCTAGATCACATTATTATTATTACCACTTTTAAATTTTTTCAAGATATAGCTGCAGTTTGTACAGCTGCTTTCAGATAGTACTCCACTACAGTTAACTGAACTCTCTGCAAAAAATCTGAGGAAACTGTTAATATTGCCTTTCTGGTTGTTAATGTACAACACAAACAGCTAGATCCCCATCACGGGCTCCTTGAGCATGTCTGAAGTTGCTTCTGCTTCTGTTGACGAATCTCCATCCAGGATATGTTGAATCCTGTCTAACAAAAAATCCTGAATTCAGTCACAGATTTTGCTTAGTACCTCTAAGGTATTACTTTCATTAATGTGCGTTGGTGTGATACTGAGTCAAATGCTTTTTGAAAGTCCAGAAATAGTGCCTCTGCCGCCATGCCTTGATCCATGTTGTCACGTATTTTCTTAACGTGGAAAAGAAGCAGCTTAGCATCAAGACTCCATAAATTGGGCATGCCACACATAATGCCGCACCACCTGTCCAAAACCAAAAGCTCCACCCACGACGTCATATTGCATGTCCAGTACTGCTCAGCATTACGCATCATCTCGCTTCGTCTGAAGCCGTCGAGGCGCTCTGGCATTTGCTTCCACGTGCTCGGTTCGCTTCACACAGCCTCCGAGTTTGGATTGAGTAGAGGCAGTCTTAGTCAACGTCGCACTTCCCACAAACGTCAGTGTATGAGTAAATGGCTTGTTCATGAAATGAGTCACAAAATCTTTTTTTCCCTAGGTTATGAAAGATAAGGTTAGAAAAGTAATTTCGATAGAAACGCATATAATTGCTAATTTTTGGAAGACTGTACGTCATGATGCGTTCAACGCTGTGAGCATGGGCTGTTGACGCTAAGTTTCCTGATGCTATGGTCCAAGTAATATTGGAGGATGGCTGCTTATCCACTGCCATTCGTCTGTTCTTATTCTTGTTAAAATGGCTAAAGACGAGGAGTAATCCTCCTAAATTGATAGAACTATTAGTAAAGGACATTGTGGCACAGGCGGAACTTTCTTCGTTGTCTTTAATAATTGCAGTGGAACTACTTTACGCCGGGGATAAGTTTTTCTGATTTATTTTTACAACAATATTAATGTGCAATTTAAGTACGAAACAGGTTAATAATGAAGCATTTTGATGGCTTATGCTGAAACCACATGTGATTTATGCCAGTTAGGTCTAACGAAGGACACCAAGTGCGTACGAAGAAGGCCAGATTAATTCATCAAAGCCTTGTTTGCTTCGGGGAGAGCGTACTAGAAATGCTGAAAACTCTGAAATGACGGACACTCGATGAAAGAAGGGTTATACCGTGCGGAAACCTGCTCAGAATTAAACCAAAGTATGCCTACCTGTTTCCAGGGTTTAATCCACGAAACTTTTTAACCCCTTTTGTTTCATACCCGAAGACACTGAATACTAAATTGGACTAAAATTTGACACAGGTACACATAACTAAGTACTTATTCTTCCCACGCTCCATTGGAACTGAACAAGAAGGAATCTTAACATATGCACAATAAAAAATATCCACTATAGTTCAATGTATAGTGATTAGCACCGCGTGAATGCAGTTGTAGAAAAAGCAAGAGTAATTCTAAGCTGGTAGTCGGCAATAGCGAATTTCTGTTTCTGATCTAGATATCCTTGTTGATGAAACCTCGTGACTGTTTCAAACTACGTTCCTGATCCACAGTCTACCCCGTATCGTTTCCTTTCAAGAACAGCACTTGACACTTTTGTTGCCCCACATTTTCTAAAGAACTGCCTGGAGCAGTCACAGATACATGATCGAGCCTCAGTCTGCCAGCCAGCTCCTTTACGACAATGCACACATCGCTGCAACAATAGTCATCTCACTGCAGATACTGATCTGAGTCTTTCAGCATCTTCAATACTAACTTTAGATGGATGCTGTAACAGCTCTTAACAGCTTATGATACTTAGATATTCCCGAAATAAATTTCGAAGAAAGTGGTAATCGGTCTATTTCTCCATCCCTCGATAGATCAGAAACAACTTTTTGATTCATTCTTTCCTTGACTGAAACATTTATTCATTGTTTTCTGATAACTTAACACCCGAGCATATCAAAACTACGTTATAAACCAGGACTCGAATCCGGATGTATGTGTTCGTAGCACTTAAGAAAAAAAATTGTAAAGTATATTTTCATAAAATAGATGCGGAAGGCATTCCTGTTCTTAAGAGAGGAGAAAGTCGTCTAATTCCTATACCCGAATGATGTCTAGTAGATCGTACCCCTAACACAATAAAATGAAAAATGATAGTCTCTTTTCCAGCAAGTGTGCAGCGACATAGACACTGTTGTAGCAGGACACAGCGAGTTTGCAACTAAGTCAGTGTGTCAAGCTTCAGTCTCATAAATATTGTCAATGCTCTGAAAAGCGGTAACGACATCTTCAATTGGTACACAGTTCCACTACGCAGTGAATCGATGTTGAACCCTAATCTTCCTTCCTTCCTTTCTACGCGGTGAACTGCGTTATTGGCCAGTCTCGTAACGTAGTTGTACCAGTTCGATTCCCTCTGGCGGTAGCCCCGTGTTATTAGGCGATTCCACGAAGCGAGCCGGCAATTCCGTTTTCCTGAATGGCAATTATGAGCGGCGCTGTAAGAAGACCGCACCAGCAATGGTCCCTAAACAGCGGCACTAGCGGCGGGAGCCCAGTCCAGTGCTCTTATTGCGGTGGAGGCGGAGGAGCCGCCTTATACGGCCGCCGAAGGCCGGGAAGCGCGGCTGCCCGCCGCCGGCTGGCGATCCGTCAAACACCGCGGCCTCTTAGTCACCGCGTGCCAAATTGCAGCTTCCTGAATTATGCAGACCATCATCTGTCACGCCCACAGCCGGCTCTTCTTATTGCCTGTCAGCGTTCTTACGCAACCGAAAAAGGCTTCCCTGGGGGAAAAACAGTCGCGTAGCACCTGGAAAAAAGCCGACCGGGTGACGCAAAAAAAAAAGTAGGACAGCAGACGATCGGTCGAGCACTATTGCAACAGCAGCACCGGAGCACGCCGGTGCACGCCTTCCCCGCGACTGACGTAATTGTTTTTCAGATCGCTGCTGATAATACGAAAAAAGTAAAGTAAGTTGTCGGGCTTAACCGGAACAGCTAGAAGTAGGCAGTGACTGCTTAAACACTAGGCACTTTATAATTTACGACGGTGATCTTTCTCGGGAGTGTGGGAGCCGTTCCGCCTACGTTTTCTCCATAGCGCTAAGCCGTTTACGCATATCGTAATGTATAAGTCTCAAAGCCACAAGCTGGGGCAATCTAAACGAATATCTCTCTCTTAGAAGTTCGTATCTCATACTACTCATTTCTGTATCCTACCTCACGATTAAATTTGAATTTTATACTGTCACTCTTGTTGTTATTACCATCACAGTTATTGTTATTCTTGTTTGTAATAGTATTAGTTCTGCTGTAATTGTTACTTCATAGTCTGCACTGTTTTTCAAAATGGCCTTAATTATATGTAAACAATTTCTAACGATATTACTATTATAATTGTTTATCAAACTGAGATGCAGAATGTGTTACATGTTTAAAACCCGTGTTCAATCTAAGATAGGACCAGATGGCGGTGGAGACGACGACAAATATAGAAAAATTTCCTGTTTGCTCCGATGACTGCAGCTTGCTTTAAATGTGGGTAAATGTAAGTTTATACGTCTGCAAATGTTCAAATGTGTGTGAAATCTTATGGGACTTAACTACTAAGATCATCAGTCCCTAAGCTTACACACTACTTAACCTAAATTATCCTAAGGACAAACACACACACACCCATACCCGAGGGAGGACTCGAACCTCCGCCGGGACCAGCCGCACAGTCCATGATTGCAGCGCCCCTTAGACCGCTCGGCTAATCCCGCACGGCTATACGTCTGCCTAGAAGAAACTTTACTGCAGTCGCAGAATAAGGTACTAGTGATACGCCGCTTAACTCAGTCACAGCGATTAAATACCTAGGCGTAATGTTTAAAAATAACATGTGCTGCAACGACCACACACGTAAGGACAACATTGAAGAAGACCGACATCTGGGCGTAACGTTCAAAAATAACACGAGCTGCAACGACCACACGCGTAAGGACAACATTGAAGAAGACCGACATGTAGGCGTAACGTTCAAAAATAACATCTGCTGCAACGACCAAACACGTAAGGACATCGTTAAAGAAGACCGACATCTAGGCGTAACGTTCAGATATAACATGTGCTGCAACGAACATACACGTAAGGACAACACTGCAGAAGACCGACGGGTCAAATCAACGTCCAGCCATCCAGGTTTGGGTTTTCTGTGATGTCCCTAAATCGATTAAGGCAAATGTCGAGATGGTTCCTGTGAAAGGGCTTGGCCGATTTTCTTCCCCAAACAGAGCTTGTGCTCCGTCTGTAATGACCACTTTGCCGATACACCGTTAAATACTAATCTCCCTTTGCAGAGAAAACAAATGGCGACTTCGGTTTAGTGGGAGAATTATGCGAACTTCAGCGCACCAATGATGGAGTCCGCGTACATAACGCTTTTGCGACCAACTGTTGGGTCATGGCATCTCAACTAGCTCGAATTAATGGTAAAGATCGAAGCAATTCAAAGATGTGTTGCTAGTTTCGTCATTCGTTGTTTCGATCTGTGTACGAGTGCCATGGTAACGCACGTTGAACACAATTGGGCATCTTTGTAGGGCAGATGACATCCTTTCAGGCAAATATTATTGACAAAGTCATTTGTGATTGCAGAACGATTCGGCTGCCTCTTTCGCACGTCTCGCGAAGGCCCTAAAAACGAGAAAACAGAAATTAGAGCTCGTATAGAAGCATATGGACCATTTATTCCCTAGCTCCATTTACGATTGGAACAGGAAGTAGAACGTGACAGGCATTGGTATAGAGTACCTTCTGCAAATGCACAGTACAATGGCATGCCCGCAAATGCACACAGCATTGGCTTATGGAGTAAGTGTATTTTTCTAAGCTATCATCATCATCATCATTATACTGACGTTATTGTCATCCACTTCTCGTATGGCCGATCCACTAACCTTTGTCCTCGACATATGACATTTACACTACTGGCCATTAAAATTGCTACACCAAGAAGAAATGCATATGATAAACGGGTATTCATTGGACAAATATATTATACTAGAAATGACATGTGATTACATTTTCACGCAATTTCGGTGCATAGATCCTGAGAAATTAGTACGATAACGGCCTTGATAGGCCTGGGCATTGCGTCAAACAGAGCTTGGATGGCGTGTACAGGTACAGCTGCTCATGCAGCTTCAACATGATACCACAGTTCATCAAGAGTAGTGACTGGCGTACTGTGACGAGCCAGTTGCTCGGCCACCATTGACCAGATCTAAATCTACATCTACATCTACATAACTACTCTGCAATTCACATTTAAGTGCTTGGCAGAGGGTTCACCGAACCACAATCATACTATCTCTCTACCATTCCACTCCCGACCGTCTATACGAGCTCTGATTTCTATTATTTTATTTTGATGATCATTCCTACCTATGTAGGTTGGGCTCAACAAATATTTTATCATTCGGAACAGAAAGTTGGTGACTGAAATTTCGTATATAGATCTCGCCGCGACGAAAAAACGTCTTTGCTTTAATGACTTCCATCCCAACTCGCGTATCATATCTGCCACACTCTCTCCCCTATTACGTGATAATACGAAACGAGCTGCCCTTTTTTGCTCCCTTTCGATGTCCTCCGTCAATCCCACCTGGTAAGGATCGCACACCGCGCAGCAATATTCTAACAGAGGACGAACAAGTGTAGTGTAAGCTGTCTCTTTAGTGGAGTTGTTGCAACTTCTAAGTGACCTGCCAATAAAACGCAACCTTTGGCTCGCCTTCCCCACAATATTATCTATGTGGTCGTTCCAACTGAAGTTGTTCGTTATTTTAACACCCAGATACTTAGTTGAATTGACAGCCTTGAGAACTGTACTATTTATCGAGTAATCGAATTCCAACGGATTTCTTTTGGAACTCATGTGGATCACCTCACACTTTTCGTCATTTAGCGTCAACTGCCACGTGCCACACCATACAGCAATCTTTCCTAAATCGCTTTGCAGCTGATACTGGTCTTAGGATGACCTTACTAGACGGTAAATTACAGCATCATCTGCGAACAACCTAAGAGAACTGCTCAGATTGTCACCCAGGTCATTTATATAGAGCAGGAACAGCAGAGGTCCCAGGACGCTTCCCTGGGGAACACCTGATATCACTTCAGTTTTACTCGATGATTTGCCGTTATTACTACGAACTGCGACCTTCCTGACAGAAAATCACGAAGCCAGTCGCACAACTGAAACGATACCCCATAGGCCCGCAGCTTGACTAGAAGTCGCTTGTGAGGAACGGTGTCAAAAGCTTTCCGGAAATCTAGAAATACGGAATCAACTTGAGATGTCGATAGCGGCCATTTCTTCGTGCGTTGCACAAGAACGATGTTTTCTGAAACCATGCTGATTACGTATCAATAGATCGTTCCCTTCGAGGTGATTCATAACATTTGAATACAGTATATGCTCCAAAACCCTACTGCAAACCGACGTCAATGATATAGGTCTGTAGTTCAATGGATTACTCCTAATACCCTTCTTAAACACTGGTGCGACCTGCGCAATTTTCCAATCTGTAGGTACAGATCTATCGGTGAGCGAGCAGTTGTATATGATTGCTAACAAGGGAACCTCCCCATCACACCCCCCTCAGATTTAGTTATAACTTGGCACAGTGGATAGGCCTTGATAAACTGAACACAGATCAATTGAGAAAACAGGAAGAAGTTGTGTGGAACTGTGAAAAAATAAGCAAAATATACAAACTGGTCATCAGTCTTGGCCACATAGGCAACATAAAGGAGAATGTGAGCTCAGGAGCGCCGTGGTCCCGTGGTAGAGTGAGCAGCTGCAGAAGGAGTGGTCCTTGGTTCATGTCTTCCCACGAGCGAAAATTTTACATTCTTTATTTTTGCATAGTTATTATCTGCCCGTTCGTTCATTGACGTCTCTGTTCACTGTAATAAGTTTAGTGTCCGTGTTTTGCGACCGCATCGCAAAACCGTGCGATTAGTAGACGAAAGGACGTGCCTCTCCAATCGGAACCGAAAACATTTGATCGCAAGGTCATAGGTCAACCGATTCCTCCACAGGAAAACACATCTGATATATTCTATACGACACTGGTGACGGCATGTGCGTCATATGACAGGAATATGTTGTCGACCCACCTAACTTGTACACTTGGCGAAAGGGTAAAAAGATTCTTCTATCTTGCCCGAGGGACCGATGACACCAGTAATTTGGTCACATAAGACTTTACCACAAATTTCCAATTTTTTTTTTCATGTCTGGTCATAGTGAAATGGTGCCAGACAGTTTCACCAAGGCGTGAATTATCCTGATCCACCGTACAATCCAGATCCTACACAATGCGATTTTAATCTTTTCGGCAAGCTCAAAAAATAAAAAAAATATGCTTTGGTGAGGGGAGTGGTGTGGAGCGGGGGGGGGGGGGGGGGGCGGTAAGAGATTTTTCAACGATGAGAACGGTAACACAGAAGTTCTCGAAGCGTAGAAGCGTACTACTATCCTAGAAAAATTGAATGACTGGTGGAACGTTCCGATTGTTGCTCGCAGAGCCTTAGTGTCTATGTTGAAAATTAGTGTCATGTTTCTGTGTCGAGGGGCATGAAAGAGAAGCAGTTGTTGAGAAGGGAGTGAGACAGGATTATAGCTGATCCCCGATGTTATTCAATCTGTACAGCGACAAATCAGTAAAGGGAACAAAGGAAAAATTGTGGAGTACGAATTAAAGTCCAAGGAAAAGAAATAAGAACTTTAAGGTTTCCCGTCGACACTGTAATTCTGTCATAGACAACAAATGACTTGGAAGAGTAGTTGAACGGAATGGATAGTGTCTTGAAAGGAGGATATAAATGAAAATCAACAAAACCAAAACAACGATAATTGAATATAGTCGAATTAAATCAGGTGGTGACGGAATTAGATTAGAAAACGAGACACTTAAAGTAGTAGATGAGTTTTTCTATTTGGGCAGCAAAATAACTGATGATGGCCGAAGTAGAAAGGATATAAAATGTAGACGGGCATTCGCAAGAAAAGCGTTTCTTAAATACAGAAATTTGTGGTCTCAAGTATAGAATTAGGTATAATGAAGGCTTCTCTGAAAGTATTTGTATGGAGTATAGCCACGTATGCAAGTGAAACATGGACGATAAACAGTTTAGACAAGAAGAGAATTGAAGCTTTTGAAATATGGTGCTGCAGAAAATTGCTGAAGTTTAGATGTGTAGAACACGCAACTAATGAAGAGGTGCTGAATGGAATTGGGGAGAAAAGATATTTGTGGCACAGCTTGATCAAAAGTAGGGATCTGTTGATACTGGGTTACAGTTACTGAACTATATGAAAAAAACGTAAATTAGTTACAAAATACTGTGTGCACACAATTTATTCAACATATAAACGTCACTACAGATATTCGGATTTAGGTTACATGTTCGATATGCCTGCCACCATTGGCGATGATGTGGCGCAGACGAATAGCGAAATTCTGCATGACCCGCTGAAGTGTCAGAACATCGATGTTGCCGATGACCTGAATGGCTGCTTTCAGCTCAGCAATGGTTTTGAGGTTGTTGCTGTACACCTTGTCTTTAATAAAGCTTCACAAAAACGAGATCCTGAGAATATGGCGTCCAATCGAGGCCCATGCCAGTGGCCTCTGGGTACCCTAGAGCCAGAATGCGGTTTCCAAAGTGTTCCTCCAGGACATCAAACATTCTCCTGCTTCGATGGGGTCGAGATCGGTCACACATCAACCACACATGTCTAAATCAGGGTCCCTTTATGTAATGGAGATCTTCATGTACCGGTCAGTAATCACCGTGCCATCAACTAAGACCGCACTGATTATTCCGTGGCTGGACGTTGCACACTACACAGTCACACGTTGAGGGTGAAGAGACTTCTCGATCGCAAAATGCGGATTCTCAGACCCTCAAACGAGCCAGTTTTGGTTATTGACGGACCCATCCAAATGAAAGTGGGCTTCGTCGCTAAGGCGCATGTGCACACTAATTCCCATAATTCCCTGCGACCAACCTTGCAGTTTGGACATCCTAACACAAACCGTTCAGAAGTTATGACGATTTTATTTCATATATTTCAATAATTGTGACCCTGTAGGACACATTCTGAGACATCAAGGGATCAATTTAATATTGGAGTGGAGTGTGGGGTGTGAAAAGTGTAGAGGGAGACCAAGAGGTGAATACAGTAGGCAGATTCAGGAGGATGTAGATGGCAGTAGATATTCGAAGATGGAGAGGCTTGCACAGTGTAGAGTAGCAAGTACAGCTGCACCAAACCACTCTTCGGACTGAAGACCACCACGACAGCCATAACATCTGTGTCACTTTCAAGTGTAATACAGAACTGAATAAAAATTACTTGACCTGACACGGTTATCTGTAACTTATTTTTCGAAGTATCCTCGTGTAGTATAACATTGTTCCTTTCCTTTTATCTTCCTTTCGACATCAAAGATAAAAATGTATTAGTCCATGTTTTCTGTTTCTCGCTATATATGTTCTTTAACTGCCATGAAAGGAATTATTATTCTTCATTGCCTGCTCTTGTCTCGTCATACATTCATTAGCATGTCCTTAGAATATTTCTATGTGCGTAGAACTGTAATTTTCCTTACAACTTTAAAACAGTGTAAGTATTATACGAGAGGGATGAGCACTGAGATGTATCGCGAGGTCGAAATGTGAAATGGTAATAAAGGTGTCTCGAGAGAAGTACTGAAACCGATTATTGTTGTGAGTGGGCGAGGGAAACACGTGTTTTTAGTAGAACCTTAGACTTTTTTACGGCGTATAGCGCGGTAGTTACTCGGAGAAGGATAGGCTTGCACAGGAAAGAGTAGCACATAGATCTGCATTAGACAAGTCTTTGGACTGAAGACGACGATAACGCAATGCGGACTGTGAACTTAATGGATATCTAGATCAGAATGATTTTCCTCGTAAACTATTGCATCAAAAAATAATAATATGAAAGCCACAAAATGGGAACTGTGGAGATACAGGTTTATTAAGTTTCCTGCTTTCGATGCACAATGCGGACTGTGAAGTTAAAGTACGAATAAGCTTCTTGTCGTGGACTAACAATCCAGAAAGTGATTGAAAAGCTACGACGAGCGGTCAGGACAGTAACACGTTTACCAGTTGGACCTTTCCTGACGCTTAGCGCTTGCTGTGAACTATAAATATAAATGAAGAACTCGTTTGCTCTGCATTGCCAAATACAGATATTTCAATCAACGAAATGATCGTAAATAACTTACTTACAACTGCCTCGTTATACACGTGTTCATTTTCCAGAGGACAATTACAACGGAAATTCTTAATAAAGATTACACTTCTGGTTTACGAGCCGCCAACATCGGATGACGACACGCCGTTTCCAACAGCTGAGCGTTTCTTCATTGGACATTATTACTAAAAGAAAGCTCTTCTCTTGTAAATCCGTTTCAAAAAGTTTTATGTAGTAAACATATAATTTTTTGCTGAAGTTACTAAATGGTTCAAATGGCTCTGAGCACTATGGGACTTAACTTCTGAGGTCATCAGTCCCCTAGAACTTAGAACTACTTAAACCTAACTAACCTAAGGACATCACACACATCCATGCTCGAGGCAGGATTCGAACCTGCGACCGTAGCAGTCTCGCGGTTCCGGATTGAAGCGCCTAGAACCGCACGGCCACCATGGCCGGCTGCTGAAGTTACTCTGACGACTACTCATTGTTGTTGCCTGTCTCACGTAACTAAAAACCCAGACATTTTAAATCATGCTTTCAGTAGTTCCAAAAAGTAAAACCTTAACCAACACATATTATTAATGCTTTTTCACAGAAAAATATTATACATTTTCGAATTCTTTCTCTGTTGACATTACTTTTTCTTACAGCATTTTTATGTGATCTACACTATGTATTCATCTGTCGCGATACCAGATCTGTTATTTTACGTCTTCTTCATCTTTTACTACATATAAATGTAAATTTGCAGTGTTTTCGAGTCTTACTCCTTTCATCTGCGTGTTTAACCATATTGCATGTCGAATTCCGTGTTGTTTATGCAGTGTAATAGTAAAATATGTGCTTCGTGTAATGTTCCGGTATGAAGCCAATCGATTATGTCCAATCGGGAAAGAGTAAGTGGATTTTCAATGGTGAAGCATTTATACTGCCTTAAAACATGTTGGCTAGCATTCGTTTACATTTCAGAATTCACCATACTATAATATGTCAAAGACTTTGTGGGATTTTACGTACCTGTTTTTTGAATGTTAGTAATTGTTTCAGAGTGACTGTAATATTCGGGAAATTCTGCCAATAGTCAGTTATATGTTTTGTTATTCCAAGAGTACGTACTAGAAATCTTACACTCATATCATTAGAAACGTATCATGTTTCCTCCAGTTGCTTTCTGTTCAAGCTCCTACTTGAAAGATTAATTATTATTTTCAATTTCTTTATACTAACTCGGTCATTTCTGATAGAACTAGTATTAGGGGGCTTCTCTTCCGTCGTCATAGGAAAGCTTTGACTATTGCGATTCGCTGGGAGTGTGTTATTCGGACTCCACAGCGCGGTGACGATTTGTAGTAGGTTAACTGCAGGATCGGACTAGTTGACAAATAATGTGCATTTTTATTTCCATCTGGCACTTGCATAGAGAAATGTTGTTGAGGTGGAATGTTGTTCCACAGCTTCAACAACTGCCACATGTTAAGCTCTTCCTCTGATTCACCCTCGCGGGAAGGTGACACCCTGTATTCTACTGTTTACGACGAGCATAAACGTGTAACAGTCTCTACTTCACTATGTTTCCGTTTTCTAAAAGGCTAGGTCGACATGACAGACATGGTAGAAACGACACAATTCTGAAAAATAAACCAATTTTACCCTAACGCCATGTCCGTACAATAATAATTTCCGAGGAGTTACAGGATCATTAGCTTCAATTGGGACTCATTAACTTAGAGAGCTATTCTGTCGTTAACTGTGCCAGCTTCGGCGTGATCGATGTTCGTGCTTCTGAACTTCGTCAAGATTGCCTCCATTCTGGCAGCCAACTTATTTTTATTCTTCTTTTGTTCTTTTCCTTCTTATTCTTGCAAAACGTATTACCAGAACTTGAGAGAACGTAAAGGTGAAAAAAACTGCGGTAGAACAGATGGACACATGAACTTCATTCAGTTCGGTCAAAGAGACCTGAACAGAATAAAAGTACAGTTGGTGTTCATCGTCATGTTGTCGACGAAGTCTTTACGAGGCCGACTCATAACAGACAGAGGCAAGTTGCGCAACACTACCTGTTTACTAATGTAAGTCTTGATGCACGCACTCATATTACAGAATTTCTTTTCAAAAGCTCCGTCAAGGGATGGCAAATCACGTGAGAAAAAGTACAGAAAATGAGTGAAGCGTATAGACTACACGGAGAATCTGACCTATACGTCTCACTTTCGTATGCGATCGCTGTGATGACCGACAGTCTTACTACTCCATCATTAATGCAGCGGCCTAGAAATGGCTAGCTGTTCGATTTCTCGGAAATTGTAAGGCTGCGGCCCTGACCCATTAAGTAAAGACGTCTGTTTTGAGTACTCTGTCAAAACCAAATGCTACAATAATGGGCCTGTCTTCTAAAAATCTTAGCCTACCGTTTATCGTTGAGAGAAAAATAAGAGATTAAATTAAAACTAACGTGAGCTTATTCGTATCTACTAAGCAACATCTTATGTTGGCTGCTAAACGGCAAAGAAAAGCACCTTACGGTAAAAGCTATTGCACTCAGCCAAGTCAAGGCAGATACTTTTAAAAGTAAAATAAACATCAATTGATTTATTACTAGTATATGACCATAACAGTTTTAATTACAATAAAAAATGTAATAAGTAATAACAGAACTCGCGGAATAGCAATAATATTGATACAAATTTACCCATGTTCAATTGGGAGTGCTCTAGGTTAATTAATAACGGGAATAAATTCCTTATATTTGTGTACGATTATCATCAGTCTTTCGGAATAATACCGTTTACATCGCTCAATACGTTATTCTCAAAATGCTCTAAGCTGTTACCAGTACTGGAATTACATTGAAAAAGTTGTATTCAGTAGCTCAGGTGTACATAGTTCTTTTCACCAGAGTCTGCCTAGGACAATTTGCGAAATCCACTGTTAATCGTGGTACATCACCCCCGTAGAGGTCTCAGTAGCAGCGACCAACGGCAGGTGGCTTCGATGGAACTTCAATGGGGAGTGAACAAGGCGATCCCATCTGTCTAGAAACAAAGCGCGCAAAACAAGAAACAGTGGCCTGGTTCCTCCAAGCTTAGCCTTTTTGGCAGAGCTGATGGTGCCATAACAATTTCTGAAACTAATGCTTGAATTAGTTAATGCTCCAACACTTCGATTAATGAAAGATACGTTCATCTGTCTTCTGTCACGTGCTTCAGTCAGTTTCACGATATGTGTTCCGTAACATAGTTGACAGTCTTATTCATACACCTTAATTTGTCTTTCTCTAATTCCAACGGATGATTTTCATACCAAAGTACTACTCAGCGAATTAAAATTGAGCGGTCACCTTGATGCTATTCGAGAAAAGTGGGTTACGTGACACACCGAGTTTCGCCCTCCCGCTAACCCACACCCATATCCACTCTAACACAGTTCTAGATTGTAGAAGCAGTGTAGTTCCATAGCAGGTGCTATATAACTGTTTTTGACTTTCCACAATCTAATAATATTGTAAATAAAGTTATGAAAAGCTTTCTTAGTTTAAAATAGGCTGAAAACGGAAAAAGCTATAAAATATTAATATTTATTGCCATCGCCCATTGATCTCTTCGCTATTTTAGCATGCAGTGTAGGAGTGAACAGTACCCATTGTACAAGAAAATTTAATGTTAGCGTAAAACAACGTATTTTTTGTCTCAGTACTTAAGTCTGTATGCGGCTCGATCTTGTGTAATGAGATTTTCGTGTGAGTTGGTTGCTATTTCTCAATCTTATTAAGAGGTTCTACGTATATTCCAAATCTGAATACCCACCAGTTGTCATCGTAGAAATTAGAGTGAGAGAGTTTTAAATAATTAATTGCCACTAGTTCTCTACAAACTCTTACCGGCTAAGCCCATTTAATATTCGATATAAGTACTCGATTTCCTGCGTCTAATCCTGCTTTTATGTCTTTGATGGTCGTCGACGTACGATTCACTGTAATTTAATATGAAGTAACAGTTTTGCTTTGAAAGGTAGTATCTAAAGACAACATCAGAGCCAAGGTCAGTGCCCCCGGTATAAAGGCGGCGGGTCGTTAGCTGGGTCCACTCCTGTCATAGCTCCGTCCCTTTTTGTGACTCTGAAATCGAGGACGCACAAAGCGTCAGCTTATCTCACTACACGGAAACGTACAGGAAACGTCTGTTTTGCTTCGTTACTCCAATTTACAGGTAAGATCACAGGAAGCCAACGCAGCACTTTCCTTGTGTTGTTCACCGTCTTCCTGCTCCTAAATAACTAAAAAACATACCGTGGCCGCCACTTTAAAAAAATTGTCATACAACAGTTTAACTGATTTATATAGAGACATGCTAAGGGAACAAGCTAAGGCATACCCTCTGCAGTCAACTGAAATACAATTTCTACATCCATACTTGTGCTCCGCAAGCCACGTTACGGTGTGTGGCAGAGAGAACACAACATGTTGTTACACTCTCTTTCTCCCCCTCCCCCCCCCCTTTATTCAACTTCGATTACGATGGCATGTGACAAGAAAGACTGCTGATATCCCGCAGTATGGGTCCGAATTTCCCCCATGACGATCACACGTGGTGTATGCTATGAAAAATGGTATGTTTCTCGGTTCATTTTGGGATGTGCGCTCTCGGAATTTTTTCAGTTAAAGATTACTTAGAGGACTCAGAGTGGTGGTTAACAATATCACATTACATTAGATGACTACAATAGGTACCAATACCTGCAGCACTTGATAGTAATGTGTTGTCATTTTCCTGAGGTCAACATCTCAGCCGTCGTGGGGTGATGCTGACTCAGTTTTTCAGACGAACTGAGGGGAGGACATGAAGACGTGTACGGGGCATAGTTGCACATTTGCAAGCCATCTGTCAGACTGAGCGTGTCACTGCATAGAGAAGGGTTCAGTTTGTTTGCGGGAACATGACGGCTACGCAACAAGAGAAATCAATTCTTGTGTTTTAATTTGCACGAAGTCAGTGCATTGTTCAGGTGCCACGTTCATTCCGCCGTCGCTTCAGAAAGAAGCCGCACCTCCACAAACAGACTTATTACTGACATAAAATATTCTTGTAAGTTGTTTGCATATGCAAAGAGAAGAGTACAAGTCGGCCACGCACGCCTGATGAAAATGTCGACAAGTCCGCAAGACGGGAAGGTAAGGAACTTCAAGTTCCTCAGACAAAGGTGTGGCGTGTTCTGAAACGACGCCTGCATATGAAACCTTCCAAGTTGCAGCTACTGCAGCGATTGCGTCCCGGTGACCGAAACAGAAAATATGAGTTTTGCAGTTCAGTTCCCCAGGATATGGCAGAGAACACTTTTTCCGAACTACTCATCTTTTCGGACGAATCGACGTTTGAGCTATCGGGTAAAGCAAACCCCTGTAATGGAAGAATTTGGTGATCACAAAATCCTGGCGTCGTCGTCGAACATGAAAGAGATTCACCGAAGCTGAATGTGTTTTGTGCCGTTGCCGTTCAGAAAGTTCACGGAGCCTTCTTTCCTGCGGAGGAAACTGTGACAGTAATGCCATACCCGGACATACTGCAAAATTGATTATTTCCTCTACTTCACTAAGATCCCATAGATTTCATTTTTATGCATGATCGCGAGCCCGCCTCATTTTCACTTTGAGTTGCAGCATGATCCTAACAACACCATATCACAACGTTGGATTCGAAGACATAGAGAACAAGATCTTGTTCATTGTTTTCGACTTCCCATGTCACCGTTGCCTACACTTTTTTTTCTGTGGGGGTGTATAAAAGACAGAGTCGTTCTCCTACCTATGGCAGTTACACTTCACGATCTGTGAAATCGAATTGTTTAACCTGTCGGTTCCTGTGTGAAATGAAATGAACTACAGTTTCGATGTTCCTTGAACAACGTGTGGTGTTCAAGTTGAGTGTATGGTATAGTGTCTGTGTTAACATAAAATTTTGAACCTTCCTCTCTCCAGTGACACGCACAATCGTTTCTATTTTTCATAGTTTGTAAGAAACAACTGAAACCCGTTCCTTGTTTTTAAATCATCGTGTATTTATATGACAGTTCCTTTTTAATCTCTCTAGACAGAAACTCGCAGATACTTAGAGGTTTTGACTGATTCCAGTGGCTGTTCGGTGATCGCATAGTGGGACGGATCTTTTTTGTCCATTAACACGCGTTTCATTACGTTTGTATTTGTTTTAAGTCTGGTGCCAATCTTAGGATCAGACGCTGATCATCTGCAAGTCTCTCTCTATTTCGTAAACAATTTTTAGTCACATCACCCCAGATACACCACTGTGTCATCTGCAAACAGCCTCATGGGCTGTTTGACTATTGTGGGCACAAACGAAAGGGGCGACAATAAAGCAAATGAATTAAGCAATTAATGCTGGTAAAATGGTTCAAATGGCTCTGAGCACTATGGGACTTAACATCTGAGGTCATCAGTCCCCTAGAATCTAGAACTACTTAAACCTAACTAACCTAAGGACATCACACACATCCATGCCCGAGGCATGATTCGAACCTGCGACTATAGCGGTCTCTCGGTTCCAGACTGAAGCGCCTAGAACCGCTCGGCCACACTGGCCGGCAATGCTGGTAAATATCGTTTCGTAAAAATTTGTTTTCTCGGTACGATGTACGCACAAGTGCAGTTATTCCTATTTTTCTACGTTTTCAACAATGACTAAACTACGTTTGGTTTTCTTGTGTGAGGATATTTAAAATCTTTGGTCTACTCCAGCACTGTTTTAGTGTAGATGAAGCTAGCGAATGCAGTATGGATGGTTGTCATTATATTCAGAACATGCGTGGAATTTCTGGAAGTGAACTGGCATCGATGATGATACGTGCTGAAGCCTACTTTCACATACACAGTGAAAAGTGGAACACTTACGGTAAACTATTTGTCCTCAAGTGCGTACCTGCAGTTTTGATTCTCGGATACCCTGCATGGTGTTTCTTACTCAGACGTAAAACGTCGTTTAAGGGAAACCATCAGTTTCCGGGCCTTTCGTTTGTAGCTACAATAGAGACCGTTTACATATTGTGAAGAACAGGGCCCCTATCACGCAACCTTGAGGTAGGTCAGACGCTACTTTTGCATCTGCCGACACCTCCCCATTCCCCCATTCATCAGCAATTGCAAGAAGAGCAATGAGAATACTACAAGCAATAGTTCACTGTACATTCCTGGCGTTATTACGGTACATTGTAGAATGGTTAGGATGGAATCGATTCTAAGAATTGTTGTTTTAAATCTTGAAAATTCCTTTTCACTAGAGGCGGAACTTGGCAGAAATACACGGGAAGAATTGTGGCAGGTCTGTTATAATTGCTTGAAACTTACAAACGTCAAGACTGGATTCGTCGAAATTACTTGATTTTTAATATCCATTACTGGTGCAAAATACCTATTGTTCTGGTCTTCCTTATTATAATTACATTTCCTCACGAGGAGGTGAGTTGGTAGAGTGTGAAAGAGCTCTTTCATTTTAAGTGTTACATGATTACAAAATCTGTAATATAAAACAACTACGCGATAATTTTGGTTTTACAAACTACACGCAGATGGCAACTGGACAAGTTTTCAGCATTGTCAGGCGCTTTGCGTGAGAGTGATGATGTCGGCCCTTCTGTGATATGCTAGTGATGGATGACAAACGATTATTGTTCGCGATGGAGATGGAAAGAATATTACAGCAACTGGACCATGAACAGGTGCAGCTGGTGTGTGATACTGGGTTGGGGACAGAGAGAACAATGGAGAAACGATAGCATACGTTAGAACATGATTAGTATGGAGCGTTCCAGACTATGGTTGCCAGGAGTATATGCCTGGACGTATTATATAGTTGGGGAATAGGAACTGTGGGGATGGATGGACAAGTCATAGAGGTGCATGTCAGGTGGAATATGGGTCTAATTATGCAACAGCGTACATGCGCCGGAGAAAAGACTGCACGATATGGAGTGCCAGAATTGGTTTTTCTGTATTATATGCTAGGTTCGGAGGTGCTCTAGAAAAATAAGCGGCGTAGGAACCGGATAAGTTGGTAAAAGATACAGTTCGAGAAGGCAGACAAATGTGCAAAGTGGGGTCCATGAATGTTTAGTATTTCAAGGGATTTGTAAAGCGGAGATCCAAGCAACAATGGCAGAAGTTAGTATACAACGAATGAGGGAATTTTTAGTTGAGGACAATGAGTAAACGTTGTTAGCCCGGATGTGGTCTCTTAATAGTTTGACGGTTTAGGTTTTGTGCTGGATTGTGAGAAAGTGTCCATCCCTGGTTAGCTGTTGTTCTAAGTACTTCTGGATTGCTTGAATGTTAATGGATGAGAAACGGGCCGACTGAGTCGCCGAGTGGTGCAGCTCTGGATAGTGCTTGGCTTTGTGCGGGTTTGCTTGAATTTGCCATTTCTTTCACCATTCGACCAAAAGATATTATTCTGCGGCCCACAGTGCTATATAACTACAAAGGGAAGGCATAACGCCGCAGAGAACAAACAAACGTAGTCAGGTGACACAATGGCTCTTGTATGGAGTACGTCTTTCCAGAATTAGATTTAAAGCGAACCTCGAACTGATTCCTTCACCAAGACTACGGACATTTTCTTGCAGATCGTCGTCCGATTGAGTTCGGGCTGAATTTCTAGAGTCATTTTCGAGGACCTGTATGTCCTTATTAAGCTCGTGGCTAAAGTTACTAAACACGCAACGGAAGACTCGCAGATGATTAAAGCTCTATCTACGTATTTCCGTCTTCAACGTATACATCGAGAGAGATGACCGGAGCCGCATTTCGACCGATGGCTGTTCAGATATCCATTTGGGAACCCAATTTAGGTTTTCCGTGGTTTCCGTAAAGCACTGCTTGCAAATGATGCTATGGTTCCTTTGAAAGGGAATTGCCGAAATCCTCACTCTGCCACATCCCCCCCCCCCCCCCCCCACGCTCCTCTTCCAGCTACCTACCGCTGCCGTCTACATCTACATCTACATAATTACTCT
The DNA here is from genome assembly GCF_021461385.2 of Schistocerca piceifrons. Lineage (NCBI taxonomy): Eukaryota > Metazoa > Arthropoda > Insecta > Orthoptera > Acrididae > Schistocerca > Schistocerca piceifrons. The sequence continues at coordinate 173,499,535 of NC_060149.1, forward strand.
GCAATTCACATTTAAGTGCTTGGCAGAGGGTTCATCGAACCACAATCACACTATCTCTCTACCATTCCACTCCCGAACAGCGCGCGGGAAAAACGAACACCTAAACCTTTCTGTTCGAGCTCTGATTTCTCTTATTTTATTTTGATGTCATTCTTACCTATGTAGGTTGGGGTCAACAAAATATTTTCACATTCGGAACAGAAAGTTGGTGACTGGAATTTCGTACATAGATCTCGCCGCGACGAAAAACGTCTTTGCTTTAATGACTTCCATCCCAATTCGCGTATCATATCTGCCACACTCTCTACCCTATTACGTGATAATACAAAACGAGCTGCCCTTTTTTGCACCCTTTCGATGTCCTCCGTCAATCCCACCTGGTAAGGATCCCACACCGCGCAGCAATATTCTAACAGAGGACGAACGAGTGTAGTGTAAGCTGTCTCTTTAGTAGACTTGTTGCATCTTCTAAGTGTCCTGCCAATAAAACGCAACCTTTGGCTCGCCTTCCCCACAATATTATCTATGTGGTCTTTCCAACTGAAGTTGTTCGTTATTTTAACACCCAGGTACTTAGTTGAATTGACAGCCTTGAGAATTGTACTATTTATCGAGTAATCGAATTCCAACGGATTTCTTTTGGAACTCATGTGGATCACCTCATACTTTTCGTTATTTAGCGTCAACTGCCACCTGGCACACCATACAGCAATCTTTTCTAAATCGCTTTGCAACTGATACTGGCCTAGGCGGTAAATTACAGCATCATCTGCGAACAACCTAAGAGAACTGCTCAGATTGTCACCCAGGTCATTTATATAGAGCAGGAACAGCAGAGGTCCCAGGACGCTTCCCCGGGGAACACCTGATATCACTTCAGTTTTTCGATGATTTGCCGTCTATTACTACGAACTGCGACCTTCCTGACAAGAAATCACGAATGCCGTCGCACAACTGAGACGATACCCCATAGGCCCGCAGCTTGATTAGAAGTCGCTTGTGAAGAACGGTGTCAAAAGCTTTCCGGAAATCTAGAAATACGGAATCAACTTGAGATCCCCTGTCGATAGCGGCCATTACTTCGTGCGAATAAAGAGCTAGCTGCGTTGCACAAGAACGATGTTTTCTGAAACCATGCTGATTACGTATCAATAGATCGTTCCCCTCGAGGTGATTCATAATGTTTGAATACAGTATATGCTCCAAAACCCTACTGCAAACCGACGTCAATGATATAGGTCTGTAGTTCGATGGATTACTCCTACTACCCTTCTTACACACTGGTGCGACCTGCGCAGTTTTCCAATCTGTAGGTACAGATCTATCGGTGAGCGAGCGGTTGTATATGATTGCTAAGTAGGGAGCTATTGTATCAGCGTAATCTGAAAGGAACCTAATCGGTATACAATCTGGACCTGAAGACTTGGCCGTATCAAGCGATTTGAGCTGTTTCGCAACCCCTAAGATATCTACTTCTGCGAAACTCATGCAAGCAGCTGTTCGTGTTTCAAATTCTGGAATATTCCATTCGTCTTCCCTGGTGAAGGAATTTCGGAAAACTGCATTCAATAACTCCGCCTTAGCGTCACAGTCGTCGCTAACAGTACCATCGGCACTGCGCAGCGAAGGAATTTTGTTAAGGCTGACTATTGCCTTCATGCTTGTGAAAGAGCTGTTGATACTCTTGGATAGAATCCCACTGGATATAAAAGTTTTCCTTGTAGGTAAGAGCTATTCGTTATGGGAAGAATACTGGGCAATATACAACAAATAAGAAAGAATTAATTGGCTGGATGTTGTCGAATCTATAAATGGGACACAAGAAACGCCACACGTTGTGTACATGTAGTATTACAGCTGTGTGCCATAGATTTTGGTTTAAGAATATCAATATATAAATTGCGTCACTCATGTCATGATTTGTTATTGCTCTTAATTAGCATACCTTTCCCGTTCCCGTATTCATAAAAATTAAGTATTTGGGAGTGCGGAAGGAACCCAGAACACAATGTTGAAGAAGTTAAGAGATCCTTGAACAAAAACTGACATTTCTTTCCGACAGTGTGTAATAAGCGCGACAGAGGAAACAAGGATTCAACTGTAACCGAAGCTTTAAATGCGGAAACTCGTGGTAAGAGACACCATGATATAAGGCTACGTAATGATTCAGTATGAATTATCACGTGTAGCATAAGCAATGTAGAATGTGAACGGATGAGTGCACGACACCAATCTGCACTGGAGTTGGAAATTTAAGGATCAATCCCAGAAATAAAACCGGTTACCGAGAATCATCAGATGAGTACGGTAGGGAATCTACAGGTGAGTCTGACCTCGCTCTTCAGGATGATAAGTGATGTACGGTTCATCTCCTCGTTAGAACTTTGCAGTAGTGAAATTCTGAGTTCCCAGAATGAGGTTTTCACTGTGCAGCGGAGTGTGCGCTGATATGAAACTTCCTGGCAGATTAAAACTGTGTGTCAGACCGAGAATCGAACTCGGGACCTTTGCCTGCCGCGGACAAGTGCTCTATCAACTGAGCTACCCAAGCACGACTCACGACCCATCCTCACAGCTTCAGTTCTGCCAGTACCTCGTCTCCTACGTTGCAAATTTCACAGAAGCTCTTCTGCGGGTGAAAGGTCCCGAGTTCGAGTCTCGGTCCGGCACACAGTTTTAATCTGTCAGGAAGTTTCAAATTCTGAGCTGTCTGACCCACTTAGTCACACCAGCCAGTCTAGTTTCAGTGGGTTCTTTCAGAACACAATTCCAATATCTCATTACTGGTAATGTGTTCTGAATGAATCCATTGAAATTAAACTGCCTGGTGGTCTTATTAATAGGGTAAAGGACTATCTTCTGAGGAAGTCTTGGAATGGTGCGTTGATCTTCATTAAAACACGGCGCACTCAATCGTCAGAAAATTTTGACAGTTAGTTACGGCAGGGATATTTCGTTTTTCTTTGCTTGCACCGTCGATGATGCTGCCACTTTCTTCCGCAGTGGAGGCATCACTCACGGCACTTCGGCATATGCTCAGTACTCTCCGTTGGTCTATATAGGGCGCCGGTTCCAGAGTAGCATCAGTTACACGGCACTCAGCAACAGCAATCGAACTATAACCACAAGAACTGTATCATAAGTTATTCCGCTCAGAAAACTCACATAATACATTTAACTTACGTAATCAATTTAACTCGGGTTCTCGGCACTGGAATATGTAAGTTCCCATTTTTCTTGATTTGTAGGTGGAGAATACAAGTTACCTGTTGATTGAGGGTGGGTCGAAGTATTTCATTATTTAAGTTAGGTGCGCTGGAGTGTTATAATATTTTAGTCAGGGGTTTTATGCATGGAAGTGTCGAATGTCTTTCCTATAATTGGTGTTTGGTTTGTTGCAGTGTTGATGAAAAGCACAACTGGCTATATTAGGAGGTGAAATTGTTGAAGTTTAGCTGGAAAAGGAAATTACGATGTAACACCCCGTTTATGGCGGGGTCATTAGCGACGGAGTACAAGTTGAATGGGAAATGAAATCGGCTGTGTTCTCTTTAATGAACCATCCACGAATTCTCCCTCAGCGATTTAGACAAACAATGGAAAAAACTTAAATTACGAAATCTGACTGGGGATTTGAATCGCTGTCCACACAAACGCGCGTCCAGTGTCTTACCACTGCACCATCTGACTAGCTTGGAGTGGGAAGAATTATTGGGATGAATGGAGGCTTTAGTGAACGGGAGGAAATGCGGTGTCGGAAACATATTGAAGCAAGTACGTGGGAGTTAATGATTGAGTAAGATTAGCTGTGCATAGAAGATAAAGGAGTCGTGACTAGTGAGGACCATGGAGCACACCTACGGTTGTATCGAAAATGTAGGAATGAGGGATTTGTATTGTGGGATGTGTCGACAAAGGAGTGGCTAACTACAAAATTGCGAGTTAAAGGAGAAATAATGGGGCTACGGGTGTCGAGTTTGCGCTAAGCGTAAAATTTACGTGGGAGTTCACTGTGAGGAACGTGGAGCGGCAGTATGATGAGACGGTAAACGATCCATTTAAGGGAACGTAAGTAGATGCCGAAGGCAATGCCAAGTGCGATGTACAAGGCGTTGAAAAATCTGCAGGGAGAAACGTAACTTTTTCATAGGAGGAGATAGCTGCGATTAAGGTTTTTCAGGTAAGGAGGCTAGCGGAGGGATGAAAGAATCCTGTTCGACCTCTTAGTAGTAAAGTGTAAAATATAGAATGTGATACTCATTTTCTGTTTATTCTACATCTACATTTACATGGATACTCTGCAAATCACAATTAAGTGCCTGGCAGAAGGCTCATCGAACCACCTTCACAATTCTCTATTATTCCAATCTCGTATAGTGGGCGGAAAGAATGAACACCTATATCTTTCCGTACGAACTCTGAGTTTCCTTATTTCAGCGTGGTGATCGTTCCTCCCTAGGTAGGTCGGTGCCAACAAAATATTTTCACATTCGGAGGAGAAAGTTGGTGATTGGAGTTTCGTGAGAAGATTCCTCGCAACGAAAAACGCCTTTCCTTTAATGATGTCCAGCCCAAATCCTGTATAATTTATGACACTCTATCCCATATTTCGCGATATTACAAAACGTGCTGCCTTTCTTCGAACTTTTTCCATGTACTATCTGGTAAGGATCCCACACCGCGCAGCAGTATTCTAAAAGAGGGCGGACAACCGTAGTGTAGGCAGTCTCCCTAGTAGGTCTGTTACATTTTCTAAGTGTCCTGCCAATAAAACACAGTCTTTCATTAGCCTTCCCCACAACATTTTCTATGTGTTCCTTCCAATTTAAGTTGTTCGTAATTGTAATACCCAGGTATTTAGTTGAATTTACTGCTTTTAGATTAGACTGATTCATCGTGTAACCGAAGTTTAACGAGTTCCTTTTAGCACTCATGTGGATGAACTCACACTTTTCGTTATTTAGGGTCAACTGCTACTTTTCGCACCATTCAGATATCTTTTCTAAATCGTTTTGCAGTTTGTTTTGATTTCTGATGACTTTATTAGAAGGATAAACGACAGCGTCATGTGCAAACAACCGAAGACGGCTGCTCAGATTGTCCCCCAAAACGTTTATATATATAAGGTACAGCAAAGAGCCTATAACACTACCTTGGGGAACGCCAGAAACCAGTTCCGTTTTACTCGATGACTTTCCGTCAGTTACTACGAACTGTGATCTCTCTGACAGGATATCACAAATACAGTCACATAACTGAGACGACATTCCATAAGCACGCAATTTCACTACGAGCCGCTTGTGTGGTACAGTGTCAAAAGCCTTCCGGAAATCCAGAAATACGGAATCGATCTGAAATCCCTTGTCAATAGCACTCAACACTTCATGTTAATAAAGAGCTACTTGTGTTTCAGAGGAACAATGTTTTCTAAACCGATGTTGACTGTGTGTCAATAGACCGTTTTCTTCGAGGTAATTCATAATGCTCAAACACAATATATGTTCTAAAATCCTGCTGCATATCGATGTTAACGATATGGGCCTGTAATTTAGTGGATTACTCCTACTACCTTTCTTGAATATTGGTGTGACCTGTGCAACTTTCCAGTCTTTGGGTACGGATCTTTCGTCGAGCGAACGGTTGTATATGATTGTTAAGTATGCAGCTAATGCATCAGCATACTCCAAAGGAACCTAATTGGTATACAGTCTGGACCTGAAGACTTGCTTTTATTAAGTGAATTAAGTTGCTTCACTACTCCGAGGATATTTACTTCGTCTTCTTTTGTGAAGGCATTTCGGAAGGCTGTGTTTAGTAACTCTCCTTTGGCAGCACTTTCTTCGATAGTATCTCCATTGTTATCGCGCACAGAAGGCATTGATTGTCTCTTGCCGCTAACATACTTCACATACGAACGGAATCTCTTTGGATTTTCTGCCGGGTTTCGAGACAAAGTTTCGTTGTCGAAACTGTTATAGGCATCTCGCATTGAAGTCCGCACTAAATTTCGAGCTTCTGCAAAAGTTCGCCAATCTTGGGGATTTTGCGTCTGTTTAAATTTTGCATGTTTGTTTCGTTGTTTCTGCAACAGTGTTCTAATCGGTTTTGTATACCAGGGAGGATCAGCTCCGTCGTTTGTTAATTTAATCGGTATAAATCTCTCAATTGCTGCCGATAGCAGTTCTTCGAATTTAAGCCACATCTGGTCTACACTTATATTATTAATTTTGGAATGAGTGGAGACTGTCTCTTAGGAAGGCGTCAAGTGAATTTTTATCTGCTTTTTTGAATAGGTGTATTTTGGCTTACTTTTTGAGGATTTGGGGATTACAATATTCAATCTCGATACGACAACTCTGTGTTCACTAATCCGTGAATCGGTTTTGATGCTCGTTATTAACTCAGAATTTTTTGTTGCTTAGAGTTCAAGCGTGTTTTCACAACCGTTTACTATTCGCGTGGGCTCATGAACTAACTGCTCGAAATAATTTTCATAGAATGCGTTCAGCACAATTTCGGATGATATTTTATACGTACCTCCGGAATTAAACATGTATTTTCGTCAACATATTGAGGGTAAATTGAAGTCACCAACAACAATTATCGTATGAGTCGGGTACGTGTCTGAAATCAAACTCAAGTATTCTTTGAATCTTTCAGCAACTGTATCATCTGAATTGGGAGGTCTTTAAAAGGATCCAATCATTATTTTATTCCGGTTGCCAACAATGACCTCAGCCCACACTAACTCACAGGAAGTATCTACTTCAATTTCGCGACAAGATAAGCTAATTCTGACAGCAACAAACACGCCACCGTCAATCGTGTTTAGCTTATCCTTTCGGAACGCCGTTAAGTTCTTCGCAAAAATTTCGGCTGAGCTTATATCCGGCTTTAGCCAGCTTACAAAATTGAGCAATAAATGGTGCTGTATGTGTCAGAATATGTAAATGAAAACACCTGTCATGCACACGACCCACTGAATTTGGTATATACACGCCCGGTACACGGCTTTTCCTCTTTTAGCGTCTGCAATGCAGGATCGCGCTCTGGTTGTAAAGCTGTATTGCAAGAATAATGACTGTGCACATGTCGCTCTGCTGAAGTTCCGGACAATGAAGGGTTGAAAATATACGTTGGTCCGATGACTGCCGTGGGTCTGGAGAAAATGATGAAATTCGAAAAGACGGGTTCTTTAGGTGTGCAAGCTGGTAGTGGGAGGAAACGAATTGATTCGACGTCAGTGGAAGCAGTGACCACAGAAATGCAGGAGGAGACGAGTGGTGGTGTGCAAACGTGCAGTGCACGGAGAATTGCCCCAACACTGGACATACCCGTGAGCACGGAGTTTAAAATCCTACAAAACATCCTTCTTTGCTATCCTTTCAAAATTACCCATGTGCACGAGTTGCTCCCTGTTGACCTGCTTTAGAATTTCTTGCTCGCATAGAAGTGGACAATGATTATCTGTGGAAGATTTTGTGGACAGATGAAGCCCACTTCCATCTGACAGGGTATGTTAATGTACAGAATTGTCGAATATGGGCAACGTAAAATCCATACGCAAATCAACCATTACCACTTCACCCTGAAAAGGTCACTGTGTGGTGTGGATTTATCATAGGGCCATATTTTTTCGAAGAGACAGGTACTTCCGTTCCTGTTACCTGTACCGTCACTGGTAAGCGTGATGAGTGTCTTTTGCGCAACCACGTCATTCTAGCTCTCCAACAGCGTGAATGTATAGATGGGATCATTTTTATGCAAGATGGCTCACCTCCACATATTGCAAATCCAATTAAGCAGCTGCTGAAGCGCCATTTCGGAAATGCTAGAATTATCAGCCTTCATTTCCCTACAGCCTAGCCGTCTCGATCACCTTATCTTAATCCGTGTGACGTCTGACTGTGGAGCTATCTGAAAGATATTGTATTCAGTGTTCCAACTGCAAACGTATCTGCATTGAAGGCACGCACTACGCAACACATTCTGAACGTGACCCCGGAAACACTTCGACTGATCACTTTGCATATTCAGAAAAATATGGCCAAACTTCTGGAGCTAAAACAAGAAAGAGTGAAAGAAGGACTGCAACAGATGGAGCTACTGAAATGGTTGGTCAAGAGTCTGTTGTTGTTTTGTTAGGAACAAGGTGAAAACAGAACTTAACACTTATCAATAAGATTACATGGATTAAGTTAATAGGTGTTTAATAAAAGGGTATGTGTTCTTTGCTTATTACTTTATGCCTGAGTTGTATTTTTGACCAGGAACTTGGTATTTTGTTTTCTTTTTATTGATCCCTATACCGCCCTCCCCCCCAACCCCACCCAGTTCTCTGCTGAACTGAACCACAGAATTTGGAACGTTTACTACTGCTTGTATCTGCTGTCAACCTATAGAATGTATTACTCTGCGGTGTGCCGGTACTCACTACGACATCATACATTGAAAACTTTATTGTGCTATGTCGAAATGCAAACGATCAGCTGCTTTACTATCATCAGCTGGAGTCATCTGAATATGTGTACCTGCCTTTACATTTCGAACGAAGGTGGAACGACACATTCCTGCTCAAAAAAAGTGGATCATGGAATACGAGCTTGTCACACAGGGAAAAAACCAAAACTAAATTTCACCCGGAGACAAACATAGGAAAACAGTTCATCTGTTTTACAATCTAAGAACTGACATGTGACGAGATGGCATGTAAAAGCATGCACATTAGCGTAAATTCATTTGCATTTCTTCGCGACAGTTTTGTTAAAGGATAATTATTATTACTTTTTCACTGGATGATATTTTTCTGTAATACAAGAATTGTCTTTAAGGATATTTTCGTTCGCTGCAACAGATGGAGCTCCTGAAGTGATTGGTCAGATACTATGCACATGTTATACTGTCTCATAAGTATTCATTGCATTGTTGTACTATAGTAATTAAGAATACATTGGAGGGAGATCCCACACTTTTGGTTGTATGTGGAATTAAAAAGGTTAGTTTGGAAATATTCAAACCGACATGAAACACACAAGTTTAACAATGGGTTTTCAAAATGGAAACATATGTACATGAAAGAAAGTACAACATTTCTGACTCATAGCAAATATTGTTCAAATGTTGGTGAACTAGGCATCTCACTCCGAAGACTGATGTAAGGTGGCAAAATAAAATTGATAGAAATATATACATTTTCCAATGATAATATGTGATCTGTTGTAAAATAATAATACAGTGTAAACAGTTTTCTTGTTATTTTCGTCTCTACCGCGGTTGATATTTGCTGTTTTTCAGCACAGTCGTTACATATATCTGTTTGACTTGTGAGCCATTGAGATCGCAGTAGTTTATTTTTAACTGAACACCTTCATTGTCTTCAGTTAACGATTTTCCTTTCCTGCACTGTTTGCTGACTGGTGGTTTCTTGTGTGCTATTGCTTTTCTGTTGCGTAGACTTCTTGATGTTCAGGTTTTCCTTGCCTGTGAACACCATTGCTGCTTTCTCCCTTCTTTTTTAAGGTGGTTCCAAAACCGGTATCTGGGCAATATCAAGAAACGTTGTCCCTGGTTTCGCTGCAGTATGTGGATAAGATGCACTTCATGAATCATTGTTAACTTCCAGTTCAGCTAGTTCATTTGCTACATTTTCTCGTGTGGAGGATCCCGCAGTTACAAAATGTATAGCTCCAGGAATGTTTTCTTCACTTACAGTTTCTGGTCTGATAGCAATGTTGGTTTTGTGGTTGATTTTATTAGTTCTGTTGAACAGATTATTTTTAAACTACCTCCTAATGTTACAGAAGGGGCTAGGAGGGAGGCATGTGTTCACTGGGGCACTTTCATTCAATAGTAATATCAGCAGCTGAGAGGGCTGTTTAAGTTCACTTTGAATTGATCCAGATATTGTTATTTTACCCGTGGACAAGGACAATGCTACCGTTCTTTTGGACAAGCAAGATTACGTTCAAAAGATGCAGCGTTTGCTGTCTGATTCAAGATATCTCAGGATCGGTACTGACCAAACAAAAAGTGTTGCAAGCCTCCTGAGGCAAAGTTCCTTCTCGCGGAAGACTATCAAGAGTCTTAATTCTTCTTGGGCTGTACCCTCTAGGCTACATGGATTCCTTTTCGTCCGATTGTAAGATTAGTGCTCCGACACGTCTTGCAGGAAAACGCCTTGCTACTCTGTTGAGTCCTGTAGCAGGTGGTTGTCAGCAGCACATTAAGAATTCGGCAGCTTTCTTACGTCGTTTAGAGGGAACGCGCTTGAATGACTGATATTCTATTAAGTTTTGATGTGGTCTGTCTCTTCACTCGTGTTCCTCTGTCTGATTCGTTACGGTTGACTGAGCTTAGGTCTCAGACTGAATTAACGAACTTATTTCAAGATTTGTTGACTTCCACTTACTTTTTATTCAGTGACCAGTGCTACGAGCAGACAAATGGAATTGAGATGGGAAGCTGGTTGTCACGTATTATTGCCAATTTTTTTTACGGAACATCGAGAAACGTGCCTTGGTATCGGCAGATTTGACACCTGGATATTTCTTCAGGTATGTAGACGATCTTTTGACCTTATGACTGCGAGAATTTTAACGCCTTTTTAGAAAACCTGTATTCAATCGATCGGAATATTTGTTTCACGATGGCGGCGGAAAAAATGGCTGTCTTCTCTTCCTTGATGTGTTGGTCAGGAGGAAGGTTGATAGTACATTGGAACATGCCGTTTATAAGAAACCTACTCACAATGACTTGTATCTGCAGGCTGATAGTGGTCACTATACAGCTCAACGTGAATGGGTCCTTCGTACCTTGGTTCACAGTGCCCATGGCATCTCGGACAGTGAGAGTCAGCTGAGTTAGCCCATCTCGAAGTCACCTTTAGTCATAATGGTTATAATGAAAGACAGATCAGATGTGCGTTGCGCTGTCGACCAACTGTGCACCGGGTGAGTGACGACAATACGGAGGTGGCACCAAAGTCTACAGCCTTTTTGGCTTATGCAGGAAGCATTAAGAACAGGATTGGCCGTATTTTGAGGAAATATGATGTGAAGTGTATGTGTTATTTTTACCACTATCTAAGATCAGGGTTCTTTTAGGTTCCGTAAACGATAATCTTGGTTTGCGTAAGCCAAGTGTCTACTGTATTCCTTGCAGTTGTGGCATGCCGTATATTGGTCAGGCTATCAGAACTGTGGAGAGCCGGTGCACTGACCGTAAGCGACACACACGCTTACAACAGCCGAACCACCATTGCAGAACAATGTCTTGGCACAGGTCATCCTATGGAATATAACAACTCGGAGATTCTGGCATGCTATCCCAGCTGCTGGGATAGTGTTAATAAGGTAGGTGCTGAAATTAAAATATCATGTAACCTTGTAAATAGAGTCGTGGATTTTCTTTAAATTCTGCATGGAGTTGTGCTTTCCCCCTTGTGAAAAAACAAAGGGACTGAGTTAATGCTCCCTCTCCCGTTGATCATAAATTTCACTATCGATAACTTCCGACGTCGGTCATCTTTAGTTTTCGATGGCTCTAGTGTTTACAGTGTATGTGAGTGTTATCAATCCGGAGTTTCCCTGAAAACCGAGGTTTTAAATTCCCTTGCACAGCGCTTACTTGCTGCAGTTATGCCTTGAAAGTGACTGGGTGTGCTCCTGTCGAAATATCGGGTGTTGTCGGTGACGTCACCCGGCTGCATTCCCGTAAGTTATTTGAATGCAAGGTATGTTTGAATATACGATAATTTTTTGATTTGGGTATTAGTGGAATTTAGGCTCTGTGATAAAAACCTCAACAGAGACATTGTTTATGCACTTAGCATGGAAGCGTGCACTTGATAAATAAAGAGCAAAGAGGGAAACATCTAGCAGTTCAGCGCCTGATGCAATTGACGGTGCTGCAATCGATGCGCAAACTACATGTGGACACTGACGGGGCACCACCTCCGTACGCGTCTTTTCCATGATATCATCATAACGAAATACAGCCAATGTGATGCCGCCCTTTGGGCATAAAAGTGGGAGCCTCGCCAGTTTCACGACAGTCAGAAATAGTCCTTGATGACGATGATGGAGACAGTTATTGAAAGGTTTGAATTTTATCCAAATTTGCAAATTTGGCACGGCGTGTTTACCGAGACCATTTGATGCAATGGCTCTGTCATGAAAGACTTTGCACCCACACTATGCGTGTATGCCAGAACCTAAGCTGCATGAAAATTTTTCAAAATTAGAGAATAAATAATTAAATGAGATTTACTATAGTGTAACTGCAGTGTCCAAAAGTCTTTACTCATCTGACAATACTCCTCAATCAGTCTTCTAGCAGAACTACAATAGGGTACAGCTCGTGGGAGGAGAAAGGGGATGCTTTCAACTCTACACCACAAGTCTCCATAACTGAATCATCCATTACATTGTATCACTGTCTACTCTATTACACAATCAACTGCTGTAAAATCCCATACAATGAGATACAAAAATTTAAAAAAAAATTTTGCACTGCATAAATCATATCTCAAAACTTAAAACAAAGATTTCAACCCCCCACTAAAAATATGGATCAGATTAACACAAGAAAAATTTTTGCAGAAACAAATTATTCCCCATTTAATAATCTCATAGCTGTTACCTTCTATTGTTGCTTCTTCCATCTATGTTTTTGCAAATAATATTGTACAGTTAAACTTAAATTGGAAAATTTTGATTGTATCATAAATTTCAAAACCTCATCTCAAAGTCCACCCTCTCCAGTTTCACTTCGCAGACATCTAGTAAATGATCATTGGACTGTCCTTATTCCACGAGTAACAAATGAATCTGTTCCACAGTGTTAACCCAGCTTAGCAAAGCAAGTAGCATATAGCAAGAAAAAAACATTTACTCCCCAAGCTGCATTTATCTTGCACATAATTTACTATTCTAGTTTCATATTATTGCTTAAAGCAGGCCAGAATAATTTACGTTTCATCTCTCAAAATGTTTTATTTTTAGAGTGATGTATCGATGTTTCCCTCATTCTCAAAGAGCACACATAATCATTGATTATTAAAATTCCCTACAGTAGAAAAAAAGCAGTTTGGTATAAATTATAATGCACAGTATTCTGTGTTATTAGAACAAATAATGATACGCTGTAATGAGCTGGAATGTAGCTGATAACTTTATTTTCACTGAAGTAGTTTATAACAGACAAATCAAGGCCACAGGAGCCACGGATAATGTTATTCATTAAATAATGAAATTGTGTTTGTTAAGCAATCCAGAGAAACTACACTCCTGTTCTTTTATCAAGGTAGGGTCGACCAGATGTATGGTGCCTGCAAAAGTAAAAAGCCTATATATTGCTGTCATTAAGTTTCTCATAAAACTGATTAAAGATGCCTCTTTACTAAGTGAATAAAACGCAAAAGTTTTGTATAATTACGTTATGTGACTGCCCTTCAAATACGATTCAGTATAGATACTCAAACTTAGCACAGTGGATATTATTTGGCACCCGAAATGATATCATATTGTTAACTGAGCAAATTTCTCATCATTAAATCCACTCTTTGAGCCTATAAGTATGATATAGATCACTCTCTGTAAGAAACATTTGTATCATAATCATAGATTCAGTCACTGAGGGCTGTGATAGTCATCAGGACAACGTCATGTACAATACGGTAGCAAGGATCTGTCAGATGCCAGTAAGCATTACTGAAATATTACTGACAGTTTACGTATGTGTTAGCAATAAGTACAGTGTTTGCTTGTGGGTATCGCCAGCAGCCAGGTGAGCCATCTCTGCTAACCAATTCCCAGAGTGTTCTCGTGGGGGAGTGGCACCCACCACCTCTGCATGAAGTAGCTGAAGTAGTGAACAGTTATTTCTCTGCAAGAGAAATCTCCATGACACTAGATACTGCTTATAGCTGTATGTGCAGGGGCAGAAATTACTGCACACCCACACAATGACGGTCGTTGATCAGCTCACCAGCGACCATCAGTGAGACTGCAGGGGCCCAGTGTTGGAAGGCACCAAGATTTGTCCATCAGAAAAGGTGAGGATGAAACACCATCATTTCTCAGCAGCAGAATCCAACATATATAGCAGAGGTGGCATCATAGATTGTAGTCGTATCAGTGGTTGTACAAGTCAGGGTATTTGTACTTGTCAGGCTGCGATGATGACATTATCCTCCAGTGGGGATGACCAAATATGCCCAAGTTTTCTGAGATCATCAGTAATTGATACAGCACTGCAATGTCACAACTCTTCCTTTCAGGCTTTCAGCCCATTTATTTCTGCAGCATGAGTGTACTGTAAAGGTGTTATTGCGTCTGACGGGTGTTATTGCTTCATTGTGCATGGTCACCAGAATGACATAATGCTTTTATCTCAGGAAGGTCATTCTGCTACATTTGTATGCTGATAGTCGAGCTCGGGTGGTGTGTGGTAACTGAGTCGGTGGTATGGCCATACTACATGCAATATCGACTGTTTTTCTCGGTTATCATTCCAATGCAGGTATTGCGCACTGGCCTGCTTTAACTTCCACTCTGGCTTTGGAATTGTCCAGGGTGAACTTTAACAAGCTTTAGTATCAGGCTGGAATATTATTCTGGGACCCAAAAATCCCCCATTCCTTTAGAAAATTAGCCTCGAATTTTCTTGCTTGAAGTACCTCTGAAACGATCTCGTCATTCATATTTGACATCAGTAACTACACACTGCGCAGTTTACTTGTCCTTCTGCTCCCACAGGGCTGGGAGCAGAAACTCTTAAACCTATAATACTACCCTTTACGTTCAGTCCATTGAGCTTATCCTCTCAATATTTATCGACGTTATCTCTTACAAGCTGACACAGTCTATCATAAATTTACATGTTTACTAGTGTAACACCTAATTACTTATTAAACCTTCGCTCTCTTAACAAACCAATCAACGGGTCACTGGTGTACAGATAACTCTGAGTGATGTACAGATCTTCATTTAAAGCAAATTTAGATTACACAAGTCGCAATTAGAACTAGTACAGTGATGGGGCATTTAACACTTGTGGTCATAATGCTGTGACGCAATTTATCACGATGCTCCTGCACACGCTGGAGCATTTTCTCTGCTGTGATTTGTGCTGTTTATGTCACTATAACTTCAGCTAGTGATGTCTGGGTTTAGGATATCACCCAGGAAGATTAGGTTTTGGATTGGCAGCACCTCTAGAAGCTTCTCTGGCCAATACGACATAGGCTGTGTCCATTTGAGCGTGGGCGTACCAGTGACCATAGATAGAAAGCAGAACATCATGCATGCTACGTCACAAGTCGTACCACTTATTAGTCTTCCGCTGTTCCGCAATTCCTTTCTGGTGATATCCTGCCGTTTCCCGTTTTCGTAACAATTTATTATTACTGATTTTGGCGAAAAAACCGCGCAGACCCAGAGAGTGCCCACTCTATGAAAACGAGGACATGGGGCTAACACTTCCTTTCGGCATTCAGTTGCTTTGGCTTTTCTCAAGAACAGCTGAACATCGAACGCGTGTGCGCCGGTCTGTACCATCCTACTTAGGCAGATCGTAATGCTTTCCCTCTGTTATTTCATCAGTACTTCCTGGGTTTGTACCTGTACCCATTTCCCTGCAGTTTTCCAATTCAACAGATAAGGGAGTCCTATAAAATGTTGGTGTTGGGGTTTCATACCTGCTACTGGAAAGTGAATTATCACTTGTAACCTTGCTCCATCAGTTCTCGTTGCAGCGGTCGACACATGGTAGAATAGTGTCAAGCTTCCTTCATTTGCTTCAAATACGTGTTGTAACTCTGCTGTGAATTCCACCTGTGTGCCGCGTAGTCCGGCTACGAATTTCTGTGGAGGTAACAACGTAGAACGCAATTCTTTGTGTATGGCATGATGCACTGTTTCTTGTAATGTAGCTACTCCCATCCTTGCGTCATATAGAGTACCTGTCAATGCTTGCAGTAATCTAGCTACAGCCGTTCTTCCATCTACTGCATTACGTTGACTTTGTACTGTCCCTAAGTCGCTGTTTATAGCTCGCACAATGTTTGCGTATATGGTGCTACTCCCCTTCTGACGATGTGTAGCATCACTAGAGTTACAACATTCCTCCAGGGCACCTGTGCTGGTACACCACCGGAGGGAAGCGAACCTTTATCACTTCCTCTCTCTCCTTCGAAAAGCGAGGCTACATGGACTGAACAACACAACCCCAACATACAATAAAATAACTTTAGGTCTATCCCGGCACAACTTACCAACAAAGAGTGACAAAGAAAACAAACCCCTTAAAATGTATGGTACATAGCACAAAAAAGAACCACTTAATACTCCTTAATAAACTAGACAAAGATAATCGATGTGTAATATAACCATTAAAAATATTCAAAAAACTGGATCATAGCCATAGTTATCTTTGCGGTCTAAGTGCAGAAGGCATCCTATGTGCGCATTGCTCATTATTGGCTGGTCCTTTTTTTACGATTTTAGACTTAGCACTCCATACTGCAGATGATGGCGGCACTTGTGGAACAGCATCCACAGTTCGCTTCAAAGGCTCCACACACCTCACATGAATAATCTAACTTCTCATTGGCCTATGTGTCTTGACGTTGACAGGCGATGTCATTTCCACAACTTGGTACAGTCCCTCATATCAGGTTAGGAACTTCTTTGTTTCACCCATAGGTGTTAATCGACTCGTTACCAAACCCCATTGACCAAACCTGTATTGTGGCAACTTCCCCACACAATGTCCTGTCCAATCCTGACGTCCTAAAATTTTATGTTGGCACTTTCCACTTTTTGCCAAATGTCTATAACATAAAGTATATGTAGGGGAGTTATTCGCCCGCCTGTAATTGGTACGAGGTGAGGAGTATTTGCTTGTGAGGCTGAGCTCTGGCAGACAGCACTAATTCCGGGAGGGTGGTGAGCCCGGGTACAAAGCCTTGACAGCAAGTGGGTTAATCCCGCAACGGCGAATTTGGACAATGGTCGGATGGTTAAAAGGACAGAAATGCACCAGCAGTGGCGGAGGATCAGACAAGCTGAAACATGGCTTCTTACAGCTCTGTGAAATTCGACAATACATCACAGTCACATAATGAAACAAATCTGAATACATGTGGGATCTCAGAAAAACGAGAGCATCAAGTGACATAAACATTTTCAATAGCTTTAAGACTGTAGAAGTTAATGTTTTTCAGTTACTAAACATTTTCACATTGAACCTGTGAATTAACAACTTCTACCGTTTTTTGCGATTTCAGCAAACAGTATCTCAGATGATAGCATTGCATTATAGCTTTCAGCCCTGAAAGCTACATATCTGTACCTGTTTTACTTATTGACTTATGGAGTCTTTTATATCTTTTTTATTATTCAGGTGTATGTCAGAACATGGTATTCTCCACGATAACACAGAAAATGAATGCAACGTGAATACCTCGTATCTTGTCATACTTGCGGAGTTATTTAATGAATAGTTTACTATTTTTTCATTAATATTATTTAAATTCTGATTACAAGTGGCATTAAAAAACGTGGGTTTGTTTCAACAATATTTAACGACAATTTGTTGTTATTTAATGTGAACAGCAAACATACACGGCTAGTCCCTATGGCTACATCGAGCTATTCATTTTATACAGAGCCATGCATAGAACAATTACCTAAGGTATGAACAACATCAGGTAAAGTCGCAACTGATTTCCTCGTGCGGGATGCTGTTAAGAGAGCTACTACTCAGCAGAAAACCGTTACGCAACGTCGCATATCTAACAACCTTTTTGCAAATTTCTTTACCGATTTGCCATCGGTTCCCATCTTCGGTTTTATCACTTCGAAAGGGAAATGCATTTTCCTGTTAGCTATTACCTCATACAGCGAAAAGCCAGTAGCTGCGAACGCGTTGGATTTCTACGCGGCTTCAATTTCGCTGTTTAAGCTATCGATTTTATTATGTTTTCCCTCGTTCCGTACCACCTCGTATCCAAATTCGCTAAACTACAGTGACCACCTTATTAACCTACTGAAAGGGTCTTTTAATTCTAAGAACCATGATCTGTCACTACCGTAAACCTTTGAACATAAAGTATAATAACAGAAGTAAGAAATGTCATAGACGACTGGTAACATTTCCTTCTCTGTAGCGGGATAATTTCGCTCTGCTTTGTTCCGTTGTCTGGATTTGTATGCTACTTGTAACCGATACTCTGTCCGAGAAGGCATTGCACCACCACACTGTTCGCCTCAGAGGACAAAATGAAGTCCTTTTCGATGTTGCGAAACACGAAAACTACACCCGACGTCAGTGTCTGTTTCAAGTTGTCAATCACTGTCTGACAGTCGGCAGACCATTCCAGTTTTGTTCCTTTCTTTAACAATCGGTTCAAAGACTCGGAAATAAGAGCAAAATTGCTTACAATTTTTTTGCAATAATTACAAAGGCCTAAAAATGATTCCAATCCCTGTAATGACAAGATATTACGAAATGCCGACCCTAACCACAGCTCTGTCTTTACACCTTCCTGGCTGATCGTATGCGCAAAGTGACATTTATCAATACTCAGCATTAAACGTGCTGTTCTCAGGCTGTTAAACATATGTATCTTATAGTCAATATACATGTTCCTCCATGTGCTTCCAAGACACCATGATGTCATCCAGGTAGACCACGTATCGTTTCGGCTTTAAGCCTCTAAGCACCCCATCTAACTGTCTTTTAAAAGCAGCTGATACGTTTTTGAGTCTTAACGGCATTTTATGGTACCAGTAGTGAGCCCTGGGGATATTAAAAGCGGTGCTTTGCTGGTCCTCTGATGTTACTTATAGCTCATTATACGAGCTCTTCAAACCCGTTTTCAAAAAATATTTGCACTGGCCCAGGTTTTCAAGAGTCTCAGTTATGTTCGGTGTGGGATGTACCGGGTGGTTGTAATTACACTTTCCCTATTTAAGACGTTATAACACGGAAACTAATTACCGTACGAGGACCAAACTTGATAGCATTAATGTCAAGGACATGGGAAAGAGAAATAATGCAGAATTAATTCAAGATTTTTAATGAGCTGCTATGGTACATCATTCCAGTCTGAAAGCACAGGATTGCATTCTGCACAGCAGAACGAAGCATGTCCGTAGGTATGCTGGCTACCTCTCTTGATATGCTGCACTTCAGATCAGCACATGTGTGAATGTTCCCCTGGTAAACTCTGTCCTTCAGGTAGCCCCACAACCAGAAATCACAGGGAATATGATCAGGTGATCGTGTCGGCCAAGCATTTGGAAACAATCGGCTGACAAATGGATCGTTTCCAAATGTGATTCGGAAAAGCAGGTGAACTTCACGAGCGATGTGCGATGGGGCCCCATCTTGCATGAAACCTGCTGAGTTCAATGGGGCTCTCTCCTGTAGGGCGGGTATGACATGCTGGCGAAGCATATTGCAGCACGCTGGCCAGTCACCCTGCACGTCTTTGGTCCTTGAGCGCCAGTCTGTTCAGAAAAGAATGGGTCAATGATGAACGTAGCCGTGATGCCACACCATACCGTGAGACGTTCACCATACAGAGGAGTTTCATGCACAGTGACTCGAGGCGAAGATCCACACACTCGGCAATTCTGTGCCTTCACCCCATCCGTCAGAGAAAAATGAGATTCGTCTGTCCATAGGATGCTCCAGGGGCAGCCCTTGTCAACTTCAGTCCTTGTCGATACCAATGCTTTCTGATGTGGCCCGAATACTCATACCTATAACACTTTACCTTGGAAGAGAAAACATTACGGTCACTTTGTCTCCGAGCAGCATCTTCCATCTGTGCGGCGATCATAATATTGGCGGACAAATCATTTTGGTTCTCCATCCTTAATCTTCTTGACATGACAGTAGAAACATCCTTCACAAATACATGTAAAGCCCCGCTTTCTGCCCCACGCAAACAGCCTCAACATTTCAACATTCTGTATTAGCTCACAAGTTTGGGCATTTATTTGGGTAACCCTGTCCGAGGAGGACTCCAACGATTCACCATGTTTCTACACCAATCCACTGAGCTTCTCCTTAAAAAAATTTCCCGCCGATTTGTTTACGATAGGGCTGGACAAGTCCGTTAGCCAGCTCATCAAATGCTTGTGCCTTACTCGGTGTCTCATGGTACATAATGTATATCTCTGCGTCACCCAGTACCCATAACCTAACCATGCTTAAGAAGATTTCGTCTGACCAGTTTCCCTATTTAGTGGCAACCTGCGTATCACTAATAAATACAGGCACTTCCTCAGTTATTATCCTCCAAAAAGGAGTTATCAGTTTTGCTGCTACCGGAACAAAAGAAGGGATACGTGTAAGGTGGCAGAATAAATGTAGATCAGTTTCGCACCTTACATAAGAACTTTGTACATCACAACGGGAAGGTGAATATTACACCTAACTTAATTCGGCAGTAATGAGAAAATTTGCCTTATCAGTAGGTAATGCAAAAAGGGATGACACTCAATCCACAGTGTTAACACACCGATTCTATATAATGCATGTCTATAAGCAGAAGGTGGAACAAGCAGTGAGACGAAACATTTTGGTTTGGAAGCAAGGGCGACAGAGGCGAATGCTGGGCCACAGGGGGCACCACAGAAACCACTTAATGGGCGTCCCAGGCGAGAGTCAACGACCGACCGACCAGGTGACTCAGACAGGAGAGAGAGTAACGGGCCAGGCCACCAGGAGGTCAGAAAAAGCTTTAGAAAACTGCATTTGAGAATTCCAAATGGATACGAACGAAACCAGTGACGCATTCGATAATGTGGACTGCAAGTGGTACACATGTGATAGACAAATGTAACTTTTCAGGAGTCTGAAGCAGGCACAAAATGTCCGATTGGTGGAAACGCACTGGGAAGGAGTAAAGTGCCGAGATTTCGACGCAGTTTAATGGTAGGACCCTTGTGACTGGTAGAGAGAGTTTCCACAAAATAAGAGGAACGCTACTATTGGTCGAGAAAAGCCACGACGTGGAGAACGAAAGAACCCAGGTGGGGACACAGTTCAGCTGTGAGAAAGACAAGACGGAAATTTTCAGGAACTCTTCTCTGAGCTGGCGTCCAGTTCAGAATGGGGCGCATAACGCCCTGTACGATGCAGAGGAGAAATTTGTGTGAACACTGCATTCACAGCAGCTGACATCCAGCTAGAAATCAGCTGTGGCGTCGTTGAGTTCCAACTGTGGAGAATCGAACCAGCCAGTTAGTTAATTGTTCTTGTGAGAACTGAGAGGGCATTATAATATGCAGGCTGCTCCAGCAATGCGAGTGTATATCACCATACTCTGAGACTAGGGATGAGCTCGTGATTTCTCGCATATCGAGAAACACAGGGAGAGTTTCTGCTGGAAAATTCAGCAAAGGTTTAATTAGTTTTATAGGAATTTCAGAGGGCGAGAGCAGCCAAGCAGATGGCAGCTCATCGCAGCTAAGGTAAGTATCGCACGCAGAGGTGTAAACTTGTTGGTTCACCAGCTTGCGTCCACTGTAAACTCGAGCGACCTTGGGTTATCTTTTGCTCAACTTGTCACAAAACTAACCATGCTCCATAGACTTGATAGTCATCCTAAAAACAGTACCAAACTTCGAACCAGAATCGGATGATTTATCGTAGTACCGGCCAATATGACAACGTAAATGTAAGAATAATTTTGTAAAGAAAATTTTAATATTGTTTTGTTTAGGATTATTCAGCTTTCTGAGGGTTAAAATTTAATACTGTTGTGTTTAGGATTAGTTCACTTTCAGAGGACGAGATGAGTCATTGTTACAGCTATCTTAACATTGTCGCATTGTAAACTGTGTAAAAGCGTGTATTTCCGTGACAAGACTGCAAAATTAAACAATGTCAATACAGCTTACACAGTCGTGTTCAGTCATAGAATAAGAAACCACCTAACCATAACCTGACACAGGTACATTCAACAAGGTTTTCTTCTCAGCTGGATCAGACTCCGTTTATCTGTCAACCAATTGTAATTCTGCTACTTTGTTTAGTAATCCATGATTCAGCTCCTCCTGTCTGGCTGAAATCCCAACAACTTGACTATCTGACCTTTCAAGGCCTTCACCGCATTCTACAGGGTCGCCCCACGTGTTTCTGGCATTTATGGAACCTCCATCTGCCGTTATATAAGAACAAGGGAGGCAACTGTACCCACAAACGACAATCAAGAAACGGACTATGTCAGTCTTTGCACCATTTCATTGGACATCTGCAGCTACATCTACATGGATACTCTGCAAATCACACTTAAGTGCCTGGCAGGAGGGTTCATCGAACCATCTCACAATAATTTTCTATTTTTCCAATATCGAACAGAGCGTGTAGAAAACGAACACCTATATCTTCCAGTGCGAGCTCTGTTTGTCCATATTTTATTATGGTGACCGTTTCTCCCCATGTGGGTCGGCGTCAACAAAATATTTTCGCTTTGGGGAAGAAAGTTAGTGATTAAAATTTCGTGAGAAGATTCCGCCGCAACGAAAAACGCCTTTGTTTTAATGGTGTCCACTCCAAATCCTGTATTGTGTCAGAGACACACTCTTTCTCTCCATTTCGCGATAATACAGAACGTGCTGCTCTTCTTTGAACTTTCTCGATGTACTCCGTTAATCCTATCTGTTAAGGACCCCACACCGCGCAGCAGTACTCCAAAAGAGGACGGGCATGTGTGGTGTAGGCAGACTCTTTAGTAGATATGTTAAATTTTCTTGGTGTTCTGCTAATAAAACGCAGTCGTTGGTTTGCCTTCCTCACAACATGTTCTATGCGTTCTTCCCATTTTAAATTGGTCGTAAATGTAATCCCTAGGTATTTAGTAGATTTGGCTGATTTATCGTGTAACCGAAGTTTAAGGGATTTATTTTAACACTCACATGGATGACCTCACATTTTTCATTATTTAGGGTCAATTTCCAATTTTTTTAGCATTCAGATACCTTTTCTAAGGTGTTTTGCAAATTTGTTTTGATCTTTTGATGAGTTTGCTAGACGATAAACGACAGCCTCTTCTGCAAACAACCTAAGACGACTGCTCAGATCGTTTCCTAATTCCGTGCTCAGCTGTGCCTCATGGCCAATCCTCCTACAAATAACCCAAGTCATTGGCACTGCCTTAGTGCATGACATCTCGTACCCAGAAAAGTAACAAATTTGAAGCCCCTCTGGCAGCTAAATTTCCTTACAGTTAGCACAACACTCAGCAGTTTAACAAAAGTCCCCACTTGCTGAGCCCATTCTCGGCACAAAGATCTTAGCCATGATGAACTGGTGTAGCCAGAGCAGCAGTGAATATACCAAAAATCTGCCAGCGGGCGCAGATATGACAGCAAAGTTTACCCGCAGGTTGTAGACGTGTAAAACACAATATATGGAAGTTGGAAAATGATGACATAAAACTTCCAACTTGCACAGATCTTCTTCGACACTACTGAATGGCCCTTCTTGGAGGCGACTACAGATTCGGCCCCGCGACTGTGCAGCACTTTCCACTAATTCCAATGTGCGCTACCTAATTTGAAAATGTTAACGTAAAGTTGAAGTACTGGACTGAACAAATGTCGCTTGAAAGTCAATGTCCAATAGCGCACTGAAACAGCTCTAAGTCCTCAGCACTACTGTGCAAATTATCTGCTTACTAAAGCTTTAGTTAGTAGCACACCATCAAGGGTCACAGTGGTAAGTTTGATTTTTCTGAAGTCTGGTTGCGTTAACTTCTGAGAGACGAACTATTCACTCGTCACACTCGTCACATTTGTCGAAATTATTCAACAGAAGCCGCGCCGGGTAGACGCGCGTGCGTGTGTGTGTGTGTGTGTGTGTGTGTGTGTGTGTGTGTGTTGTCCTTAGCGTAAGTTAGTTTAAGTAGTGCGTAAGCCTAGGGACCGATGACCTCAGCAGTTTGGCCCCATAGGAGCTTACCACAAATTTCAAAAATTCAGCAGAATGCAGGCAAGGATCAGCGTATTAAAGTTCACAACTCACTGGTGCCTGAGATTCACGAAATTGTTAGATTTTTTTCATTATAACATGCAGCAGTAACCAGGTCCCCACTTACTTCAAAACCTCGAATAATTCTCAATCTGCCTTGCTTCAGGTTCATGTTAAAATTCTCAGATGCTAACTGGGAAGAATTACAAGTCAGAATCCACACACTACACCGGCGGTAAAATTTCGTCGTAGTTCGGAATCGTTACCTAACGAAAAAATATTGTAAGTCCACAGCTCGAAAATATTACTAAATGTTCACTGGAAAGACAAGCCAAAATTTTCTTAGTCCACAACTCGACACAGGAAAATCTCAATACTTTCACGAGATGACCAACTCACACAGAGACTGCTTGCAAATATTGCCCGAATCAGCATACCTGAGCCAAGATGGCGACCGGGTATTTATACTCTTGCATAGGTCACATGAGTCAAATCAAGTGTATTTGCTTCCTGATCACGTAAAAATATAAATCTATTGATATATACAAGTTTGATGAACGAGATCACTTCCAAATTTTATCACCTTTTCAGTGCTCACATTATGTCTTTAATACACACACTGGTTTTCGCATAAATTACACTTCCAACACGAAAAACGTTACTTTTAACTATATTATTGTTAACAAATACAATTAATTAATTGTGAACCTAATCCAACTTTCCTAACTTTTTTTATTCTTTAATGCTCTCGCTACTTTCACAATATAAATTACACTTGTGGCTAAATTTTTTTTAGCAGAGAATACACATTCCGGCCTATAGCTAAAAAATTTAGTGGTTATCATAGTTTTGGTTTAATTCTCTAGAAGGACTCTAAGGGATCTATCCATTAACACTTCGTTTATGAATATCGATGTGGTTTTCACCGAGTTACATCTTTTAAAGTTCATACTGTTTGTAAGCTGTTTAACACAGAATAACTTGAAAACTCTCAATCGCACCAAGGGCGCACTTACACTCTCGTATTAGCAATATTTTCCCTTTGTTCCTGTGGTATTGGCTTTCCAGTATCTTACTGGGTTCGCATTTTATTAGAACATATCTAATATTTCAGTCTTTAACAAGATCCTTTAGCCTCGCATGGCGACCCTTTCCATCATTTGTCTCCTCAAAGGCTTTCGGGCACTCGAAATAACCGCCACGTGCTTTCAGACTGAGTTAGTCGTCTGCTAGAATCAGTATGTTCACACATGGTGTCCTCTCTAATAGCAGAGCTCAAAGAGCACTGACATCTAGTTCAGCCACCCAATGACTTGCCACCACCCCTTTTATCTGTCAAACGCTAGCTCGCGTGCCGACAACTGTCACACAAAGCATAACAATCTCCGAACTCTCAGCCATGTCTGCTCCCAAAGTTTATAAAGTGCCTACTTGGGGGCTGTACCATCACAGTGCTTATGCAGTCTTGTGGTAATGTTGATACTCCGAATACTGGCGCTGACACTGGGCGATGATAATGACTTGAGAAGAGCGGTATGCCAGCTTATATCCATGTTTGACGGATAGATATCCACTTAGGAACAATTTGGGTGACACACACCAGAAGTATAACATAGTCTGTGTTGTCTTAATATATGTTAGGCCTTTCTAGAGTCTCGCTTTGCTGTATGGCGCCCTCTCTTTGTATAGCTGTGTATCCTATCTGTTCTGGCGTAAGCTGTCGCCAGCACATGAGTCGGCAAAGATGTAGCAAGAAGGCCGATAGTAGGCACTGGATGAAGCGCGCCTATCAGGATAGAGGCCAAAGACAGACTCGAAAGCAACATGCCGCCATCGCCCTCTCGACCGCAAGTACGGGGTGTTCAAAAACTCTCTCCGCTGTGCCGTATGATTGTTAGCTGCGCGTGCCGTATGCCGCAGTGAATATACCGTAATAAAACTCAGTGAAATACAAGTTATTAATTCATTGAATATTCATTTTTACTTACAGATTTTCACATTAAATGCTTAAAGTGTCCCCCATGTTGCTGAATACACAATTCTATTCGTCTAGTCATGTTTCCAAACACAAGCTGTAACATTTCTTCTGTAACAGAAGCAGTGAAAGTGGATATTGCAGTTTTCAATTCATCGATGGATTTTGGACGGTTTTTATAGACAGTTGCTTTCACTGCACCCCAGAAGAAAAAGTCAGGTGGTGTTAGGCCAGGCGATCGTAGAGGCCAAAGACCCTGTGAAGTTATGCCATCACGAAAACATCAGCAAGCAGTGACATTAAAACGTGAGCTGTATGCTCGGTTGCAACATCTTGTGGAAAATAACCGTTTAGTATTTCACTTAACACAAGTTCTCCTATGAATGGGTACAGAATATCACTGCAGTATCGGTGTGCGTTTATTGTTTCGTTGAAAAATAAGGAAACCCACAATCC
This sequence comes from Schistocerca piceifrons, assembly GCF_021461385.2. Taxonomy (NCBI): domain Eukaryota; kingdom Metazoa; phylum Arthropoda; class Insecta; order Orthoptera; family Acrididae; genus Schistocerca; species Schistocerca piceifrons. The sequence goes on from NC_060149.1 coordinate 173,525,954, forward strand.
GACGTCTAGAAATTGCAATCCAAACTCCTATTTTCACAGAATGAAGTGGTTCCTCATGAATACACAATGGATTTGCAGTACTCCACATACTAGAATTTCACGAGGTCATGTACCCTGACAAATTAAACCACGCCTCATCAGTGAAAAACGTTTCATTAAGAATATCCCTTCCATTTTGTTGACCGAAATTTTTGAACCATTGACAATAATGCAGTCTCTTGCCACGATCAGTATTTTTCAGTTCTTGCACTACTGTCACTTTGTATGGGAAAAGTTCTAATTTTTTCCTTACGAGTGTGTAGCCCGTTCCGACACTAACATCGATTTCCTGGGCGAGTTTTCTTACTAACTTCGAACTCATGGACATTTTATCGGAAATATCGAGTAGTTTATCCTCAGACAAAACGCTAGGACCACCCCTTCACGGTGCATCTGTCACTGAACCCGTACTTCGAAATTTGTTAGTCAAATCTCGCACAGTATCGCGATGTGGGAGTGTTGTCTCCGGAAAAACTGAATTAAATGTTTGACGAACTGAAACTGTGTATTTACAGCCAGCTTTGAACACACGTTCTTCAATGGTTAGCATTTTAACAGTGACAAAAGCGAAACAAACGAACAAAGGAACTAAACGTAAAAGTTCACGTCAACAGGTAACGACACACACCAACGACACTACTGACGCTGGCTGAGATAAACGAAACAATGGAATGTTGGGAGAGTCCACTTGAAGGGAAGTAACCCAGGCAGACGAACAGTCATGAGGCACGCGCAGCTAACAATTATACGGCACTGCGGAGAGACTTTTTGAACACCCCGTATTTAGATCGCGGCCGCTGACCGGAGGGCTCGATCTCAGTCTGAGTCACTGGCGCGGTGCTCGGTCACTGACGCAATAACTCCCACTCCAGTTTGGCGCCTGTCATTCATTGAATTGCTTGACTTGTACTTCACCAGCAGTGAGGCTAACGTGGACTATTGTGGAAGAGCTTGTACGACAACACATGGTCTCTCTTAAAGATAAGTAGTTTCATTTTTTATGTAAATAAAGAACCCTGCTAATCCGTGTGTGTAATTGTGATATAGAAAGAGAGTAGCGGCCACCAAACAACATCTTCTCCCTTGGTTCCTATGGTACAAGACTCAACAGTGGCGACGAGGATCCTACACTACCCTCTGGCGGATACACAACCAGCCTTTCACGACATTGTGCGAATTCTAGTTTGTAACTGAGATCAGTTTTTAGAACTAATGTTTATAAAAGCACCTTAAATTACATTACTAGTAAAGTAGAACAGCAATAATAAACAGTACCTAAACCAGTAGCTGAACAACCCAATGAGTACATAATTACGCTGACTGGTTGTAACTTAGATAGATCTGGAATATTGATATTTTGATTAAAAGGACTCCACAATTACACGCACCACAACGTGATCATGTGATACCCTACACCCATACCCTTTTCCTGTGTTTATTTTTAAGACAAGTGAGCTATTTTTGCGCCGGATTAAGTATTACACTATTCAGTATGATTAAGAGGAGTCTCCAGTTCAACCAATCGTAATTCAGGTATGGTGAGTGCCACATAAGAACTAAAAGTAGCACGAAAACAAGCAGGAAACCGTGCTGTGATGTGAAATACCACACCTGTTAATTGGCCAGTGTTGGGAAGCAATCATTTCAATATTTATAGCATTAAAGAAAACACTGTAATGTATGTTACGGTCATTTTAATATAAATTTCTAAGAAGTTATGGACATAAATAACGTAGTATGGTTTCCCAAGATTTTAAATAGGCGGCGGTCCCGCGCTTCATGGTCTTGACTTCGCAGCTCTCTTTCAGAGACGCTGATGGTAACTCCGTGTAGCTTTCGGTAGAAACTGAAAATTCGAAATTCGTGGTAAATTCCTGTGGGACCAAACTGCTGAGGTCATCGATTCCTACGCTTACACAACTTAATCTAACTTAAACTAACGTACGCTAAGGACAGTACATACACCCATGCCCGAAGGAGGGCTCAAACCTACGACGGGGGTAGCCGCGCGAACCGTGGCAAGACGCGTAAGACCGCGCGCCTAATTGAACTTAGTTTCCGTGGGAAAGGCAGTTGCACGGTTTCAGTAACTTAAATTTTTATGTCTGGCAGAATTTTGAGGAGTGCATGGGGGTTAGGTAATTTCACGTTGGTTTCAAGTACGTGATAGGCCTACTTCGTGATAAACTTCTGCTGACGGCGAAACAGAATTTTTAACGCATAGTCGTGGTTTGGGTATTGGTTCTGCCTCTACGGCGGCTTATTTAATTGGGGAATCTACCAGAGCTTATTCGCTGTTGACGCGGTCTTACTGGCGTTAACAACAATCTTATTTCTTTAATTACAATATTGAAACCCATAAGCTTTCAGTTACTTGATGTAAGGCCATTATGTCTTTTGCGTTTCGAGTGAACACTATACAGACTTCAAACTTAACTTGGCCACTGTGTTGACTACATTTATTTGTTTGACTCCACTGACTTACCATTTTTTCTCTGACTTATTTACTCATTTATTTTTGCAATATGTACCAGACTTGATGTTTATAAAGGTGCTTGCTTGATAAAGCCTATTTTAAACGGTTGTTGCTGTAATTAGGCCATATTCATAGCGGTGTATGTCTCAACCTCAAGGTCGCAGAGCCACAGATTGCTGCCAAGCTCGTTCATTAGCCCAGACCCCAATAAAGTTCAATAATCAGTTAGAGAACATTGAAACTAAAGGTCGTGAAACATTTTCTCAAAAGCATGTTCAGGTATATCTGACTGGTGTTTTAAACTGGGACCCATGGGTTAACCGCACGGTCTAGGGCGCCTTGGCACGGTTCGAGCGGCTCCCCCCGTCGGAGGTTCGAGTCCTCCCTAGGGGATGGTTGTGTTTCTTGTCCTTAGCGTAAGTTAGTTTAAGTTAGATTAAGTAGTGTGTAAGCCTAGGGACGGATGACCTCAGCAGTTTGGTCCCATAGGAACTTACCACCACCACCATCACCACCACCAAACCCAGACCACCATATGATGAGATCGCGACTTTCGAAACACGTAACTGTGTGTTACCATAGCTTTAGCCTGTATTGAATGTCGAATAATTATAACGACTGACTTAACCACAACCTAGGGTCCATAAAATGGGAACATTAAGAAGAAAAAAGAAGAACAGATCAGGCCCTTTGTCCAATAATTTTCTTTCGTAACATTTTAACGTGACCTTAAATCCACATATTCTAGTTTTATGGGTGCCTTTTATATGGATGTGTTTGTAGCTTTCTGGAATAATGGCAGTACTGCGAGGATTCTGCTTTGCGAGTGGCGGCACCTACATTTTGACTTTTTTTAAAAATGAACGGAGAAAAACACTCTGCTTCTTATAGTAATCCTCTTCGTTCAGTCCCTTAAGATTAACTGCTGACTTATTTCTGAATTTGGCTTGGAACGTAATGTTATCTTGCATCACGCCCTGAAAATTGTTCGCAACTTAATTGTGTTAGAAGGTGCAAGTTGTGCGGACTTCGATGGTCTGTACAGTCCGTCAGAGAGACGTTAATATGTATTGTCTCGCCTATGCCTCCCTTGGTGCTCGGAGGAAAACAAAGACGCAACAGCAGCACGGAAAGGTCTGCTGGAACGTTAAACTAAAGTCGTATTAATGCCTTTCAACACCAGTCCTGGTATGGCAACGAATAACAAAACAAACTTCTGTTTAATAATGGAAGAAATAAGGTACGCCAGCAGTCGCCTACTTTTTGTGTCGTTCCGGATGTGGTATGCTGATGACTACATCCACAGAACCTTTGGACCGGTTTCCTGGTGACACGGAGGTAGGTTAACGTACGTAGTCTGTTACATACCAACACGCGCCGCCTTGGGAAGCAATCGGCAGAATGTTCTGCATTGTACGGCTAGGATGGCGTAAGATTCGCGGCTGGCTTTATCCGTAAGTCGTACAGTGGTATAATTAAATTTTATTGCAATAAAAATGTCAGGTTTTTCAGCACAGCTGTGTAACACAATCTAATTTGATGTTCAGTTCATCTGTAATACATTTAAACCTATACAATCAAATCATCAGGTACCAAAGGTGCCTCAAAACTTAAATTTCATAAATACCACGAACGTTTGTCAGGAACAAGTGACGCAAAAAGCTGAAAAAAGCCCATGTGAGTCTCCTACCCACAATGGACAACGTGAAAATAAATAACTGAACGTCTCAGGTATTGGCAGGCAAGAGTCTTAAGGTCATCAAAAGTAGAGCGTTGCTCGCTCATGTATCAGGCCGAGATGGCCGGGAATAAAGGAAAAATTGTCTTGAAATTAAATCATGAGATATGCCAGACAAATCGTAAGAGTTTGACAGGACGAGGTGGTGCTGTGTTTCTGGCAATGGCTCGCTCTGGTTTCGGGTTTCGGATCCCAGCAGGCCATTCATATTTTATATGCCATTGTTTACTTAATTCTCTAAAGGTGAATGCCAGAATTGTTCCTTAGAAAACTTACGACCTATTTCGCTCTCCATCTTTAACCTATACGATATTTTAAGCCCTCTTCACCAGTCTCTGTCCCGACAGAATATTAAACTTACTATTAATTCATCTTTACAGTTGTTTGGCGTGGGTGTTACCCACCATGTGATTGATTTTTGTTCTTCAAATAGAAGTATGTGGGCGCAAGTAGGTACATAATTACTGGATGTTTGTTTGGCTGTAAAAGTCGATAAAATACAGGGTATACTACATCTTCTGCGTAAATTAAAATCGAAACGTAGGTAAACTTTAACTTAGGCAACGAAATTAAAAGTTTTCTTTGGTGTCAGTTGCAAGTCTTCGATTAATGTGGTTATCGTTCACATACCTGGATGTGTGTGGAGATGTGACTTTTTCCACAGTTGCGAGGATACGCCTAAAATTTCGTTGTTTTGCAGAACGGAGCATCAATGCACTAACATATGTGTGCAAGAGCATTCTTTAACAATGAGCTGCGTCAACGATAGACATACAGGTCTCCTATTACACTACTGGCCACCAAGTTCCTCATCTCACGAGATGTTTCGTTGTTTTTCGGTTGGGGGGGGGGGGGGGGAGGAGGATTGTGAAAGTTTCCATCTATGCGCCTCCCATTACATAAACGTTTAGTAAACTGCGACGGCGTATAGCAAATGCAGTGAATGCTGTTATCTCCAGACATGCTCGCTGAAGTATGGGACGAAGTTTACTATCGTCTGAATGTTGGTCGTGTGTCCGGTGGGGGGTACATTGAACATTTGTGAGAGGTAAATAAAAAAGTACCCGAAACTTGTATGTGCATGCATGGAAAAGGAATACCCTTTGAAATCGCATGATCCTCTTGAATATAAAACATTTGTGTTTGCATGTTTATGTAGAAGTTCAACGCAAGTTTCCATTTTCATTCACGTAGAAGATATAGCCTTGAGCACCTTTTTTAAACGTCCTGTTTTCTGCAGTGATGCATTTTCGATGTCTCAAGAAAACCTGAAATGTGTGCGACGCGGTTAACAAATGTGACGATTAGCAGTCATTTAATGTCTGCTGAACTGCTAGTAAAAGAAAAAACTCTTTACAAGACTCCTGTCTAGATTGCAATGTTCATAACCGAGATTGCGTCGCATCAAAGTATTGTCACTACCTACCTGCACAAAAGGAAAAAGAAACAGTAACTTTATTGTTTTCATCAGAGTTATCGTTTATGATACCTTCGTTTTAGAAAATATATATAAAAGCAGCAAAGGAATCAGACGAAAGGAGTCTAACATAGGAGATTGACAGAAAGTGCGAAATGACTAAGCATGAACATCTAGAGGGCAAATGCAAGCATGCACAACTAGGAGAAAGATAGATGCTGGCTATAGCAAAATTAAAGAGAACTTTGGAGAAAAGAGAAGCAACTGTATAAATATAACGAGCTCAGACTGAATTCCACTAATAACCAAAGCAGGAAAAGCTGAAAGGTGAAAATAATACACAGAGTGACTATGTAAGTGCAAGTAACTTGAGAATATTATACTCGTAGGAAGACTAGAGGAAGTGGGTATAGATGAGATGGTAGATATGCTACTACAAAAAGAAATTCACACAACACTGAAAGACCTAAGTGAAACTAGTCCCATCGGGTACACGACATTCCCTCAGAATTATTGACATTTTTGGGAGAGCCAGCCATGACACCGCATGTGCAAGATATACAAGTGCAATAAAGAGCCAAATAAACTGGTACACCTGCCTAATATAGTGTAGGGCCTCCGCGAAAAAGCAGAACTGCCGCAACATCACGTGACACGGACTCGGCTAATGTCTGAAGTGGTGCCGGAGGGAACTGACACCATGAATCCTGTGGGGCTGTCCATAAATCCGTAAGAGTACATGGTAGTGAAGGTCTCTTCTGAACAGCACGTTGCAAGGCATCCTACATATGCTCAATAATGTTCATGTCTGGGGAACATGGTGGCCAGTGGAAGTGTTTAAACTAAGAAGAGTGTTCCAGGAGCCACTCTGTAGCAATTCTGGACGAGTGGGGTGTCACATTATCTTGCTGGAATTGCCCAAATCCGTCGAAATGTACAATGCACATGAATGGATGCAGGTGATCAGACAGGATGCTTACGTACTTCTCACCTGTCAGAGTCGTATCTAGACGTACCAGGGGTTCCATATCACTCCAACTACACACGCCACATACCATTACAGTCCCAAGCTTGAACAGTCCTCTGATGACATGCAGGATCCATGTATTCATTAGGTTGTCTCCATACCCGTACACCTCCATCCGCTCGATACAATTTGAAACGAGACTTGTCTGACCAGGCAACATGTTTCCAGTCGTCGACAGTCCAATTTCGGTGTTGACGGGCCCAGGTGAGGCTCATAACTTTGTGTCATGCAGTCATCAAGGGTACACGTGTGGACCTTCGTCTACAAAAACCCATATCGATGATGTTTCGTTGAATGGTTCGCACGCTGAAACTTGTTGATGGCTCGGCACTGAAATCTGCAGCAATCTGAGGAAAGGTTGCACTTCTGTCACGTTGAAAAATTTTGATCAGTCGTCGTTGGTCCCGTTCTTGCAGCACCGATGGCTGAGATTTGATGTTTTACCAGATTCCTGACATTCACGGTACACTCGTGAAGTGGTCGTACGGGAAAAATCCCCACTTCATTGCTATCTCGGAGATGCTGTGTCCCATCGTTCGTGCGCCGACTATAGCACTGCGTTCAAACTCACTTAAATCTTGGTGGCCGTGCGGTTCTAGGCACTTCAGTCCGGAACCGCGTAACTGCTACAGTCGCAGGTTCAAATCCTGCCTCGGGCATGGATGTATGTGATGTCCTTAGGTTAGTTAGGTTTACGTAGTTCTAAGTTCTAGGGGACTGATGACCTCGTATGTTGAGTCCCATAGTGCTCAGAGCCATTTGAACCATTTAAATCTTGGTAACCTGCCATTGTAGCAGCAGTATCCGTTCTAAGAACAACGCCAGACACTTGTTTTCTTATATAGGTCTCGTCGACCGCAGCACCGTATTCTGTCTGTTTACATATCTCTGCATTTGAATACGCATGCCTATAGTAGTTTGTTTGTCGCTTCAGTGTATGATTTAGTTCCGCCTTCTGGTCGTCGTGGGCTAATCGAAACCGTGTCATCATCTTCAATGGCGTCATTGAAAGCGGTATGAAGAGGTGTGTGGTCAGCGCGCGGCTCTCACGGATGTTTATGATTTTCCTGACCTTGAAGCCGCTCCTTCTCATTCAAGTAGATCCTCTGTTGGCCACTCAGTGTACCCAGCACCAGTCCTCCCACTAAGGAAAAGTCCCTGACAGTACCGGGAAGGGAAACCGGAGTTAGTTCCATAAATCATTTGAACAATTCTTTCATCGAAATGATGTGGAACGAGTCAGTTTACAGAATATAAACACATGATTAGTGTTAACATTAATGAACACATTATCATGTTATTCCTACTTACGCAACTACACTTTACAAAAACTTTTTTTTGTGGCTGCCAGTTTTAAGTAGAAATTCCTCAGTGGAACAGAAGGAGTTGTCCAGGAGAAATGATTATATATTAAATTTCAAACTTGCCTCACTACCCGTCAGACATTTTGTGTTACTGAGCAAATGATAAAAATTTTGATTGCTGCATACTGACCTCCTCTCTGGGCCATTGGCAGCTTTAACAGTGGATAATAAAGGTCATCTTTCCCTCTAGTGTTGTAGGTATGCAAATTCTTGTTCTTCTCAAATTGTGATGGATTATTTATGACGAATTTCATTAGTGAAAATATTAATTGTGCTGGCGCTGTTAAAATGCCTCTCTCGTTGAAGAGATACCTGTATGACGTTCGTGGGTGTACACCACATATTATTCTTGCTGCTCGCTTTTGTGCAGTCAATACTGTCTTTCTAAGTGATGAGTTACCCAGAAAACTATTCTGTACGACGATATTGATTGGAAATATGCAAAATATGTCAGGAGCTTAATATGTTTGTTTCCATGATTAGCAATTATACAGAGAGCAAAAGTAGCCTAACTTACATGTTTGAGAAGCTCAGTACTGTGCTTCTTCCAGGTCATACTTCCATCAACACATATACCCAAAATTTTGGGGCATTTTACCCCACTTGCTGATACCTACTCGTCTGCTACATCAGTTGCTGGTATGGCTCTATTTGTTGCACAGAACTGAATGTAGTGTGTTTTTTCAGAATGTGGGAAGAGTCATTTTCAGAGAAACAGTTAATAATTCTTTGAAAAATACTGTCGCAGAAGCTGAGTAGTACAGTGGTGTAGTGGATATGATACTAAAGTGTTGCATCCAGGGTCGTAGGTTCAAAACTCACGTGGACTGTGCCGTTTTAATTTCTATATTCGGTTCGAGTACATTCTAGATGCATCCACAAATTGTACTGGAATGTTCTGTAGCTGTATATATATAGTATGTGTTCTGGCCGCTCTTGTATGTGCAAGTGCTGAATAAACCATTGTTAAGTGAAGCTATTGTTCGTCATTCATCTACTTACACCTTAGTCTACGTGACATTATTCTGGTGGAGGCGCTGGGTAGTGGAACTTGTGTTCCCGCACATTATAGACGACACAGTGGCTCCCGTCAGGCCACGACAGAACCGCCGTTTACGCGGCGAGAAACACGCGTTCGCCGGTCGTGGTGGCCGTGCGATTCTAGGCGCTGCAGTCGGGAACCGCGGGACTGCTACGGTCGCAGGTTCGAATCCTGCCTCGGGCATGGATGTGTGTGATGTCCTTAGGTTAGTTAGGTTTAACTAGTTCTAAGTTCTAGGGTACTGATGACCTAAGATGTTAAGTCCCATAGTGCTCAGAGCCATTTGAACCATTTTTGAACACGCGTTCGAGCCATATTCAACAGATCCCAGTCTACCGGAGGCTGAAGAAGAAGAGGACGGCACGATGACAGAACGTGTGTGCCACAACGTGAAACATCCTTCCGGGTTCTCTGGGGACGATGGCCAAGATCCAAACAAGTGACTGAAGGTATATGAGCGTATAGCTAAATTTAACAAATCGGATGACACCGTGTGTTTGGCTAACTTATTTTTCTACTTGGAGGGCACTGCCAAGCAATGGTATGAGAATAACGAGGAGACGTTCACAAGCTGGGAAGTATTCCAGGTGGAACTGCGCAAGTATTTCGGCGACACACAACGACAGACGTGCAAGGCTGAAAATAAATTAAAGTGCAGGGCACAACGTCGACGAAAAACGACAGCACCCTACATTCAAGACGTCTTCTAGCTGTGTAAAATAGTGGATCCTCGAAAGGAGGAGAAAGATAACGTTGCACATCTCATGAAGGGTGTTGCTGAGGACATGTATCAAGCCCTTCTCCTGAAGGAGGTTTCGACAGCAGACGATTTCAGAAAATGGTGCCAGTATATCGAGACAATACATCAATAAAGAATTACACGCAAGAAATTTCAACGGCTTCCAAACGTCGTATCGATGTCTGTGATGGAGGAAGAAACTGATTTCACAAGTGTTCTTCGTCACATAGTTAGAGAGGAAGTTCAGAAGGCATTTGGCTTGCACGGCGAGTAAAAAACAGAGACGCTTCAAGAGGTCATAAGGGAGGAACTGGAACAGACATTGAACCCAATCTCTCGTCCTTCATTTCCCTTTAAAACGGTAAAAAAGTCTAGACCCAGGCGGAGTTACGTTCCTACAGTGCCGCATGAGGAACCTGTTTGGACACCAAGGAAGACTGATGTCTGGAGGACCCAGGATAACCAACCACTGTGTTTCCACTGCGGACAACCGGGACATGTGGTGCGCTATTGTCGAGAAAGGCGGCGGATATTTGATGGCGCCCGCGCCAGAAGACAGCAGACCGATCTTAGCCGACGCGAACTCCGGGACGACGAAGATGAACAAGAAGACGTGGGTGCAGGACGATGTAGGTCACCATCGCCGCGAGCTAGCCGCTGGAGAGGACGCTCCCCAACATTCCGATCAAGGTCTCCATCGCCGTTTAGAAGCTACAGTCGATCACCTAGCCGCCGCAACCTGGAAAACTAAAGGGTGCGACCTACCTTGGAGGTGAGACCGCCGAAGAGAAAAATCCTCCGCCGTCGGTCAGTACAAAAATGAATGGAAACTACGTCGATATCCTCATGGATGGCCGACCAGCCCAAGCTCTTGTGGACTCAGTAGCATCATATTCAGTCATTTCGGAGAAGTACCATCGCCAGTTGCAGAAAACCGTATTCGTCGACAGCAAAACTTCTCTGCTGAAGGTCGCTAATGGGAAATATGTAAAACGTACAGGAAGATGTGTCATTCGTGTGGGTATAAGTGGCCATTCACAGCCCTGAGAATTCATCGTCTTACAAGAGTGTAGTCATGACGTCATTCTCGGATGGGACTTTCTGAAAGCTTCTGAAGCAATTATAGATTGTAGTCGCTCGAAGATTATGCTAGACGAGATGAGATACTGTGGACAGGAAGATACGCATCCGAGTGTGTGGAGACTATGTGTGCTGGATGAAGTGATCATTCCTGCAGTCAGCGCTAGAAAGGTAACTGTCATGTGTCATGCCATGCATCAACCCATTGATCTTGTAGGGAATGTAAGAGAAGCATACCACTGAAGAATAACTTGGTCATCCCAGCCTCTGTCGTCTCGTTTAAGAACGGATTCGGTGAATTGTGGATAGTTAAATGTCGCCTTGAACCGCAGATCCTGAGTCGTTAGTTGCAGAACAGCTGAGCGCCATAGAAACCTCCCTCCCATGCCGAGTCTGTGGACGAAATTAGCGCTACCACTACGAGACTAGATCTTCTAGCTCGACTATCACCAGATCTCACTAAGGAACAACGGAAGAAGCTACTTGCCATTCTTCAAGAGTTCTCTGAATGTTTCAATCCACAGGTTAAGAGCAAATTAGACAAATCGACGGTGAAGCACTGGATTACCACTGGAGACCATCAACCAACAAGCCAGAGAGCATACCGTGTGTCAGCAACGGAACGTCGAATAGTTCGCGACGAGGTAACGAAAATGATGAAGAATGACATCATTCAGCCTTCGCAGAGCCCATGGTCGTCACCAGTGGTTCTCGTCAGGAAGAAAGACGACAGTTGGCGCTTTTGTGTTGATTACAGGAAGCATAGTAAGATAACTAAAAAGGACGCTTACCCTCTTCCACGAATTGACGATAGACTAGATTGTCTGAAGGGGGCTTAGTTTTTCTCAACCATGGACATGTACTCGGCATACTGGCAAATCGAAGAAGATGAGGCTGATCGTGAGAAAACTGGATTCATCACCCCTGGGGGCCTGTATGAGTTTAAGGTAATGCCGTTTGGTTTGTGTAATGCACCAGCAATTTTTGAACGAATGATGGATAATCTTCGAAGGCACCTGAAATGGACGATGTGTCTTTGTTATTTAGAATGACATTATAGTGTTCTCAGAGACACTTGATGAACACATAAAAAGACTGAGGGCCGTTCTTAAGTGTCTCCAACAAGACGGACTGAAACTTAATCCAAGAAAGTGTCTCTTTGGAGCAAAAGAAATCAAAATACTTGGACACCTTGTGTCAAACGAAGGTATGACGCAAGCCACCGCCCTGTTGTCTACGAGCCCGGTGACCTCGTCTGGATCTTCACTCCTGTTCGGAAGGTCGGTCTCTCTGAGAAGCTCCTCAGGCGCTACTTTGGACCTTATAAGGTTGTAAGACAATTTGAAACGTCCCCTTTGAAAAATTCATGAATTACTGTGCTGATAAACCTCTTACATTATTTGATTTTCAACCAGCTGAGCAGAACTGAACGTACTCAGACATTTCGCTCTTTACCTATTCTGATCAACACTAAACTGACACACAATATTTTTAGCGCAACGCAATCTGACTTCCAAAAATCCCTACAAAAGAATGGCCCTTTCTAACAATAACCTATATCTTTCATGAATCACTTACCTCACAAAAATCTTCGTGACTCGAACTACTACAATACAGCGAGCGGGACTACTGCCAGCTAAATAAAAGTTTCTAATTACTGAAGGGACTAACTATTGACAGGCATAGTTAGCAAATGAAAGATTTTGATAAAGAACAAACAATGTATTTACCTTAATAGTGTTCAAAAGTCATAGTATATATATATCAGTTCATGACATCCAGTCTTACAAATTTACTGTCTCTGATGGACACACGTCCAGATCATCCGCTCTCAAAACTCCGCCATCTCTCTCCCAACATCCACCTCTGCTGGCGGCTCACCTCCAACTGCGCAGCGCTACACGCTGTTAACATCCAGCTGCACAACACTACAATAGCAAACAACAATGCAAATCAGCCACAGACTGCACACAGCACAGCCAGCGATTTTCATACGGAGCGCTACGTGGCGTTACCAATAAAAAAACCTAAACAGCCTACTTACAAGTTGTCTGATGTTACTTATGATGTTAAAGATTTCGACCTCGACACAAGACGACGAAAGATTAGATATACGATCCATGTCCTTCAAATGAAGCGCTATAAAGATCCTGCAACCCAGGGTAAATTTGCAGCTCCAGTGACAGGCAACAAGCGGAAAGGTAACGAAGAGCGTAGCGGCAAAGGAAGTTCTAAGAAGATCACCGTCAGGGCGAACATCAGTCATCGGGAGTCTGAGTACCCAGGACCGATGACTCGTTCCCGGACTAGGACGACATAACACCGAGATGTTGTTCGCTTTAGAAAGGAGTGATATTACAGAAGAATCTGAGGAGTACCTTGGTGTAGTGGATATGATACTAAAGTGTTGCATCGACGGTCGTGAGTTCAAATATCACCTGGTCAGTAAGATTTTAATTTCTGTATTCGGTTCGAGTACATTTTAGAAGTATCCACAATTGGCAAGAGTCATTGTACTGGAATGTTCTGTAGCTGTATATATACCCTATGTGTTCTGGCTGGAGGCAGTTCACTCCGCGCTCTTGTATGTGCAAGTGCTGAATAAACCTTTGTTAAGTGAAGTTACTGTTCGTCATTCATCTACTTACACCTTCCACTACGTGACAATATCATTTACTAACACTTCCGTTGCTTTCTCTCTAATGGATTTATTACAACACTAGTATCGTCTGCAAAAAGTACCAATTTTGCTTGTTGAATGTTATGTGGAAGGGCATTCACATTTGTAAGGAACAGGAGTAGACCCAAAAGTGAACCCTTTGAACTCTCCTTGTGATTTTACCCCAGTCACAAAAATTTTCTACCTTTCCGACATCGTCTAAATTATACAGCACCATCTTTCGCATTCAGTTTGTCAAGGGTAGTTCAAGCTAGTTCTGTGAAAAGCCATCAATTCGATAAACTTGAGTTTTTCTGAGAGAGTATCATGATCTACACAATCGAAGGCATTAGATAGATAACAAAAAAATGTAAACGGGTGATATATTATTATTTAAAGAATGTACTATCTGATGAGTGAACGTACAGATAGCGTTCTCAGTCGAACAATCTTCCTGGAATCAAAACACTGACATGCTAAATAAATTGTTTCCACACAAGTGTGCGACTACCCTTGAGTACATTTTTTTTTCGAATATTTTGGAAAAAGATATCAGTAAGGAAATTAGACGATAATCCCTTCAGTCTGTTTTGTCACATTTCATATGAAGTTGTTTGTTGTTGTGGTCTTCAGTCCTGAGAGCTGTGCCACAAGCTCCTCTTCTCCCCAATTCTATTCAATACCTCCTCATTAGTTATGTGATCAACCCATCTAATCTTCAGCATTCTTCTGTAGCACCACATTTCGAGCCGGCCGGTGTGGCCGTGCGGTTAAAGGCGCTTCAGTCTGGAACCGCGTGACCGCTACGGTCGCAGGTTCGAATCCTGCCTCGGGCATGGATGTGTGTGATGTCCTTAGGTTAGTTAGGTTTAATTAGTTCTAAGTTCTAGGCGACTGATGACCTCAGAACTTAAGTCGCATAGTGCTCAGAGCCAGCCACCACATTTCGAAAGCTTCTATTCTCATCTTGTCTAAGCTATTTATCGTCCACGTTTCACTTCCATACATGGCTACACTCCATACAAATACTTTCAGAAATGACTTCCTGACATTTAAATCTATACTCGATGTTAACAAATTTCTCTTCTTCAGAAACGCTTTTCTCGCCATTGCCAGTCTACATTTTATATCCTCTCTACTTCGACCATAATCAGATATTTTGCTCCCCAAATAACAAAACTCCTTTACTACGTTAAGTGTCTCATTTCCTAATCTAATTCCCTCAGCATCACCCGACTTAATTCGACTACATTCCATTATCCTCGTTTTGCTTTTGTTGATGTTCATCTTATATCCTCCTTTCAAGACACTGTCCATTCCGTTCAACTGCTCTTCCAAGTCCTTTGCTATCTCTGACACAATTACAATGTCATCGGCGAACCTCAAAGTTTTTATTTCTTCTCCATGGATTTTAATACCTACTCCAAACTTTTATTTTGTTTCCTTTATTGCTTGCTCAATATACAGATTGAATAACATTGGGGATAGGCTACAACCCTGTCTCACTCCCTTCCCAACCACTGCTTCCCTTTCATACCCCTCGACTCTTATAACTGCCATCTGCTTTCTGTGCAAATTGTAAATAGACTTTCGCTCTCTGTATTTTAAACCTGCCACCTTCAGAATTTGAAAGAGACTATTCCAATGTACATTGTCAAAAGCTTTCTCTAAGTCTACAAATGCTAGAAACGTAGGTTTGTCTTTCCTTAATCTTTCTTCTAAGATAAGTCGTAGGGTCAGTATTGCCTCACGTGTTCCAACATTTGTACGGAATCCAAACTGATCTTCCCCGAGGTCGGCTTCTATCAGTTTTTCCATTGGTCTGTAAAGAATTCGCGTTAGTATTTTGCAGCTGTGACTTATTAAACTGATAGTTCGGTAATTTTCACATCTGTCAACACCTGCTTTCTTTGGGATTGGGATTATTATATTCTTCCTGAAGTCTGAGGGTATTTCGCCTGCCTCATACATCTTGCTCACCAGATGGTAGAGTTTTGTCAGGACTGGTGTAAGTAGGCTGTTCAGGTTTTTATATTGGTAACGCCATGTAGCGCTCTGTATGAAAATCACTGGCTGTGCTGTGTGCAGTCTGTGGCTGGTTGGCATTGTTGTTGGAATATTCGCCATTGTAGTGTTGGGCAGTTGGCTGTTAACAGTGCATAGCGTTGCGGAGTTGGAGGTGAGCCGCCAGCAGTGGTGGATGTGGGAAGAGAAATGGCGGGGTTTTGAGTGCGGATGATATGGACGTGTGTCCATCAGAGACAGTAAATTTGTAATACTGGGTGTCATGAACTGCTATATATTATGACTTTTGAACACTATTAAGGTAAATACATTGTTTGTTCTCTATCAAAATCTTTCATTTGCTAACTATGCCCATCAGTAGTTAGTGCCTTCAGTAGTTTGAATCTTTTATTTAGCTGGCAGTTATGGTGCTCGCTGTATTGCAGTAATTCGAGTAACGAAGATTTTTGTGAGGTAAGTGATTTGTGAAAGGTATAGTTTAATGTTAGTAAGGGCCATTCTTTTGTAGGGATTATTGAAAGTCAGATTACGTTGCGCTAAAAAATATTGTGTGTCAGTTTAAGCACAGTCATTTGTAATTTTTCTAAGGGGACGTTTCGCTGGCTCTCCCAAGGTTGTCAGTAGTTCTAATGGAATGTTGTCTACTCCGGGGGCCTTGCTTCGACTCAGGTCTTTCAGTGCTCTGTCAAACTCTTCACGCAATATCATATCTCCCACTTCATCTTCATCTACAGCCTCTTCCATTTCCATAATATTGTCCTCAAGTACATCGCCCTTGAATAGGCCCTCTATATACTCCTTCCACCTTTCTGCTTTCCCTTCTTTGCTTAGAACTGGGTTTCCATCAGAGCTTTTGATATTCATGCAAGTGGTTCTCCTTTCTCCAAAGGTCTCTTTAATTTTCCTGTAGGCAGTATCTATCTTACCCCTAGTGAGATAAGTCTCTACATCCTTACATTTGTCCTCTAGCCATCCCTGCTTAGCCATTTTGCACTTCCTGTCGATCTCATTTTTGAGACGTTTGTGTTCCTTTTTGCCTGCTTAACTTACTGTATTTTTTATATTTTCTCCTTTCATCAATTAAATTCAATATTTCTTCTGTTACCCAAGGGTTTCTACTAGCCCTCGTCTTTTTACCTATTTGATCCTCTGCTGCCTTCACTATTTCATCCCTCAAAGCTACCCATTCTTCTTCTACTGTATTTCTTTCCCCCATTCCTGTCAATTGTTCCCTTATGCTCTCCCTGAAACTCTGTACAATCTCTGGTTCTTTCAGTTTATCCAGGTCCCATCTCCTTAAACTCCCACCTTTTTGCAGTTTCTTCAGTTTTAATCTACAGTTCATAACCAATAGATTGTGGTGAGAGTCCACATCTGCCCCTGGAAATGTCTTACAATTTAAAACCTGGTTCCTAAATCTCTGTCTTACCATTATATAATCTATCTGATACCTTTTAGTATCTCCAGGATTCTTCCATGTATACAACCTTCTTTTATGATTCTTGAACCAAGTGTTAGCTATCATTAAGTTATGCTCTGTGCAAAATTCTACCAGGCGGCTTCCTCTTTCATTTCTCTCCCCCAATCCATATTCACCCACTATGTTTCCTTCTCTCCCTTTTCCTACTGACGAATTCCAGTCACTCATGACTATTAAATGTTCGTCTCCCTTCACTACCTGAATAATTTCTTTTATCTCATCATACATTTCATCAATTTGTTCGTCATCTGCAGAGCTAGTTGGCATATAAACTTGTACTACTGTAGTAGGCGTGGGCTTCCTGTCTATCTTGGCCACAATAATGCGTTCACTATGCTGTTTGTAGTAGCTTACCCGTACACCTATTTTTTTATTCATTATTAAACCTACTCCTGCATTACCCCTATTTGACTTTGTATGTATAACCCTGTATTCACCTGACCAAAAGTCTTGTTCCTCCTGCCACCGAACTTCACTAATTCCCACTACATCTAACTTTAACCTATCCATTTCCCTTTTTAGATTTTTAACCTACCTGCCCGATTAAGGGATTTGACATTCCACACTCCGATCCGTAGAACGCCAGTTTTCTTTCTCCTGATAACAACGTCCTCCTGAGTAGTCCCCGCCCGGAGATCCGAATGGGGGACTATTTTACCTCCGGAATATTTTACCCAAGAGGACGCCATTATCATTTAATCATACAGTAAAGCTGCATGCCCTCGGGAAAAATTACGGCTGTAGTTTCCCCTTGCTTTCAGCCGTTCGCAGTACCAGAACAGCAAGGCCATTTTCGTTAGTGTTACAAGGCCAGATCAGTCAATCATCCAGACTGTTGCCCCTGCAACTACTGAAAAGGCTGCTGCCCCTCTTCAGGAACCACACGTTTGTCTGGCCTCTCAACAGATACCTCTCCGTTGTGGTTGCACCTACGGTACGGCTACCTGTATCGTTGAGGCACGCAAGCCTCCCCACCAACGGCAAGGTCCATGGTTCATGGGGGGAGGGTATGAAGTAGTTTAATAATTATATATTTTAACCTGTCTGGAAAAATTCCTTGCCCCAGTGATGAATTGCATATATCACTAAGGACGTTACGCATTAACTTGGAACAACTTTTCAAAATTCTGTTTGAAGTACCATCAACCCTCTAAAATCTTTTGTTTTTAAATTTTTTATAATTGTATTAATATCAGTGAAGCTTGTTGGTACTACTTCTAGTTGCTTGAGATTTTTTGGAATGACATTTTTAATATATTCTCTTATTTTTTCAAATGTATCATTTAATCCAATATTTGCTGCTGCGCTTATGAGGTAATTGTTAACAGTACTTGCAACTTGTGAATTATCAGTCAGAACATTATCATTTAGTTTAATTGTTACGGAATTTTGTACACTGACTGGCTGTCCTGTCTCCAATTTGACAATATCCCATATAGTTTTAATCTTACCATCTGGATTATTTATTTCTGTCGGGACATGCATGCATCTGGACATTTTAATGACTTTCCTAAAAGTACTATAGTATCTTCTGTAGTATGCAAGTAATGTCAGGTCTTGACTTACTCTGGCCTCTGCACAAATTTCCATCTTCTTCTTACATGGAAATTTAATTCACTTAGTTATCCACAGCTATGCGGATGAAATCATCTTCCAAAACCGTCACGTACCGCTCAGTAGTCACCGTGCCATCAAGTAATATCGCACAGTCACCTGTTGAGGGTGAAGAGACTTCTCGATCGCGAAATGCGAATTCTCAGCCCCCAAATGTGCCGATTTTGCTAAGTGACGAACCCATTCAAATGAAATTGCGCTACACCAAACCATACGCATACTAATTCCCATCATGCCCCGGGGTCTATCGTGCAGTTTGAACGTCCTAAGCCGCGCAGGATTAGCCGTGCGGTCTAAGGCGCTGCAGTCATGGACTATGCGATTGGTCCCGGTGGAGGTTCAAATGGCTCTGAGCACTATACGACTTAACTTCTGAGGTCATCAGTCGCCTAGAACTTAGAACTAATTAAACCTAACTAACCTAAGGACATCACACACATCCATGCCCGTGGCAGGAATCGAACCTGCGACCGTAGCGGTCGCTCGGCTCCAGACTGTAGCGCCTAGAACCGCACGGCCACTCCAGCCGGCGGTGGAGGTTCGAGTCCTCCCTCGGGCATGGGTGTGTGTGTTTGTCCTTAGGATAATTTAGGGACTGATGACCTTAGCAGTTAAGTCCCATAAGATTTCACAACCATTTTTTTGAACGTCCTAACGCACACCGTTCAGAACTTATAATGATTTTATTTCATATAGTTCAACAATTGTCACCCTGTATATTAGCTCCGAGTAGAAGAAAGCTGAAACTAAAAATACTAAAGTATGAAACAGCGGATTTCGTAATTAATTAAAATGGAAGATCATGTGGCGATGCAAGGCTACAATAGCTATGGGTTTGTAATGCTGAGATGTAAGGAAGCTGTGATGGTTGGAGGACTTCTTCTGTTGCTTGATGACCAGCTCCGGATTAAAAAGTGAGTGGAATGCGAGTATGGAACGGAAAAACGAGATGGTATATAGGTGGGAAGTTGATTTAAGAGTGTGCGTTCGAGAAGCGAATTTTTTAAGTAAGTAGGGGCTTTGCTTATTGTGAGAAAGGAGTGCAGAAAGATGGAGGACGATGCGCAGAATGGGCTGTGATTGGCATCAGACAGTTGTGTCTAAATGTGAGGAAGTGAAATGGGAGCACTTCTGTATCTGGAGGTGGCAATAACGGGAAACACGGAACGGGTGGCAAGTGCGATTTAATGAAGGGTATTCAGTCGCTTGAATGTGTAGATACTTCAAAGGACGTCTGTGACAAAACCAATTATCTGTGATGAATATTTCACTCTGCAGTGGAGTGTGCATTGTTCTGAAACTTTCCAGTACATTGAAACTGTGCGGTGGTAGGCCTCAAACAACAAACCTTTCATCCAGGAGTGCTAGGCCAGCCATGTATGCAGGAAAACGTCTGTGCTGTTTTGAACCTGGTAGAGGTACCGGAAGACGTAAAGCTGTGAAGACGAGTCGTCAGTCGTACGTGGAAAGCTCAGTCGGCCAACAGCACTGCCTGCCAAAGCCAAGCTTCTGTGCTTAAGTCCCAGTCAGGCACACAGTTTTAATCTGCCGGGAAGTCTCAAAAGGGATTACGCTGTAAGCTTAAAAGTGCCTGGGCACCCCTACCTAATGTTTATTTAACGAGTAGATGGCATGAGAGGGAGCTCCAACATTATAAGAAGAAATGGGGAGTATTGTGTTGTCAGCAATCAGTAACAGCAGAAGTGGTTCGAATGTGAACTAGTCACAGGAAGTCACCTTTGTAACAGATCCACAGAGGACATTTCAACCGTTCTAAAGCAGCCCAAGACGACTGTTTGTGATGTAGCTGTAAAGTGGAAACATGAAGGAACAAACACAGCTAAAACATGACGAGGCTGATGTCATGTACTGACGGACAGGGAACTTCGAGCTTTACGGAGAGTGGTTGTAAAAAATCGTACGAAATAAGTCGAAGAAATCACTTGTGAATTGCAAAGTTCTACCAGCACTCCAGATACGAGCGTTGCCCATAAAGTAATGCACTGCATTTTTTCTTCAGCAATTCTTTATTGAACATAATGAGAATTACACAGACGAAAGAATGGTGTTTTATCTACACACCCCATTTTTCCACGTAATCTCCATCCCGTTCTATGGCCTTCCTCCAGCGTGAAACAAGAGCGTGTATGCCTTGTTGGTGTCAATCCTTGTCCGCCAGCGCTTCACTCTGTGAATCACCTCCTCCTCGTCCTCAAAACGCCTTCCACGAATGGCATCATTTAATGGCCGAAACGAGTGGAAGTCCTAGGGGGCTAGGTCAGGGCCGTCAGGTGTGACAGCCGTGGACGCTCTCCCCAACCGCTGCCAATCGTGGAGATCGCCGAACCGCCTTCTGATGACCTCACCCTCCGTGCCCAGCGATTAACTATACTTCTGTCAACAGATGCTCTACAGACTTTGCAAAAGCGTTTGTGAATATTCCCCACAGTTTCTATCTCTGCAGTGAGAAATTCAATGACGACACGCTGCTTGTAACGTACATAACCTACAGACGCCATTTTGAAGGAAGGGACGGAAACTTGGCGCGCTCATTCAGGAGACTTCAAATAATACTTACGTAACGTTTCGTACCATTGTTTTCGGCTGAGAAAAAAATGCGGTGCATTACTTTCTGGTCAACCCTTGTAGAACAATGACTGTGCGTAAGGGGTTAAAAAGAATGGCGGTCAACTGTCGAATAGCTCCTCATAATTGCTGTAATGAATGCTAAGTCAGACTGCGGTGGTGTAAACAACGACTCCGGCGAACAATGGATGACTGGAAACGAGTGATTTGTAGTTACGAATCACGCATTTCCCTGTCGCAATATGATGGGAGGGTTTGGGCTCGGCAAATACCTGGAGCACGTTATCAGCCATCATGCGTCCACATTGAGATGCAGAGAAGGGAGCGTTACTGTATAAGTGTGTTTTTCCTGGGTAGGGGGTAGGCCTATTATTGTACTTAAGAAAACGCTAAATGCGGAAGGATGTGAACACATTTTACATAATTGTGTATGCGACAGTAGAGGAACTGTTCGGAGGTGGTGACTGTTTCTGTCAGCATGAGAACGCCCCTGCCATAAAGCAGCATCTGTGAAGCAATGGTATGTTGACAACAACATTTCTGAACTAGACTTGCCTGTCCAGAGTCCCGACCTAAAACCAATGCAACGCTTTTGCCATGAGTTAGACAGTCGGCTTCACTTCAGACCCCTGCGTCCAACATCAATCCCTTCTGTGGTTTCGCCTCTTTGCAGAGAATGGGTGTTGTTTCTCCACAGATGTGCAGACACCTCTTTTACAGTGTCCCCAGCGTAGTTCAAATAGTCGTAAGTGCGAAGGGTGGACACACCCGATATTAATGTCCACTTTTGGGCTTCGGGATACTTTTGTTCAGATACTGTATATCTTATGTGGTGGGAGCAGGGCATAGAGAATTTTTGGGTTGACTGTTGTATTCATAGGGCAGATGTAGGCAATGTAGATTTAGTTGGATCATGTTTAGCCTTACATTTATGGAAGTAGGCTCAGTGGGATAGGTTGCATGTATTAAATACGGACGGGGAGTGTCTGTTGAAATGGTGTTTCGGGCAATAATAGGCTCTGGAATAGAGAGAAACAGTAAAATTCCAGCGACACAGTGGGTTTCAGTAGAAGAGTACTGGGCACGTCGACAAGGTCGCATTTGTGGGCGAGTGAAGCGCTAACTTCTCCTGCCGTCCTTGCTGCAGCCTCAGCCACTTGCGCCTCTGAAAGTCGTAATATGATCTGTTCCATGAGGTAACAGCGCACTCTGAAAATTGAACGAAATTAGAAATAACCATACTAACTAACGATACGCTGTACAATACTTGCCAGCATCCTACAATAAACTGTAACAGGTACAATATTTCATATATAACAAAAACCTTTTAACTCTCTACTAATTTTGGGTCCAAAGTATTAAGACGGGATTTGGGAATCGAGAAGCAACAAAAAGATGTATGAAGAAACTAATAATGAAATAGACAAAATGAAAAACAGAAGGGTTACATTTTACAGCCACTTAAAAAGAACGTGTAAGAAGGGGCTGATAATCCCGCCCGGTTAGTCGTGCGGTCAAACGCACTGCTTTCCGAGCGGGAAGACATGCCGGTCCCCGGCACGGATCTGCCCGGCGGATTAGTGTCGAGGTCCGGTGTGCCGGCCAGTCTGTGGATGGTTTTTAAGGCGGTTTTCCATCTGCCTCAGCGAATGCGGGCTGGTTCCCTTTATTCCGCCTCAGTCACACTATGTCGGCGATTGCTGCGCAAACACTTGCTCCACGTACAC
The DNA here is from genome assembly GCF_021461385.2 of Schistocerca piceifrons. Classification (NCBI taxonomy): domain Eukaryota; kingdom Metazoa; phylum Arthropoda; class Insecta; order Orthoptera; family Acrididae; genus Schistocerca; species Schistocerca piceifrons. Next base: position 173,548,967 of record NC_060149.1, read on the forward strand.
GTACACAATAATTACTCTACCACGCAAACATTGGGGTTACACTCATCAGGTGTGAGACGTTCCCGAGGGAGTCCACTTGGGGCCGAACCGCTCAACAACCCTGGGTTCGGTGTGGGGCGGCGGTGCGGTGAGTGGACTGCTGTAGCCTGTTGTGGGATTGTGGACCACTGAGGGCTACCGCGGGGACGAAGCCTCTCCGTCGTTTCTAGGTCCCCAGTTCCATACAGTACAATAAAAGTAGGTGATAACAAAATACTTTATTTTCTTTGACAAAACTCCACAAACCCACATTTCATGGTTTACAGAAACTGTTAAGATCGTCAGGAGTGGGACAACAGACAAAAACATAGAAAACAGACATGAATCCAGGGAAAAGGCAAAAAGTCCAAGGTTTTCAGAAGACAATACTAAAGAAGACGGGAGGGACAGGGACAGAAGAAAGAAAATAATAACAGACAGCAGAAACTAAGGAGTTTTTGAATAAGGGAAAAGAAAGGAAAAGAATATGATATCATAAACCAGCTGTTTCACGTAGTCCTGAGGTGGCCACATACGAATAATAATACTAATAATCAAAGGTTTTCCATAGATGGCCCTAGTATGAGTAGCTTCACTCCGAGGAACATTTTTGGACCCTTTTGACGCCACCATATGTATCTAACATAATTAGAGGAGTACAAGGCCCGTGAAATTGTAGAAGGTGGGAAGCCGTCAGTGCGAAGAAATGAGAGTACACGGCTGGATACTTCGGATTTTTGTTGTTGCTGTTCACTTTTGGTAGGAGACGAAAATGTCACCCGACAGTTCGATCGGAAGTGCAGAGCGTGGCCACAGACGTCTGTTGAAAGTCGTCCTACAAGGTCGGCTGACGTGTCCAGAAATACTGTGTTGAATTTACGGTTGCCCTTGGCGGAGTGGCGAAGCTGACGCGATCGTTCCTCTCTACGGTGATGGCTCCACGTACATGGCTCTCTGAGATGCAAGACTGGCTTTTCCTTTGTAAAGTAACTACGGCCCTGCTAAGACAACTGCGTTTTAATCAGCTTGGGAAACTAGTAGACATAGATCAGTTCTGTATACATACGAAATAATCATTACAGCGAATGTGATGGAGTAACAACAGGAGATGTAAATCATATTTTCTTCGCTGTAGGCTATATGCAAACTATAAAATGAATTCTTAAAACAGTTCCATTACATCATCAAATATTGCCCACTGATTTTGCAATTCCCCTTTATCACAATAATATGCTAATTTTTTTAAATAATTATGAAATTTTTGAATAATTGTAGCCTTACCGTATACAGCCCCAGAAAACTCCTAAAACACTGTCAGATGGCTGTACGGGGTGCAGGCTCAAATCGAAAAAGAACAGAGATAGAAAGTAATTCACTGCAGCTACCTTTCAGCACAAATAGTTGTATTAATTATTAACGAAGAAAGCTCCACAGCTGGTTGTCTCTAATATTAATGATTGATGAAAATCACCACAGCTTTATTAATACATATTTATTGTTATAAACAACTTTCTGAGGAGGGCAACCACAGCTCAGAGACATTGTAAATAACAAAAAAAAAAAACCATGAACAATCCATAAAGCACCTTCATACAGCTATGCGGATTTTGGAAACACCTCACCATTCTTGAATTTTTTAATTGTTATAATTTTTATAATAGTTTAAATGCTATTGAGTGTTGAGTGTTTTTTATTATTATTAACTTTTATTATGTCACGATCGGATTCATTCTCTTAGAACATCATCAGGTTGCCAAGGTGTGCCAGTATCACGCATAAATCGGTAACGAGACAATGTTCTAAAAGAACTATACCGGTGGTGAAGCAGTAAAGGTGTATTAATACAGCTGCAGTGTTTTTCATTAATCGTTAGTATTAGTGACAACAAGCTTCGGAGCTCAGCATGATAAAGATTATTTTCAACAGTAATACTCAATTCTTTCACGAATTATCGCGTACTGTGCGTGCGGTGACGATAGACGTCTGTTTGCTACATGATTGTCCCTTAAAATAAGAACTTTACTGATCGAACATGACGACGGTCTTTGTGTGAACGAGTCGCGAAGTGGTACAGAAGCACATCCAGGCAGAATTATTCTGCTATACTGAAGAAGAGTCATTAATCGATTTGTAATGTACAACTTTGTGGCAATAATTGTCTCTTTTGCGTCTGCAGTAAGAAAATGAGAGGCTGCACTCGTGCTCCCGGAGAAAAGACGCAGTCTAAGACTGTGTATACTAGAGGAAGTCGTAAGGATTGATGAGCGTCTGCGAGCGCGCGTACCTTATACTTGTGTAGAACCGAAATCTGAGGGTCTATGTAGAGCGACAACTTGTTTATTAAGGTTCTTGAATACTTATCTTGAATTTTATTGTGAGACTAAATTAAGATGATGCGTGTGTGGAGTATTCCTTAGTCCTTTCTGCCATTCCTGACTGACAAGAGTATTTATCTCCCAGTGCCCCACAGCACTGGCATTATTTCCACATCACAGTTTGTAAAGGTCGGCGATATCTTGCAGACAAATCATATAAAACAGGTGCGAAATTCGCCATTTCATTGTGCGTCGCCAATCCGAAGGCTTCAGAGCCGTGCTAGTACTAGTTATTCAATGAGCCACCCCTGCCGTGGCTGTCCTTTTCGTCTGTAAGCAACACAATAACGTTTGTGGAAGTTGCATGCAACCGAAACGACCTTTATTCGACAGGTTAGGTACATGAAAATACACAAATAATTAATATTTTTGAACGATAGCGTGACAAAAAGCGTCGTTCTTCATGAATTTTCTGTATCTCTTCTATTAATCAGACCTGGTAGGGGTCTCAAACTGATGGACAATAGTCAAGAATCCCAACGAGAGTGTTCTAAGTGACTTTCTTCGTGGATGAAGTAAATTTCGTGAAGATTCTTCCAACTCGTTAAGATTTTCCAACTAGCTGCTCATTCCAATTTTCGTCTTTAAGTATGGTTACTGAAAGGTATTTTACGGTTATTACTGTATCCAGTCATTTATCACATGTAGTGTGATAGAATATCCAATTTATGTGCAAAACATATCAATTATTTACGTTCAGCCTCCATTTCTAGTCCCTGCACCTACCCTCTGTTGGTCTTGTTGCATTTCACCACTGTCTTCTGGCTATGTTACTGTTACCAAAAGACTGTATCGAAATATGTATTTCTCAGTGTAGTTCAACATGATCCACCGAACAGAAAACTTATAGTCGATTATTTCCCTTCTTTTCACTGTCTTTAGTGGAAATATATTTTTAGAGTCTGCGAAGGCTAGTTTTGATCTTTGTAAAGTGGATGAAACATGGTGTTCCCCTTCCGAACAATGTATGTACTTTAAAATTAAGTAGGGAACACTTTCTTACTGTTCTGTTGCAATTCGGTTATCGGAAGATGAGAGAAGATTCAATCTTTGCGCAATATCTCTGAACATAAAACCAACAGTACCGTGAAGGTTTACATATAGTTACGAAAAGTAGAAAGACAAACCTACTGGGAATCGGTAACATGTGACACAAAATCCCAGCTTACTTTTAAATGACCAAATTCAGTTTCCTTTTTCCTTTATGTTAAATTAAGTTCCAGTTAAACAAATATTAGATTACAACTGTAAAATGAAATTTACGTTTCCTCTGTTGTTAATTGCATCGATATCCACGTTAAAACTTAAGTTTTCATGTTTAGTTAAATGTAACTATTTCTGCCTGACATAAAAACGTAATACACTTTCCTTTGTAAACACTTCATACGTGTCCAGTTTTTTCTATATCATGTACCCTGCGTGTAAGTAATATCTGCGTAAAAAGCACGTTTTTTTATCTGTGTTTATGGCATTCAGTCGCCTTCTGAAGATGGACGAAGAAGCCGAAACCCGTTTCGTGGTCAAATAAATAATATTTTGTAGTACAGTAGCAATGCGTTTCATGTTTAATATAGTTGTTGTTTTCTGACGGAAAATTCAGTTATAATGTTCTTTAATTTGTTGTTTTCTGTTGACAGTGGGACCTTGGAAGATACCACCATATATTTCAGAGAAAATAACAAGGGTATAGAAGGAAGGATGTCAGACAGAAAGAGAAGACCTGACAGTTGAATTTCAATAACCTTACAGCAACGCTTATCGGGATGCAAAATGTTTTCAAGATTGGTCGGACATTAAGGAGAATGCCTATTTTAGCAACTACCGTATGGACATAGCGCTGTGTTAGTAAGAGGCGGCAAAAGGATAAGTTGACAACGGCGACCGCATTTGTCGGGCTTCGCGCAAATGTCACTCGGTGTCTCGACTTTTTCCCAGAGCCGAGAACCGCACTGAAACCAGGAATTTTCAAGGCCAGAACCATTACTCGGTGGCTCCGTACACAAGCAATTAGCGATTTTTCCTAGTATGATGGGCACACACGAACGATCGACCTAGGAATGCGACGCCATACCAGCACAGCCGAGGAACCTGAGAAGACGACGGGACCAAGGTGATGGCTCCCACGCTGGTTTTTCTGCGTTTCGTAACTGACACGTTTCACCCCAATCACAAATACGTTTACAATCCAAGTTTATGCCTTTCTGTACCGACGTAGGAAGCTCTATTGTGTGTTACCCATCTGCCTAAAGTAACAATACACGAATAAATTGTTATATGACGCAGGGGCAACCACCTTCCTCCGAATTTCGTCAACACGCTGTTCTTAATAAGTGTCTCCCTCTCCCTTCACCATGCCATCGTACGAGTATTGCGTTGCTCACTAGGAAAAGCAGAACCTCTTAAAAAGTAAACTAGAAATAAATTCTATAAATAACAGCCTCTGAAGCTTCTGCAAGGAGCATTATTTTAGTATCGGAAAGCTTAACGGGATCAGAGACTCCGAAGTTCTGCTCTAAACAAGAGGTGATAACATTGTTCTGCAGACAATTTTACCGGATCGTATTAACACAGCTGGAAACGAGAATAAAAATAATAATCTTATTAATCCGTTGTGTCTAAGACAGACGCGTAGACCCAAGAAAATTATCCTCAGATTCACAGAAAATTGTTCGAAATTTTAAGAAATCATGGTCACTCCTATTCTTCCGTACTCTGCTTTTGCACCTACAGTCCTTAAGAATCATACTACGCCGTGTAGAAATATGGAAACCAATATTTCTTAAGATACTACTTAAGGTATGCATTTTATACCCCATGTTTACCAAACATTTTTTCTTGGTTTGGTCCATACTACCAACTCTGAAAGTTTCCTGCCCCACAGTGTTAGCAGCCACAATACCGGAACATGTATTGCACTGTCAGAGTTATCAGAACCGTTTTCGCTTCTCCATCATTCCTCAAAGTTGCAACATCGGCACGGAATCACCCTGTGTATTAGCAATATGCCATTTCGGCACTTTTCTGCTTGTTACATAACAAATAAAAGTATATTCGTACTCGTCTGTTATTCGGCAACGCACCGTGAGTTGTGTACACTTTATTCTTTTATGCCGACGTCCTTGGAATCATACTCCGTGTCGGTCATCTCTATATTGCAGTCCGAAGGAAGACTAGTCACTTTAAATCAGACTGACAAAAGGTGTTTTGATTAGGTGCACTTTACAGATCTGTAGTTTCTAGCTTAGAGAATCAAAATGTCAGATAGATCTTGCTCGTAAAACGGAGGTGGAGGGTTCGGGTGCAACCTCGAGAATTGATGTGGTTTTTAAATGTACCTTTAGTGTGCGTTTCGTAGCATTATACGAGACTGGAATAATACAGAATTGTGATGGTGGGTCAATAAACCCTTTGCCAGGCACTTAAATGTGATTTGCAGAGTATCCATGTAGATGTATATTTACGTAAGTTTCTTAATTACCTGTGTGGAATTTATTCTTACATTCTTTAAAAGTCTTTTAGTTCTTCAATGCTTTACTGGACATAAATAATGCAAAAATCACTCCGTATCACTTGAGGATAAATGCATTTCCACTTTCCTGTGGTACGGATAATCAACAACAGAATACTTAAACTGAGTGGTCGGATATTCGTGATAAGAGCAGAAAGTACTGGATCATCATTTCCTCAAAAAAAAAGAAGGTGAATTTCAGTTATGTAGAGATAAACTAACAGTAGTAACCGTCTTCGTAAGATGTGACGATCTACATGATAAGGAAACAGAGGAGATGTAAACTGTAGGACATTACCGAAAAATTCGGAAGATCTGTGGTTGATGCTATTTTTTACTTTGTTATAAGATATTCGGTGAGGTTTTGCAATATTTTTGTCCATATTGGCATATGTGAGGCTTATGTGTAGAGATCGAGTAAAAGGCCGTGAACACTATTCTGATTAACGAATGGTGATCTGTAAATCCTTTGGAAATCATAGAACCATACACAGCTTGCAAGAAAATCCCCGAAACCAGATTTGATGTCCTGAAGTGTGAAATAAAGCTGTATTGATACAGATAGATAGATTAAAGAGAAAACGAGACGACAGAGTTACATTGATCGCTGTAGCTGATACTAAAAAACAAAAGTTACGCCGAACGTCATATTTAAGTAACAAAGTGATAGGAAGATGAAGTCGCTGGATCCGAAAATTTGGAAATTTGTGATAAAGACTGTGGGACCAAACTGCAGAGATCATCGGTCCCTAGGCTTACGCACTACTAAAGCTAACTTAAACTAACTTACGCTAAGGCAAGACACGCACCCATGCCCAAGGGGGGACTCGAATGTCCGACAGGGGGGGGGGGGGGTGAGGGAGCCGCGTAAACCATGACAAAACGCCCAAGACCGCACGGCTACTCCGGCCGACGCTGGATCCGACCTTGGAAATGTAACAGTGAACGGTAATCGCTGTCACTACAATCGGATGTTAAAGTCAGAATGTCTATGATGTAAATGTGGTGGGGAACACTAACCAAAGACTGCGTTTTATTGGGAGGACACTTCGAAAATGTAACAGATCTACTAGACAGACTGCCTACACTATATTTGTCCGTCCTCTTTTAGACTACTGCTGCGTCGTGTGGGATCCTTACTAGATAGGACTGACGGAGTACGTCTAAAAAGTCCAAAGAAGGATAGCAGGTTTCGTATTATCGTGAAATAGGAGAGAGAGTGTCACTGAAATGATACAGGATTTCGGATGAACACATTAAAACTAAGGCGTTTTCTTTGCGGAGAAATCTTCTCACAAAACTCCAATCACCAAATTTCTCCTCCGAATCCGAAAATATTTTGTTGACGCCGACCTACATAGGAAGAAACGATCACCATGATAAAATAAGGGAAATCAGAGCTCCCACGGAAATGTATAGATGTTCGTTCTTCCCACGCGCTATTGTGGAGGTGGTTCGATGAACCCTCTGCCAGGCACTTAAATGTGATTTGCAGAGTACCCATGTTGATGTAGATGTAGATATAGACCGCTGACGATTAACCCAAATTTATCAATAAAGAAAAATAACAACACGCTGTATGTAGTCGCATGAACTTTCAGACGTTCACATCAATCAGGACCTGGGTTGGACGAGTTAGACGATCGTCGTAATCACTATAATTTCCTGTGAGGTGGTAGAAATTATATTAAAGTGTATGGCACAGGAATTCTTCATATATCAATACTCACTGTTGAACTTAAGAGCCTGCTATAGAAATATTTAACAAAGCAATTTTCATTACTAAAATCGTGATTGTCACAAGTTGCCAGACGTTTGACCAATATCTACAATGTCCTTATGTAAATGGCTCCTTCGTACGTCACACTAAGCTGAGATAGGAAGTTTTGCCACTGATACTTCGTCATTGTATCTTGTTCTGCAAACAATATTTCTCGCCAATCTAATACAATGCTAACATTAATTACTGAATCACCTCAATTCGTATTACGGGGAATGCAGTTGGTAGATTTATAGCCACGTGATTGTAAGTGGGTTAGTACTCTGAATGAGACTTCCTCCAAGTCCAAGTGTTTTTTATGCTAGCCTATTATACCGAAAATTATTTCCCGGTAAACGTTAGTCAGCACGGAAAATAGTATTTAATTTGTCGAAAGTACAAGCCTTTAAGTGTGTCTACGCTGATCTCATTTTTAGGAAATCAGAGTTAAAACACTACTCAACACGAAAACTAATAAAGGCGCACTGCAAACCACATTTCACTATAGCAATTGATACAGTAATACTGAATGTAACGCGGAATATTGGCATGAACTTCTCCATTTGTTTAGAAGCTAGTGTAGGATACCTGAAGGTAGAATATAGACGTTTCTGGAAAATTTATTCCAATCGAAATGGACAGTTATTTTAAACAGTACACAGTGCTACCAGAAATATTCTACTTTCAGCGAATAGTGATTTCTGGCTACAGAGATAATTTTTAGAATTACTATAGTGATAAACTAACTTAACTCCATAGCTGATAAGGGAATTGCTTTAACATTTATACTGTGCAGATACTGTCGGGGCTGTATGCGAGATGTTTAGGCGTCACAAAATATTTCAAGAAAGTTGGAAATTCAAAATGAATTCCACTGAGGAACTTTCTACAGTTCAGAAGTGAACGTGTCATAGAGAAGTATGAAGTGAACCCTAACGGTGCGGCCAAGTGTTTTGGCCATTCTGTACAACCTTTGAGGTCTGATTTGTAGTTTAAGGTCCACAAAAGTATTTTTAAAGAGGCCAGTTGGATTTACCTGTCACCATGTAGATGGGAAATGATAAAGTGCTGTAATAGAAAGAGACTAAAGAACATGCAGACATTCTGCCTACATATTTCTTCAATACTCGCTTTCAAGTCAATAACAGTCCGACTCATTTACTTGAATAATATTGATTTACGAGGCTGTATGCTAGCGCGTTCATAAATTTGCTACTCCGATGATGTTTGCTCTGGGATTAACATTTTATAAAATTAATTTTGTGGTTTCTATTATTTCACAGACAGTGTTACTTACCACATAAGAGAGACGTTGGAAAAGGAACTTCTCTTGGTCATGGTAAAACACTCGTTTCAGGTATTACTTTGAGTGAGTGCAGTCCACGACGAGAAGCAAAACTCGGCGAAGTGATGAGACTCTACAAGTAGCGTTTTCCTTATCACATAGCCGGCTGGTGTGGCCGAGCGGTTCTAGGCGCTTCAGTTTGGAACGTCGCGACCGCTACGGTCGCAGGTTCGAATCCTGCCTGGGGCATGGATGTGTGTGATGTCCTTAGGTTAGTCGGGTTTAAGTAGTTCTAAGTTCTAGGGAACTGATGACCTCAGGTGTTAAGACCCATAGTGCTCACAGCCATTTCAACGATTTTTGAACCTTATCACATAGCCATCGTGGTCGATGGATTGGGTTTTAACGTCCCTTCTGCGACAAGATGATTAGAAACGGAGCACAAGCTCGGACTAGACAGAGATGGTGTCCTTTTCAAAGCAGCCATTCGGGCATTTACATTAAGCAGTTTAGGGAAATAATGGGAAACCTAAATCTTGGTGCGTTGATGGTGGATTGAACTCTGGTCTTCGTGGATGTGAGTCCAGTGTCCTGCCACAGCACTGCCACAATCCGTTCCATTGTTATAATGCGTGCCTTAGCACTCCGTATGAACAATAAAATAGCCACATTAACTACACTTCTAAATATTTGTAGACTATACTAAAAAGACTCATTTATATAAAAATTACAGTTCATTGCCCAACTAATCTTATATGCTAGCTTCATTCATCTCCTTTTGTTTATAGTCGGGAGTGATTCCACTAAAAATGCAACATATCCACCATTGTCTAAATCGTTGTGCAGGACGGAATACTATTTAAATGTTAAATTATTTTCAATAATCGCATTGTTCATTCTGAGATAAGGGTGTGTAACTTAACTGTTTCATTTCATGTTATTAAAGTACTAGGCAACGAACATCGGGAACAACGCTAAGAAAGTGCAGCACGTGTGGATGAAGTTTGCTTTTACCGTTCTCAATCCTGTTGAGACTGTTGAGAAGAGTCAAATGTGTAGTGCATCATTTGGATAATTGCTAGTACTCGAGTAATGTATAGTGTATGAGTGTTGACTGAAGGAACAGCAAGGGTGATACTTGATTCCTGTACATAGTCTTTCCGTCTTTCATCAAGCTAGGGAGTCGACAACCTTAACGCCAACTCGAAAGATAACCAACAGTGTAACACGCTCTCACTCCATGAGACACTGTGGAGTTATTTGATATTTAATGTAAGGCCATAGTACAGTTAGCGACATCGCCTAAGGAGGGATAACATATTTTCTGTTCTGCTCAAAACACCTGAAAAAAAGATGCAGAAAAGACAACTTGTCGAATTCATCGCCAACACTCGTCTCTTTACAGGGGCTCAGTGGTGAAAGATTTTCATGCATATGAAACGCTAACGTTGTCTAAGACTTCTGAAGTGGATGATTTAGGGGCCATTTCCATAAACCACGATGTTTCTGATTTTCTCTGTTTTCGTATTGGACAACATCTAACACCGAAACAACAACTCTATAACTAAATGAGTTGGTCCTTTGGAGAAATTTTGAGCACATTTTTCCCTTACTAAGGAGGAGTGATGTCGTTCTGCACAATTATACAGGATGCTTACGATTGGGTTAGCTTACTGCGCTCTTCCGTGCTGGTGAAAGGGAGGAACGACTTGGAACCTATCACTACCATTCGGAATCAATAACCGAGGAATGTGACGCAGTTGTCTTAACTGTTGTTCAAGTTGTCCCACGGCACTTTGTGGTTTCCCCCCCAAAAATTAGCTCAGGTGAATATCAAAATGTGTCATTAAAGAGGCCACACTAGCTTAATTCTCCTGTCTTTCTAAACCTTAGCTACTATTTTATCTCTAGCGTAGGGGACGCTTATGACTCGTTAAACTGTAATATATCTCATTCTTTAACAGAGAAAGTGAAAGGCAACTAAATTTGACGCTACAGAAACTGTAGAGGCTAATCCATGACACCAGTAGTGCTACAGGGAACCTATAGCTTGACATGAACTCGGAATCATGCACTATGGCTAGTGGATGTTAGAGACACGAGCAAAAACATTGGGGAGGAGGAGAAAGTCTCCACAGCGTTATCAACTCTCTAAACATCGGTCTTGAGACTGCAATTCTTCAATCAGCTGGAAGTAACTTTTATGAAGATTTGCCATAAAATGAGCATCAAATACTTTGTTGCACAATAAATGCAACGATTGCAGGTGTACAGATTTCAACTGTTTCACCATGAGATGACAGCAGAATAATTTTGTTTTCTTTCCACGTTCCGTGGCGCTATCAGTGATTATCACGGTGGCCTGCACATCTGCGGATGCTTCATCCTCTACCTAAGACGTACTTCGAAACGAGCCACAGAGAGGCGTGTACTTTGTACACCATTTTCCAGGCCGTTAATGTCCTCTTTCAGAACTGTAGTCCTAACTTCCCTTCCAAACAGCTCTTAACGACACTAACTGGAACCCTTTCCTGTTCTCTCACCAAGGATCCCTGGTGATCGAACCAGAGGCCTTCATCGAGTGAGATCCTTCACCGAGCGAGGTAGCCCTCTGATTAAAACACCGGACTCGAATGCGGGTGTACGGTGATTCAAAACGCCCGTCCGACTACACAGATTTGGATCTTCTGTGGTTACCCTAAATAGTGACAAATTCTTGGATAGTTCCTTTGAGACGGACACTTCCCAATTTTCCTTCGCAGTGACATAAGCAGGCCGCTCCTCTCGAGGTAGAATCTATTAGGTTATCTTGTATCCAATCAGTGGAGTTCAAAATGGCTCTGAGCACTATGGGACTCAACATCTGGGGCCATCAGTCCCCTAGAACTTAGAACTACTTAAACCTAAATAACCTTAGGACATCACACACGTCCATGCCCGAGGTAGCATTCGAACCTGCGACCGTAGCGGTCGCGCGGTTCCAGACTGTAGCCCCTAGAACTGCTCGGCAACACCGGCCGACTCAGTGGAGTAACTGCAAGGTAACAGTCGGCCAGGGCAAACTTCGACTAAACGACCCTCCCTCCTTGCAACACCACTTCTTTTATTCTCAACGTTGATTAGTCCGTTTATTAGTTTACTGGCTATGTCCCGCAGTGTTACCCTTGGTTAAACAGTTATTTATAAATAAATGCTAATGCCGAAACTCACTATCCATGTGTATGCCCCATCACAAAAAAATATCGCTAAAAATTAGCTCTAGGAGGTATTGCGGCGAGAGTCACTTGCGGCCCAGCAAACCGTGCGATATAAAAAAAAGAAAAAAAAACACCAAATTTTGAAACGATGCGAGAAGCTGACAGAATACACGTCACGCACAACTCAGTCATTTACTTAAGGAAAAAAATTTCACACCAATTACAAAATATGCCAGGAAAAGAAGTAAACAGGTTTACAACTGTTTGCGACGCACCTAGCACGGAAAAGATCCTAATTGTCTTGGTGTGTATGGAGAGCACGATTCCGAGACTTCTTGTTCTCTGCGTATATGTAGAGATTTCAGGCTCTCGAGACACACGAGCAGTCAACATAGAGCAAATAAGCGTTTTAGGGTTCATTGCACAATATCTGTAGGTGCAACAACGTCAGCCACTCTCATTATTGTGCCTGTTACCTGCTGATGTACTCGCATATCATAATGAAACCCAGCCCCGCTAAAAGCCCACCACGTTCTGCATGCAGTGGCACAACAACTCTGTGTCGCACAGTACTTGAACGACCCCCACATTGTTAGCCTTCAAGCGTCTCACACGCTGCAAGATACGCCTGACGCTCAGCGCTACACTGCAACGGCTTTTATGGAAGTGTGGATTAAACACTTGGAGGATTATATAAGCACTGTATTCATTAGGTTTAATCGAATTATGCAATGCATATCACATTTTCAGTAATGCGATAAAGTTCAAAAATCAAAGATTAAATAGCTTTCTCTAAGAGGAATTAGTATTCTACATTTCGCGTTATATTCCACAAATCAATAAATATCTTGTACTACACACTTGGAAAAGTTGCCTGTGTGTTAATTCACGGTATAAGCTAATTCCATTCCAAATTTCTTGCAAATCCATCAAGCCTTTTCAGCGTGAAGCAGTAACACACATACACACAAACATTCGAATTTATATTATGGGATTGAAATCGACATAACTTAAGAATGAAATAAACGGATCAAATTTCGATCATTCCTTTTGTGTGCTTGCAACAATAAAGCGGTTCATTTTTCAAATGGTTCAAATAGCTCTGAGCACTATGGGACTCAACATCTGAGGTCATCAGTCCCCTAACTAACCTAAGGACATCACACACATCCACGCCCTAGGCAGGATTCGAACCTGCGACCGTAGCAGTCACGCGGTTCCGGACTGAAGTGCCTAGAACCGCACGGCCACCGCGGCCGGCGATTCATTTTTCGCACACACATTGTGCTAAGGTCTTATGGGACCAAACAACTCAGGTCATCGGTCCCTAAGCCTACACACTACTTAATCTAACTTACGCTATGGAGAACATACACACACCCAAGCCCGAGGGAGGACTCGAACCTCCGACGGGGGCAACCCCACGGACCGTGACAAGGCGCCTCAAAACGCGCGGATACCCCGCGCTGCTCATTTTTCATCACCTATCTTTGCAAAGCCTTTACATAAGAAATGCAAGACACAGAATATACTTCTCATACTTCTGTTGCGTTGGCCCAGTCGCCATAATGAGAATGGATCCGTCTAGTAGCGGAAAATGAGACACATCTCCGTACGAGGGAGAGGCAAGTGTTCTGGACCTATTGTTCAACACAGTCCAGTTCGGATCTTCTCAAGACTTCGTTTCATGTATTTCTACTCCCTTCCCATTTTGGCTCTTTCTAAATCTATCCACTCTTCTTGTTCTGCTTTTACTTCTTCCTACTTCGTTCTCCATCTTGCTCTTCTCTCTTCACCTCCTTTTCCCTGCCCTCCAATCCTTTCCATTCGTCGTTCTGCTTCTGCTTCTTCACCCTCCTACTTCGCCATCCATCTTTCCCTTTTCTTTTCCTCCCCTCTTTTCCCATGCCCTCCAATATTTTCCATTCTTCTTATTCCATTTGTTGTTCTGCTTCTATTTCTTCCCCTTCCTACTTCACCATCTTTCCCTTCTATTTTCCCATTCCTTTCCTCTGGCCTCCAATCTTCCTCTTCTGCTTCTTGTTCTGCATCCACTTCTTCCCCCTCCTACTTTGTCCTCCATCTTTCCCTTCTCTTTTCCCCTTCTTTTCCTCTGTCCTCCATTCTTTCCCATTCTTCTTCTTCCACTTCGAGTTCTGCTTGTACTTCTTCCCCCTCCATGTCTCCCTTTCCTTCTCCCGTCCTTTCTCGTCGGTCGGAAAATGAGCCCGAACAGAACCTGCCCAGGGCACGCGAGTAGGTTTCCGTACCTCAGTTACACCACTGTATCACTGTATACGACGACCCCAATGAACGATTAGTGAAGCCTCCGAATCTCAAACGTCACTCGTCATCGACGAAATCAATACTGATACAATCGTCACCGTTAACATCTCGAGGTACGACGTTAATGGCGAAGACCAGTGGGAGAGCGAGATGTGCAGGAAGTGCGGCAGTAAATAGTAGCGGCGAGCTGGAATCCGCGACGGCGCAAGAAGCTGACTGATTTGAGCGGAGACAAAGGAGCGGAGGCGATATGCGAGCGCCGACAGAGGCGGCGGCGGCGGCAACGGCCGCGTCGCCCGCGCTATTGATGGCGCGGCCGGGCTGCACGCCGCCCAATGCATTCTCCCGGCTGCAATGCGGCTCCGACAATGATGTACAACGCATTGTCGCTGGGCTCAGATTAATGTTTTGCGCGACGCCACAAAACACGGCTCGCCTCGTCTTAATACTATGTAGGCCGGGGGCTTGCGTGAAAACAATAGCAGCTGCATGCTGCGCCTTTGAAGGCGCCGCCGCAGGTATGCGAGGCCGCGGCCGGCCGCCGCCGCTTTTTGCCCGCCATTTCACTTTTATCACACGGCCCGCCGCCGCTGCCGCCGGCCGCCCGACGCACGCCCCGCTGCGGTTTCGCTGACCGTCTCCCCGGATATTGCTCTCACTTACCATTTCCGCAGTCAGCTGTTCGCCACTAGCTCGCCGGGCCCGCAGATTAATTATTTCTTCGAGGCGCCAATTCACTGACCCCATCGCACAACGACCGGTATTTCCATCGTCTTGAGTTTTGTTTTAATAGCATTAGGCCGTGGTCTATGCCATGTCTAATGCGGGAGATATCGTGGGAGGCTATAAAGATCCAGACAGTGCTAGTAGCGTGGGAGTTATTCCGTCTTTTGCAACTGTAACAAGTATTACGTGGCCAAACACTTTTCCCTTTATTTAAAGCATCATCAGCGGTCACTGTAACCAGTTTGGTTTTGTTTACAAATCGCTTTTAAGAGACCCTAAACAGTTAGGTTTATTAATATCCTCATTTTTTTATTATTTGTTTGTGTGAATACTCTTTCACAGAGCACGTTAAATCAGTACTGCAGTTCTCGATGCATGCATTCTCTTCCCTTTGCCCGCATTCGTTTCAAATATTTTGAGCTGTGAAAATTACCGAACTATCAGTTTAACAAGCCACGGCTGCAAAATACTAACACGAATTCTTTACAGACGAATGGAAAAACTGGTAGAAGCCGACCTCGGGGAAGATCAGTCTGGATTCCGCAGAAATGTTGGAACACGTGAGGCAATACTGACCCTACGACTTATCTTAAAAAATAGATTAAGGAAAGGCAAACCTACGTTTATAGCATTTGTAGACTTAGAGAAAGTTTTTTGTAATGTTGAGTGGAATACTCTCTTTCAAATTCTGAAGGTGGCAGGGGTAAAATACAGGGAGCGATAGGCTATTTACAATATGTACAGAAAACAAATCGCAGTTATAAGAGTCGAGGGGCATAAAAGGGAAGCAGTGGTTGGGAAGGGAGTGCGACAGGGTTGTAGCCTATCCCCGATGTCATTCAATCTGTATATTGAGCAAGCAATAAAGGAAACAAAAGAAAAATACAAAGTAGGTATCAAAATCCATGGAGAAGAAATAAAAACTTTGAGGTTCGCCGATGGCATTGTAATTCCGTCAGAGACAGCAAAGGACCTGGAAGAGCAGTTGAAGGGAATGGACAATGTCTTGAATGGAGGATATAAGATGAACATCAACAAAAGCAAAACGAGGATAATGGAATGTAGTCGAATGAAGTCGGGTGATGCTGAGGGAATTAGATTAGGAAATGAGACACTTTAAGTAATAAATGAGATTTGCTATTTGGAGAGCAAAATAACTGATGGTGGTAGAAGTAGAGAGGATATAAAATGTAGACTGGCAATGGCAAGAAAAGCGTTTCTGAAGAAGAGAAATTTGTTAACATCGAGTTTAGATTTAAATGTCAGGAAGTCGTTTCTGAAAGTATTTGTATGGAGTGTAGCCATGTACGGAAGTGAAACGTGGACGATAAAGAGTTTAGAAAAGAAGAGAATAGAAGCTTTCGAAATGTGGTGCTACAGAATAATGCTGAAGACTAGATGGGTAGATCACATAACTAATGAGTAGGTATTGAATAGAACTGGAGAGAAGAGAAATTTGTGGCACAACTTGACTAGAAGATCGGATCGGTTGGTAGGGCATATTCTGAGGCATCAAGGGATCACCAATTTAGTATTGGAGAACAGCGTGGTAAAAATCGTAAAGGGAGACCAAGGAATGAGTACACTAAACAGATTCAGAAAGATGAAGGTTGCAGTAGGTACTGGGAGATGAGGAAGCTTGCACAGGATGGAGTAGCATGGAGAGTTGCATCAAACCAGTCTCTGGACTGAAGACCACAACAACAACAACTGCTTCCGGAGCTGTTCGATATTATATGGCTGTTTTCTTTTTCTTTTTTGTTAGACCTTGAAGATCCATTTCCGGATGTTGGGCATAATAGATTTCTGTTACGCTTCTCTAAGGTCATTTAATGTCTGTGTAAGCAGTTATGGTTGTCCTTTCAGCTTCAAAATTTTACTAAAAATTTCTTTCTTCAGCCTTTCATCATCGATTCTAGCCAAACGTAAGAAGAACGACACTCTTCTTTTGTACATGGTGTGTATTATGTTTGCTACATGTTCATTGGTTTCTTTGTTAGGTTGTGGCCTGCTTCATTTGTCCTTGGAGCAAGTATGCTTGTAACCAGTCTTTTTTCTATTTTCGTGATTTTCTTTATGCCACCATTCCGCATTACTTTTCGTGTTTCGATATTATACGCAGCCTCCGTTCTCATTACTGTTTTATTATGTTTGATTTTGTTGTCACACGATATAGTCTTCTTGCATATGTTTCTGGTGTTCTAGAATGCAATGTCCGTGCTATTTGCTCTTATCTCTATCTCTTCCTATGATGCACGTTTTCTGGCTCCTACAGTATTCCCAAGAGTTCTTCTTTACACATACACTTGTGTGCAGAAAAACGCTCGGAAATAATTTAGGAGCAGAAAAATCAGTTACAAAAACTGGAAGTAATTTTAAACATGAGAACTGCTCAGAATCTCGTGAAGCCTGTTTATAAAACTGTTACAGTGACAGCGGATGATTTAAATAAAACTAAACGTGTCTCATCCAGATAAGACTTTTTATCGGCGCAAAAGATGAAATATTTCCCATTTTACTTTTACAACAGCTACCGCGGAATAGAGGGCTCTAAAATAAAGCATGTATTCAGAGAGTAGTTACCAACTCAAGCCAGCTCAACATTAACAGTCGGGCTTTTTCTTGTTTAAGTTTCATACTGCTCTGAGTCTTTGTGCCTGTAATGATGTCCCCAACATTACGAGACTAAATGTTAGCCATAGAGACATGCCTTGGACCATGGCCTTCTTTCTATTTCTTCTTCTTCTTCTTCTTCTTCTTTTGTTCACATTCCGTAGATTGGTCAGTGGCAGTAATCTTCGTTCTCCATTTTTCTCTATCTTCCGCAAGTCTCTTGAGTTTCGAGTATGTGTCAATCGGCCCGATGTACAATAGTCTTTTGTCTTCATCGTCCACTCTTTTCAGGCATTTTTCCTTTGTTAATTTTACTTAGAAGGGGAAATATCTGTGGACGTGTCCAACGCACTGGTCCCTCTGTTCTTCTATAGAATTCCATAACGATCTCTTGCCTCCTGTGTTGCTGAAGACTTGTTTGTTGGTCATTCTCTATGTCAATGAAATCTTCAGGGCTCTTTTCCGTCTCCATGCCCCAAAAACCTGTTATCTTTTCCTTTCTGGCTCCCTTAATGTCCATATGAACGATTCATACAGTACAACGCTCAAAAGATCTTACATACTGTTTCCTGGCGTTCAAACAAATATTTTTCTTTACGAGTAGCTTCTTCTTATAGAATGATGTTGTAGTTTGTCCACTTCTGGTTTTAAACTCCCAGCAAAATCTGCCATCCTCTGTTCTGCCGCTACCCGGGTTCTTACAGCTGCTGACTTGCTTGAAACGTAGATTTCGTGCTATTCGAGCTTTGCCACGATCTAATGCCCATAAAAAAATCACAAAGAACCGGTGACCTGAACCATAATCGGAATATCCATACACTACACATACATCAACATCGTCAGCTATACGCCATCTACTACTGGATAACTTTTCTATCTGGAGTGGGGCATCGATTATCCGAATACTGATCAACCGAAACATCGGTTAACCGAAAGCGTTCTGGTCTACATATTTGTGTTCACGCCATTCAGAAGTCCTGTTGACCAACTTGTACCCCAACTTTCTGATCGAAGAATCATCGGGATTTGGCTAATGAGATCACGAAAATCACGAAACGTTCAGGAATGGCTGAAATGCGATGTTAATGACGAAGTAACTGCCGGTGACATCGACGACAAAATTAGCGAGGTTTAGCGGGAAAAAAAAAATAAACAGAGTCTCGTCACTGAAGCAAAAACAAATTTTGATCTTCTTTTCTTAAACTGTGAGCATACTTCAATGACCAAATTAGCCTTTTAAAATTAAGATAGACCGTCCGTTCTCTATGTTAGTTGTAAGACGTGTGATAAAAAATATATATGTAACCCTACCTATGCTTTTTGTTTCATATTTACGATAAAATAAGGAATAAGGAGGTTCTTCGCAGAATCGTCGAGGAAAGGAATATATGGAAAAAAACAGACAAGAAGAAGGAACAGGATGGTAGGGCATGTGTAAAGATATCATGGAATAACTTCCATAGCACTAGAGGGAGCTGTAGAGGATAGCAGCTGTAGAGGAAGACAGAGATTCGAATACATCCAGCAAATAATTGATGATCTGAGATGAAAAGGTTGGCACAGGAGAGGAATTCGTGGCGGATCGCATCAAACCAGTCAGAAGGCTGATGACTCAAATGAAGAAAATTCTGTGACCATTGGTACGGTATGTTTTCGTAAATGATGACTTATCCTAAAAATCAGCTATCCAAACACTCTCAGTCCGCAGCCCTTTCGTATAAGCGATGCTTTACTGTTCCATATTACGGCCTCCAGCTGTGTGCATCCATGTTGCTTCCGCGTTTTCTGAAGGCACCTACCCTCCTTCCTTAGGTCACATTCCCGGTCTTTTCTGACCTGAATGCTCAGTAAGTACCACACTATATACCCAAAGGTCCTGGGTTTATTCCCGTGTAGGATCTACGACTTTTCAGTCCCTTATCACTCCTTAAACCTATGGCAATTATTTGAGTATGCTAAAATCCATAGTTTGGAGTTGACGCTAAACTATAGGTGTCCTTATAACCTCCTCAGTTGTGTGGTCATGTTGTCCGTAGTTGCCTTCCATTTACTGCAGATATCTGAATTCCTTTCACTCAGACTACTACAAACTGCGTATTTATTTCACCGTAGAGCGTTTAGTTTTAGAAGCAAATCAGAACTGTAAATATGTTTCTTTCCAGAACACTGACTATGTTTTGAACACATAAAACGAAACGCATACGTTAAAAAAAATACTCCTCTTTTTGTGGTTGCAGAGCCGAATTAAAGATATTTTCAATAACTCCCTATAACATTATAACTGATTCGGTAAGTCAGTTCAAGAGTCGGAGAGAGGCCAAAGCACGCCACCTTCAGTAGGACCACGTCTTATACAGCACTTTGGCGTTCTAACTACCCTTCTGGTTTCCATTTGCTTGGCTCCCCATTGTTTCATTTGCCATAAAGTTAGAATTGCATTTTACGCTCCAGGATGTTGCCTTATCCGTTTGCTTGTTTCCAGTTTCTCACATTAATTCCCGACATACATCTCTCCACTGATCGGTGAATAGTACTTATGTTCTAAGTGACTTTCGCATTTAAAGTACATGTATCACTGCCTCAGGTCAAAACTAGCGACACACACTGAGTATAAACTTACACTTTTAGACAAGCTGAAAGCTTTGTTCTACTTTACCAAAACAACTCCAGGGCATTTTCATATTTTCCTCTCATGGTTTTCAACTATGCTAAATACAATACTTATCAAATACGTCTATGATATCGTTATTAATTTGAAATATTTCCATTCTAACTTGATGGTTACGTTTTATTTTACTGTGTTGTAACTGAATTTCAGGCACACTTTCAACATGTTCTATTAAGGTCTTACAGTCGTTTATCTTTCTGTTTTTTACTTTATCCGCACCAGATGAAATTAGTAAAATGTCATCAGCATAAGGAAAAGGTTCAAATCTATTCAACAGACATCTATTCCACCTTTGTATTCCGAGTTTAAGGTTCCATAAGCTTCTCTCATTATTACAGAGGTTAGTTGATAGAGACTCTCTTTGTCTGACTCTTACTTCATTCCTAATATTTATCACGATCTTCGTAACCTCTAATGGAAACTGTATCACTTTTTCTGTACAAAATACATTAGGTGAACAAGTTCTTGTTTTCAACGTAAAGATTTTGTTGAAACTAAACCAAAGCTTTTTCAAAATCGATGGATCGCAGACCAAGTGGTAACCGTTACTCATTAATCCCTTCTATAAATTCTATAAATTCTATAAATTCATAAATTGTAAATGGTTCACTGTAATGTATCCACTTCCGACACCAGCTTGTACTTTGCCTAATCAAAACGTTTCATTTTGGGAGCGTATCTTCTACATTAAGGAGAGGAGACCGACAAGTCACTGTCTTTTTCCTTTCTTGTGAAACAGAATAATTACAGTAACGATACAATTTTAGGGAACTGTCTTCTTTTGGAAACGTTCTGGAAATAATTTTGTAAATTACTTTAGCACACTTTTTCGTCTGATTAATCATTTCTATTTAAACACCATCATCTCTTGGCGCCTCCCATTTAGTAATGTTTTGAATGGCGCTATACACGTCACTTGGCATTACATTCAGCGTGTCATAACTTTCAAAAATGATTCAAATGGTTCAAAATGGTTCAAATGGCTCTGAGCACTACGGGACTTAACTTCTGAGGTCATCAGTCCCCTAGAACTTAGAACTACTTAAACCTAACTAACCTAAGGACATCACACACATCCATGCCCGAGGCAGCACTCGAACCTGCGACCGTAGCGGTCGCGCGGTTCCAGACTATAGCGCCTAGAACCGCTCGGCTACTCCGGCCGGCATAACTTTCACTACTGACTGTATGTATTTCTGATTAATCTCTTGAAGTACAGAAATATTGAAAGAAATCTAGAAATGATCGTTAGTTACTGTGTCATTTTCCATCTTAATTGTTTTATTTTCTTTATACTTTTATTGTTCTCAAGTGTTACTAGTAGCAATATTCCTCACTAGCCGAGTCACCAAGTAGTGAGATCACAGGTGATCTGAAACAGGACTTCTTTATTTAGGTGTCTTAACGATAGTTACAAGATAAGACTACCTACCTGATAAACTTCTTTGCTTCGTAGTATCGAGTGTAACTGTTTTCATTTCAGGGAATACCGTAAAAATAGAGTGCAATCCTTTATTACAAAAGTAGCCAACAGTAAAAGAATACAACAAAAATATTTCAGAATATTTGTCCTTGATGGAGTGCACAGTCGTGAGATCCTGTTTAAAATAGCAAACGCTGTTCTGTTTGCCACCTGCTGGCGTCCTTCTCGCGATCTTTAGCGGAAAACAATTCAAGTCGTCTGTACGAGTGGCGGTCATCATGCATGACTCACCTTCCTTACCTGTGATGGACACTGAAGTAATATGTAAATCACTTACCAGAGGAGTACTATTCGAATTGTATTTCTTCCTAAAGAGCTTGACGTTGCTATTCTTCACAGTAAATCATAAATGACCTTTTAATACGAACGCGTGTTGTAAAATCTATCTTTAACGATACTTTGATGTAAGTGATGTAGTAACTTCGTAGTGGAAACCTAAGGTGTTAATGCAATTTATGAACCACTTTAATAAACTGCGTTGACTGGCTGCTACGTCGGTTCTTGGCAGAATATTTTACAAATTATGAATGAAACAAATACAACATTGGTGTAATATTCTACAATATTTATTATTTGTTTCACTTACCGGTTTGCGGCTGTTACGCGACCATCATGTGCAAAGATAAGTATGTGGCGCAGTAAAATTTTGTTTGCTCAAAGATTACAAACTATTACACCTATAGAGTATCTTCGTTACCAGAGATGAAATATGTTAACGTTGGAATTAGCAATTAAACAAGAGGGATTGTTTCAGTGTAAATACAATGTAGGATTATTTAACTGAGATAAAATGTGTGGCACATTAACTAATGAGTTGTAGACAAATTACAACAGCTGTTCATATAGAAAATAATTGAACAATAAATTTTGGTGATGTATTCCAAAGATGCGACTGAAGAAATTAATAGGTCCTAGTTAAAGGTCGCGAATAAGGGAACTGTGTCTGGTCTCTCATTATTATGCTTTGGCTAATGGACGTATGTTCGTTAATTTCCATTATTTCGAGAGAGTTCACCTCCTTGCTTTATGGATGTGATGTAATTCTTCATGTTTCACCTTGTAACTATGGTCTCCTTTAAGCAAATGGTCGGCAAAGAAGAGTCTCCTTTTCTAAGTTTCCAACTTCTGTGGTGTTCCTTCAAGAGGCTGTATATTGCCAGGACAGACAGACCTATATAGAATTTGCCACAATTACAAGTAATTTTATGTATTACACTCTTTTCTAGTGCTGGAGTGCTGTCTTTACCATTGGACAACAGGTGTCCAACAGTGTTGTGCACATAAAATTATATATGCCGCGCGGGATTAGCCGAGCGGTCTAGGGCGCTACAGTCATGGATTGTGCGGCTGGTCCCGGCGGAGGTTCGAGTCCTCCCTCGGGCATGGGTGTGTGTGTTTGCCCTTAGGATAATTTAGGTTAAGTAGTGTATAAGCTTAGGGGCTGATGACCTTAGCAGTTACGTCCCATAAGATTTCACACACATTTGAACATAAAATTATGTTCTTCATGTTCCTGGATTTAATCTTTTTGTCTACATCCAGCAAGACTTTTCCTAAGTATGGAACTGTGCACCATTTATTGCGTTCTTGCGGTAGTGGGTTAGGAATAGGGTAAAGAAGAGAATACATGTGTAGTTTCTGCTTTTTGTGCATTATGGAGTACACCAAGAGAGGTGGATAGCCATTGTTTGATGCTATTTGTTTGACTGCATTTAATTCCATTTGGAAGTTGTCTTCATTAATGAAGGATGTGTATTAGGCGATGCATCATTGAATGAAAGGCAGGATGTTTATGGTACACTGGGTGTTGAGAACTGCCAGTTTTCCCATCTCTGTGGTGGTAGATTTCCCATAAATCTTGAAAGTATGAATACAGTCGCTGATGTGTATGGTTAGATCTAAATAATTTATGCAGTTACCCCCAAGTTCCATTGGGAATTTTATTCTCTTACGTTTAGAATTTAGCTACTTGAGGTATTTTTTAAGTTGTCTAGTAGTACCTGTCTATAAGCACAACACATCACCAACATACCTAGACCAGTATCCAGCCTTGAAAGAGATTTATTTATTTATTTATTTCATTAACAGTACGGAGTAACACACCGCCTTGAAATGTAAGGTGGGTTGGATGGTTCTGAATCTAATAGCACAGACGTCTCATTGTTACAGTCTTATTGGTATATAGTTGTTAATGCTTTTTTTTTTAAATAATGGCCGGCCGTGGTGGCGGAGCGGTTCTAGCCGCTACAGTCTGGAACCGTGCGGCCGTTACGGTCGCAGGTTCGAATCCTGCCTCGGGCATGGATGTGTGTGATGTCCTTAGGTTAGTTATATTTAAGTAGTTGTAAGTTCTAGGGGACTGATGACCTCAGACGTTAAGTCCCATAGTGCTCAGAGCCATGTGAACCATTTAAATAATATAAAGAACATAATATATAAAGATTTCTCTGAGGTTACAGCGAACTGAACGCTTAACAACTGTTAAAATGGTTCCATATAATTTGTTACTACCTAATTGATGAGAATATAATTTATACAATGCAAAGGTCAAAGAAAAATAAAAAAAATAAAATGTAACAATGAGCGTGGTTAAGAATAATTTGTAATATAAAGAGGGAAGTGATATGCTGTATTTGGATGAGTAAGACAGTCTAAGTAGCGTGTTGGTTAGTAATGGCCTATTTATATCTATTTCAGATGAGGTCTCGGTACAACCTCGAGCTATTCTCATCTGAAATTGTTTGCGCTAATGTATGTTTACACAGGTTATACAGATTATGTGCTGATTGAGCACTTTATACATGGAAAACATTAATTTTAGCTTCACATGAGAAATATACTTATGTTTGTAACTTGTAGGTAGAAATAGAATGTAGTTCATTGCTACTTGAATACATTATTCCTTAAATAACTTAATACATTTCTGATATATGAAATTCACTGATTATAGCTTTGAACAGAGAAGAGAATACTCTTCTCTCTGCACACAATAAGACGAGCGATACATTACTACTTGTGTACAGCATACTTTAAACACTATACAGGATGTCATTGGGGAGGAGGAGCCTCAGAATAAAAGTTCTTCGAACCTTCTCCTCCCACGTGACATTACCTTATTACTGCAGTCTCAGTATGTCGTGCCGGTTTTTATTTGTTTTATGAGTGTTGTGTTGTTTCTGTGTTGTGGCATGCAGTGTTACACATTATTGGTTTTGGTCCCTTAGATGTTGATCCCTTCTGAGTCATGTACAGTTACTGTTCCTTCCTTGGTTTCGGAATCTGTGGTCGTGTTTGTGTCCTCCCATGTGGTTTGTAGTGTTGTTTGTGCTTGTCTACGTCTCCTTCCATATGGGTTTTGGCGCTTGTATTCTTTGTGCAGTGTTCGATACAATATCGGCTACGCTATTAATTGTGTTCCAGTCATCGGGATTACGTATTATTCTGGCGATGTCATTCTGTATAGGTCTTACTTGTGCTAGCGTGTTGCGCAGCAGTGTGATATGTTCTGATGTCCCAGTTTCTCCACATACGCATACTTCATAGTTAGTTAGTCCCATACGGTTTAAATGTCCCCGATACGGCCCGTGGCTTGTCAGGAAATGGACTATTCCCCGGCTTGGGTCGACATGTTTCAGTTGTAGTCTTTCGTGTACATCAGGAAAGAAAGACTGTACTCGGCGACCCTTATCGGATGCATCCCACTCTCTCTGCCATGTCTGAAGCCGCCATTGTTTCATTTGTGTTTTGTTCATAATGTTGGTTCCCGTAATTTCGGTGGCTTTATCGACCCTTTCCCTCTTAAGCCAGTAAAGTGCAGCTCTATAACGTATTGTTATGTCTATAGGGCAGGTCCCCATCACGACGCAAAGTGCCTCTAGTGACGTGGTGTTGAAGGCTCCTGTCATTCTCAGTACACTACGCTGACCTCGTCTTGCAGTTGTCTTGTTAGTCTGTATGTTCATTCTGTGAGCCCAAGCACTTGCGGCAAAGTATGCGATGGATTCAGATATCGCAATGTGGTAGGTCCTTATCGTCTTAATAGGTAATTTCTACTGAGTTGTGTTTAGTCTTGCTAGTTTGCGCATAATTTTGGAGGCTTTGTCAGTTGTCAGTTTTATATGGTGGTTGAACGTCAGTTTTTCGTCTTGATGCAGTCCGAGTTAACGTGTGGCTTGCTTCCTCTGTATGCTTGTATTGTCTAATTTTAGAATTGGATTCCTCTGTAGTGTCCCTCTGATCAGTAAATATACAGTTTTGCTGGGAGCTATTTTGTCGGCCGGAGTGGCCGTGCGGTTCTAGGCGCTGCAGTCTGGAGCCGAGCGACCGCTACGGTCGCAGGTTCGAATCCTGCCTCGGGCATGGATGTGTGTGATGTCCTTAGGTTAGTTAGGTTTAATTAGTTCCAAGTTCTAGGCGACTGATGACCTCAGAAGTTAAGTCGTATAGTGCTCAGAGCCACTTGAACCTTTTTTTTTTGGGAGCTATTTTTAATTTATTTTCTTTGCACCAAAAGAGAGCGGATTATTTTCCAAAAACTGTGTTTCAAAATTGTCCCTTTAGATATAAGCAAGTGCTGGACTGAGGGGGGATCCCATAGCTAGGCCATCCAACTGTTTGTACATCCTGCTATTTGAAGCGGACATAATTTTGTGTTAGATAATCATGTGCATCTTACCTGATGTCATCTGCGACCACCGAGTTAACTCTTGATTTATGTAGTAAGTTTGTGAGAATTTTGGGCGCTCCTGAACGGGTATAGTAGTGAATAAGTTGCTAACCTCAAAAGAAACTAGCTTATCACTAAAGGGGTCTGCATGTCTTTTAACTTGTTCACTAATCCAACTGAAAATAAATGTATAAACATACTTAAGATATAAATTGCTGTAAAAGTTAAACTAACAAATCCATAAAAGTGTCACGTGGCAGACGTGGACAACAGTCCAAAACTTGTACAGGTAAATAGAACATATACAAGACAATTACAAGCAGATGCAAAGCAATATTTTATTTCAGGTGCCTGACGATGGCGACATGTCTGATCGCCGGAATATTGTCCCCCTTGGACACTATGGACCGGCAGTAGACCCGTGGATTGTTCGAGCAAGAAATACGCCGGGAGAAACTGAAAAATCACTGCTTATACATTTGTTCATCAAACAGCTGAGTTAATTTTTTTGATATGGTTAGACCAAATATGATATGCGTGAGAGAAGTAACGAGATTAACTTTTTATCCACCAAAGTTTTATTTTTTCGAACAAAAATATTCTCCTCCATTTTTTATCCACCAAAGTTCTTATTTTTTTCCAAACAACAATATTGTCCCCTTCAAAGTAGTTCCATTCTGCAGCTATACGTCGGTGTAGTGGTTGTTCCATGTCTTGGTAGCATCGCTGAAAAGCTTCGACTGATAAGATGTTTAACATGTCGGTCGCATTCTTTTGAATGTCCTCCAGAGTCCCTAAATGATGCCCTATTAAGACATTTCTCAATTTCGGGAAAGAAAAAACTCACGAGGACTCACATCAGGTGAAAAGGATGACTGTGGAACAACAGGAATGTCTTTTGAGATCAAAAATTCCGTGATGGGAGTGGCAGTGTGAGATGGGGCGTTGCATGAAGAAGCATCCTCTTGTGTGCAATGTCTGGTTTCACTCGATTCCCCTTTTTCCTGACCCGCACAATATCTCTGTGTGGGGCGGCGGTGAGGTGGGTGGACTGCTGTGGCCTGTTGTGGGGTTGTGAACCACTGAGGGCCACTGCGGGACGAAGCCTCTCCGCCATTTCAAGGTCCCCGGTTCAATACACAATACACACACACACACATGTAAACTAATCTTCGTTTTTGTTTGTAGTTCATCACTTATGGCATCAGTTCCTTCACCATATGGCGGCAGTTTCATAGTTTCCTCTTGCTGTGACGTGAAAGAAAAACTTATTGTCGATTGTAATCCCTAGATACTTACCTTTTGGAAACCATGGGCTTAGGATTTGGATGTGATTTCGGATCGCCCTTTTTTTCGTCAAAGACACCATTGTGACTTTATTTGCATTTAGAATGCCATCCTTTCCTTTACATACGACTGACTGTAATCGTTCTCATTTCCAAGTAGTTATACAGTAGTGGGATGCATCAATCAGAAATGTTCGATAATTATTTCATTTGCGTGACTGGCCCCGGCTGTACTGTAGATGCATGACAGTCACGTCTGGCACACGTGTGAACGTACGAGGCTGGCCCCCAGCCGAAGCTATCGTCGCCCCTGTGCCACTGAAATAAAACCTTCATTCGCTGATAGCTTTGACATTTCATTATTGGACTCTAACTGAGATACAACAGTTTCTTTAGCAAGCTCATGACCATTTGCTTTCTCATTCACCGCCACATATCCATCTCTTCTGACCTCAATAGAACTCATCCTTTCGTTCCTTAAACGTCAGTGTGTATCAGGTTTGTGAGTAATGTGCATATTCCACATGGAGCGAGTTCAACACATGAAGTCCGAAACCTGAAATGCTATGGGCACTTGTTCATCTTCGCTACTGTGAGACATATCTCTTCCGCTGAACAAGTGCTCATATCTTTTAAAGTATGAAATTTAGAGCTCATGTTTACTAGACATTTTTTCTTCTTTTGGTCTGTACTACTAGATCCGAAAGTTGACTTCCCTACAGTTTTAGCAGCAACAGCACCGATTCATGCATCCCAGTGTCAGAAGTATGAGAGCGATTTTCACTAATAACTTTTGAATCGGTCGTTTCCGGACCAGTGCTCCTTTCTCCAAATTGATACATTTACCCTTCTCTATCATCCCTAAAAGTTTGGAAGATCACACAATAACCCTGCATGTAACGCATTTGAACACAGTCGTCTTTATAATATACGTTCACGAATCCGTCTTACTTCCCTTTGAAATTTATACCGAAGCAGCTGATCGGTACGAGTCGAACGCACTCGTAAGTTTTCGGTACTGAAGAAAAAAATAAAATATTTCCCTTCTCACTACTTCTAACCCTGTAGTGGCCACGCTACTTCCCCTAAGCCCCTGAGGAAAGCGGCCGAATTCGCCAACGTCAATTAAAATGAAGCATATCTTAAAATATTACTTATCTCTAAGTATTTTTTTTGTTACTCAGCAGGAAAAATGCAGCCTTAAGACGCTCCTAACATTAGTTGACGTTTTTGTATTTGGGTGTTAGTTGCTACAGGGTGAAAATTATTGAACTAAATCAAATAAAATCGTCATAATGTCTAAAAGGTTCGCGTTAGGACGTTCAGACTGCACGGCTGGGCGCGGAACATGACGGGAATTAGTATGTGATGCATGGTTTGGTTTAGCGACGAAGCCCACTTTCATTTGGATAGGTTCGTCAATAAGCAAAACTCACGCATTTGGGGGACTGAAAATATGCATTTCGCGATCGAGTAGTCTCTTCACCCTCAACGGGTGACTGTGTGGTGTGCAATGTCCATTCACGAAATAATCGGTGCGATATTTCTTGACGACATAGTGACTACCGGACGGCACGTGAAGGTTTTTGGAAGATGATTTCATCCCAATTTTCCAAAGTGACCATGACTTCGGCAAGATGTGGTTCATGCAAGACGGAACTCGACCCCATCGAAGCAGGATTGTGTTTGATGTCCTGGAGGAGCACTTTGGGGACCGTATTCTGGCCCTGAGGTACCCAGAGGCCACTGGCATGGGCCTCGATTGGCCTACATATTCTCCGGATCTGAACACATGCGACTCCTATTTGTGGGGTATGTAAAGACAAGGTGTACAGCAATAACACCAAAACCATTGCTGAGCTGAGAACAGCCATTCCGGAAGTCATCGACAGCGGCGATGTTCCGACACTTCAGCGCGTCATGTATAATTTCACTACTCGTCTGGGCCACATCAGCGCCAATGCTGGCAGGCATATCGAACATGTCGTAACCTAAATCCGTTAGTGACGTATACATGTTGAATAAAGTGTGTGCACGCGATAGCCTGCAACTAACAGAAAAACCTGAACACCTTTAAATTAATAGAGAGAGTGATACAGTAGTCAGTACGTCTACTGCACGTATGAAAATGTAAGAAATCGGTACTGTACCATGTGGATCGACAGTGTCTACTTCTCCTAACAACGGAAATTAGTCTGAGTACAAGGAAAGATACATTTAAAGATCTGAAAATGCTGCAGCTAAATACACTGAGGGGACAAAAGTCATAGGATACTTCCTAACATCATGTCGGACATCCTTTTGCGCGGCGTAGTGCCGCAACTCCCCTTGGTTTTCCTGTAGCCAAGGGTGCAATCGATATGATACCGGGTCCAGAAGAGGCGCTGCAGGCGATGTCGTGCTGTTAGCAAAAGCACTCACATCTGTCGTCTGCTGCCATAGGCCATTAACGCCAAATTTCGCTGCACTGCCCTAACGGATATGTTCATCGTACGTCCCACATTGATATCTGCGGTTATTTCACGCACTGGTGCTTGTCTATTAGCACTGTTAGCCCTATTGAAACGCCACTACTCTCCGTAGTTAACCGAAGGCCGTCTGCCATTGAGTTGTCCGTGGTGAGAGGTAATGCCTGAAATGTAGTATTCTCGGCACACTGTTGTCATTGTGGATCTCGGGATACTGGATTCCCTAACGATTTCCGAAATGGAATGCCCATGCCTCTAACTCCAACAACCATTCCGCGTTCTCAGTTTGTTAACTCCCGTCGTGCGGCCATAATCACATCGGAAACCTTTTCACATGAACCATCTGAGTACAAAAGACAGACCCGCCAACGCACTGCCCTTTCATACCTTGGGTACGTCATACTACCGCCATCTGTATATGTCCATATCTCTATACCATGACTTCCCTCACGTGAGTGTATAATGACGTATTGTCTGAAAGAACTGCACAAATATTCAGTTATATCTTGATAAGATCTGAAAGTGGTGAAAAGCGTGAGAACCATCTTACGTTCATAAACGTAAAATGGTGTTCTTCGTCAAATGAAAACAACGTGGTATTCTACGGTTACGATATCAACGTGTCACATTTGGAATCGGTCAACGCATACGAATACCTGAGTGTAACACTTTGCAGGGATATGAAATAGAAAGATCATATAAGCTCAGTTGTGGGTATAGCAGAGGCAGACTTCGTTCCATTGTTAGGATACTAGGAAAACGCAATCGGCATGCGAAGGAGACTGCATAGATAACACTTGTGCGACCGATCCCATAATACTGCTCTACTGTGTGGGTCCCGTACAAAACAGGACTAACAGGAGATATTCAACGAAATGGAGAAAGGTAGCAGTAACGGTCACAAGTTTGTTTGACCAGTGGGAAACTGTGACGGAGACGATGATGAAACTGAACTTTCAGATGCTTGAAGATGGAGACAAACTATTGCGAGAAAGCCTAATTAGTAAATGTCAAGAACTAGCTTTAAATTATGAATTTATGAATATTCTACAACCTGATGTGTCCTGGAGAGATTGCGAGGACAGTTTAGGCTACCTACAGATCCCACTGATGCATTTACGCACTCTCTCTTTCCCCGCTCCATATTGAATGGAACGGGAAGAAACATTATGGATGTAGATGTAGAATCATTGTTATACAATTTTTTTCACATTTTATGTCACTCCACTCACCCCCCATGAACCATGGACCTTGCCGTTGGTGGGGAGGCTTGCGTGCCTCAGCCATACAGATAGCCGTACCGTAGGTGCAACCATAATGGAGGGGTATCTGTTGAGAGGCCAGACAAACGAGTGGATTCTGAAGAGTGGCAGCAGCCTTTTCAGTAGTTTCAGGGGTCACAGTCTGGATGATTGACTGATCTGGCATTGTAACACTAACCAAAACGGCCTTGCTATGCTGGTACTGCGAAAGGCAGAAAGCAAGGGGAAACTACAGCCGTAATTTTTCCCGAGGGCATGCAGCTTTACTGTGTGGTTAAATGAAGATGGCGTCCTCTTGGGTAAAATATTCCGGAGGTAAAATAGTCCCCCATTCGGATCTCCGGGCAGGGAATACTCAGGAGGACGTCGCTATAAGGAGACAGAAAACTGGCGTTCTACTGTTCAGAGCGTGGAATGTCAGATCCCTTATTCGGGCAGGTAGGTTAGAAAATTTAAAAAGGGAAATGGATAGGTTAAAGTTAGATATAGTGGGAATTAGTGAAGTTCGATGGTAGAAGGAACAAGACTTCTGGTCAGGTGACTACAGAGCTATAAACACAAAATCGAATAGGGGTAATGCAGGAGTAGGTTTAATAATGAATAAAAAAAAAGAGTGCGGGTAATTACTACAAACAGCATAGTCAAAGCAATATTATGGCCAATATAGACACAAAGTCCACTCCTACCACAGTAGTACAAATTTATATGCCAACTAGCTCCAGAGATGAAGAGATTGATGAAATGTATGATGAGATAAAAGAAATTATTCGGATAGTGAAGGGAGACGAAAATTTAATAGTCATGGGTGACTGGAATTCAATAGTACGAAAAGGAAGAGAAGGAAACGTAGTAGGTGAATATGGAATGGGCGCAAGGAATGAAAGAGAAAACCTCCTGGTAGAATTTTGCACAGAGCATAACTTAATCATAGCAAACACTTGGTTGAAGAATCATGAAAGAAGGTTGTATACATGTAAGAGGCCTGCAGATACTGATAGGTTTCAGACAGATTATATAATGGTAAGACAGACATTTAGGAACCAGGTTTTAAATTGTAAGACATTTCCAGGGGCAGATGTGGACTCTGACCACAATCTATTGGTTATGAACTGTAGATTAAAATTAAAGAAACTGCAAAAAGCTGGGAATTTAAGGAGATGGGACCTGCATAAACTGACAGAACCAGAGGTTATAGAGAGCTTCAGGCAGAGCATTAGGGAACGATTGACAAGAATGGGGGAAAGGAATGCAGTAGATGAAGAATGCGTAGCTTTGGGAGATGAAATAGTGAAGGCAGCAGAGGATCAAGTAGGTAAAAAGACGAGGGTTAGTAGAAATCCTTGGGTAACACAAGAAATATTGTATTTAATTGAGGAAAGGACAACATATAAAAATGTAGTAAATGAAGCGGGCAAAAAGGAATACAAACGTCTCAAAAATGAGATCGACAGGAAGCGCGGAAAGGCCAAGCAGAGATGGCTAGAGGACAAATGTAAGGATGTAGAGGCTGATATCACGAGGGATAAGATAGATACCGCCTACAGGAAAATTAAAGCTACCTCTGGAGAAAAGAGAACCACTTGTATGAATATCAAGAGCTCAGATGGAAACCCAGTTCTAAGGAAAATAGGGAAAGCAGAAGGGTGGAAGGAGTATACAGAGGGTCTATGCAAGGGCGATGTTCTTGAGGACAATATTATGTAAATAGAAGAGGATGTAGATGAAGAGGAAATGGGAGATATGATGCTGCGTGAAGATTTTCACAGAGCACTGAAAGTTCTAAGTCGACACAAGGTTCCGGGAGTAGACAACATTCCATTTGAATTACTGATAGCCTTGGCAGAGCCAGCCCTGACAAAACTCTACCAACTGGTGAGCAAGATGTATGAGACAGGCGAAATACCCTCAGACTTCAAGAAGAATATAATAATTCCAATCTCAAAGAAAGTAGGTGTTGACAGATGTGAAAATTACCGAATTGTCAGTCACTGCTGCAAAATACTAACACGAATTCTTTACCGTCGTCTCTATATGTGCATATCACTATGGTTCAAATGGCTCTGAGGACTATGGGACTTAACTTCTGAGGTTATCAGTCCCCTAGAACTTAGAACTACATAAGCCTAACTAACCTAAGGGCATCACAAATATCCATGCCGGAGGGAGAATTCGAACCTGCGACCGTAGCGGTCGCGCGGTTCCAGACTGAAGCGCCTAGAACCGCTCGGCCACAAACTCTGTGTACTTCGCAGCATGAGGATGAGCATCAGTAAAAAACTTCAAAGCAAGTTACCACAATAGTCTTCTTTAACAAAAACGTGGTAACAGCAACTAAGAACACCATCAGAACAAGTACAGCTTACCGAAAACCAGACGGAAACAGAACGCAGAATCGCTTTGTCCCTTGTTCAACTGGGCTTACAAACAAGCTGCTTGGTCCGCGTAGGCCTGTGACTGATTCATAGCTACTGCCTCCGGTATATCCCAGCAGACATGCCTTCACTCGAATAGTCAAAGACTTCAATACTTCAACTCATCGATAACCTGGAACACAATATCTTTGCAACTTGTTTGCGATTCAGACCTCGCTGAAGAATGAGTAATTTTGAGGCTGACATTTTAACGTACAGCTTTCAAGTTGCCACTAGATTTGTACTCGTCTTCCTACAAAAGTGAATTCATTGTCAGTACCGAGGGTGGACCCCGGGGGCTCCACGTGACTAGATACTCTGGCCGTTCACAATGGAGGCGACATCTGTCTGTAAGAGTGACATAAATAAAAAAATTAAATTTAAGACCAATAAGACATTATTCACACATTATACGAGGGGCTTCAAAAAGCAAGTCACACATGCCGTTCCACGCTAAGACCATTGCGAAACAAGAGTGGCGTATTCACCTAAATCTCCGCAAGCCACCTAATGGTGTGTGGCGGAGGTCACTTTCGGTACCACTAACTGATCCCTCCAATCCTGTTCCTCTCGCGAATAGTGCGTGAGAAGAATGATTGTCGGTAAGCCCCTGTATAGGCTCTAATTTCTCGAATTTTCTCCTCGTGGTGAATACATGAGATGAACGAGGAGGGAAGTACTATGTTCTCCGACTCCTCCTGAAAAGTGCTGTCCCGAAATTTCCGTGACACACAACGCCTCTCTGGTAACATCTGCCAGTGGAGTTTGTTTAGCATCTCCGTAACGCTCTTTCGCCAGCTAAACCATCCCGTGACGAAACGCTCCACTCTTCGTAGGACCTTCCCTATCTCCTCTATCAGTCCTACCTGATAGGGATCCCAGACAGATGAACAATACTCAAGAATCGGGTGAACAAGCGTCTTATAAGCCACTTCTTTCGTGGATGAGTTACGTCTCCTTAAGATTCTTCCTATGAAACTGAGTCTCGTGTCTGCTTTTCCCACTATCTGTTTTATATGGCCATTCCACTTAAAGTCGCTCTGGATACTTACGCATAGATATTTTACGGCAGATGCTGTCTCCAGCTGTTTGTCATAAATAGTGTAAGCTGTACGGTAGCGGATTTCTTTTCCTATGTATGCACAATATTTTACCTTTATTTACGTTCAGGGTCAACTGCTAGAGCCTGCACCATTCATCAATTCTCTGCAGGTCGTTCTGCAAATTCTTACCACCTTCTGGCGCTGCTACTTTGGTATAGACAACTGCATCATCTGCGAACAGCTTTAAAGAGCTTCCGATACTTTCTACTAGGTCATTTACATATATTGTAAACAACGACGGTCCTATCACACTTCCCTCTGGTACTCCGGATATTACCTTTACTTCTGTCGATTTTGTCCTGTTAAGAGCGACGTGTTGAGTTCTGTCCGCAAGAAAGCCTTGAATCCAATTGCAAGTCTGCTCCAATACCCAGTAAGCTCGTATTTTTTTATTAAACGGCAATTCGGGACGGGGTCAAATGCCTTACTGAAATCAAGGAACACGGCATCAACCTGAGCGCCATTGTCCACTGCACTGTGGATCTCGATGGAGGAACCGAGCGATTAGAGCTTCGCAGGATCTCTGTTTGCGGAATCCATGTTGAGTTTTATAGAGCGGATGTTCATTTTCCAAAAACGTCATAATTCTTGGGCATAAAACATCTTCCATAATTCTACAACAACAGATTGACGTCTGTATTGACGTCTTTAATGGTGTGGATCCGTTTTACGGCCTTTCTGATAAACGTTTCTCAGAAAAGAGTACATGTTCTGGGTCTCCCTACAGACACAGTTCTCCTACGGTACGGATGACAGGTGCAATACAGTAAGGGAGCGAAATGGAGCGGCAACTGTAAATTTACTCCAAAGCTGTAGTACGTGGGACTGTACGATTCTTTGGAGAAAACGTTTAAACTGCACACAGATTCATTGTGAAATTCTGGAAGTGCACGGATCAAAGGAAAGATCGTGTCCAGTCGTAGTGAAATACTGCGAACAATTCGACCAAAACCACACAGATTTATGTGGTGCTGATCGGAAAGGAAGGCCATCGGCATCGTTCACAGACGACAATGTCCAGGAACTCGAGGAAGTGATTCGCAGCAACCGCAGATTTTCCGACGATGAGGACGTTCATACAGAGTTTGTCGAACTGCTCGCTGACCATGGAATGGATTTCTAGCCTCGAGAAACTGAACCATTGGTTGAACGTTCCGACCGTTGTTTATAGAGACTTGATGACTATGCTAAGAAACAGCAGCATGTGTCTGTGTCACTCTCAAGCACAGTTAGCCTTCAGTGAAAGGCATTTATCCTGCTGAAATAATGTATAGCTTTTTTACAGTCCCCTCGCATCTACATCATGTGTATCTACATGATTACTCTGCAATTCACAATTAAGTGCCTGGCAGAGGGTTTATCGAACCACCTTTAGTCTGTTTCTCTACCGTTCCACTCTTGAAGAACGCACGGGAGAAATGAAAACTTAACACTTTCCGTGCAAGCGTCGATTACTGCTATTTTATTATGACAATAATTTTTCCTTGTAAAAGTGGGCGCCAACAAAAAATTTTTGCATTTAGAGTAGAAAGTTGGTGATTCGGTTTCCATGAGGAGATCCTGCTGCAAGGGAAAAGTCTTTGTTTTAATAAATGCCACCCCAATTCGCGTATCATACCCGTACCACTGTCTCCCCTATTTTATGGTAACACAAAACAAGCTGCCGTTCTTTGAACTGTTTCGATGTCCACCGTCGATCCAATCTGACGCGGATCCCGGACTGCATAGGAAAAAAATTGTTCAAATGGCTCTGAGCACTATGGGACTTAACTTCTGAGGTCATCAGTCCCCTAGATCTTAGAACTACTTAAACCTAACTAACCTAAGGACATCATACACATCCATGCCCGAGGCAGGATTCGAACCTGCGACCGTAGCGGTCACGCGGTTCCAGGCTGTAGCCAATAGAACCGCTCGGCCACCCCGGCGGGCCCGACTGCATAGGACAATATTCCAGAAGAAGACGGACGACGGTGGTTAGGCAGTCTCTTTAGTAGACCTGTCGCATTTTCTCAGTGTTCTGCCACTAAATCGCAGTCTTTGGTTTTTTACCCACAGAACTGTCTATGTGATCTTATAATGTAAGTTTACAGCCTTTAGGTTTGTATAATTTATCTTTTAATTCTTTTTGGTAATTACGTGCATGACTTCAAACTTTTCATTATTTAGAGTCAACTGCCACTTTTCACACCATACAGATATCTAGCATAAATCATTTTGAAATTGATTTTGATCATTTGATGACTTAACAAGACGATAAATGACAGCACCATTTGCAAACAGCTTAAGACGTCTGCTCATGTTGTTTCCTAAATCGTTTATAAATACCAAAAACAGCAGAGGGCCTATAGCACTTCCTTGGCGAACGACTGATATTATTTCTGTTTTACTCGACGACTTTCCAGCAAGTTACTACGAACTGCAACCTTTCTGACGTGAAACAACGAATCTAGTCGCACAACTGAGGCGATACTCCATAGGCATGCTATTTGATTAGAAGTCGCTTGTGAGGAACGGCGTCAAAAGCCTTCTGGAAACCTAAAAATTTAGAATCAGTATGACATCCCCTTGATCGGAAAGGAACCTAACTGGAGGACTAGAGGCCTTGCTTTTATTAAGTGACTTATGCTGCTGCTCTACACCGAGGACATCTACTTCTAGGTTACCCCTGTTGGCAGTTCTTCTTGATTTGAATTCTGGAATATTTGCCTTGTCTTTTTGGTGAAGGAATTTCCGAAAACCGTAATAGTAACTCTGCTTTAGTGACGCTGTCATCAGTAACATTACCATTGCTATCGCACAGTGAAGATACTGATTGCGTCTTGTCGCTGGTGTACTTCATATACAACCAGAATCCAGATTTCAAGAGAGAGTTTCGTTGTGGAAGCCATTATAAGGCATGCTTTTACCGTTGCTTTGTAACAGTGTTTTCACCATTTTTGTGTAGCATGGGGATCAGTACTGTTTCTTATTGCTTTATTTGGTATTAGCCACTCAACGGCCGTCGATACTATTTCTCTGAATTTGAACCACGCCTAGTTTACGTTTACATAGTCTGATCGGAAGGAGTGGAGACTGACTTTTAGGAAGGCATGAAGCGAATATTCGTCTACTTTTTTAAATAGACATATCGTGCGTTTATTTTTGGTGGATTTGGATGTTACGGAATTCAGTCTTGCTACGACGACCTTGCGGTCACTAATCCCCATATCCGTCATGATGCTCGCTATCCGCTCAGAATTATTTGTTGCCATGAAGTCAAGTAAGTTTTCGCAACCATTTACATTTCGAGAGGGTTTCTATACTAAATGTTCAAAATAATTTTCGGAGAAAGCATTCAGTACGATTTCGGGTGATATTTTATGCCCACCACCGACTTTAAACATATATTTTCCCCATCATATCAATGGCTGACGTCATCACCAACGACAGTGGTGTGAGTGGTGTACCGTTTTGAAATGAGACTCAAGTTTTCTTTGAGCTGTTCAACAACTGTATCATGTTAGTCTAGGGGTAGGTAAAAGGAACAACTCATTAATTTATTCCGGTTATGATTTATAGCCTCTACCCATAAGAATTACCAACTTCAGTTTCACTATACGGTAAACTGCTTCTGACAGCAATGAACATTCCACCACCTACTGTATTTAATCTATCCGTTCTGGACATGGTTAGGCCCTTTGTAAAAATTTCGGCTGAACGTATCTCCGGCTTTAGCTAGCTTTCAGTACCTATACAGATTTGAGCTTCAGTGCTTTTACTAGCGCATGAAGCCCAGGTTTTTTTGAAACCAACTACGACAGTTTACAACTATAATACCGACTGTTACTAGGTCGACCCTCGCCCTGTGTTCGCCCTGCATCCTTTTATACTGTCGCCCTCTGTGTAGTTTATCAAGATCCTCTAACCTAAAAAACCACCCAGTCCTCTCCACACCCTACCCGCGTAGCCGCTTCCTGAGTGTAGTCGACCCCTGACCTATTAAGCGCAACCCGAAAACCCACAACCCAATGGCGCAAGTCGAGGAACCTGTAGCCTACACAGTCGCAGAACTGTATGAGTCTCTGATTCAGACGCTACATTCGGTTCTGTAGCAGCGGTCCGCAATCGTCCTATTGACTATACTGCAAATGGTGAGCTCACCCTGCAGCTCGCAAGGAATACTGATAGTCTTTACGACTTCTGATAGCCACCCAGAAGCAAAAAGAATCTCTTTCTGTCCAAAGCGACATACGTCGTCACTGCCGACAGCAGCTCAAAAATGGTTCAAATGGCTCTGAGCACTATGGAACTTGCTGGCCAGAGTGGCCGAGCGGCTCTAGGCGCTACAGTCTGGAACCGCGCGACCGCTACGGTCGCAGGTTCGAATCCTGCCTCGGGCATGGATGTGTGTGATGTCCTTAGGTTAGTTAGGTTTAAATAGTTCTAAGTTCTAGGGGACATGACCTCAGAAGTTAAGTCCCATAGTGCTCAGAGCCATTTGAACCATTTGAACCACTATGGGACTTAACTTCTGAGGTCATCAGTCCCCTAGAACTTGGAACTACTTAAACCTAACTAACCTAAGGACATCACACACATCCATGCCCGAGGCAGGATTCGAACCTGCGACCGTAGCGGTCGCGTGGTTCCAGTCTGAAGCGCCTAGAACCGCTCGGCAACCAGCGGCCGGCCCGACAGCGGCCACCACTTGCAGTTGGCTACACCCTGAGCTCTCCATGGCAGAAGCATTCGTTCCTCATCTGGAATGACTCCTCCTGGTATGCACCCAGAGTTCCCTCCCCTCCTTCTCAGCCATATCCCTAAGGGTTTCCATTATGCACCAAACATTACAGCTCCCAACTACCAGTAATGTGACTGCCGAGATGTTGCAGGCCGAGAGGCTTCCCCTGAAACAGGGTAAGCACCTCGAGTACGTGATGTCCATACACTGATTTAATGGGAGTGAATTTTCCTCCCTGGACTGCTTTGATCATTGACTCCACTTTCAAGCACTTCCCCTTGACCGACTTCGCTGGACAAGTTTCAGATCTTCCAAAAAATAACAGATCTAACGAAAGACTATGCCATTTCCATTTGGAAGTACTCGCTTGTACCTCAAACTAGGAAGGTATCGTCTTTAAGTGTGAAGAGTCAAAACAGCGTCACGAGTGTTCGGAAACAAGGATACTTTGGCCTCTGTAACTTCGTTGAAGGGGCGGCACATGTCGAAGGACGTGGAGTTGTTACCCGCCGAGTTGACGTATTGTATATAATAATAGCACGATCAGCCAAGCCATACTAAATGACACATTAGTTAAGGCACTGGAGTTACATTCAGGAGAAGCGGGGTTGTAATCCAAACCAGGTTATTCATAGTTTTCCTAAATTATACTAGTGTTTGTAAAAATACATCATTCGGGAGGACGACGGTTCAATCCCGCGTCCGGCCATCCTGATTTAGGTTTTCCGTGATTTCCCTAAATCACTCCAGGCAAATGCCGGGATGGTTCCTCTGAAAGGGCACGGCCGACTTCCTTCCCCAACCTTCCCTAATCCGATGAGACCGATGACCTCGCTGTCTGGTCTCCTTCCCCGAAAACCACCACCACCACCACAAATGCCGCGATGGATCCTCTGAAAGGGCACGGCAGGCTTTCTTCCCCGTCCTTCCCTAATCCGATGAGACCGATGACCTCGCTGTTTGGTCTCTTCCCCCAAACAACCCAACCCAACAGCCTCCAATGGTATGTGTGAAAACTGTAGCGTTATGAAGTACACATTTGACTGAAGTGAACCTTACAACACAAATTACCTCCACGAGAAAACAGAAATGCTCAGGATTGTGGAACTATGCACGATATATGACTTTTAAAATTTAGTTGTGAAGCCTTGCAGTTAGAATCTGTAGCTGCTGCGGCACTGAATCAGAAAGCGTTGGGAATTTCCGTCCCGTAACAAAGTAACAACAGTGGCTGCTGATTTATGGTGACGAAATGATCATCAACTATCCACATCCCAATAAATTTTCGTTGGACGACATTTCAAATGAACGTGAAGGACAGAGAAAGCCTGCATACTCCTCGTCATGTGTGGCCAGATATTGTCGTTGTTACCGTGGTGCAGCTAACAAGTATGCATCCGTTGCTCTGGGGCAGGTGGAAGAAAGACTCGTCTACATTTCGCCACTCAACATTCCAGCGACTACGTTCCCTTGCGTACCGCATTCTGAGACGTTTGCGGTTTGTGGGCAATGGAAACCGACGCAATGGCACGCGTGCCTCTGCTCCGACCCGCAGCAGACGGCTTCAGACAAGCGAAGCAGAAAGCTCTTCACCTGTTGCAGTGATCCAGAACCATGCCGACACTACCAACTAAGCTGTCTGGTCAGTCTAAGCCATAGCGAAAGATAACAGTCTTTCTGTGCAGCACGCTACCCTCCGCCATAGGCTGTTAGGTGGCTTCAGGTATTTAAACCCATTTATCAATTCATTGCACACACGTTAGGGCCCATTGTCGTAATAGTATGCCGTGTGTTAATCTGTCAAGATACAATAAATCCATATCAGAACTTGAGCGAGGTATATTGGCACTTGATTGGCAGTTACTTTTAATACGTGCGTTTCCTTCTTCACCTTGAGTGTCTGACTATGATTTTTTCCACAGCCTTGTACAGTACCAGCTAATAATGTTGACATGTTTTCACACGAGACAATGTGCATCCCGTTTTGTTTGTAGACGACATATCGCTAATCTTAATTGTTAACTAAACGTTTTACTTTACGGAGATTGTAGATTTAGGTACTTTGTGTGTTGTTACACAAATAATGAAGAGGAGACGCAAAAAGTTTTGGCTGATGACGTTCAGCCTCAGATGTGAATGCGTGCTTGATGAACATCGAGCCCAGGCGTAGTACTACATTAAAGTACTACATTTTTAATCTTGGGCTGTCCTATATACCTTCTGTTACTCAGAAAGCAAGAGGTGAAGCAAACTAGAAACACAGGGATCTGAAAATTTGATTTTCACTGTTAATTTTTCTTGTTACATTATGAGTGGTAAGGGTAGTAATCAATGTTGTATTTCTTTGAAATGATATTTAATAAATTCCTTTCCCGTAAGTAAAACAGATATTTTGCGCTTTCCAATGTACTTCACGTGCAATTTCCCTAAACTGAAATGTCTTCTTGTATTTGATGTGAATTTCTTCAGGTGTATAATGCGCTATTCGCTTTTTTTACTGCCAACAGCAGCCATACGAGTAATGTACGATGAATATGTGCACCCATCAGCGCTCAAGATGGAAACAGAAATTGTGAAGCAACCCACCATAACAGCCAAATCAAAAAAATGGTTCAAATGGCTCTGAGCACTATGGGACTTAACATCTGAGGTCATCAGTCCCCTAGAACTTAGAACTACTTAAACCTAACTAACCTAAAGACATCACACACATCCATGCCCGAGGCAGGATTCGAACCTGCGACCGTAGCAGTCGCACAGTTCCGGACTGGAGCGCCGGCTTTTCACAATCATTACGCTTCAAACTGTGCTTAACATTTCAGGATAAATTCAATGTGTGATGTGGAAATTATAGTGCACAAGTACACCACTGCCCATTAAAATTGCTACACCAAGAAGAAATGCAGATATTAAACGGGTATTCATTGGAAAAATATATTATACTAGAACTGACATGTGATTACATTTTCAACCACTTTGAGTGCATAGATCCTGAGGAAATCAGTACCCAGAACAACTACCTCTGGCCGTAATAAAGGCCTTGATACGCCTGGGCATTGAGTCAAACAGAGCTTGGATGGCGTGTACAGGTACAGCTGCCCATGCAGCTTCAACACGATACCGCAGTTCATCAAGAGTACTGACTGGCGTATTGTGACGAGCCAGTTGCTCGGCCACCATTGACCAGACGTATTCAATTGGTGTGAGATCTGGAGAATGTATTGGCCAGGGCAGCAGTCGAACATTCTCTGTATCCAGAAAGGCCCGTACAGGAACTGCATCGTGTGGTCGTGCATTATCATGCTGAAACGTAGGGTTTCGCAGGGATCGAATGAAGTGTAGAACCACGGGTCGTAACACATCTGAAATTTAACGTCCATTGTTCAAAGTGCCGTCAATGCGAACAAGAGGTGACCAAGAAGTGTAACCAAT
Source organism: Schistocerca piceifrons (assembly GCF_021461385.2). Classification (NCBI taxonomy): domain Eukaryota; kingdom Metazoa; phylum Arthropoda; class Insecta; order Orthoptera; family Acrididae; genus Schistocerca; species Schistocerca piceifrons. Next base: position 173,592,236 of record NC_060149.1, read on the forward strand.
GGCACCCCATAACATCGCGCCGGGTGATACGCCACTATGGCGATGACGAATACATGTTGCTGCAAACGTCGTCGAACTGTTCGTGCAGATGGCTGTTGTCTTGCAAACGTCCCCATCTGTTGACTCAGGGATCGAGACGTGGCTACTCGATCCGTTACAGCCATGCGGATAAGATGCCTGTCATCTCTACTGCTAGTGATACGAGGCCGTTGGGATCCAGCACGGCGATCCGTATTACCCTCTTGAACCCACCGATTCCATATTCTGCTGGCAGTCATTGGATCTCGACCAACGCGAGCAGCAATGTCGCGATACGATAAACCGCAATCGCGATAGGCTACAATCCGACCTTTATCAAAGTCGGAAACGTGATGGTACGCATTTCTCCTCCTTACATTAGGCATCACAACAACGTTACACCAGCCAACGCCGGTGAACTGCTGTTTGTATATGAGAAATCGGTTGGAAACTTTCCTCATGTCAGCACGTTGTAGGTGTCGCCACCGGCGCCAACCTTGTGTGAATGCTCTGACAAGCTAATCATTTGCATATCACAGCATCTTCTTCTTGTCGGTTAAATTTCTCGTCTGTAGCACGTCATCTTCGTGGTGTAGCAATTTTAATGGCCGGTAGTGTATTTGTACAGATTACCGTCTGCACGACAGAGAACTTGTATTAAATGTGTAATCGACAAAGTGAAACGCCAGACTAAGAGTGAGTAAAAGGAAGTTTGTTAACATTCATTGGGCGAAACTACGTGCACGCCGAGCACAAACGAGCGGCGCAGAGCAGCGCAGAAGCGTGCAGAATGGAGCAGAGTATTCGTAGGTGCGCATCGATACCAATGGGAAACGAGAAACGCCGTCAAGACGAACAAACTGTTTCCTCTGATGTACCGACACAACGCTGAACTTTTTCGTTGTTGCGCAGAGCGGCGCGGTTTGAGACTGTGTCGAATGTTGGTCTTTCAGGGCGCGACGCAACGCGGCGCGTCAGATGTGGACGCAGCTGGATGTGCAGATGTGCAGCAACAGACGCATCCGTACTGCCAACACCACGTCACCAGATCAGTCCAGTAACACAAATCTTGTAATCTGCTCATATCTGACTTCGTGTGTTCGTGTGACAGTAAAATTATCTCGACTGCACAAGTTGCCCATGGTCTGCAGTAATGCATGTACAGTATGTCGGTGGCGAGTGATATCACTGCAAACACAAATCGAGACATTAAACAACACTAGAGGAATATTGTTAAAGAAATGTAATATCTAAACTTGTCAAATTTCAAGTTGAGGCCAAGTTCCAAAAAAAAAAAGAAAAAAAATTGAAGACATAGAAAACTTACATTGGCAGAATATTGGATTTGGTTAAATATGTGGTAGAGAGTGGAGGAGACTATTAAAGAGAGGGAAAAAAATGCTCGAATATTAGAAAGTGAGGAATAACTATGACAGATTTTTTGAAAGCGATGTAACTTCGGACGAATTAGGCATAAATGAATGAAAATGCTGCAGGACCAGAGGGAAGAGATATATGCTACAATAGGATGGTTCTTAAATGGTACTTTTTAACTTTTGATAAACTTTCTTGGGCTATTCTCCCGTTTGCTTCCATTCTAAGTAAAAATAAGCAATGTTAAATTTGGGTTCAGTAGGATAAGGGGAAGTTTTGGGATAAGTGGGATAAGGTATACTAAGAGGGATGGCCCTGGAACTTAAAAACCGAAAATCAGAAAAACAACTTCGCAAAATGCAGTGTCTGACAAAGAAGATGAAGCACCCAAAAGGAATGGTTGGATGAAAATATAACTTCGTACTTGTACTCACCGTTGTGGCTATGTAAATGATTAGAGTTGCAATTCCCCGTGGTGTGTGAGAAGACCATCTGAGTGCAGATATTCCTCGTCTCTAGTGCTGTCACCAGGCATGTTAGGCTATACAATGAAGCGGCAAAGACACTGGTACACGCTACCGTATTCATACACCGAGATATGTAAACAGGCAGAGTACGCGCTGCGGTCGACAACGCCTGTAAAAGGCAAGTGTCTGGCGCAGTTGTTAGATCGGTTACTGCTGCTACAATACCGGGTTATCAAGATTTAAGCGAGTTTTAACGTGGTGTTATAGTCGGCACACGAGCGATGGGACACAGCATCTCCGAGGTAGCGACGAAGTGGGGATTTTCCCGTGCCACCATTACACGAGTGTACCGTGAATATCAGGAATACGATAAAACTTCAAATCTCCGTCATCGCTGCGGTCGGAAAAAGATCCTGCAAGAAAGGGACCAACGACGAGTGAAGAGAATTGTTCAGCGTTACAGAAGCGCAACCCTTCCGCAAATTGCTGCATATTTCAATTCTGGGCCATCAACAACTGTCAGCGTGCGAACCATTCAACGAAACACCATCGACACAGGCTTTCGAAGCCGAAGGCCCTCTCGTGCACCCTTGATTACCGCACGACACAAAGCTTTATGCCTCGCCTGGTCGCATCAACACCGACGTTGAACTGTTGATGACTGGAAACATATTGCTTGGTCAGAGTCTCGTTTCAAATTGTATCGAGTGGATGGACTTATACGGGTATGGAGACAACCTCGTGAATCCATGGACGCTGCATGTCGGCTGGGAAGTGTTCAAGCTGGTGGAAATTCTGTAATGGTGTGGGGCGTGTGTAGTTCGAGTGATATGGCACCCTTGATATGTCTAGATACGACTCTGATAGATGACACGTGCGTAACCATCCTGTCTGATCACCTGCATCCATTCATGTCCATTGTCCATTCCGATGACTTGAGCAATTCCAGGAGGACAATGCGATACTCCACACGTCCTGAATTACTACAGAGTGGCCCCAGGAACACTCTTCTGAGTTTCAACACTTCCGCTGGCCACCAGACTCCCCAGACATGAACATTATTGAGCATATCTGGGATGAGTGGCAATGTGCTTTCCAGAAGAGATCTTCAGCCCCTCGTACTCTTATGGATTTTGGGACAGCGCTGCAGGATTCATGGTGTCAGTTCCCTCCAGCACCACTTGAGACATTGGTTGAGTCCATGCCACGTCGTGCTGCGGCACTGCTGTGTGATCGTGGGGGCCATACACGATATTAGGCAGGTGTACCATTTTCTTTGGCTCGTCAGTGTGTAAAGGGCAGGAAAAGAGGTCAGATGTTGAGCGATCAGTGTGAAGGACACGGAGATGCCACGTCCCCGTGTCAGAGAGCGTAATCAGCATCTGACGGTGTTTGAAAGAGGCCTCATTGTGGGTCTGCAATTTGCCGCCTGTAGAATTACGAAATGTTCAGATTTGTGTGGCTTTCAGATGCGACAGTGGTCCGATACTGGACTGCATAGGACATGACATACTCGTCGACTTAATTATATGATTTACTTTTCTTGTAAGGAAGTGTATTATGTCTGCATGAGTCATTACCTAATGCAGTCAGGCTGCTTACTTCATTTTCCTTAACTGAAGGCGTTCTCAATTCACAGACTACGTTGACCAGGTGAGGTGACAGTTCAGTGACTCTAACACAGGTAGAGAGAGGGTGGAGCGAATCGAGTAGTTCCTTTTTATAACTTAGCTGGTACCACCTCAGTAGTCTCTCTCCGTCGCCGCAACACAGCAGTCGTATCAAATACAGTGTCTTCGGATTCATTTCGTTTATGCTGATAATGTATTTCCTCGGATAGTGCTCACTTGAAGTAACTGGAAGTAACCTACAATCCGTCGAACAAACGATGATTTTCTTTTACAATTGGCGGATATGTAAATCAACTGTATATCTAACACCACACTGATAATTTATTGATAAAATTCCAAATTACAAACCAGGAGCCAAGGAAATGTATTCCAAAATTAGAAGCTGTGAATCAATAAAGTCTACGAAACTTTCGCTGAATGGAATTTTCTGTTCGAAGTTTTCCCCAAATCGGCAAATAAAGGCGCTCTTAGATATATGTGTGTTTTTTACTGAAAACTTTTTGTAAAATGACCTTTAGTATTTACCTTGCAGCCGTTAGAAATATGAAATCACTGTAAGAAGCAATTTTGAAGAGAATATGAACTGTGGAAACATAGGTCCGCCTAATCCAATCTTGAAAAACTTTAAGATTGGAGTCGATGTCAGCAAATTCCGACCTGGAATTAAATATGTTAAAGTCGAGGAACACTTGGATATCCAGTTACGATGTCTCGAATCCGCGATTTTGATCGGGATATTTTGAGAGAACACCAGCCTCGAGATGACTATGTTGAATTTTCAGAATGAATTGCTATCTCATGGAATATCCTTTCGTACCATAGAGTCTATCCGTCCATAATGTACTATGGAATAATTTTCTGGGGTAAATCATCACCTAGGAAGAAAGTATCGATTCGACAAAAGCGAATAGTAAGAATAATACGTGGTGTTCTCCAACGGAAGTCATGTCGGTACCTCTTCAGCGAGCATTTTAACTGCGCCGTCACAATACACACAGGGCGATCCTTATTAACGTTTAAAGAAGCCGAAGCGATGTAGATGATGCTGAGACAAGTAATTTAATATAAGGCTCATCTGGGTGCAAATGTCTGGAAATACCCCAAAAATGGATGACAAATGTTGAACTGTGACGTCATCAGATGACGTACCTCGCAGCAAGTGCAACGTCTAGGCTTGTCCCTAGCCAATAGGGGACAGTGCTACACGTCGCTCCGGTAGTCCACTCTGTTTTTGAACACCTCCTGTAAATGTGATCTGTTGTTAACGTTGAAGTTATAAAATTATTGTCCTTGCAGACCAAGCAAAAGCTGTTCTTATTTTGAATTGCTTTGTTTTTGTTCCTTCTTCTTTCATTTAAAGACTGTATTTAGTAAAGAACATGTAGTCATTTACTGTTAGCGACGCTATTAGGAAGCTTGTAGTTATTTACTTTCAACGATGCACGGTAGGTTTCGTTGTATTGTAAGTTACAGTTAACCTTTGGAGACCGCGACCGTAAATCTCACTGTAAACACATATCTGACTAACGCAATGTAAACAAACACTTCCTGTCCAACCCAAGAGTCGAAACCTGAGCACCGTGAGCTAAAGTATCGCATTTAGCCACGGAGCCACACCAGCGTCAGTACTTGACTTGGGTTGGAATGACAGGGTGCGACAGACCGATGGGCTCCAACGCTGCAACTGCTGCGAGGTACGTCATCAGGTGACGTCAGATGTTCATCATTTGTCATCCACTTTTGGGCTATTCTCCGACATTTGTTACCCCATGTGTCTTGTATTAAATTACTTGTCTCAGTGTCATCTACGTCGCTTCGGGGGTTTTTAAACGTTAATAAGAATCACAGAATCACCCTGTATTTTCACTAATGAAATACATCGTAAATAATCCACCACAATTTGAGAAGAACAGTGATGTCTGTACCTACAACACTAGAGGGAAAACTGACTTTTATTACCCATTATTAATGCTGAATGCTCTTAGTGGCTCAGAAAGGATTTCATTATGCACAAAAATATCTTTGATCATTGACCCAGCAACATAAAGCGTCTGACAGGTGGCAACGTGAACTTTAAATCTAAGTTAAAATCATTTCTCCTGGGCTACTGCTTCTAGTCCCTTGACGAATTTCTTCGTGAAGACTGGTAGCCAAGAAAAAAACGTAGGACTATCATAGCAATGTGTTAATTTATGTTAACACTAATCATGTATACATATCTGTAAACTGACTCGTTCCGCATCCTTTCGATAAAAACATCATTCAAATGAACTTTGTAAATAACTAAGTAACTGGAAAATGGTTGGCTGAAGCTATTCATTGCTTCAAAATATTTATGTTGTCCAATGAATTTGAATCATCAACATAAGAAGAGGATGCCATTTGTGGTATAAATGTCTGTGTCGAGGAATGATTCTGTGGCCAGTCTGAAATCTTTGGATTTCGGCACGCTTTCAATGTTTATAAATATCAGGCTCTCGATTGTGATATCTCTCCAGTGGCTTTATAAAACCTGAAAAATCGTTTGCAGTACCTGTTATCTGTTCTTTCGCCTTGGTCAGCTTTGATCCTAATTGGTCGACTGAGCTAAAAATGAAAATGATGAAGGCATTGAAAAGTGAGGCACAACTGTCAGACGAAACTATTACAAAAATTGAAAAAGAATCGCACATATCGGAGGAATTATCAATAATACTATTGGGCAGTTGGTTTCTGAGAAAACAAGAGTATCTTTTACAAAATTTCATTTGAGTGCTAAGTTGCGTAAGGCAGACCCTCACAACAAAAATGATAGCTTCGTCAATTTTCCATAGCTACTTACTAAACTGAAGATTTTTTGCAACAAACAATTAGTCACAACTCACTACTTGTCCAATGGAACTAAATTGGATGGGACGCGTGGGAGGGGAGGGGGGCATTATCAGGATGAACCATCCTAGTGCATAATTGTTAGTGGAAGAGTGAAGTGAAATAATGAATAACTGAGCAATCAAAAATGGCTCTGAGCACTATGGGACTCAACTGCTGTGGTCATCAGTCCCCTAGAACTTAGAGCTACTTAAACCTAACTAACCTAAGGACATCAACACACACCCATGCCCGAGGCAGGATTCGAACCTGCGACCGTAGCAGCAGCGCGGCTCCGGACTGGAGCGCCTATAACCGCACGGGCACCGCGGCCGGCAACTGAACAATCATTTTCATACAGATTAACATGACAGAATAGCGTTTTTATGAGTTTAAATAAACTTTGAAAACTGAGAAGGAATCTTTGGATAATATAACTACTGTAAAATAATACTGATGCTACAGCGAAGGTAAAACTGACTGAAAAGATGAAAATTCAGAGAATCATAGGTAACAGATGCAGAGGCAAATTCAGATTTTGTCGTAGTACATACAGTGCTCGGCCGACATCTCTACATCTACATGTACATGAATACTCTGCAATTCAAAATTAAGTGCCTAGCAGAGGATTCATCGAATCATCGTCAAGCTATTTCTCCACCGTTCCACTACACGACAGGGTGCGGGAGAAACGAACACTTAAACCTTCCTGTGCAAGCTCTGATTTCTCTTACTTTATTATGATGATCGGTCCTCCCTATGTAGATGGGCGCCAACTAGATATTTTCACACTTTGAGGAGAAAGCTGATGATTCAAATTTCATGAGGAAATTCTGCCGCGAAGAAAAACACCTTTGTTTTAATGACTGTCACTCCACGTATTATATCGGTTGCGCTCTCTCCTCTATTTCACGATACTACAAATCTAGCTGTCCTTCTCTGAACTCTTTCGATGTCCTGCGTCGATCCTATCTGATGCGGATCCCACACCGCACAGCACTACTCCCCAGTCACTTTAGTAGACCTGCTGTATTTTGTCAATGTTCTGCCACAAAACCGCAGTATTTGGTTTGCTTTACCCACATTATTTATGTAATCGTTCCAAATTAAGTTACTTGTGATTGTAATCCCTAAGTATGTAGCTGCGTGTGCATGTGGTTCAGCTTACCACTCGCCACCATCTTTAATTTTTTTTTAAATTTCTCGTCTACTTTTTCAATTTTCCCACTTTCATCTCTTGATAATGTCATCAAAAAAAGGAGTGTGACTCGTGACCTCATTACATTATTGAAAATGGGGTGTGGTTTATGGCATTGTCGAAATGTCGATGATCTAGGTCACAAATGTAAACAAAGTGGGTCAGAATCTAGGTCTAAGTCTTGATCTAGGTGAAAAATGTAAACAATTTTGGCTGGTGTCGGTATAGGCATACTAATTAAGCGAATATAATCATACATATGGGAAAAGAGTAAAGAAAAGGACATTTAGTTAAATCGTCCCCGACTTTCCATCGAATCATATGCGAAGCAGTCATCAAATCTTGCATCCAAGGGCAACTTTCGTTAACTTTGTATCCATCATTTTGATGTAATTGCATATTTAGTTGCAACCCTGAATGTAGTAACTTCAGGACCGCCCTTGAAGGGCACTGTTAAGTACTGCTTGTCCCAATACCAGTTTTCATATTGACAGTTACACTGATAACAGAAATATTAATTACAGACTATATCATTCCCTTTACATAGACAGATTGTGCTGTTTAGGTGTTACTCTGCATCATTTATGGAATACCCTTGAGATACTACCGTGCCTGATGGGCCACTAGTCTCAATGTTTCCACGTACGAGTTCAGTTTGTAAAGTGTCTGGTCTGTTTAAAACTTGACTTACTAGGTTAGTAAACTCAACAGGCCCAGATTTACAGCAATAACTCCCTACTACGAAATTATGATCCATGTAGTAAATTAGTGAATGCAGTGTGACTGTGGCAAGGGAGAGAAAAGTAAACTGAGCAGACCGCACACTGATCACGCAACGTAAAAATAGGCGTTGTACCGAGAAAATGAATGTAAATCAACCCGGAAGATCATTCATAAGATGCTAGCAATAGTGAATGTGTTGAAGCGACCCAAGCTATAGTTACTCAAAGTGCCCTGAGGATCCACATCCCATACTATAATTACAACATTCGAATGTCAAACCCTGAAAAAATATACATTTTAGGTCCACTTGCAGCGTCTATGCGAGCAGCATCAGCCTCAATACCTACCTTATTTGCTGAGACATTCACCTAAGCAATCTACATCTACACCTATATATATAATCCGCTAGCCATCACGCGATGTGTGACGGAGGGCACAATTCGCGCCAAAGTCATATTTCCCCCCGTCTGTTCCACTCGCGGATCGCGCGAGGGAGAAACGACTGTCTGAACGCCTCAGTACAAGGTTTCATTTCCATTATCTTTGAAAGGTGATCATTGCGTGTTTTGAAAGTTAGTGGTAATAATATATGCTCTACATCCTCGGCGATGATCGGATTTCGGAATTTAGTGAGCAGCCCCTTCCGCTTAGCGCGCCGTCTATCTGCAAGTGTGTCCCACTTCAAACTTTCTATGAGATTTGTAACGCTCTCGCGATGGCTAAATGTACCAGTCACGAATCTTGCCGCTCTTCTTTGGACCTTCTCAATCTCTTCGATAAGACCCAACTGGTAAGGCTCAAATACAGACGAATAATACTCTAAGACTGGACGAACTAACGTATTATAAGCTATTTCTTTTGTTGAAGGATGCATCGCTTCAGGATTCTACCAATAAACCGCAATCTAGAGTTCGCCTTACCCGTTACTTGTGTAATCTGATAATTCCACTTGAGATCATTTCGAATAGTCACACCCAGATACTTTCCGGATGTTACCGCTTCCAAGGACTGGGCATTTATTTTGTACTCGTACATTAACGGGGATTTTCGCTTTGTTATACGCAGTAGGTTACACTTACTAATATTGAGAGATAACTGCCAGTCATTACACCACGCATCTATTTTCTGCAAATCCTCATTGATTTGTTCCCAACTTTCGTGTGATACTACTTTCCTGTAGACTACAGCATCATCAGCAAACAGTCTAATGCCGCCGTCAATACCGTCAACCAGATCGTTTATGTAAATCGCAAAAAGCAGCGGATCTATTACACTGCCCTGGGGCACACCTGAAGTTACGCTTGTTTCTGTTGAAGTCACCCCGTTCAGGACGATATACTGCTCCCTGTCTGTTAGAAAACTATCTATCCAACCTCATACGTCATCGGATAGGCCGTAAGCGCGCACTTTTTGGAGCAAGCGACAGTGTGGAACTGAGTCGAACGCCTTTCGAAAGTCGAGAAATATGGCATCAACCTGGGAGCCGGTATCTAGAGCCTGTTGTATATCATGCACGAAGAGGGCCAGCTGTGTCTCGCATGACCGCTGTTTCCTAAAACCGTGCTGGTTTCTGCAGATAAGCTTCTCAGAGTGTAGAAAGGTCATTATGTCTGAATACAAAATATGTTCCATGATTCTACGACAAATCGATGTCAGTGAAATTGGCCGGTAATTATGTGCATCTGATTTTCTACCATTTTTATAGATTGCTATGACCTGGGCCTTCTTCCGGTACCGTTGAACTATCCGCTGTTCCAATGATCTCTGATAGATGATGGATAAGAATGGTACTATGTTTGTAGCATAGTCAACATAAAATCTTACGGGGATACCGTCTGGGCCAGATGCCTTCCTGGCTAGGTTTAGAATTTCGGCCCTCTGTTTATCATCAGTTACATTACCCGTACTGTCAGCAAGAGAAGGTATTGAATTATTTTACGTACGACCAAAGCTTTTTGGAGTTATTTTTAGAATCTGCAGATAAAATATTGCTTTCAAATTCGTTAAAAGAATCTCTTATTGACCTTTTGACAGCTGCTTTCATTTTACAAAATTTCTGTTTGTCAGCGGGACAGTGGCTACGTTTCAAACGACTGTGGGAATAAGTAATGTCTAAAGTAGGTTATGCTATCTGTGATGTAAAATATTAGATGAAATTTACCAGGTCTGCCCCTAAATCACATTATTAGAGATAAAGATTGTATAACGCAATACGTGATCATGTAATAGCGGCAGAGTGAAGATTAAGCCAACTTGTACGTATATATCAAGCAAATGACTAGAGAAGTGGTAATAAGAAAGAATATTTGAGTTCCATGTTATACAATTAATTTAAAAAAGAGAACAGAAGACACACTACCCCAGAATATCACAAATGTGCAAGCAATCATCAAATGAACCCTTTTCTGCACACGACCAAAAATACTTAATAAGCTAAACTGAATATAAGTGTAGCTATGTTGACCGTACTACTCTTCGGATTAAATGACTGAATTCGGATTCTGTGCCAAACCTAGTGACTGGTGCCCTCGTAATACAAAAAATCTGCAGCTGCAGCGTTCACAGCAACTTAGCTACGTAAATTAGTGAAAATTTTACTATTAATTATATGTGCCTCACGAATACACAAGGAAATGAATTTGAAGATAGGAAATTCCTAGGCTAACATGAACTTCCTCACATAATTGCAAACATGGCGGCCGGCTCCATTTGAAACAGCACTTCTCTGATCTACTGCGATCAGCATACGACAGACCATTCAACACTATATCCCATGGTGGGGAGCGATGTGACTGACTCATACAGAACCGGAACCAAACACAAGTCTTCCAGTGAGCTTCCAAAACTATAAAACCTAACGAAACTGTTTGCAGTTGATTCTCGGTAATTAGTACCATCTTTGCGTTGCTCCATCAATCACTTGTGTCCCGAAATAATATAATAATATAAGTATATAAGTGAAAATTAAATGTGGCTGTTTAACAAGCAAGTTCTTTCCTACACCATCATTTTAAATATTCACACTCTCCTATGAAGTGTATCCCAATACTCCCTAACTAACCTCTTCGAGATCCTTTTTGTGGCGTTATCGATTTCTGGCCACTTATGGAGGTCTCGCAGAGAAGTTGCCAGGTCGTTACAAGTAACTTCCGTTTAGTGCTCCATGTAATACAGTCCTAAATATTCAGCAGTTTTACATATGCTTCTCTTATTTTGAAACGCACTAAAAATGTAAGATAGAGGCTGTATCCCATTAAACAGTGCGCCATGAGCCGACTGGGTTTTACTTAGGTCGTTCGAAACTGCTCCCCGATGTACGGTAGAAACGAGCATACGCTTCGCCCTTATGGCTTTCTCCCACTCCCCTTTCTATGCTTCCACTAGAAAACTTTTAAGCAGAAGCTTGTTATCCATTTATGAATTTGTTCAAATGGTTCAAATGGCTCTAAGCACTATGGGACTTAACATCTGAGGTCATCAGTCCCCTAGACTTAGAGCTACTTAAACCTAACTAACCTAACGACATCACACACATCCATGCCAGAGGCAGGATTCGAACCTGTGACTGTAGGAGCAGCACAGTTCCGGACTGAAGCGCCTAGAATCTCTCGGCCCCAGCGGCCGGCTTATGAATTTGTGATGGTTTGCGCATTTTATAGGTTACCCATGTTCATCCGATATTCTTCCTTCCCATATCTGTCAGGTATGTTCTACGTACGAAGGAACTGTAAATGAATGGTAGCGAACTACCCAGATAATCTCGCAAGTAGGCTTAAAAGTCACGGCAAACAACTTTTGTGAATGTCGCAGTCGGTTGTACGGAATTACCGCAGCAAGATAGGTCGACGGGGGCACACGATTGGATGGCAGAATGGACGTGCTCCTGACTACACCATGAACGACGTTGCCTTTTTTGTTGGTGTATCAACGCAGACTATCCAGCTTGTCTACACCGAATAGTGTATCATTCGGAGCCACTTAAAGGTGTAGCAACCGTGTTCGTAAGAAGCTCGTAACCGATGAGGATCGGAGACAAGTGTCAAGCCTCGTCAACGACAATAGGTTTCAAACTCGACAGGAGTTGTTGTTGTCAATGAATGTAGGTTAGCCTCCACCAGTTCCTTAACGATCATTGCGAAGGAAGCCGCATGCAGTTAACATTTGGAGCTCCAAACGGCCATAAAGCTGCTCGTCTTCAATAGACCAAACACCAAACATCACAGCAAATAGATAGTAGGTGGTATGTAGTGTTGCAGACGAGTCGTGCTTTTGACTCTTTTCAAATAACGAGAGGCAACGAATGCAACGACAGCCCCATGATGCGTTTAATACACAGTGTCTGAAGAGCTGCAGATGGTTCTGTGATGTTTGCGAGTGTTTTTCGGGCCGTGACTTCGATCCATTCATGCATGATCCCGAACCAGAATGTTCATCTCAAGATTTTCGGTGGCCAAATTTTGTCATTTCTTTTATATCTTCATGGTGAGTAAGCTGTTGATACTGTTGATACTCCCATCTTTCAAGGTGACAACATCCATGTTCACTTACCTAGGCTTCACGAACACTCAGCCACCCCACCGTACCTCGCCTGGCCACCTAAATAATCCGAGATTAATCCAATAGAATATGTATATAGGAAGACTGAAGTGACGAATGAAAATTTGTACCAAGGCCAGGATTCGTACCTGCATATCCTGCACACTAGTTGGTGGCAGGATACCGAGGGAGGTGGCGAGTGATTAGCACACTGGACTCGCATTCGGAAGGATGACGCCTCAAACCCGCGACCTGTCAACCTGATTTAGGGTTTCCGTGATTTACCTAAATCGCTTCAGGCAAATGCCGGGATCGTTCCTCTGAAAGGGCACGGCCGATTTCCTTCCTATCCTTCCCCAATCCGAGCTTGTTCTCCATCTCTAATGACTTCGTTGTTGACGGGACGTTAAACACTAATTTCTCCTCCTCCACAGGAAACGCAGGTTCGAATTCTGGTCTTGGTACAACTTCCATTCGTCGCTGCAGTCTGCATATGTACCTCACAGATGTGTGGGACATGAAAAGGTCTCTGGGACCATATAGTTTCATTTGCCCATAGAAAAGCCTGGGACTATTTCGAATAGTGTATGAAACGCAGCAGTCAGCACCCTCACAAACTGGTATCTTTCTTCCTCTCTCCCTCTCCCCCCCCCCCCTCTCTCTCTCTCTCTCTCTCTCTCTCTCTCTCTCTCTCTCTCTCTCTCTCTCTCGCTCCCTCTCCCTCTCGTGGAGCTGAAGGCATTAATGAAAGCTAGAGGCGGTGTTACGATGATGTCTGCTGGGGAAGGTGAGAAATTTTTTCCTGGTGTTCTTGCTTTTACTTTGCCAAAATGATGTACCCTTCTGCGTGCCAAGCGGTATTCACACACCTTCCGAGTATCATAGCAATGAATAACGGGTTAAATTACGTTTCCAAATCGTTTCAGTGTTTCTGACGACACAGCAGGATCTGCTACTACATATCAGAACCGTTATACTTCCAGTTCTACACTCAAATTTAAAATGCTGGGCTCGTTACGAAACTCTCCGAAAATGTTGCATTCACGTTGTTCCAGTATATATTCTACTGAATTGCTCCAGTTTTTGGAATCCTTATGAAGAGGCACGGAAAGAGACATTGAACGATTTCAGAGACGTTCTGTTAGGATCATAACAGGTCAGTATAGCCCATGCCAAAATGTAGCACAAATGCTAGGAGAACTTAAAGGGAATCCTTGGAAGAAAGGCATCGTATTTCTCTAGAAAACCTGTTGGTCAAATTTTCAGAAAGTGTGTTCGAAGATGTGACCACTACTCTGCCACCAACGTATATCTCGCATAGAGATCATGAGAAAATTATGCTAGAGATTAGGGCTCGTACAGAGGCATTTGGACAGTTATTTCTCCGTAGCTCACTAAGAGAGTGAAGTGGTAAGGAAAATTGATAATGTTGGTAGGATGTGCTCTCTGCCATAGTATGTACAGTGGAATGCAGAGTGTTCGTGCTGGTGTAAATCCACGAAGACGGTCAGTGGCCTGTCGATGTTGACGCCAGTAACGATCTCAACACGCTTTTCTCTACGATCAGCAGTCTGCTCTTCATCTTGGTCTACACGTATACTCTGCAAGCCACTTTGTACCAATATTAATGATTTTGTACCCTATTTCATTCATTCACGAAACGGAAGAAAAGTGACTGTCCATACACTTCTAATCTCTCTCCTATTCTCATTATCCCTACGAGAGATAAACGATGGAATATTTAGAGCTATCGCACGAGAATCCTCGAATACCACTCCCCTAGTGTTACGTAACAGAGGTTTGCGTCTCAATAAACTTCTGATACAATTTTCACTCTGCACCGGAGTCCAAACTTCACCGACGTTCTCCTGCATACCTCGTGGGACTAGTATTCCTGGAAAAAACGATGCTGCAGCGAAATAGCTCAGCCAAAGCCCAGGGGATTGTTTCGAGGATTTATTTTCACTTTATAGCCAAGTTTAAACCAGTGACTCAGTCTCGCTCCCCACTCCTACCCTTAGATGTACAGGTTGAGCAAAATAAAACTTGCCTGCAAAATATTTTGTGTACCTTAAGACAGGCAACCCGACCTACAACACACACACACACATATACATATATATACGCCAGACAGTATGGCCCCTCTGTGTTTGTGCATGTGTGTGTATTGTAAATCTGGTTACCTATCTGCAGGTGCATGAAATATATTCCGTGTCTGTTTTATCTCGCCCACCCTGTATTTATGAGTAGTACGAGAGTGGGAAGAATGTCTGAATCAGTATGAACACCTCCGCACAGACCGAGCTGTCATCACGAGAGACCTGTTGGAGAAAATATTTTATTTCTCGATTTAGTTTGAGACGTTGTTGTGAGTGAGGCTCTCAGCGGCGCAAAAAGTCTGTCTCCCACTATGGGACGCTCTCACCCGAAATAAAAACTCACGTGATGACTCGTAGAGCTCTTCTTTGAGTCCTCTCTCTCTCTCTCTCTCTGTCTCTCTCTCTCTCTCTCTCTCTCTCTCTCTCATCTCTTCCCCTAATCCAATTGGCAAGTGTTCCCAAGATGCGAGCAATACTCTAAAACCCGCTTATTTGAGGATCTTGTAAGCGACCTCTTTCATGTCTGAACTACACTTCGCTAGTGTTCTTGTAGTAAATTTGAGTCTAGCATCTGCCTACATCACGGCTACGTTTATGTTATCGTTACACCTAAAACGACTCCTGACAGAAGCTCCTGTAGCTAACTGAACCCTGAGACATTGCAGTGACTGTGCGCTAAAAGCATAGTCACATCTTTTCTTATATTTACTCCAATATCATTAAATTTGTACACTGATCACCTAGGACATTATGACCACCTACCTACAATCGATATAAACTCGTCCGGGCGATAGCAGCGTCACCTGGGGAGGAATGACTGCTAATCAGACACACGTACTGTGCATGCAGTATCAGTGAGCGTGCTCTGCGTGTGTAGAATGGGGAAGGTGCGCAATCTATCTGAATCTGACCGAGAGCAGATTGTGACAGCCCGGACGCTCGGCACAAGCATTTGGGAAACTGCACAAATCTGTAGGGTGTTCGAGGAGAGGTGAAACCAGATCCAGGCGTCGTGGTGTTGGGCAGCCACCCTTAATTACAGGTGTCGGACGTCGTAGGCTGCGAAGACTGGTAAAACAGGACAACCGGCGCACTATGGCGGAACTAACGTCAGACTTTAATGCTGGGTAGACTAGAAGTGTGTCTGAACACACAGAGCACCGAACAATCCTAACGATGGTCCTCCGCAGCCGACGACCCATGTGCCAATGTTAACACTATGACATCGGAAACTACGACTGAAATGGGTACGTGACGTTGGCGCTGGACATTGGCGCAGTAGCAGAGCGTTGCATCATCTGATGAATCCCGATGTCTTCGTCATCCTGCCGATGGGAGGACGCGAATCCATCGTCTTCCAGTGGAACAGCTCCTTGATACTGTACTGCAGGACGGAGACAAGCTGGCGGCGGCTCCATTATGCTCTGGGGAACATTCACTTGAGCATCCATGGGTCCAGTGGAGATCATGCAAGGCACCATGACTGTTTGTACAGCACGTACTGCACTTCATGACGATCATGTTTCCCGACGACAGTGGCATTTTTCAAAAAGATAGCGCACCCAGTCACAAGGCCAGGAGTGTGATGAAGTGGTTCGAGGAACACAGTGGCGATTCGAATTGATGTGCTGGTTCCCCAACCCGCCAGATCTGAACCCGAACGAACACATTTGGGATTCGATTGAACGTGACGTCAGAGCTCATAGGCCCCCTCCGCAGAATTCACGAGATTTAGGTGAGTTGTGTGAGTAGATGTGGTGCAAACCTCGTCCAGCGAACTACCAAGGCCTCATTGCTTCGATGTCATTACGGATCGCTGCTGTTATCTGTACCAAAGATAGACGTATTGGGTGTTACATAGGTGGTCATAATGTTCTGACTCGTAACCGTATATGTTGAGAGACACTGAAAATCTTTGCACCAGGCGCTGATCATATGCAAGTCTCACTGCTGTTCGTGATGATATCACCTTCCTGTACATAACTACGTTGTCTGCGAGCAGTTTCTTATAGTTATAAATATTATTGGCCACATATTTCACACACCCGCTCAGTTCACAAAGTTTGAAGACTCGTCGTCATCGCCCGCAACATGATTCCGTGTATGCACAGCTTCTTCCTGCATAGAACGAGCTCAACTTATGGATGTGTTTCCGGTGGCTGGCATAAAACATGCGTCCACACAAATCTCACTGAATGGTTTGGAGGAGGGCTGCGCTCTAATTGATGGAGATTTCATGTTTGTCGCTTGAACTCTTCATGACTACGACGTTCTCCTCCAAATAAGTTGACAACGATGGATGTAATGTTCTTCCACGTTAATTGGTCCCAAGCACAATCTTCCCATGTTTCTATGTTTGTGCCAGTCGTCTTCATGATGTGTTTTAGCTCGCCTACTGCCTGAAGAGAGTTCACCATAAAGGATTTGGCGAAGAAGCCTTGCATCACTGATGCAGTGAACATGGCCTAACTATCTCAAATAATGAGTGATTATGGTTGTATCTGTGCAGTTCAGATGCGATTTCTCGAGAACCGCTGGGTGAGTCACTTGGTTCTCCCACTTAATGTTCGAGATGTGCCTCATTTTTTGTTGATGGAAGCGCTCAGGTTTCTGATATCACGGCGATAGAGTGTCCAAGTTTCAGAACCATACGGGAACGCAGAAATGACAACGGCTCTGTACATCATGAGTTTGGTGTGCATCTTTATGCTTTTATTCATGAGGACTCAGTGTATTAAGAGTGAAAATGCTGCATGGGCAGAACCAATTCTTTTATCAACGTCTTGTTCGCAGGTACACCGTTTAGAGAAGATGCGTCCAAGATGTGAAAAGTGCTAAACCTACTCCAGTGTTGTGTCTAGGATAGTGATATTGAACTCAGGGTGAGTTAATCCTGGGACAAGTTTTGAAAGTGCCTTAGATTTTCCCGCATTGAGGATAGGGCCAAAACGATCACATACAGCTTTAAAGCAATTGACTGACTGTTGAAAATCTGCTGTTGCTAGAGCAGGACATGCAGTGTCATCGGCATTCTGTAGTTTGTCATGTGGGTAACCAAAGTATGTGTCTGTGAACGAAATCTTGCCACATTGAAGAGACCTGTGTTTCTACAGTAGTCCGAGAGGCTGTTGTAGAGGGCCTTAGGTACCTGCATCTCTCTCAGTCCTGCAAGCATTGCGGGCCTCCAGAGATTATCAAAGGCGCCCGGAATGTCTATAATAATAACAACTGCGTATTTGTTTTGTCTTATTAACAGTGATTAGTACCTTATTTAGTGCGTCATCTATAGATTTTCCCGCCCTAAAACCGAACTGGTGTATACTAAGGCCAAGGATCTTCCTGTGCGTTTGCAAGTGATCGCACAGAAGTCGTTCCTGGACCTTGGTCAAGGTGTTAATCAAGCATATAGATCTATACATTTTTAGGATCTGAAGGATCCTTGTCCTCCGATTTTTTAATTATGGCGGAATTAGCTGTTTTCCAAACCGGAGGTACCCGTCCGAGCCGTAATGCTTCGTTGAGTAGATCCGTCAGGTATAGAACAATCTGAGGAACGACAATTATCAGTCTCTTAGATTGGATACAATCTGGCCCAGGAGCTTCTTTGTTCTTTAGTTTGGTAATTGCAAGCGCGACCTCCCTACATGCAAAGAGAACAATGACCATACCATTTTCGTAACAAGATTTCATTAAGTTTCTTTGTCCAGTATGACCCTGTTGATCCGACTGTTGATCGTCATCGGGGAGGAGTTTGTTTAGCAGGAATTCCGCAGAACTTCTCCATCTCTCTGTTACAGTACCGTCATCTCGTCTCAGCGTTGCTAATGCTAGTGGCGTCTTCAGACGCTCCTTTTGAATTTTGAAGGGTTCCTTCCAAATGTTGGTTTGGAGCTGTTTCTGCACGTGTGTGTTCCAATGTTCTTCTTGTGTTTTTTGTAGCTCTTGTTTGTAGCGTTGTTTTGCTTCCTTGAACTGTATGAGTCTGACATCTATGCCCCTTGCCGTTGTCGCTCTTTGATACCATTTCCGTTTGTTTCTTGCTTCTTTGCTCAAACTTGTTAGTCTTCTATTCTATGGTATGTTTAGCTTTCGACCTGTGTCAGCGGCCGGAATTGCAGCCCCTTGTTCTTTTTGTAGTAATTCAGTCAAAATATGTGTTTTATAATCCACTGAACCCTCAACTGCATGTAGGGAGAAGGCCCCAATCGTCTTTCTTAGTTTTGCCCAGTTCGCCTTATGAAATAACAATCACTGACGTCTGTCCTGTGTAGGTGCGTATATTTGTTATTTTGATGATGTTAGCGTTGTGGTCGCTGTGAGTTCCGCCATCTGTGACCTCCCACCTCGTAAGTGGAAGCGCATTTGCCTTTGCAATTGTTATATCAATCCTGCTGCTGGCTCCCGATGGCGCAATGTAGATGGGAGGCTGATTCGAACTGTTGACGATGTATAGCTTGCGTTCAATTATCACCTCATGGACTTGATGTCTCCCGTCGTCCGTTGTGTCAGAGTGCTATATTGTCGACCTAGCATTTATGTCTGCAGCTATTAGTAAGTTTCTGTTATTGCCATATTCCACAACGTTTCTAATGTAACTGAGATATGTCATGAGAGTACTTCCCGTATAATGACGCAATAATCCACTTCTTGCCTTCGTAAACTATTTCCACTGTTGCGAGGTGCTTGGTACATAGATGAGCTGTCTGTGTAACTGTAAAAGTTTCGATTTGTGACAACAACTGCAGCCTTCGCATACGGTGTACCTGTTACGATGATTCGTTTCTGGTTAAAACCTACTAGTTTGCCGTTCCTGGTGTAGGATTCCTGCAAGCAGACCACATCCGCTTGCATTTCCTTCACTAGCTTAGGTAATTCCATACTATCTAGGGTCTGGTTGTTTGCATTCAGCTGTAAGAGTTTCATGGATGTCGGGTATATAGAAAACATTTAGGTCCCTCTTCAGTGTAATCACAGTATACTCGTCCGTGGACCCTCTAAAGGTCGTTGTATAGATTTTCTAGAAAGAGCTTTTCACCCAGTCTATTGTAGGCTTTGTGTAGTAGTGCAGTCAGTTTTTTAATGTCTGTCGGTATATTTTCTGATTTCAGCAAAGTCTGTTTGTCTGCTCGGTCGAAGGATAGCAGATTGTGGCATCTTTTGAGTTCCCAATTCTAACCACAAGTAGCACTGCTGTTTGGAACGTATTTCTGCTTTCTAGCCTCTAAATGTGTACATTTTCTTACAGCTATAAAATGTCGTCTGTTCACCAAATTCTGTGTTCTTTGTCTGGGTCTGATCGTTCTCTCGCTACCTCCTCGGGCCACGAGTGTGTTGTGGGTGTCTGTATTTCCTGTTTTGTGTCATGTTCCTGGTTACGTTCGATCTTACGTGATTGATGTTGTGTCGGGTTGTCTGTTTGTTTGTGTTCCTTTGGAATCCTCATGTGTTGCGATATTATATGCTGTGTTATTTGTGTTTGTAAACCTCCCGAGATAAACGTCACAGGTTCGATGTAGGTTTTGCACTTTCCGGTGTTGTACACCCCGTTGTGTTTCATGTTTGTGTTCTGTCACTGTGCTCTTTTCTATGTCTGTCTTTTCGTTGTAGCCTTGGGTGTTTGTGCAATTTTCGTGTGCTGTGTAGTTGTTGATGCACATTTCATCATTGATTTCGTGTTGTTCTTGTTTGTGATGTCTACGCTTTTTACAATCATTACTCAGTAATTCTATTCCTAATTCTTCTATTCTTAACAATAAGCATGTCTGCATGGTATCCCACTGGTACATCTCACTGCCTCATAATCCGTGTCACCTTCCATGCACAGTAGATCGACGTGTCCCGTTGTCTGTAAGTAATGACGCGTCGCTGTCAACCAATGAAGGGAGGATTTGAGTATCATAGAACGTCTCCGGAAAGAAGCACATTTGTTGCCGCCATGCAATTAAGGGACGCCATGACCTCTCCCTTGTATTGTCTTGTGTTCCTGGCGGTGAATGTCTTCGTATGCGCTGTCGAGATATGTGCAATGAAGATCCTCTTGACATGTCGTGGTCTTAGTAGACATAGTTTTGATAATTGTAGTCTGTGGTAGCGATCAGTTTTTCAAGTAATGGTTTATATGTGGGGCATTATGGACCGTCCGCTTTGTTGCAATGACGGTTTCCGTACGTGCATGGTATACAAGCAACCGACTTTTCAGCACAATCGGTTTGGAGTGTCCTAGTTTGGAGCATTTCTAGCAGACCACTGCGTCTCACCTACAGCGCTTAACTCGATGCCCTAAGTCATGGCAAGTGTAGCATTTCTGCATCTTTATGAAGGTTTTTTTTTTATTCTAAGTGCTTCGAAACCGATGTATACCCGTTCTCTTTGCATAAGGACATACCATATTCGAGGGCTAAAGTCAATAATGTTGTTCACCGTGCGCTTGTTTTTTCGATCCTGTTTTAAACTTAAGCTTCACTTCTTCGTCAAACATTTCTCTGGTGACGTCCTCACTGAGGTTAATCTCGTGCAGTTCCTCCAAGAAAATCTTGTCCGAAATCGACGTGGAGACGTTGTATATGGCCATTAGTGGTCTGTTTTTTCGGGCATCTTCGCATATGATGTCCTTTAGTTGCGATGTTTTCTATAAGATTTTCATGATATCCATCTTCGTCTCTGTTTCGATAATCACTGTATTTGTTGTTGATCTGATCCACTTTATTTTGATTTTATCCTCATGTGGATTAATCGCTTTAGTCGATGTATCTCGTACGCCTTTGTGTCCTGATTGTTTGTTGGCTTAAAAAACAACACTTGTGTTGTTTCCCTTTACTTTCTCAGCTTTGCTAACCATTTCATTTTTCGGTTTCGTGACACTAGGATCTGAAGCTACAGCAGCATACGCTGGGACGTTTGGCATTTCCGTTCCGAGTTTGTAATACTTTTCCTTGAGTGCCTTGATTTCCGCTTCTACTTTGGCAATTCTGAATGACGCATCAGAAGCATTGGCAATCGCAAGTTCCCTTGTTAGTCTTTCGTTTTCCACTCTTAATTCCTCGTTATTACTTGCGAGTTTGGCCTGAACGAGAGCATGTGACCAAATTTTTTGTCTAACAGGTGCTGTGATTGTCGAGGATAACCTTTTTTGTTTTAAATCAGATTGGAAGTCTGCAAGAATGTCATCAACAGTTTCCATCAGTTTTCTCTCCATGCTTGGTCGTCGCGGCATAGCCCCCCCCCCTCGAGGTAGTTGCTACGGTCCGTGCGTTGTTCCCGTCGTCTGACGTGTGTGTTATGTTCATACTCGGGGACGGATCGCGCCATCACTATTTGCAGCGGTTGTCACCAGTGTCACCAGCTTATACCAAGTTACTTGCTCCAGTGTCTGCGCATTAACGCGGACATGAAGCCAATGTTAGTGGAGAGTGTAATGCTTGCGTTCCAAGTACCTCACTGTGTGACATAAAGACAGCTCACACCAGACAGAAATCGCTGAGCAACAGCCACATTATGACACTTGCTGCCGTAGTGCGTAAACATAGCCTTCAAACAGTCACTCGCTGGATGAGAATACCTGCATGCAGCTTTTCGCAGGCTACGCCTCAACGTAGCGCTGTAAACTGTGTCTGCTGAGTCGCCCGCGGCTGTCAGGAACGGCTGGGCAGTCGGCAGCAGGGAACGCCTGACGCAGCGCTGAAGTCGGCGTGCAGTGCGGTGTCGCCCCCTCAGATTCGGCTGACGATGCGCGACGCGTGACGATGCGCAAGTCGGCTCGCTCCAAGCAACGCAAGGGGCCGACGACCCCTTCACATTGACGTTACCGATCGCAATTCGAAACTTTTATCGCTCGGACTGTCTAATTTGCACCTGATTTCTCTTTCAAGTATCGCGCACCACGACGAATGTCACTTCCGGCACTTGTAAGAATGGACCCCAGTTGTTGAAATCCACTTCTGCCACGTGAAATCTACACTGAAGCGTCAAAGAAACTGGTATACGCATGCCTCTTCAAATACAAAGATATGTAAACAGGTAGAATATGGCGCTTTGATCGGCAACGTCTATATAAGACAACAAGCGTCTGTCGCAGTTGTTAGATCGGTTACTGCTGCTACAATGGCAGCTTATCAAGACTGAAGTGAGTTTGAACGTGGTGTTATAGTCGGCGCACGAGCGATGGGACATAGCGTCTCCGAGGTAGCGATAAAGTTCGGATTTTCCCGGACGACCATTTCACGGGTGTACCGTGAATATCAGGAATCCAGTAAAACATCAGATCTCCGACATCGCTGCTGCCGGAAAAAGATCCTGCAAGAACGAGACCAACGCCGACTGAACAGAATCGTTCAACGTTACAGGAATGCAACCCTTCCGAAAATTGCTGCAGATTTCAGTGCTGGGTCAACGCGCAAACCATTCAACGAAACATCATTGACATGGGCTTTCGGAGCCGAAGGCCCACTCGTGTACCCTTAACGACTGCACGACACAAACCATTATGCCTCACCTGGGCCGGTCAATACTGACATTGCATTGTTGATGAATGGAAACATGTTGCCTGGTCCAACGAGTCTCGCTTCAAATTTTATTGATTTGATGGACGTGTACGGGTATGGAGACAAACACACGAATCCATGGACCTTACATGTCAGCAGGGGACTGTTCAAGCTCTTGGAGGCTCTGCAATGGTGTTGGGCGTGTGCAGTTGGAGTCATTTTGGACCTCTCATACGTCTATGGTTCAAATGGCTCTGAGCACTATGGGACTTAACTTCTGAGGTCATCAGTCCCCTAGAACTTAGAAGTACTTAAACCTAGTCAATCTAAGGACATCACATACACCCATGCCCGAGGCAGGATTCGAACCTGCGACCGTAGCGGTCGCGCGGTTCCAGACTGTAGCGCCTAGAACCGCTCGGACACTCCGGCCGGCTCGTACGTCTAGATACGACTCTGATAGAAGACATGTATGTAAGAATCCTGTCTGATCACCTGCATCCATTCATGTCCATTATGCGTTCCGACGGACTTGGGGATTTTCAGCAGGACAATAAGACACCCCACACGTCCAGAATTGCTACAGAGTGGCTCCAGTAACACTGCTCTGAGTTTAAATATCTCCGCTGGCCACCAAACTCCCCAGACATGAACATTATTGAGCATATCTTGGATGCCTTGCAACGTGCTGTTACTCTTACGGACAGCCCTGCAGGATTCATGATGTCAGTTCCCTCCAGCACTACTTCAGACGTTATTCGAGCCCACGTCACGTCGTGTTGCTGCACGTCTGCGTGCTCACTGGGGACCTACACGATATTAGACAGATGTAACAATTTCTTTGGCTCTTCAGTTTACGTTCCTACAGGGAGCGACATCAAGCCACAACAGAGCCGGCACCCATCTTAGTCATCTTTTCTGAAGATGACACAGTAGTCGGTCGGTACCGTTGGGCCTTACGATGCCTGTCGGAGGGAGACTCAGTATTAATAACACGAAGTGTGATTTTTCCCAGAAGCGAATTGTCTGCTTTTTGCAGTCGGTTCACTCATCGTTGTTTTACGTTCTGGAGTATAGGTGTGCCGACAAATTTTGCACACATATCTCTCTTCTTTGAAACATTCTGCCGAATGTCTAGAACACTTCATTTACAGACGTTGCTCCACTGTAATTTGTGACACTATGTTGGCACACTACTGCCGCACGCCCACTACTTACAAGGGAACCTCCCTAACGCACCCCCCTCAGATTTAGTTATAAGTTGGCACAGTGGATAGGCCTTGGAAAACTGAACGTAGATCAATCGAGAAAACAGGAAGAAGTTGTGTGGAACTATGAAAAAAATAAGCAAAATATACAAACTGAGTAGTCCACGTGCAAGATAGGCAACATCAAGGATAATGTGAGCTCAGCAGCGCTGTGGTCCCGTGGTTAGCGTGATAGCGTGAGCAGCTGCGGAACGAGAGGTCCTTGGTTCAAGTCTTCCCTGGAGTGAAAAGTTCACTTTGTTTATTTTTGCAAAGTTATGATCTGTCCTTTCGTTCATTGACGTCTCTGTTCACTGAAATAAGTTTAGTGTCTGTGTTTTGCGACCGCACCGCAAAACCGTGCGATTAGTAGACGAAAGGACGTGCCTCTCCAATGGGAACCTAAAACATTTGATCACAAGGTCATAGGTGAACCGATTCCTCCACAGGAAAACACGTCTGATATATTCTATACGACACTGGTGACGGCATGTGCATCACATGACAGGAATTTGTTGTCGACCCACCTAACTTGTACACTTGGCGAATGGGTAAAAAGATTCTTCTACCTTGCCCGATTTAGGTTTTCTTCTGGATACGTACTACGGTGCAGTTACCTCGCATCGGACGGACGGACGGACGGACGGACAGATAATAATTGTCTGAAAATAAAAAATTAAACTTTTCACTAGAGGGAAGACTTGAACCAAGGACCTCTCGTTCTGCAGCTGCTCACGCTAACCACGAGACCACGGCGCTCCTGAACTCACAGTAGCCTTGATGTTGCTTACCTTGCGCATGGACTACTCAGTTTGTATATTTTGCTTATTTTTTTCATAGTTCCACACAACTTCTTCCTGTTTTCTCGATTGATCTGTGTTCAGTCTTTCAAGGCCTATCCACTGTGCCAAGTTATAACTAAATCTGAGGGGGGTGCGATGGGGAGGTTTCCTTGTTAGCACTGATTACACACAACTGATTGTTCGAATGCACGTCTGTTGTTCACAGTTGTCTGTTCAATCAGCCACCGTAGTCACTAGACTGACGTTGCTTATGCGCTAGAAACTAAAGTAAGCTCGAAACTCTTTGGATGGATGTTATATATCGTGTACAGCGGCGGCCATGCTATCATTAGATATGCCGGTCACTGTCTTTGCTTCCTACGATGACTCCATTGGGAATTACATTTTCGATTCTGTCTGTTATTAAGTCTTCAATCGAACCACATATCTCTTAGGACATGCTGTATGCATGTGTTTTCTATTCTAGGCAGCCGAGTAGAACTGTAGGAACAGCTCTCAGGAAGTCAAGAAACACACCGTCAGTCTAAGGTCCGCTATCTACTGTCTTCTGGATCTCAGAAGGAGAGAAAGCAAGATGGTTTTCACACGATCGCTGCTTTTCCTAGATAGGAACGCATCTGTATCGAGATAAATAATCGTACGTTTAGCCAAAACCCTTTTCCACAGTTTTACAAGAAATATACTTCAGGTGTGGTTGTGTTCTGCTCATTCGTCTAGCAATCCTTATGTAGGATGGTCAGAAATTCCCGTTACAGACTTCTAGGACTTGTAGAGGGGGGTGAGTACAGCGTATTTTGAATAGGAACGCATGTCCGGAAACGTCATCCTACGAGACTACAGAGCGTCAAAGTTATAGGCGCGGGCGTCTTTAAATGTACATATATACGGGGTGATACCGTGACGATGTTACAGACTTTCTAGGATGATGGAGAACGATATGTGCATTAATTTGAAGTAAGGATCCCTGTACCGGAAACGAACGAGTTGAAAGTTATCAACAAAAACCGTTCTGATACCTCTGACAGTTGAATACATATACCGGTTCTTGTGTCGCGAAGAGTGTAGGGCTGGTAACTTTCAGTGGTGGTAGTGTGGACAAAAACGAGAAAAAATGTCCAATAAACGTGTGCTCTAAATTGCATACCTGAGGATCTATGACCATTCGTTCATCTTCGCTAATGTGAAACACATCTCCTCTACTGTGCAAGTGTTCATAACTGTTAAGGTACGCACTTTAGAGCCTACGTTTATTGTGCATTTTTTCTCGTTTTTGTCCACACTACCACTACTGAAAGTTACCAACCCTACACTCTTCGCAACACAAGAACCGGTACATGTATTCAACTGTCAGAGGTATCAGAAAGGTTTTCGTTTATAACTTGCGACTCGTTCGTTTCCGGTACAGGGATCCTTCCTTCAAATTAATACATTTATCGTTCTCCATCATCCAAGAAACTCTGTGACATCATCACGGAATCATCCCGTGTGTACGTACATTTACAGACGCCCGCGCCTATAACTTTGACGCTCTGTAGTCTCGTTGGATGACGTTTCCGGACATGGGTTCCTATTCAAAATACGATGTACTCACTCCCCTCTACAAGTCCTAGAAGTCTCTAACGGGAATTTCCGACCACCTTGTAAATTGCAACATAGTGCTTTGTTCAGACGATCAACGGTTAATTGATATCGGAATAGGGGCTAGTACCTCTGCATGTCCAATATACATTTGGCGGAAACTGCATCAGATCATGCGGCCTTTCCTCTAACGAGAGATCTGAACTGTTTTTCAGTTATGCGCTCATTTATTTTCGCATCCATGTGACGGTCGAAATAAGGAATTGCCTTGTGGTCCGCTTCGGTGAATCAGTTTCGAAAGACAGAAAGTAATATTTCGACCTTCATATTGTGAGCTTCCGTTTAGATGCACTTACAGTCAAAGAGCATTTCAATGAACGACTTCATTACATTAACTGATTACCCGTAGAAACACAACTGTTTAGGGCCTTTTTGACAACTCATCAGTTAAGAACTTGCTTTCAAATTCACTGAATGGGTGTTTTATGGCTGTTCTTACTCCTGTTTTGACATTTTTAAGTGTTTATTCGTCAGCAAGGGTTCGATATCGCTTGCATCTGCTATACAGCGCTCTCTCCTGACGTAGCAGCTTATTGATACTGACATTGAATCATGACGGGGTTCTTCCTATCACTCGTTACCTTCCATGGCACCAAATTATCTTGCACATGGACTACAATACTGTCTGAACTTCTGAAGAATGTTTCAAATGGTTCTAAGCACTATGGGACTTGACATCCACAGTCATCAGTCCCCTAGACTTAGAGCTACCTAAACCTAACTAACCCAAGAACATCACACACATCCAAGCAGGATTCGAACCTGCGACCGTAGCAGCAGTGCGGTACCGGACCGAAGCGGCCAGAACCGCTCGGCCACAGCGGCCGGCAATTTCTGATGAGATCCTCCATATTATTCCTCCAAAAACTGAATGTTTGCTGCTGACACCTCAGGTGATTTCTAATCATTTCACTATCGCAATTTGGTAAGTGGAAGTATCTTTCTACATTTCTTAATTTCCGTTCAGCATCAATGATTAGTGCTGCTACTATAACCTTATGGTCGCCGGTTGCTATCTCTTCGTTCACTGAGTCGAAAACGAACAGCACAGTCAGTCCATAGCACTTTTGTCTTTCTTTGGAAATGTTTCGTGTGGTATTTGATCTATTATACTAAGTTATAACACTGCAAAAGCGATATGGGAGAGTATTTCTGCTTTAAAGAGTGACGGGATACGTGTCCGTTCTTCATTACATTCAATACTTGGCTGGTGCGAGTTTCTGCATAAAGCGGCTGAAGAGATGCAGCGAGGTGGCAGCGAAAGAGAGCAGATGCGGCGCAGCTCCGCGCCTGTGTGCGTTAATGGACCTCTCCTTCTGCCGGCTCCCGTCCCCGTCTCCGGCTTGTGAGCGCCGTGCTACACCCTCCTCGTCCAGCCACACACTTGCAGTTGTGTTCTACAACCCTCCGCGATACTTTAGTCTCACTTGCCTGTTAGCCGCGTGAGTCCACCAATCTAGAAACACAGTCCTAATCACACATCTGTCTTCCAACGCGTAAGACCAAAACTTACAGATCTAAAAAAGTCACTGGGTCCTAAGTGATTCGTATATTATACGTACTTGGCTTCTTCTATGTGGGAAGTCAAAATCATGTAATGCAATTACACCGCATATGTCAACCTATAGTATAACTTCGACACCAAATACGCTACTGGCCATTAAAACTGTTACACCACGAAGATGACGTGCTACAGACGCGAAATTTAACCGACAGCAAGTAGATGCTGTGATATGCAAACGGTTAGCTTTTCAGAGCATTCACACAAGGTTGGCACCAGTGGCGACACCTACAACGTGCTGACATGAGGAAAGTTTCCAACCGATTTCTCATACACAAACAGCAGTTGACCGGCGTTGCCTAGTGAAACGTTGCCTCGTGTAAGGAGGAGAAACGCGTACCATCACGTTTCTGACTTTGATAAAGGTCGGATTGTAGCCCATCGCGATTGCAGTTTATCGTATCGCGACATTGCTGCTCGCGTTGGTTGAGATCCAATGACTGTTAGCAGAATAATGAATCGGTGGGTTCAGAAGGGTAATACGGAACGCCGTGCTGGATCCCAACGGCCGCGTATCACTAGCAGTCGTGATGACAGGCATCTTATCCGCATTGCTGTAACGGATCGCCGGCCGAAGTGGCCGTGCGGTTAAAGGCGCTGCAGTCTGGAACCGCAAGACCGCTACGGTCGCAGGTTCGAATCCTGCCTCGGGCATGGATGTTTGTGATGTCCTTAGGTTAGTTACGTTTAACTAGTTCTAAGTTCTAGGGGACTAATGACCTCAGCAGTTGAGTCCCATAGTGCTCAGAGCCATTTGAACCATTTTTTTGTAACGGATCGTGCAGCCACGTCTCGATCCTTGAGTCAACAGATGGGGGCGTTTGTAGGACAACAAGCATCTGCACGAAGAGTTCGACGACGTTTGCAGCAGCATGGACTATCAGATCGGAGACCATGGCTGCGGTTACCCTTGACGCTGCATCACAGACAGGAGCGCCTGCGATGGTGTACTCAACGACGAATCTGGGTGCACGAATGGCAAAACGTCATTGAATCCAGGTTCTGTTTACAGCATCATGATGGTCGCATCCGTGTTTGGCGACATCGCGGTGAACGCACATTGGAAGCGTGTATTCGTCATCGCCATACTGGCGTATCACCCGGCGTGATGGTACGGGGTGCCATTGGTTACACGTCTCGGTCACCTCTTGTTCGCACTGACTGTACTTTGAACAGTGGACGTTACATTTCAGATGTGTTATGACCCGTGACTCTTCCCTTCATTCGATCCCTGCGAAACCCTCCTTTTTAGAAGGATAATGCACGACCGCATGTTGCAGGTCCTGTACGGGCCTTTCTGGATACAGCAAATGTTCGACTGCTGCCCTGGCCAGCACATTCTGCAGATCTCTCACCAACTGAAAACGTCTGGCCAATGGTGGCCGAGCAACTGGTTCGTCACAATACGCCAGTCACTACTCTTGATGAACTGTGGTATCGTGTTGAAGCTGCATGGGCAGCTGTACCTGTGCACGCCATCCACGCTCTGTTTGACTCAATGCCCAGGCGCATCAAAACAAGAGGTGGTTGTTATGGGTACTGATTTCTCAGGATCTATGCACGCAAACTGCGTGAAAATGCAAGCACATGTCAGTTATAGTATAATATATTTGTCAATTTATCATCCATTTATCATCTGCATTTCTTCTTGGTGTAGCAATTTTAAGGACCAGTAGTGTAAGTAGCTACATGAGGAGCTAACTCTCACTATACCAAATATGTGGTCTGTTTTTATCAATAAATAAATATGTGGGCAATGAACGAAGTGATGTACTAGTGAGAATTACAGTTATTAACATTAAACGCTAATACAGTGCCAAGGGATGTTTCTTCCGCCTTGTCTGACAGTGTTCATTCAAGTCTCCTTTTATTTCGTTTTCACTGATTTGTAAGTTTATAACTGGAACACACATTTCTAACCCATCTGGATCAAGAGCAAGAGAAAGAAGATAATGATAAAGTTACACTTGAAGACGGAACACAAGGACGGAAATGCATCTCACAATTTACAAGAGTTGCTACGCAACTTGATGTACCTGTAGTATTATTTCTTGGGTCTTGGACTCGTTTATTTTGCATTTGCGAGCAGCACAGATTAGGAGAGATTACAGCGTTTATAAAGCAGTATCCACGTAGATAAGCTACCTCTCCACAGTAGAAGCGGGACATTCATGGTTAAATTGAGCTTTGTGTTTCAATAATTTTATCGATTTTGTGCTCGTCTTGTTCGAGCAGCTTCTTAGTCAGCACTACGAGACCTTATGTTCATTTTGCTGGTAACTCAATTATTGTGTACCATTTTAATATGATAAGCATTGAGATTTTAAATAAATAAGTGGCCGAGCGGTTCTACGCGCTTCAGTCTGGAACCGCGCTGCTGCTACGGTCGCAGGTTCGAATCCTGCCTCGGGCATGGTTGTTGTGATGTCCTTAGGTTAGTTAGGTTTAATTAGTTCTACGTCTAGGGGACTAATGACCTCAGATGTTAAGTCCCATAGTACTTAGAGCCATTCTGAAAAATAAACAAATGACTTATTAAATTCAGACTTGATCTTATCCTCAGTGCCCAACCATTGTCCTACAACGGAACCTGGTTAGCAACCCTCTAAAAACAAATACAGCCCCACCATCCTTAATTTGTTTTTCCCAATGTGGTGGTGTTGCATTTTCAAAGCATGTGCCAACCCTTTTGTCTAGATCTTAAATTTGAGTGCATTTTTATATGTGGTCAAGACTTGTGATTTACGAGTATTGCACTGAGCTTTTCCTCGATGTGCTGCAGGCAGGTACCAGAGAGACGCATTAAGTCAAACAAAACGTAAAATTTTCATAATGGCCCGACTAGGATCTTTCTTATGGAATCCTTTGATCTTTTTGCAGTCAGAACGGCACAGTGAGGCAAATCTTCGAATGCAAAATCATTTCTGGCAACTAGTTACGGTCCCAATTTGGTCTCGCTTGTGCATTGTTCAGGTGTGTACTTTATTTCTTCTTCCTGATTGTGTTTTGGGAGCTTTAATTTTAATATGTTGCATGTGCAGATTTGTCTTTCGTACGTATGAAGATATCTTTATTTGTATCTAATTAGTGTCAGCGATTGCTCGTCGAGTAGCAAATTTTATAACAACATTGTTTAAAATGGATAGAGCTAATAAAGCGGGTTCCCGAGAGACTAGAAAAGTCACGAGGCTGGAGGAGAGGGGAGAGAAAAAGAGAGAGAGAAAATGGTTCAAATGGCTCTGAGCACTATGGGACTTAACATCTGTGGTCATCAGTCCCCTAGAACTTAGAACTACTTAAACCTAACTAACCTAATGACATCACACACATCCATGCCCGAGGCAGGATTCGAACCTGCGACCGTAGCAGTCGCGCGGTTCCGGACTGCGCGCCTAGAACCGCTAGACCACCGCGGCCGGCAAAGAGAGAGAGAGAGGGAGAGAGAGAGAGAGAGAGAGAGAGAGAGAGAGAGAGAGAAGCCGAAGAGAGTGACAGGAAAGAGGAAAGCAGACGGAGGCAGGATAAAAGCACAGGGGAGACATATGAAAGCCAAACAAGATGAAGTAGAGTGGATGCAAACGACAAAGCAGCAAAAGAGGACAGAAAGTAATTTTCGAAGAAGATAATAGAGCGGGAAGAAAAAGAACTGATTCCCAACTGAAATCAATGCAAGGGAGGATCTGCCAACTTTCTAAAAATGTGGAAGCGGCGTGGCGATGTCGGTCCAGACTTAACAGAAATTGGAGAAGATAGAGGAAATCTACTCTTCACTTTCATAGAGGGCGCAGATGACAGAAGATGTGAATACATCACTGAATCAAATGGCGAAAGCTCCCAAGAAACGTACAGTATTTGAGGCGACGTATCTGGTGTAATTTGCACAAACAGAAGACTTTGTCACGTTCAAATGTAAATATACACTGAAGAGCGAAAGAAATTGGCACACCTGCGTAATATTATGTAGGGCCCCCTCGAGTACGCAAAAGTGCAGCAACACGACGTTGAATGGACTTGACTAGTATCGGAAGTAATGCTGGAGGGAACTGACAGTATGAATCCAGCAGGGCTGTCCATAAATGCGTAGGAGTACGAGGAGATGGAAATTTCTTCTGAACTGCACGTTGCAAGGCATCCCAGATATACTCAATAATGCTCGTGTCTGGGGAGTTGGTGGCCAGCGGAAGTGTTTAAAGTTAAAAGAGTAGTCGTGGATCCACTCTGTAGCAATTCTGGACGTGTGGGGTGTCGCATTGTCCTGCTGGTATTGCCCAAGTCCGTCGGAATGCGGTGATGATCAGACAGGATGTTTACGTACGTGTCACCTGTCAGAGTCGTATCTAGACGTATCAGGGGTCCCATATAATTCCAATTGCACACGCCTCACACCATTACAGAGTCTCCACCAGTCTGAACAGCCCCTTGCTGACATACAGGATCCATGGATTCGTGAGATTGTCTCCATACCCGTACACAGCCGTCTGCTCGATACAATTTGAAACGAGTGTCGTCCTACCAGGCAACATGTTTCCAGTCATCGACAGTTCAATGTCGGTGCTGAAGGGCCCAGGTGAGGTGTAAAGCTTTGTGTCGTGCGGTCATCAAGGGTACACGAGTGGGCCTTCGGCTCCGAAAGCCCATATCGATGAATATTTCGCTGAATGGTTCGCACGCTGACATGTGTTGATGGCCCAGCATTGAAATCTGCAGCAGTGTGCAGAAGGGTTGCACTTCTGTCACGTTCCACGATTCTCTTCAGTCGGCGTTGATCCCGGTCTTGCAGGACCTTTTTGCGCCAGACAGTTGTTGTCTTACATAGCCGTTGCCGACCGCAGTGCCGTATTCTGTTTGTTTGCAAAGCTCTGTATTTGAATACGCATGCCTGTACTAGTTTCTTTGGCACTTCAGTGTAGAACAGTTAAGAAAGGCAACTGAGCGACGGCGAACCGTGGTGCCACTAATATTACTAGCACAGAGTAGATGAGCAGAATATTTGCGGAAGTTCGCAGTCTAACGGTGTTCCTTTGCAAGTGCCAGACGAGGCTATTATGAGAGAATCAACTGCTGTGGTGAGATCTGTGTTCAGTAACGGACAAAACTCTGATGGATGAGAAACGTTTCTTCTAAATGAGAAAATTTCTTACTTATACAGTAGGCTAACTTGGATGGTAGAATCTAAAAATAGTTGACCAAACTTCTTGACAGTCCAGAGAAAATTACAATTTATTAGTAGCCACATGGGTGGTGGAGTAATTGCAAAGTTGTCGGCAGTGATGCAACACTGCGACACCTTAGAAAATTTTTAATCAGAAATCATGATATTATATAGGTCTGCTGCAGAGAAAAATATTGTGTGGTTGAGCATCACAAGGGATCCGCCATTCCCTACAACACGATTCTTATCATATGCAACATAACTCGACTAGATTTTGAAACTGTATCAGCCTTGACCACCTCCATAATAGTGGAAAACTGATTCAGTTGTTTTTTAAACACAATGACGACAGAGTGTAACAGATGCCTCATTTGCACTGAGAAGAATTATATGGCGGCATTCAAATTAATATTAACTGATCATGATGAGTATCTGCGAGAAGAGAAGAGTGCAGATGTTGCAATGGAAACAAGATAGTGAGGGAATTGGTGGGAATATGAGCACACGAATAGAAATGAAAGAGAGAGCAGCAATGGAAGTCAGTTTCTGAAGCAATGAGTAAATTGACGTACTCAGAGACAAAGATATTTCTAGGAAGGAGCACAGGAGGGGAACGCAATACCAGAGCAGTCAAGCGAGAGAAAAAAAAGGGCAGTTCATATTATAGAACTAAGAAATACAGCTCCAGGTCGCAATCAACAAGGCTAACATACACTGAAGAGCTGAAGAAACTGGTACACCTGCATAATATAGTGTAGGGCCCCGCGAGCACGCGGAAGTGCCGCAACACGGCGTGGCGTGGACTCGACTAATGTCTGAAGTAGTGCTGGAGGGAATTGACACCATGAATCCTGCAGGGCCGGCCAAAGAACTAGAGCAGTAAGAGGGAGTGTAGATCACTTCTGAACAGCAAATTGCAAGGCATCCCAAATATGCTTAATAATTTCGTGTCTCTGGAGTTTGGTGTACAGTGGAAGTTTTTAAACTCAGAAGAATGTTTCTGGAGCCACACTGTAGCATTTTTGGACGTGTGGGTGTCGCATTGTCCTGCTGTAATTGCCGAAGTCCGTCGGAATGCTCAATGGGCATGAATGGATTCAGGTGATCAGACAGGATGCTTACATACGCGTCATCTGTAAGACTCGTATCTAGACGTATCAGGGGTCCCATATCACTCCCACTGCACACGCCCCACGCCATTACAGAGTCTCCACCAGCTTGAAGAGCGCTCTGCTGACATCCAGGGTCCATAGATTCATGAAGTTGTCTCCATCCCCGAACACGTCCATTCGCTCTATGCAGATTGAAACGAGACTCGTTCGACCAGGCAACATGTTTCCAATCATCAACAGTCCAATGTCGGTGTTGTCGGACCCAGGCGAGGCGTAAGGCTTTGTGTCGTGCAGTCATCAAGGGTACACGAGTGGGCCGTCGGCTCTGAAAGCCCATATCGATGATGTTTTGTTGAATGGTTTGCAGGCTGACACTTGTTGATGGCCCACCATTGAAACTTGCAGCAATTTTAGGAAGGGTTGTACTTCTGTCACGTTCAACGATTCTCTTCAGTCGTCGTTGGTCCCATTCGTGCAGGATTTTTTCCAGCCGCAGCGATGTCGGTGATTTGATGTTTTACCTGATTCGTGATATTCACGTTACAATCGTGAAATGGTTGTGCGGAAAAATTCCCGTATCATCGCTACCTCGGAGATGTTGTGTCCCATAACACATGCGGCGACTATAACACCTCGCTGAAACACACTTAAATCTCGATAAACTGTCACTGTAGCAGCAGAAACCGATCTAATAACTGCGCCAGACACTTGTTGTCTTATATAATCGTTGCCGACTTGGCAGCGTCGTATTCTGCCTGTTTACATATCTCTGTATTTGAATACGCATGCGTATACCAGTTTCTTCGGCGCTTCGGTGTATATGAATCATATTGTACAGTAGCATTTTCATTAGTTTTCAGTTGTGTTTTGCTATACGTTTTTGTGTATTTTTTGTGTGTATGGGTAGTTGATTTTTTGAATGTGTGATTCTTTCGGGAGTTGGTAACATGAACTTCAATAGATTGTTTATGCTTTCCAGTAGTTTAAGACGTGTGTCTAAGAGCACACAGTATTTTAGTTTACAATCACATGGGATAAGAATCATTGACTGCATGAGAATAATACGTGTTTTACGAATGCTCTACGTAAAGATGCACAGCGGCAACCACCGAGAGCCATTGGCGAGTTCAGTCGAAATGTCTTGTAAACATACCATATAAAACAATAAACTGATAGCCAAGATCGCAGGAATTCTTTTTATTCCTTGATTACCGGTTTCGGCGAAACTAAAGCCGCCATCCCACATGAGCACAATGTGCTCCCTGCAAAACATACTATATTTCATTGTCAATAAATCTATGTAAGGTAAACCGAAACGTGATGTAACATTCCTAAAAACATGTAAGGTGTTTATTGTGCCTCATCTTTTTACTGTTGTGTGGACCGTACGTGATGTGTTACATGTTTTATTTTGTGGAATGTCGAATTCTGTTTTTGTAGGGCAAACCTTTTGTCTCTGCCACTTGTCTGAGTGTTAGCGTTACGCATTTCTGACGTGAGAGTTGGTGTAATGTCACTGACGTGACGAGGATTCGTTTTTTCACGTACTTCATGTTCGTGGTACACACTGCAAATATTTTGAAGACATTTGGTCTGCAGCTGGATGCGAAGAACGCCCCAGGATACTTAACGATGAGATGTAATGGTATGTCAGCCGCTAGTTTTAGCCGATTGAGCGCTGAGCTAGCTTAACGAAATTTCTATTGGAGAGTTTATTTTTGTACACTTCACCTCTGTGCCTCCTACAGCTTGTTCTGCTGGTAAGTGCTGTACATTTTGGTTTGCGCCACCTTTGCTGAACGTATTGTGAAGAATATTCATGGCACCTTATTGATCGCCGCTCGATGTGGCCGAGCAGTTCTAGGCGCTACAGTCTGGAACCGCGCGACCGCTACGGTCGCAAGTTCGAATCCTGCCTCGGACATGGAAATGTGTGATGTCCTTAGGTTAGTTAGGTTTAAGTAGTTTTAAGTTCTAGGGGACTGATGCCCTTAGAAGTTAAGTCCCATAGTGCTCAGAGCCATTTGAACCATTTTTGAACCTTATTGATCACATGGACAGCTTTATAAATGGCTGGGCCATATTTGTGTTAAAAGAGTTTGGGGAAACGTGTTTTCTTTTTCTTTTTACTGTAATTTACTAGCTTCTTTGGATTAGACATTTGCTGTGGAAACCGTGGTTTTTCGATGCTCTGAGCTAAATTAAAATACGTTAAGTATGTGATTATCTTTTGATTATACTTGTCATGGGTCTACATTTTCTTGAAAATGTAGAAAAAACTCTCAGTACATGTAGTATGTTAGGATCTACCTCTGGGATGTGTTGATATTTAGATATACTGCATTTGCTGTGTCGACTACTGTGGGAGTCAGCACTAACACAAGCAAGGAAGGAGAGTAGTAGCGATGTCCAGAGCCAGGAATCCAAAGTGACCTGTGCATATTAATTCAAATTAATTAAACACTTTATCTCTAAAAAAGTAAATAAACGGAAGTTAACTTCTAGTTATGTAGTGGCTTCCAGTGCCTCCTATACAGGGTGTTACAAAAAGGTTCGGCCAAACTTTCAGGAAACATTCCTCACACACAAATAAAGAAAAGATGTTTTGTGGGCATGTGTCAGGAAACGCTTAATTTCCATGTTGGAGCTCATTTTAGTTTCGTCCACCTGCGCTCAATGGAGCACGTTATCGTGATTTCATACGGGATACTCTACCTGTGCTGCTAGAACATGTGCCTTTACAAGTACGACACAACATGTGGTTCATGCACGATGGAGCTCCTGCACATTTCAGTCCAAATGTTCGTACGCTTCTCAACAACAGATTCGGTGACCGATGGATTGGTAGAGGCGGACCAATTCCATGGCCTCCACTCTCTCCTGACCTCAACCCTCTTGACTTTCATTTATGGGGGCATTTGAAAGCGCTTGTCTACGCAACCCCGGTAACAAATGTAGAGATTCTTCGTGCTCGTATTGTGGACGCCATTCTCCAGGGCTGCATCAGCGCATCAGGGATTCCATGCGACGGAGGACATTTTGAACATTTCCTGTAACAAAGTGTTTCAAGTCACGCTGGTACGTTCTGTTGCTGTGTGTTTCCATTCCATGATTAATGTGATTTGAAGAGGAGTAATAAAATGAGCTCTAACATGGAAAGTAAGCGTTTCCGGACACATGTCCACATAACATATTTTCTTTCTTTGTGTGTGAGGAATGTTTCCTGAAAGTTTGGCCGAACCTTTTTGTAACACCCTGTATACAATTACTTTTCGCTATTACTACTCGTGGATCGCAGGCTACCTATCATCTTCCTATTACTCAGCACTGATGCTCTCGAAGACGGCGACCGAACTGGGCCGACCAACGAGGGTCGGCTGCTTAAATCAACGTTGATAGGGGGCGCTTCACTCTGTCTTCCTGGAGGTGTAGCGCTGCCCACTCTCTCCATTGGAGCGCGGGTCAGCGCTTTCTTGATGCCGTTTCGAGGCTGGTCAGTGTGCAGTCGGAGAGTTAGAACTGCACATTATTAGCTATACGTAGCCTACGAATGTTGTAGGACAAGTTGTACCACTAGGCAGACGTTCCTTGGGTTTCAGCAGCAGGCATAGCAACGAGATTCCTCTGGGATAAATCTGACCAATCGCTCCTCATGCTCAGCCTCAAAACGCGTTGCTGAAGCGTACCTACTGTCATTGGCGTGTCCGCCATCCCAAATCCTTCCATGGGCAGACATTGTCAGCTGGCAGACTTTCCACCACAGCAGCGTTCGTTCTTGCTACGAAGAGAAGCCCCATGCGATGTAATAAGTTTCATGAGCTGCATCGCAGAGCAACTCTGTTTTGTTAACCCATGAACACACAATTCAATTCAACGTAAATTTAATTTATTTCTTTTAAAATTCTTGACCACCACAATAAATAAACCATAAGATACACTCAATTACTTATCTGTGTGCATATGCAACCTTTTACTGAAGCAACAGTAGTCACAGTTGACAATGTATTGACCACATGAAGCAGCCACAAATTTAAATTTTTGTGATGATTTCTCTTGTTTGCAGTCAAAAAAAGACTAATGATCAAAACAACTGATGGTTCAAATGGCTCTGAGCACTATGGGACTTAACATCTATGGTCATCAGTCCCCTAGAACTTAGAACTACTTAAACCTAACTAACCTAAGGACAGCACACAACACCCAGCCATCAGGAGGCAGAGAAAATCCCTGACCCCGCCGGGAATCGAACCCGGGAACCCGGGCGTGGGAAGCGAGAACGCTAGCGCACGACCACGAGATGCGGGCTAACAACTGATGTAGTGTAAGAACAAAATAAGAGTTTTTTTTTCTTTTTTTTTAGTATTAATGGCATTGATTGGTAGGTACTCGTGAACGATTGTCCTTCTGAACTTCTGACACAAATGCATTGAAGATTAGAATTTTATTGTATGAAATCGCTCTCTGGGGCAATATTATTTTAGTATTTGATGTCCTTTTGAAAATGACAATTGTTTTTAAGTTAAAATTCCGGTTATTAAAGAATTACTTACCTTGAGAAGCTGCAAAATGGTTAAAATATAGGACAATAACTTTATTAATATCATCAAGCTGAGAGCATACTCCTGGAGCAAGCCTGGATTGTTGAGCCAGGCTACGAAATAACTTTGTAATCACTTTATTTGCATGAAGTGGGGTACAGATTCCCTGTTTTACCTTGGCAGTTAGCTAATACATTTTTTATGTA
The DNA here is from genome assembly GCF_021461385.2 of Schistocerca piceifrons. NCBI lineage: Eukaryota > Metazoa > Arthropoda > Insecta > Orthoptera > Acrididae > Schistocerca > Schistocerca piceifrons. Next base: position 173,631,866 of record NC_060149.1, read on the forward strand.
TTAATTAGGCGCTACCCTAGTTATCTTTGCTTCATATTGTCATTTTAATCAATCAGGCCTTGCTATTTTTTAAATATTATTTGGTGGACGACTGTCAGGAATTTTGTATTCTTTTGCCTCCGGTGATGGGTTGAAAAATGCGTTTCTTAAAATGTCATTATTAAGTGATTGTCGAGTTTTGAAATAACGGGAGTTTTATTCCTTTCTAAAAGAGAAGTGACGGTATATTGTGACATGACCATCACATATCGCTTAGCGATATTTGCTTATTTTTATGCTCATTTGTCCGACATTTTTGAGGAGGCTGGAATCCTTGCTAACTCTGGAGGATGGCTTCAGATTATCTAGTTAAGAAACATGAGTGTCAATGTCCATTTGACCACAGGAGGTCAGTCGCAGAGATCCCGAAGAAGGGAAGAGGGTCCCAATGGCACTGTAGTTCGCGGAAACGAATGCGATAAGCCCCTGCCGCTCGCCTTGGCGGCGAACGTGGCTTTCTCAAAAAATGGCTCTGAGCATTATGGGACTTAACAGCAGAGGTCATCAATCCCTAGAACTTAGAACTACTTAAACCTAACTAACCTAAGGACATCACACACATCCATGCCCGAGGCAGGATTCGAACCTGCGACCGTAGCGGTCACGCGGTTCCCGACTGAAGCGCCTAGAACCGCTCGGCCACTCCGACCAGCGTGTGGCTTTCTCCTCTAAAGACAGCGGCCGCTTAGCGACTACACAGATCTAAGAGCGGACCGACACGTCGCCGCTAAGCCAAAGTGAGAAAATTCGTTGACTTTTCCTCCAAGTCTTGTTATCTAATCAGTACACTATTGCCCGCCACCAAATAGGCGCCAATGGCACATCCAAAGCGTGGAATATGGCTTAAAGGCGGTTCTAACCTCTTGCATGTTAAGAAGTATTCAGTAGGCCAAGAATGAGAAATTTCTGCAGGATAGCCCTGTATTCACGTCAGTATAAGGAATTCTCGCAAGTCACTTTGACAACGGCTGGGTGTCATCCCCTCAATGTAGAGCTTTTCGAAGATTTGGAATTTAGATTTAGAGGAGGCGAATTTTGGTCACTTGTTTTAAAGCTGTCTGGGACACTCGAGGTCCTGATGACGTCGGTTACACTCTTTTTGTGACGTATTCTGCAGCACGTTAACTGATTTTAGAGTAAGTTTGGCATTTCCCATCAACGATGTCCTCTTTCTGAGCAGCTCACAATTTGTGGGACTTTCATCACAAATTGAGGTGCGTGATTAACTGTAGTATTATTTCATGGGTCTTGGACTCGTTTACTTTGCATTTGCGAGCTGCACACATTAGGAAAACTTACAGCGTTTTCCCAATAGTCGTCCACGTAGATAGAGTATCTGCCCACAGTATAAGTGGGACATTCATGGTTAAATCACACGATTAAGTCTGCCCATTGCTGTCAGCTGAATACTTTCTTCTGATATTGTCAACAGACAATGGCAGGTAATTAAAGTGTACAATTATTCTAGAGCGCTTTATTTTTCAATAACTGAGACGACTCTGTGCTCGTACCGTTGGAGCAATTTCTCAGTCAATATTACGAGACTTCATGTTCATTTTGTTAGTGCTTACCTATTCTCTGTCATTTTAATATGGTTTGTACCGTGATTTTAAATAAATAAATGACTTATTAAATGCAGACCTGATTTTATCTTAATACCAAACTGTTGTCCTACAACTGATCCTATTTAGGCAACCCTCGAAAATCAAATACAGCTCCTGCATTTATACTTCGTTTCCTTCACTCTGACGGTGTTCCGTTGCAAAATAGGTTCCAACCCTTTTGTTTAAATATTAAGTATGAGTGTATCTTGATTTGTGGTTTTGACATGCAACTGACGAGCATTGCTCTGAGCTCGCACTTAGTGTGGTAAAGTAAGATCTCAGAGAGAGCAGTAAAGTTAATTAAAACGCTCATTTTTAAACCAGTTATAGTAACACCTAATTATTCCTCATTACTCGAAAACGGACTTTTAACTAATAACTATATCTGTGAAACTCTGAAGACCCGATGGGCTATAGGCAATAAATATAATAAATACGACTATTATAGCACGAATATCAATTTTTTTTCTATTTGGACTGTAATAAGATTCTTCTATATAACTCAGATACTGTCCCACGTTTAATGATCGAAAGCGACTGTGGATGGTGATTTGAGGGAAACAGTGTCAACAATCTTACGGAGGAACGCAAACAAAAATACCTTTTTTATTACTGGAAGATACACTATGTGATCAAAAGTATCTGGACACCTGGCTGAAAATGACTTACAAGTCCGTGGCGCCCTCCATCGGTAATGCTGGAATTCAGTATGGTGTTGGTCCACCATTAGCCTTGATGAGAGCTTCCACTTTCACAGTCATATGTTAAATCAGGTGCTTGAAGGTTTCTTGGGGAATGGCAGCCCATTCTTCGCGGAGTGCTGCACTGAGGAGAGGTATAGATGTCGGTCGGTGAGGCCTGGCACGAGTTCGGCGTTCCAAAACCTCCCAAAGGTGTTCTATAGGATTCCATGTGAGCACTCTGTGCAGACCAGTCTATTACAGGGATGCAATTGTCGTGTAACGACTCCGCCGCAGGCCGTGCATTATGAACAGGTGCTCGATCGTGTTGAAAGATGCAGTCGCCATCCCCGAATTGCTCTGCAACAGTGGGAAGTGAGAAGGTGCTTAAAACATGAATGTAGGCCTGTGCTGTGATAGTGTCACGCAAAACAACAGGTGGTGCGAGCCCCCTCCATGAAAAACGCGACCACACCATAGCACCACCATCTCCGAATTTTACTGTAGGCACTACATACGCTGGCTGATGACGTTCACCGGTCATTCGCCATATCAGCAACATCCCATCGGATCTGTGATTCGTCACTCCACACAACGTTTTTCCACTGTTCAATCGTCCAATGTTTACGCTCCTTACACCAAGCGAGGCGTCGTTTGACATGTACCGGCGTGATGTGTGGCTTATGAACAGCCGCACGAACATGAAATCCAAGTTTTATCACCTCCTACCTAACTGTCATAGAACTTGCAGTGGATCCTGATGCAATTTGCAGTATGGAATTCCTGTGTGATGGTTTGGATAGATGTCTGCCTATTACACACTACGACCCTATTCAACTGTCGCCTGTCTCAGTCAGTCAATAGACGAGGTCGGCCTGTGCGCTTTTGTGCTGTACGTGTCCCTTCACCTTTCCACTTCACTATCACATCGAAAACAGTGGACCTATGGATGTTAAGGAGTGTGGAAATCTCGCGTACAGACGTACGAAACAAGTGTCAGCCAATCACCTGACCACATTTGAAGTACGTGAGTTGCGCAGATCGCCCCATTCTGCTCTCTCACGATATGTACTGACTACTGAGGTTGCTGATATGGAGTACCTGGCAGTAGGTGGCAGCACAATACACCTAATATGAAAAACGTATGTTTTTGGGGGTTCCCGGATACTTTTGATCACCTAGTGTAAGTACATGCTATATGGACTTGATAAAACCATCTTTCCCGCAAACTAAGCTATCAGTTGGACGTCTATAACTTCATGTATATCATAATTCATTTATAAATGCGTAGGTGCTCCAGCAATGAACCGCGACGCCTCGAATGTAGGTTTCACTCCCATTTCTCAACGTAGACACTTCTTACGCTGTTGATGTATGGTTCCCGAAATACATACATTTACAAAAACATTTACCTTGTAACTTCTTGTTGTGATGTTTATATTAAGCGACATATAACTGATTTGAAAATATCCTCGTTCCGTCAGAAGCTTTCGTGAGTTTCATCTTGTGGTGTTGCAGTTCTTCTTATTTCCGTGCTTGCTATGAAAATAGGACAAGGAATTCCGCCTCATTCAAGACATCTTTTCAGTTTCGTTGTACACAGACATGTTTCAGCACTTTTTGTGCTATCTTCACCGGCTTATTTCATTTTCTTACTTACGTGAAGCTAATGGGTATTTATGTTGATAGCTAGTCTACTACACAATCACAACTTATCATGGCTTTGACCTTGTAGTCCTTTCTGGTATGTTTTGGCGAGGTGAATACGCTGATTTCTGTGACTTATGGTAGTTTGACGACGCACATTCTACGAATTTTCAAACATGGGCAGAGTTTTCGCCGTCATTGAATCAGCGTATTCACAGCACCAAAACATACGAGAAAACACAACATCAAAGCCACGACAAGTTGTAGATTGTGTAGCAGACTAGCTACTAACATGAATACCCATTAGCTTCATGTAAGTAAGAAAATAAAATAACCCACTGAAGACAGTAAAAAAAGAGAAGAAACATGTCTGTGTCAAACGAAAGTGAAAGGTGTCTTGCATAAGGCGGAATTCCTAGTCCTATTTTCGTGAGTTTGTCGCCTATCTTATTAGCAAGGCCCAACAATCAGTGATATGTTGTTACTTTCTTAGGACTACTACGTGGCTTGCTCAGACGGTCTTGCAAATAGCATCAGCCTCTCGTGTCCGTCTGCAGAAATTACTTGACTCAATGTATAACAATGGACCCCACTGCTAATTATCCTTCAAGAAACAAGTGTATATATGTCCTTCGAGTCAGACGCAACATGTGTTATCCCATTTCACTTCGCCAATTCACTTCAATTGGTTTTGTAAGACGTCTAAATTTGAAAAAAAAGATAACACCGGTTCCATTAAGACTAATGGGTTAAGAGAAAGTATTTTCATTTTGTTCTTCACTGACAGCGGTTGCGACATTTGCGCCTTGTAATGTCCACCTGTAATGGAACAACGAACTGGCGCACTTGATATATTGAGTCTGTGGTACCTGACAATGAAATCAGTAATTCCAATTTAGTTCAATTGTTCACTATAAGGACACACAAACAGTTTCTCAACTGCCCGTACCGGAAGTTTTGTTAGTTTCACTACAAGCTGCTCATATTTTTTGCTTCTCAGGCTTTAAGCTCACATTCATTGTATTTTTAGAGACGCAGGTATTAGTAATTTTTCAGCCTTATCAAAATCAATCAAGATTTAATAATATTTTTCGTAATAACACCTCGCTTTGCTTATCCTGAAAGAACAGTCTATAAACATTATGATTATGGGCTGTAACATCATTTACACATATTGCAACGACTACTGGAACTAATTTTGCTTATGTTATCGCGAAATCTATTTCATTTATGTTTATTACGTCAGTGTCCCGTTTTTGCATACTGTTAACTCAGAGGGGTGTAAAATATGGTCTAACTGCTCTTAAAGATGAACTGGGGAATGTCCCTCTCATAGCTACACACAGGAGCGCAGTAGCAAGCTGTTAAAATTCCGCGTGTAATGGCAGGAGTACCACGCAACGTGACAGAGTAGTGGTGACCGGATTCCAAAATGAAATGGGATTAAACGCGTAAGAACAGCTCTTACAGAAAAGTACCACGTGGCCTCAATGATTACGCGTAATTTTCCACTCAGCTAAGAGCAGGGATCGATTGGCAGCTTTGTCTGGCGCCTAGGCACGTCGATTTAGCGAGACCGTGTGATGATTAGTGGATGTTAGTGGAACAATGGCGTGGCCACCAAACACACCACGGCTAATTCACTTCGCTGGGGGAGAAGATCACCCGCAGCCGGCGAAGACGACACAATGGCGAGCAGCCGGCACACCTGCTGCGCCCCCGTCGACGATGTGTGTTTCACGCGGTTAGCCGCGTTCCAAACCGCCATCGTTGCTAGAAAGCTGATGCACCTAAAAAGACACATTATAGGTCCACTGAAATTAATAGTCAAATATGGCATCCAGAGAATGACACAGGAGAAAAATTACTGAGAAAAACAAAATACGCTCGTCAATAAAGCTCTCACACAGTTCATTGACAGACAAATTTTCCATATACACTAGTGCCCAAAATTAAAGCAACAAACGGAAATTTTGCAAAGTAGCGTTTATTTTGCCACAAAACAGTATAAACAAGTGATAGTAAAGAAAAAAATATTATAAAACATACCGACCGTAAACAATGGCGTAACGGTAGACAAAAATGTTCTTCGTTATTTTCCAACTTAACGGATTTACACACATTCCAACAACTGTTTAATGCGCTCAGTATGGAGTGTGACCACCTCCGGTTGCAGTACAGGCCTAACAAAGGACGGGGCATGCTTTCAATGATGCCTCTGATCTGCGTCATGTTGAGCAGTAACTCACATTCTTCCCGCAGCGCTGTTCGAAAGTCTTGGAGAGTGGTTGAGGGATGCTGAAGTGATGCATGCCGTTCCCTAGTCCATCTCAGACGTGCTCTATGGGATTCAAATTGGGAGAGCGAGCAGGCCACGCCATGCGTGCAATATCTTCCGTCTCCAAGAAAACATCAACCATCCGTGCTCTATGAGGTCGAGCACTATCGTCTGGGCCCACAGCAACTCGCAACGACAACATAGGAGGTCCCAAGATATAGTCACGATACCTGACAGCAGTTAAACCTTGCTGATTTAACCGTACAGTTTCATGAGAAGGTATTCGTGTAATCAACATAAACCTTGCCCACAACATTAGGGACCCTCCTCGATATTGGTGTCTTTCCTCAATGTTTGGGTCCCGAAATTGTTTCACGTTCCCTCCATATGCGAATTCGCCGAAAATCAATCTCCAGACCAAATCGGGACTCATCTGTAAAAAGAAAATTGGCCCACTGTTCGACTATCCAGGTGGCATGTTGACGGCTCCAGTTGCGGCGTTGCTGGGACAAAATTCGCATAACTACTTACTGCTTCTTTAGTCGCACTGTCAACCACAAAAAGTTCCACCTACCTCAGTACGGTGTCTGGTCACCAACCCGCTTCCCTGCAACGTGGATACTGTTCTGACGATGTTAAAAGCAGCGTTGAAGAAAAACATCGTCAATATTTACACAGTAGCACAGTCCGCATTTAACTCTGTAGCTAAATGTCATGTAAATATATTACAACAATTTTCGGGTGGAGGGCGATTGTTTCATCTCTTCGAAAAATGTCAAAATTCGGGAAAAAGTTCTTTATTTGCTTTAGTTGCCAAATCAAATAGGTGCCATCAGGCCGCATTTAAAACTAACAGCTAATATCACTGTCCTCATCTCACAGCTCATACCATCTAGTACACCCACAAGACAGTCAGAAATGTACCAAATTTCAACCTGAATTGTTACGCGATTTTCACAGTTTATACTCAGCTACAACATGAGTTTTACATTTTGTCCTTTTCAGTGGATTTCTTTAAAAGAAGTTGCTCGCCAACTATTCTGTAAACGATTACGTAATATGCCACGTGGAATTCTTCACAAAGGCCGAGAGTTCACAACTAATTCCTTCACAAAGCTCAAATTTTCCCAATCTGTCCGTAAATGCATCTGCTTTCACGGCGATATAAACCGAACGCGAAATAACAGTACCTTCTTCATTTTACATATAACTTTTTCGGACATATTCAACATGACCTGCGCGTCCGACAGAGAAACTACGACTTCCTCAATGCTGTTGCTCACAGCGCATATACTACTTGGTAGAGGGCGGAAAAGACTTCACTCTGATTGGTTGATCAAATGAGCAGCCAATCAGATCATTCTTTTAAGATCATATTCGCGCCTAAACTGTCTTACTCCAGTCAACATTCACAGATGCATTTACGTCATTTTATCCTCCCAATATTAATAAAATGTTCCAGCAAACCAAACCAAACGAAAACTATTCTTGAAATAACTTTAGAAAAACATTACTCTACAAATAACTATTCTGGATACCTTCTTACAAAAACAAGGACACTTGGACATACGTCATCAGCAAGTAAGGGGAATTACAGCTTTCGTTGCAACAGCTTGTAGCACACTTTCCCATGACCTAGCTACATAATGTTTAACGGGAGATGATTTGAATCTTTACGAATGTCCTACATACACACTCTCATTTACCCTCATTTATTTACTCAGCAAAACAAATAGTTATTAAATGAATATTAATTCTTATTGAATTCTCTATTACGAAAACGAAAAATAGTGAACGTTCAGACATACTGACCTAACATTTTGTAAACTTCAGTAATGATTCAAACTGATAGCAAAGGACAAACTGCTACGCATCCAAACTAACTTTAATCTTACTAGTGTCGGTTTTTGGTATTTTTGGTAATTTTATTTAACTTTGAAAGTATCCCAGCCAGAAAGCTGAGATTTTGCAACCAGCTTTTTTATAACAAAAGGCTAAATATAAAGTCTTTTGAAACTGAATAAGATTTAGTATAGTTTATTTAGATTCTTAAGGGTCTGTATACTCTGTCGCTGGAAATGACACAAGTAGCGATTCCCAAGGTCGTGCTAGCGACAGGTGCGAGTGAATGACGCCGAGATACAAGCGGCTGTCCCGCCACCGACTCCAAAGCTACGAGCCCGTACCGCAAGGTAGCTTACTGCAATAAAATGCTATTGCGGTTTGACTCGCGACGCTACACAGGCTAAACGTTCCTTTCTGTGAAGATGCGTCAGAGGTGCACATACAGCAGTACTCCGAGAATAAAGACCACTCTGCCAAAGTATTCTGTACACCGTTTGCCTCACTACAACACGTCCAGTGGACGCTGCGAGATCAGACGTCAGTTGCCGTGCGGTACTAAGGCTGTACCGTCGTCCCCTTACAACATCCTTCTGATGCTGCACGTGATCGGCCCCGCCCTGGTTTTCTGGATACAGTTTCAATATCTATAAACTGCCGCCACCTCCGCAAAACAACGGAAAGGTTCACATTATGCCATCGGGCCACATCATTTAGCGACTGTCCTGCTTCCATTCTTCCCATGGCCCTCCACAGCAGAAAGCCTGGTAGACGTCTTCTCTGTGCCATGCTGCAGCGTCTGACTGTATACACAGCGATTGTGGATGTGAGACTACGCGGCAAACACCACCCCGTCTGATACGTGCCCTAACCTCATGTTGGCGTGGTTGGGCGTTGGCCGGAGTGTCATCTTCAGTGCAGGACACGATCGCACGGACATCTGTTGATAGTTTGTACCATTATATAGTGAATTAGACAGAGGACGGGGAAACAGGGGTTTGTTGCTATAATTTTGGTCGTGGTAATAAATCATACTTGTAAATCTGATGATCTGGGGATTTTCACATGCGTTCGCTGATTGGCGAGCGCGGTTGGTCAAGCTGTTCATATTTTTTCTTTTTTCCTCATTTCATTTACGATGAAGGTGATTTTAGCCCGCTGAATACCTCACGTTTTTTTCCCTATATCTTTATTACCACGACGTCTTTAGATTACGTCCCCTCAGTCACCCCCCCCCCCCCCCCCCCCAGGCTAAATATTTGGCTTTAGTAATAGTTTTTAAGAGTTCCTCCTGTTGTCATAGCATAAGCAACCGTGTGCGGTTATTTTTAAGCTTCATCTCCTATTTAGCTCGTCACTTATTCTATCAATTCCATTTTTTGATGTACGTTGATCCACGGTTGGGAATATAAGGGCTATTTAGCCATGACCCATGTATAAACGTTCACGTATTCGTATGCGCATGCGCATTCAGGTAACTTCCCTTGTCTTGCGCATGTGCATAGCTAGAGGGTCGGACGTGTAAGTGAGCGACCATTTGTAGCTGCAGTTTATGGCGGGTCATGGCCCATCGAACATAGGCCGGTGTGAGGTGGAGGTTACACCATTAAGTTAAGTAACGGTTTAGACTTTGTACATATGTACTGTTTGTGTTTTCCTTTTTTTCGTTTATAAATGTATAGCTATGGTGTTCTTTTAATCATTGACAAAGGTCTTCTTAGGTACTTGTGGGTTTTATTGTTCTGAAGAAGGTGTAGTTATCTACGCCGAAACCTAGGTTAACACTAGGTGCTCTTTTCGCAATCGAGGCGGGTTTATAGATTTTTAACAGTTTCAAATTGTATGGAGCGGATGGACGTGTTCGGGTATGGAGACACCCTCATGAATCCATGGACCCTGCGTGTTCAAAATGGTTCAAATGGCTCTGAGTACTATGGGACTTAACTTCTGAGGTCATCAGTCTCCCAGACTTATAACTACTTAAACCTAACTAACCTAAGTACATCACGCACATCCATGCCCGAGGCAGGATTCGAACCTGCGACCGTAGCAGTCGCGCGATTCCTGACTGTAGCGCCTAGAACCGCTCGGCCACCCGGCCGGCCCATAAGTATCAGCAGGGACTGTTCAAGCTGGTGAAGGTCTGTAATTGTGTGTGCAGTTGGAGTGATATGGGACCCCTGATGCGTCTAGATACGACTCTGACAGTAAGCATCCTGTCTGATCACCTGCATCCATTCATGTCGATTATGCATTCCGACGTACTTGGACAATTCCAGGAGAACAACGTGACACCCCACAAGTCAAGAATTGCTACGGAGTGTCACCAGGAAATCTCTTCTGAGTTTAAACACTTCCGCTGGCCACTAAACTCCCCAGACATGAACACTGTTGAGCTTATCTGAGATGCCTTGCAACGTGCTCTTCAGAAGAGATCTCCAATCCCTCGTACTCTTACGGATTTAAGGGCAGCACTGCAGGATTCATGGTGTCATTTCCATCCAGCACTACTTCAGACATTAGTCGAGTCCATGCCACGTCGTGTTGCAGCACTTCTGCGTGCTTGGGGGAGCCCTATACGATATTAGGCAGGTGTACCACCTTCTTTGGATCTTCAGTGTATGTACATGTCAGAAAAAATGCAGAACCCTTAAGGACTGTGTTTATTTTCACCAGGATATATGCAAACTGAAGGTTGTAGTGGTGGTGATTCATTTGCCACTGTCATCGGCGATCAGGTGGTGCTGAGGATGCCTATCTATGCGGCTTCTGGTTTTGCTTTTCAGGCAGTAACCGTGCTGAGTTGAGCAGTGTTCGCAACATTCGTTCAAGGTACGACCATGCCACGAGGACTCCCGTCGAACAACTTCAGCCATTTGAATGGGATCGCATTGTGGACCAGCAGGAAGCTGGATGGAGGTACGACCGATTGCTGCACATATTGCGCACAGCATATCTGTGGCGTGTCGCTGCCTTCATCAGTAGTCTGTGGAACATTCCCAGACCCGTAGACCAGGTTCTTGACGTGCACCTAGTACAGTCACACGTCAAGATCAATGCATTGTGCGAGCAGAGGTGGCCTAAGAAACATCACCCACGGAAGAAATACAACCACGTGTTACACCTGCTGTGACGCCTAGGACCATTGGGAACGGCCTGCTTGTATCAGGATAAGATCACGTGTATCTCTGGCCAGGCTAACACTGACACTACGAAACCGCCAAGCAAAGACACAGAATACCATATAGATACAATACTGGGCCCAAAATGAAGCAAATTGAACAGCCCTCCGCTATGCTTCCGGAAATCAAAAGAAAAGAGCGTGATATAGGATATATGCAGATAATTTGTCAAATAACTATGAAATAATGTTCTTCTGTTAATGTGTAGCAGATACAGCCAGAAGCGAATTTAGCCTGATTTTGATACACGAACACATCATACACATCGTTTTTCAGCAATTGCTGTAACACATACATGCAAACACGTCAGTAATAAACGACCTACTGAGTGACATTCAGAATAAGAAAACGAAGCCTGAAAATTTCAGTTTAGGATCAGTCATCATATGGTTTAATATGCCCTTCACTAGACATAAGATAAATCCAATAAGAAAAATCCTAAAATCAGTTGGAGATATGTTAATCGACAATTTACAAAGAACAATGTTGTTGTCGTTGTTGTGGTCTTCAGTCCTGAGACTGGTTTGATGCAGCTCTCCATGCTACTCTATCCTGTGCAAGCTTCTTCATCTCCCAGTACTTACTGCAACCTACATCCTTCTGAATCTGCTTAGTGTATTCATCTCTTGGTCCCCCTCTACGATTTTTGCCCTGCACGCTGGCCTCCAGTGCTAAATTTGTGATCCCTTGATGCCTCAGAACATGTCCTACTAACCAGTCAAGTTGTGCCACAAACTCCTCTTCTCCCCAGTTCTATTAAATACTTCATCATTAGTTATGTGATCTACCCATCTAATCTTCAGCATTATTCTGTAGCACCACATTTCGAAAGCTTCTATTCTCTTCTTGTCCCAACTATTTATCGTCCATGTTTCACTTCCATACATGACTACACTACATACAAATACTTTCAGAAACGACTTCCTGACACTTAAATCTATACTCGATGTTAACAAATTTCTCTTCTTCAGAAACGCTTTCCTTGCCATTGCCAGTCTACATTTTATATCTTCTATACTTCGACCAACATCAGTTATTTTGCTCCCTAAATAGCAAAACTCCTTTACTACTTTAAGTGTCTCATTTCCTAATCTAATTCCCTCAGCATCACCCGACTTAATTCGACTACATTCCATTATCCTCGTTTTGCTTTGGTTGATGTTCATCTTATATCCTCCTTTCAAGACAGTCCATTCCGTTCAACTGCACTTCCAAGCCCTTTGCTGTCTCTGACAGAATTACAATGTCATCGGCGAACCTCAAAGTTTTTATTTCTTCTCCATGGATTTTAATACCTACTCCGAATTTTTCTTTAGTTTCCTTTACTGCTTGCTCAATATACAGATTGAATAACATCGGGGAGAGGTTACAACCCTGTCTCACTCCCTTCCCGACCACTGCTTACCTTTCATGCCCCTCGACAAATTGTAAATAGCCTTTCGCTCCCTGTATTTTACCCCTGCCACCTTTAGTATTTGAAGGAGAGTATTCCAGTCAACATTGTCAAAAGCTTTCTCTAAGTCTACAAATGCTAGAAACGTAGGTTTGCCTTTCCTTAATCTTTCTTCTAAGATAAGTCGTAAGGTCAGTATTGCCTCACGTGTTCCAATATTTCCTCGGAATCCAAACTGATCATCCCCGAGGTCGGCTTCTACCAGTTTTTCCATTCGTCTGTAAAGAATTTGTGTTAGTATTTTGCAGCTGTGACTTATCAAACTGATAGTTCGGTAATTTTCACAAATTTCTTTGGGATTGGAATTATTATATTCTTCTTGAAGTCTCAGGGTATTTCGCCTGTCTCATACATCTTGCTCACCAGTTGGTAGAGTTTTGTCAGGGCTGGCTCTGTCAAGGCTATCAGTAGTTCTAATGGAATGTTGTCTACTCCCGGAACCTTGTTTCGACTTAGAACTTTCAGTGCTCTGTCAAATTCTTCACGCAGTATCATATCTCCCATTTCCTCTTCATCTACTTCTTCTTCCATTTACATAATATTGTCCTCAAGAATATCGCCCTTGCATAGACCCTCTGTATACTCCTTCCACCTTTCTGCTTTCCCTATTTTGCTTAGAACTGGGTTTCCATCTGAGCTCTTGATATTCATACAAGTGGTTCTCTTTTCTCCAGAGGTAGCTTTAATTTTCCTGTAGGCAGTATCTATCTTATCACTCGTGATATCAGCCTCTACATCCTTACATTTGTCCTCTAGCCATCCCTGCTTGGCCTTTCTGCACTTCCTGTCGATCTCATTTTTGAGACGTTTGTATTCCTTTTTGCCTGCTTCATTTACTACATTTTTATATGTTGTCCTTACCTCAATTAAATTCAATATTTCTTCTGTTACCCAAGGATTTCTACTAACCCTCGTCTTTTTACCTACTTGATCCTCTGCTGCCTTCACTATTTCATCTCCCAAAGCTACCATTCATCATCTACTGCATTCCTTTCCCCCATTCTTGTCAATCGTTCCCTAATGCTCTGCCTGAAGCTCTCTATATCCTCTGGTTCTGTCAGTTTATGCAGGTCGCATCTCCTTAAATTCCCACCTTTTTGCAGTTTCTTTAATTTTAATCTACAGTTCATAACCAATAGATTGTGGTCAGAGTCCACATCTGCCCCTGGAAATGTCTTACAATTTAAAACCTGGTTCCTAAATGTCTGTCTTACCATTATATAATCTGTCTGAAACCTTTCAGTATCTCCAGGTCTCTTCCATGTATACAACCTTCTTAAATGAAAGAACAAAGGTAATTAGAAAAAATTATAGAAAAAGTTTGTTTTTAAACAAATTGTACGTAGCAAACAGTTAAATTTTAATTTAAATTTGAAATATATGAAATAAACTGTGCGTTACGTGGATCAGATACGTAGAACACGACCCACAGATCAGGTACATTATGACCCAGTCCATCCAGCGAGTCGAATATACGACGAAGCTGTTGGATGTCCTTAACTTTACGAAATTAAAATTTAAGACTCTGCCTAGCTGAACTAGCTTTCTCCTGAATTAGTTTAGCATCTGCCCATTACGTAGATCTAGATTTCACAAAGTGACTACCCATATATAAAAGCATACCAAGACTGAGTCGAGGAGTAACTGGCACTTTTCACTTTGCGTACAAAGGGCTCCTACAATAATTAGAAGTTACAATTCCAAACAAGTAAGAATTTATGCACATGAAATTACAAGCTGTTCTCTCAGTAATCCATATTTTCTAATGTGAAAGCATAGCCTCACTCAATATTTCCAGAAAGCAGCTACCACAGATTTTGTAGTAATGGCCACTGCAGCTCTCAAAAACTGAATCACTTACACAGTACGCATCACCATACTATCCACTCAACAACTAAGTTCTGATTCACAATAAAAAGTTACGATCTTATGTACCTGACGATTTGCAAATACAGGGTGTATCAAAAAGAATCATCCAATTTTAAAAAATCATAAATATTATGTTGTCTGAGATATGTACGTAAACAACATGCTGTTGGAAAGAGCAAACTCTGGAGTTATACATAGTTCCCTCTAGGTAGCAGCAGTCTGCACTCAATTCAGCTCTAGTAAAAATGGTGTCGGACAACTGAAAGCGTTTTGGGTTCTACATGTTGCGCAGTGCGGGTCAGTAATAACAGTTCAGCGTCACTTTCGTACTAGGTATGGTGTGGATCCATCTACAGCACAGAGCATAAGACGATGACATGAACAATTCCGAGGAACAGGTTGTTTGTGTAAAGGCAAATAGCCGGGCTGTTCCCGAGTGTCTGACACAGACGTCGAACGCATCCGCCATAGTTTTACAAGGAGTCCGCAGAAATCCGTTGGTCGTGCAGCTCGTCCGCACAGCATGCCCCCGATGTCCGTCTGGCGTGTATTGCGACGACGTTTACACACGAAACCATACAAAATTCAGCTACTGCAACCTCTTCGTGAAGGTGACAACAGCGTGTGGTGTTCTGTAATTTCGTTCTTGGCAAGATGGAGGATGGCAGTTTTCTTCCACCCTTAGTGTTTTGTGACGAGGCAACATTCCATTTAAATGGAAAGTTGAATCGTCAGAATGTGAGAATGTGGGGTACGGAACAACGACATGACGTTTAACAACATGAGAGAGACTCTCCAAAATTCCTTTTGAATGTTCAGAGATGTCACTAGACCCACCCAAAGATGTAAACAACCATGCATGAGCAGCCCCTATTAGACAGAGGGAGGTCCGACAGCCGATCAGTTCCAGTCATTCCACCAGGAGGGAGGTACACGGCTCGTGTTGTCTGTAGTTCAACCATGCCTAGACGGTCAATTCCGCCGTCCGATCGCGTCCGCATTGTTACTTTGTGCCAGGAAGGGCTCTTTACAAGTGAAGTGTCCAGGCGTCTCGGAGTGAACCAAAGCGATATCGTTCGGACATGGAGGAGATACAGAGAGGCAGGAACCGTCGATGACATGACTCGCTCAGGCCGCCCAAGGGCTACTACTGCAGTTTATGACCGCTAGCTACGGATTATGGCTCGGAAGAACCCTGACAGCAACGCCACCATGTTGAATAATGATTTTCGTGCAGCCACAGGACGTCGTGTTACGACTAAAACTGTGCGCAATAGGCTGCATGATGCGCAACCTCACTCCCGCTATCCGTGGCGAGGTCCATCTCTGCAACCACGACACCATGCAGCGCGGTACAGATGGGCCCAACATCATGTCGAATGGACCGCTCAGGATTGGCATCACGTTGTCTTCACCGATAAGTGTCGCATATGTCTTCAACCAGACAATCGTCGGAGACGTGTTTGGAGGCAACCTGGTGAGGCTGAACGCCTTAGACACACTGTCCAACGAGTGCAGCAAGGTTCAGGTTCCCTGATATTTTGGGGTGGAATTATGTGAGGCCGATGTACGCCGCTGGTGGTCATGGAAGGTGCCATAACGGCTATACGATACGTGAATGCCACCCTCCGACCGATAGTGCAACCATATAGGCAGCACATTGGAGAGGCATTCGTCTTTATGGACGATTATTCGCGCTCCCATCGTGCACATCTTGTGAATGACTTCCTTCAGGATAACGACATCGCTTGAGTAGAGCGGCCAGCATGTTCTCCAGACATAAACGCTATCGAACATGCCTGGAATAGGTTGAAAAGGGCTGTTTATGGACGATGTGACCCACCAACCACTCTGAGGGATCTACGCCGAATCGCCGTTGAGGAGTGGGACAATCAGGACCAACAGTCTCGCTGTACGGTGATACAACATGCAATGTGTCGTTTTCATGAGCAATAAAAATGGTGAAAATGATGTTTATGTTGATCTCTATTCCAATTTTCTGCACAGGTTGCGGATCTCTGGGAACCGAGATGATGCAAAACATTTTTTGATGTGTGTAATACGGCGCAGACCACGGGGAGCGCTGAGTAACGTGCGACAGCCCCTCTATGTATTCTCTACCGCTTTGTCGCCAAGTACAGCTGCTCTGGTGTCTCGAAAGAGTCAATTGGAGATTGTAATTCCACTCTGTGTCTTCAGCGATGAGGAGAAGTTCTGTCTGTATGTGAGCGATGGACGTACACGCGTACGGCGTACATCTGGGAAGCGGCCTGTTGCGGAGTACATTCGCCTACGACACACCAGGTCCCAGTGCGGATTTCGTGGTGTGGTAGGCCATCAACTATGTCTCTAGGTCACGTTTCGTGTTTCTGAAGGGTAAAGTTCAAAATGGTTCAAATGGCTCTGAGCACTATGCGACTTAACTTCTGAGGTCATCAGTCGCCTAGAACTTAGAACTAATTAAACCTAACTAACCTAAGAACATCACACACATCCATTCCCGAGGCAGGATTGGAACCTGCGACCGTAGCGGTCGCTCAGTTCCAGACTGTAGCGCCTAGAACCGCACGGCCACTCCGGCCGGCGCAGGGTAAAGTTCAAATGGTTCAAATGGCTCTGAGCACTATGCGACTTAACTTCTGAGGTCATCAGTCGCCTAGAACTTAGAACTAATTAAACCTAACTAACCTAAGGACATCACACACATCCATGCCCGAGGCAGGATTCGAACCTGCGACCGTAGCGGCAGGGTAAAGTAACCAGTGACCACTACACTGCACAGATTTTATCCCCGCGCAACTGCATTTTCTTGAATAGAAAGCCTATTTGCTTTTTCAGCAGGACAATACGCGACGACGAACGGCTCCTGCGAAGCAACTCGTACTTCGTGGTGTACTAAAACTGCCCTGGCCAGAAAGATCACCAGATCTTTTGTCAGTCGAACACTAATGGGACAGGGTGATACGGGAAGTCACACCTTCTCCAGTGTCTGCAGGAACCATTGTATTGATGCGACTGTTTGGTCATCCTTTACTGTGACTTAGGGGCTTCTTTTGGTCTGAATTTGTTATCATATATTCGTGGAATAATCAAATACCGATAAAAATCACTTGTCTATAAAATGACCTTGTCCGTGAGTGTGTTGCATTTCTTTTTCCGGCAGTATATGTATGTATGTCGATCAGGAGGTACGACGTCATAAACAATGAGATTCACGAAAATCGGCCGCATAAGGCATGACATATTAATTTATTACTTCTTTCCTACTACCTCTACTCGCAACACATTTACAGACATTATCTGCATTCCACACTGAATACACCTGCTAAATTGTACACTGAAGCGCCAAAGAAACTGATATAGCCATGCGTATTCAAAAACAGAGATACGTAAACAGTCAGAATACGGCGCTGCCGTCGGCAACGCCTATACAAGACAACATTTGTCTGGCGCGGTTATTAGATCGGTTACTACTGCTATAATGGCACCTTATCACGATTTAAGGAAGTTTGAGTGTGGTGTTATAGTCGACGCACAAGCTATAGGACACAGTATCTCCGAGGTAACATTTAAGTGGGAATTTTCTCGTACGAACACTTCACGAGTATACCGTGAATAACAGAAATCCGGTAAAATAAATCTCCGACATCGCTGCAGTCGGAAAAAGCTCCTGCAAGAACGGGACGAACGAAGACTGAACAGAATCATTCAACGTGACAGAAGTGCACACCTTCCACAAATTGCTACAGATTTCAAAGCTGGGCCATCAACAAAGGTCAGCGTGCTAACATTCAACAAAACATCATAGATATGAGCTTTCGGAGCCAAAGACCCGCCGGCCGCTGTGGCCGTGCGATTCTAGACGCTTCCGTCCGGAACCGCGCTGCTGCTACGGTCGCAGGTTTGAATCCTGCCTCGGGCATGGATGTGTGTGATGTCCTTAGGTTAGTTACGTTTAATTAGTTCTAATTCTAGGGGACTGATGACCTCCGATATTAAGTCCCACAGTGCTTAGAGCCATTTGAACCATTTGAAACCAAAGATCTACTAGTGTTCCCTCGATGACGGCACGACACAAAGTTTTACGCCTCGCCTGGGCCCATGAACACCAACATTGGACTGCTCATGACTGGAAACGTGTTGCGTGCTCGGACGAGTCTCATTTCAAATTGTATCGAACGAATGGACGTGTAGGGGTATGGAAACAACCTCATGAATCCATGAACCCTGCATGTCAGCAGGGGACTGTTCAAGCTGGTGGGGGCTCTGTAATTTTGTGGGGCGTGTGCAGTTGGAGTGATATGAGACGCCTGATACGTCTAGACACGACTCTGATAGGTGACACGTACGTAAGCATCTTGTCTGATCGCGTGTATCCATTCATGTACGCCGGTCATGGTGGCCGAGCGGTTCTAGGCCCTACAGTCTGGAACCGCGCTACCGCTACGGTAGCAGGATCGAATCCTGCCTCGGGCATGGATGTGTGCGATGTCCCTAGGTTAGTTAGGTTTAAGTAGTTCTCAGTTCTAGGGGACTGATGACCTGAAAAGTTAAGTCCCATAGTGCTCAGAGCTATTTGAACAATTCATGTAGATTGTGCATTCCGATGGAGTTAGGCAGTTCCAGCACGTCCAGAAATGCTACAGAGTGATTCTAGGAACACTCTTCTGAGTTTAAACACTTCTGACGGCCACCAAACTCCCCAGATTTGTAGATTATTGAATATATCTGGGATGCCTTGCAACGTGCCGTTCAGAAGAGACCTCCACCTCCTCGTACTCTTGTGGACATATGGACAGCCCTGCAGGATTGATGGTGTCAGTTCGCTCCAGCACTACTTCAAACGTTACTCGAGTCCCATGCCACGTCGTATTGCTTCACTTCTGCGTGCTCGCGGAGTCCCTACACGATATAATGAAGAGCCAAACAAACTGGTACACCTGCTGCAATTCTGGACGTGTGGGGGTGTCGCATTGTCCTGCTGGAATTGCCCATGTTCGTCGGAATACACAATGGACATGAACTGATGCAGGTGATCACACAGGATGCTTACGTAAGGGTCACATGTCAGAGTCGTATCTACACCTATCAAGGGTCCGCTATCACACCAACTGCAGACGTATAAGTTTCTTTGGCTCTCTTCAGTGTATATTATGCATGTGAGGAGTCTGTTCTGTCGGACATGTCGGGAAGAACAAGCCCAAATATCAGCACATAATGAAAGCGTCCTCTACGGGACGCTAATACTTTACGTGCCCTCCTTACCTAAACTTCTTTATTTTCCTTTCTGAAGGAACATTTGAAAGTGTAGTTCAACATACTGGGTTTCATTACGTTGTTGTCTGTTATAAAATATGCGTGAAAAAGACAGGAATTCTTGTTCCACATACCATCACATTTTCTTGGATTTTTAGGACACTTTTTGAATATTATTTTTCAACGATACTTGAAGTACCGTTGAAAAATAATATTCAAAAAGTCGCCTGAAAACAAAAAAAGAATACTTCATAACAGACGACTGTAATTCATTTTACATATGCTCACATACGATATAATATGCTGATCTGGACCTGCTGTGCAATAGTTTCTGCTTCCTAACATGATTCGGTATTAAATTTTTATATCATGGGGAAATTCTTGTAAACCGCCTGGGGGTTGAAACACGCGCAATCACACATGCGATTTCTGCGCACAGTGTTACGTAATACACAGGCGCGTGGAACGGATATTTAATGAGCGTGTGCTTTGACCACACGTTCCTGGTTCCGTTGGCGCTTATTCCGTTAAAGTTTATCCTGTAATGTTCATTAATTAGTATCAGGCTGGGGGATCATTTACACATATCTGGTAAAGATCCATGCATATTCTACCAGGAACGCGCAGTCATGTGAGGTGCAGTCTTCACAACTGATTTGATTACATAACGGTAGTAGTTAGTAATTGACCCTTCAGTCACATGGTCTGCTTGGAGTACAATGAAATCTACTGTGTGTTATTTAGCCAGTCAGTTCTATTACTAGCACAACAAGCACACAAAAATCATTGTTCATACGGTTTGATTTGGCTCGGCTGTTAACACAATTCTCACAATTAACGTCCGTTTGTGCTAATGATAGCATGAATTATTTTCACGGGTGCACACAGAACCGTTTCGCGACGCGTCTGACTGCTGGTTTCGCAACATAAAATGCAAACGGAAGTTTCTCCACTCTTGAAATTTAGTCACAGTGATTATTAACCTCTCTCAGGTAGAATGATCATTTAATTACGAACAACTTTATGTTTGTTGGTCCCATAACAGTTCCGACGCTGCTGATTGTTGATCTCGAAATACGACACATAAATGCAGAAATTTCACATCTCATAATGAATCAGATACTGAAACTGTTGACACTGATGCAAAATACATAACTTTTGTGATGAAAGCCCTGATTTTTTTTTTTTTTTACGAACTTCCCGTATGCTAGAGTAGCTGTGGGTCAGCAACTTCAGTACCACAAAACCCAGTACAAAGCTGTAAATTTTACTTTTTTCGTTCATTCCATGACTAGTTTCGGGCCGAGACCCATTTTCAAATCATCGTAACATAGTCAAAAATGGTATTTCAGTAGATGTGAAAAGCATGTCAGACATGTGCAACGAACCGTTACAGCGCTGTAACTGTTCGTTGCACATTTTTGACGGCAAACCATTTCCTGTGCCAGACATGGACAACCTGTGCAGCAATTCGCTTTACAAATGAAAGCACAAAATTATGAACTTTTTTAGTGGAAATAACTCTTCCACGGCTATACTGTTTCTTCGTTTATTTGGCCACTATCACTTTCAAGGCCGAAACCTCAGTAACAAGCGCTCATGCTCGTTAAAGGCAGACTAGTTGCCATCATACACCATGGTACAAAACGAGAATCAGACCACATCTAACAAGGCCAATTGTAACACTATTATCGATATTACCTATATTTCCCTGATCTAACTTCTTTGTCTGTTTTTACTTAATGTAATTTCTTTATCACCACGCTCTTTGATGTAACATCTGTGTAAATGTTGTATTCATTATTCATGTCAATATAATTAACCTGTGGATGACCTCGGATGTTGAGTCCCATAGTGCTCAGAGCCATTTGAACCATGTAAAACCTGGAGGGAAGTCCCTCCGTAAAGAAACGCGCTTGACCTTAATAGAAAAGGGAGATCTGACGGTCGAACTGCAAGGCTCCTTTGTGGAAAGAGTTAGTCGGCGGCTTGCAGGCAAAGTCTTCGTATCTTGTGAACTGAACGAGGCAAGAAAAATAGCAAGATTATATAGTATAGCCTCGTATGTGGAAGTAATTTGGCTTTGTAGCGCCGGAAATGCATATCCTCCTATTTCCATCTATTGTACTACAATTGTTTTTCCTTGTTTTGTTACCTCAAGATATGACATTTCTGTCTCTTTATATATTGTAATTGTTTTACTGTTTGTATATATATATATATATATATATATATATATATATATATATATATATATATATATATATTTATGCATTTGTGTTGGTTTGTTTTGTGAATATTATTTGTATTTATGCGCTGAGTCTGGCCTAGGGAAAACTATGCTATCGAACGAATACATCGATAGGTCGTGTGGAGAACCAAAGTGTTGAGGATCTTTGCGAGTGTTAACTCTGTCGCGTGGAGCGCGGGCAGAAGAGAGTCTGGTTGGGGTGGTGCAGTGGAGCAAGTGTGTTGTGTGAAGCTCCCGCGAGTTGCCGCGGTTTCAGGGTTTGGCAGCATGTAATTGCGCTCGACTTGCGACGATAGTTTCTGACATGGTGTCGCGGACGTGAAGCATTAGCTGGCGCACATCAAGAGCCCGTTTCGTCTGGTGACCGTGTCGAGAAGAAGGCGCGCCCACATCCAGCTTCTGCAACAGCGACGGCCGACAATGAGTGACTGTCGCCACCTCCTCGATCGACGGCTTCAAACCTTCAATCAACCAACAAGGAAGACTGGAAGCACGTAAAGTTTTAGAACTGTATGGCAGACCTCAGCTTTTCAAACTTTTAAAATTGTTGCATCACAAAATTACAGCAACTTAGCATGAACCTTTGTTGCTCATTGTCCCAATTACATTGCCAATCAGGGTCCCTTCCTTTTCCGAAATGAACCCGAGTGTCGTTGAAATTCAAACGCCAGCATTAAAGTAATATAATTCGATTTCACTGCTTTAATTTCAAAGTTCAGTTAAGGCATTTATAGCTGGCTACAATATTTAGATTACACAAGTGCAAATTAAGAGTGCAAGTTTTGTTACCGTATTTTAGCTTACCTGTGACTGCAGCTCAGCTTGGTACGTACTAAATTTTATTACTGTTAATTGTTCAGAATCATTTAATTCAAGTTCAAAGTTAAATCTCTTATTTCTAAATTGCGTAGATTCAAGTAGCTTTTGAAATGATTGTTGAGGTAGTCCAAGACTAACCGTATTTTACTGAATTTCGATGTGCTTCAGAAAGAAAGCTCACTATTAACTTCAGTCATTAAATTAACTTTCGATTTTCCGGTTTTATTAATTCTTTTGCTAAATTAAGTCAGAGTGTAGCGAAATTTACTACTTCTGACAGACTTTCAGTTTTCACACTACACGTGTCAACCTTCAGTTGCCACGCTTCTAGTGCTAATTATATGTGTAATAACCTTTCTTTTTCAGTTACTGTAGTAATTGTCCTTAGGACTGGCGACCGTAATTTCCTCCAAATCTCAAATATCTAATTACCGCTAGTTAATTGTTAGCGTAACGGCCGCACATTTACTTTCTTTATTAACTTTACCCCTTTTCAAAATTAATTTCCACCTCCCTCTTTACCGACAAATTGACTTCGGTGACGATTGCTTTTCCGAAATTTCCATTAGGTACACGCAGTTTAATTTTTCACAGTCATTAAGGTCGATAAGTGAGGGGGAGGTTACAGCTTATTATTCATGGCATTGGTTGGTTAGCTCTGAACTACGAAAATCCGACGCTAAGGAGAAAATTTTCATATCTTGTTACACAGAAAGAGCCGTAGATACTTCTGCCGCCTTTTTTCTGAACAGCCACGTGAGATCGACACTGCCCAGTACTGTATAACTGCACGGACCAGTTATGCAGTTTCTTTCTTAATAATAAGTTTGTGCTCTTAAAATTTTGTGTTAAGCGCTCGCATTTTATTTTTAGTCATTTACTTATACACGGTCCTCTCCCAAGTGCTACTATATTTCCAAGCATACTATTTTATTGAGTTGAAAAGTCATTTCAGTAACCATTCGCTACAGTTAATAAACTCTGTGGAGTAGTAAATTTCATAATTATTCAGTGAGCACAAGGTTTGAAGCACTCTACATAATTTTCATACTAGGGTAGCTACGTTTCACCAAAGTACAATTGCCAGGAAAAGATTTAAAGCGTTCAACTTAAAGATTGTTCTTATTGAAATTTCAGTACTTGTTACAGTTAACTGCAAAACTGTGATGATTCGTGATAGTTACTGGCTTGTAGACTTTAAAAGGCCGACATAAGGATTAATTACTGTGTAAGTATGGAATTAACAGTGTTTATAGTTCCATACGTATATAGTTAATAGTATTTCTCATATTATGCTGCGACTTAAATGTTCAGCCTTTATCTGAGTCTACTGCTACTTTAGTTTCCAGGTACCTATGCAAATTGGTTAGCCATATTTGAGTCTCATATTACAATTACAGCATTAATGAAGTGCATTTGCCAGTTCTATAACATTTGTGTGGTATAATAATCATCTGGTCACAACTAATCAGACTATATTAGATCCGGGTACTACAAGTACAAGTACTACAAGTTCCATTTGAGTTAAATAGTAAAAGGAAGTGAATGCTCATTTAGAATACAAAAAATAACCGGAATAGAGAATGTAATTATAAAAAAACATTGTCAATGACAGTATTTTCCAATAATTAAGCTAAAAAAGAACCTCTTGTTGAAGTCAATATTGCTCCACCATTAGTGACTGTTTACCTATAATAATCATTAACTTTCTGCTTTAATACACAGATAGTAAGTGTTATTGACAGCCATTTGTCGCAAAACGGTTAATATTCATTCTGTCTTGCTCATCCAAACTACCGTCACTTTACTTAGTAAATTTCGTCACTGCTTGGTATCTTATGTGAAAAACGTAATATCAGTATCACGTAAAGTCAGTTCCAACAGTTAACTTCCTTTATGAACCGTGCTAATATTTGGTACAACTTTGCCTAATTAGGCTGACGACTGTTTCCTTTCATGTAATTACAGTTTACTTTATTACTGACAAAGTCTTGGTTCGATTCGCGTTTGTTCTGGTACTGATTCCTTTCAATAGAAACATTTGGAGAAACGAAAATAGCCCGTTTCCTTAACCATGTTACGCACGATCACAGTCAAATTAAAACCCTTTCACGGGAGTAACACTGTCGGTGCATGTCTAAATTTAGTAGTAGCTGGTAGTGTTATTGCCTTCCTTCAACGAGCATGACCGCTTGATAATGCAGCTTTGGTTTTGCAACTAGTAGCAACCAAATAAATAAAGAAATAGTATATATGAAGACATGTGCGGGCTAACCCGCAAATCTAAAAACTTATAGATAAGTGTTGCCATCTGTTATTCGATACGGGAACTATCCAAATTGACACCCGTCTCACCTATAAACGGTGGCCATGACCTACCGTACTGATGGCGCAACTTCG
Organism: Schistocerca piceifrons; assembly: GCF_021461385.2. Lineage (NCBI taxonomy): Eukaryota > Metazoa > Arthropoda > Insecta > Orthoptera > Acrididae > Schistocerca > Schistocerca piceifrons. Next base: position 173,657,186 of record NC_060149.1, read on the forward strand.
CATTTCTTTTGCGGAGGCGAGGAGATGTGACTTTATTTCATAGACGCTCTCTTTGATGCTGGTGTGAACTGATGAATCCATGTCTCATTGCCTTTCACGGAGGAACGCTCAAGAAATTCCGGAGACGTCGTAAATTTTGTGCCTATGTGTGCAGGTGTCAGTGATCGCGAAACCCAGTACAAGCACTGTTTCCAATACTGCAGACGAACTCGGATGATGGAGTGAGCACTGCTCATTGAGATACTTATATGATGAGTAACGTCCATGATAGTCTCTCCGAGAGTGCTGCGAATTAGATCTCCGACTGCCTTGAGATTTTCTTTTCCGGTCAATGTCATTTGCTTCTTTTCCGATTAGCGTCATCCACGTTTGTGAGGCCTTGGTCAATTTTTTGTCACCATTTCACTACGGCTGGACGTGACATTACGTTTGGTCCATATACCGCCAAAATTTTACTGTGTATGTGTGTGCAATTTCGATGGTTTGCCCACAAGAACCCTGCTGTCTGCATACTTCAACTTCGGATACATTTAGAGCTGCTGCGCCATGTCAATCGCATGCGAACCGCTGTAGAGCTGTGTCCGCAGGAACCCCAAAGCATGTACCGTCTTCTGACAATGCATCACGCTTGTTGCAGAATAGTCTTAGCCTGGGACGCCATGTGTGGCTTAACTTCTCAAGTTACCACTTAGATTTCAGAGCTGCCAACCAGAGAATCCTTATGACAGACGGATCAGTATCACGACAGGGTAATTGTGTATTTGGTGCCATGCAGACCCTATTTTGTCCTTTAACATCTTACCAGAGGAAAAAGAACAAAAATCTCACCCGAAATTAACGCAAGCGCTTGCATTGACATTAATTATAACACTTTTGGATTTTCATCAAATACAAGAGATAGTTAGTTAGTTACATGTTACATAGATAGTTTGAACGGTTATTTTATGGAAATGTGGAAAGGGTCAGCCTACATGATATGTATACTTGTTTAGTGTTAACGTTAATGAACACGTTATTTTTAGTCTTGCTCATGTAACTATACTTTTTTTTACTAGCTACCAGGTTATAAGTAGGAATTCATTAATGGAGTAGAAGGAGTTGTCCAGGAGAAATGATTTTAAATTGGATTAAAACTTGCTTCACTACCTGTCAAACATTTTATTTTATTGAACAAATGATAAAAAATTTTGTTGCTGCGTACTGAACTCCTTTCTGACCCAATGACAGCTTTAACAATGAGCAATAAAGCTCATTTTTATCTCTAGTGTTGTAGGTGTGGACATCACTGTTCTTCTCAAATTCTGATGGCTTATTTATGACAAATTTCGTTATCGAATACTCGTACATCTATTGCGACGGCGTAGTTAAAATGCCTAGGTAGTTGAAGAGGTACCTACATAGCGTCCGTGGGTGAACACAACATACTATTCTTACTACTTGCTGTTGTGTAGTCAATACTTTCTTAGTGTTGACTAACGCCAGAGAATTGTTAACTGAAAATACGCAAAATATGTGAGGAGGATGATACGTTTGTTTCCAAGAGTAGCCAAGATTAGTAATTATAAGAAGAGCAAAAGTAGCTGAACTTAATTTTTTGGGCTTAATAGTAGGCTTCTTCCAGTTCAAGATTTCATCAGTATAGTCACTAACATTTTCTCCATTTCTGACACAGCATTTCGTAAGCTACAAGTAGATTGTATATCTTGGCTTAACCACAAGGGTCATTGTTGTTGATAAGATCGCTGAGTCAGCACGAGTAGTTTCTTCTGTCGGGGCAGATAGTTCGCCAAGGTCTGGGCTTGCACAAAGGGAGGTACGTTATTGGGAGCGCCAACTCCAGGCAGATGATGGATTTCCTCAGTAAAACAGCTGTCAGGTTCGAAGGAAGACCAATGACGATTCAGTATGTCTGTCACGGGGTGAAATAAAACGAAATGTCGTGTGGCTAGGGCCTCCCGACAGGTAGACCTGAAGCAAGTCTCCTTAGTTGACGCCACTTCGGCGACTTGCGCGTTTGCGTGTCGACGAGAATAATATGATGATAGCACAACACCCAGTCAACGAGCAGAGAAAATCTCCGACGGAGCCGAGAATCAAACCCGGGCCCCTTGCATGACATTCTGCCGTGCTGACCATTCAGCTATCGAGACGAACTGTCACATATTTCATACTAGACACGAAGGCTTTAGCGCCGCCCGTCGAGGGCACTGGATGCCGGCGTCTGCAAGCAGTGTTTCTCGTCACCACCAGTGGTGCTTCTCCCCTGGGTTCGGAGGCCTTCCTCGACTCATTTGGCGGTTAAAATGATGAAGAAAGTTGACCTTCCTTGCAAGAGGTAAATGCATCTCGCGATTTATGCTATCGTCCCTAGGACTAACTGCTGCCCACGAGATTGGAGTAGGGTGGAAAGCTGAAATAAGAACCTCCCTCAACCCTGTGACTATCAAAAATTTAGATTTCTTGACCTACGCGCAAATGGTAAATTGTAGGAACCAGTGGATGGGTCAGGTGTGCATTACACTCAGGAAGCCGTTTCTGTATGTGTGACGTGCACATGAGGATTGTCTGAAAAACCTATCTGCGGATTGTCCGAGGACACAAAGCATATATGTGAGGAATTGGGCAAAGTGTGTCAGTGGTAATCCCATTGTTCGACTCAATAAATGTTTATCGGTGGTCAATTGAGAGAGGTTCAAAATGGCTCTGAGCACTATGGGACTTAACTTCTGAGGTCATCAGTGCCCTAGAACTTAGAACTACTTGAACCTAACTAACCTAAGGAGATCACAAACATCCATGCCCGAGGCAGGATTCGAACCTGCGACCATAGCGGTCGCGCTGTTCCAGACTGTAGCGCCTAGAACCGTTAGGCCACTCCGGCCGGCTGAGAGAGAGGAAACGGCCATGTCGTCAGACGCTAATGTGGTAAACAAAGGGCTCTGAAGCTTTGGCGAATAATATACTACATATAAGCAAGAAGAAACGTCTTAGCATTGAGTGTAAAAACACCAATCGTTCATATTAAATGTCACTGGAGGGAAACCACGTAAGAACTGTACGAGATAACCATTGTGATATACTATGGAAAGATATGACGTCCTCAAGATCGACTCACGTTATGCAGAGATATGCTGGTTTACAGACATTTCCTGAAAAACTGCACTCAGAACATAAATATAAACTTTAAACTACAAACAAGTCTACTGAATGCTCATTAATATCTATTGTGTCTGCTCATTCGTCTAATGTAGGGTGCCTAGGAACCCGTTTTCTCGCTTATATTCTCTTCGTGCAGAGGCCGCTGCTGTCTCGGTGTCGTCCTACAGAGGGGTTCGTACGATTGGCTTCACGGCCCTCTCTGCCCTTCCGCTCTCGATGGTCGTGCCAGCGCTTGTCGTTACGCCCGGATCAACGCATTTCTGCAAAACGAATATATTTTACAATAAACCTACACCAATGTTACTCAGTCAGCAGTTTGAGAGTATGTAGCAAAAACAGAAAGCTGATTACTTGATTATACATTTTGGGTAGCAGCCATTAGAATTTTCTTGAGCTCAAATTTTTAAGGTACCTTTACAGTCCAGTGTAACATACACTCTAAGTGTGGTGCTGCAATAAAAACTTTCAGGTATATCTATTAGTCCCTGAAATTTCTGGAGAGGGACTGTCTGTCTGTAATGTACTTCGCAGATACCCTACTTAAGACTGGTCTCACCATATTCAGATACGACGTTGGAAGACTAATTTAATTTTTTTTCTTTGACAATATGCCTCAGATCGAATAGGAAGATCCACCGACTGTGTGTGTATCGCTAGGCGGGAGTAAGAAAGTAAAGTAACTTACTAGGATAGATTTGCAGTGTACCTGGTGAAAATACACAGAGCCTCCACCGGCACATGCGTGCTGTAGTCTGTAACGGGACATTCTCCTCTAGCATTACTTTTCCTCGACAGTGTTGTCGATACCAGTAATATTTTTGGAATTTTGGACAGATCAGTATTATCTCAGTTGCTTTTCTGACAACTTTCATGTAATTTTATACACGGTATGTTATATTTCAAGCTAAGATGTATGAAAAGGAATTACTTTATAGAATATTTTAGTTTCGCTCTTATAATCGAAAAGTACTAGTTCTGAATACACAGTTAATTTTTTTTTTAGAAACATTTTAAATTACGAACTATTGGCACACTTTAAACTTCTATTACCAGTTACGCAATCCTGTACTGTTTACTATGTTTATTTCTGGATTAATTTATGAAGTAATAATCTAAATTAATAATGTATTGAAACTAGTTGGAATTCATTTGTTAAGAAAAATTGTAATCCCTTTGGAATATTGTTATTTCCGCAGAGCGAGAGAGTCGTAAACACGGTAAACATGCCTCTGACGTATTTTTGTATTTTGTGCGAACAGTGTAATTTCGGCTTTGTTAATGTGAAAAATCAAAATACTGTATGATATACTAAAATGTGAGCAAAAATATTTACGTAAAAAAATGCTGCAACAACAAACTTCAAATTTATTTAGTTCCAACCAACCGTGAGGACCTTCTGTGAAATTTTCTATTTCAAGAATCAGACCCCTAGACAAGAAGAACTGGAGTCACCTCAACGTGAAAAACTAAGTAAACTAGAAAGTTTATTGTGATCTTCGCTCCTCTCATACCTTCATAAAAGACTTTGCTTATTAATTACTTGGACTGAACATTGTTTAATGTGGACAATAGATGGAAGTAGGAAGGAAGGGGGAGATTACAACTCTTAAGCTGCAACGTAGTCGTTACTTGAGAGCATACGCCATTATTATGTATCGGTGGGTTGCTCTGAGCGACCTCCATAGCAAAACCTAGCCTTCTCGATATTTACATCTACTTCTAAATCCACATACTTACTCCGCAAACCACCGTATGGTACGTCGCGGAGGGTACCTTGTACCACTACTAGTAATTTCCTTCCCTGTTCCACACGCAAACAGGGTGAGGGAAAAACGATTGTCTGTATGCCCCCGTATGAGCCCTGATTTCTCGTATCTTATCTTCGTGGTCCTTACGCGCATTGTACATTGGAGGCAGTAGAATCGTTCTCCAGTCAGCTTCAAATGCCGGTCCTCTAAATTTTCCTAGTAGTCTTCCTCGAAAATAACGTTGCCTTTCCACCAGGGATTCCCATTTGAGTTCCCGAAGCATCTCCGTAACACTTGTGTGTTGTTCAAACATAAGGGCAAAAAATCTAACAGTCCGTCTCTGAACTACTTCGGTGTCTCTGTTTAATCCGACTTGTTACGGACCCCAGACATTCGAGCAGTACTCAAGAATAGACTCTGTATGTCCATCTTTTGAGCGATGGTTGCGAGGCTCGGCTGTTCGGTACAGGATGTCAAATCAAAAATATTTCTGCCGTCTAATTTCCAAACTGTTATTTCATTTGGCTATCAATTTCGGCGACTTACGACGCCATCTTAAGACCCCCTGACCGACGTGTAGGAGGATTAGAGCCCCGGTTCCGGTCAAAATAGGGGTCATAATTTAGATACTGGTATCTGTAGATTTGTGCTTGATACACAGATCACTTCAGATGATGTTTGAAGTGATCACTGAATCAAGCAGAAATCTACAGATACCTGTATTTGAATGCTGGCCCCTATTTTGACCGGAGCTGAGGTTGGAATCTTTCTACACGTTGGTCAGGGGGTCTGAAGATGACGTAGTAAATCGCCGAAACTGGTAGCCAAATAAAATAACAGTTTGTATATTAGACGGCTGAAAGGTATTCGATTTGACGTCCTGCGCTCAAGAATATTTCGCACCAGCATCCTATATACGATCTTCTTTAGTCATGAACCACACTTTCCCAAAACTCTCCCAATAATTCTAAGTCTACAATTCGCCTTCCTACCACAACCCCAACCCCCATATGCTCGTTCCATTTCATACCGCTTTGTAAACGACGTGACTGTGTCAAGCAGGACACTACTTATGCCGGATCTTAACATTATAGGTTTGTTTTTTCCACTCGATCACGTTAAGCCACATTTTTCTACAGTTAGAGCTAGCTGCCGTTTATCAAGCCAACTAGAAATTTCGTCAAAGTCTTCTTGAATTTTCCTACAGTCACTCAACTTCGACACCTTCTCGCACACCACAACATCACCAGCAAACAGTCGAACATTAGTGCCCACCCTGCACACCAGATCATTTATGGGCACATAAAATAATGACGGTCCTATCATACTTCCCTGGGGCACTCCTGACGATACCCTTGTCTCTGATGAATACTCGCTGTCGAGAACAACTTACTTTGTTCTATCACTTAAGAAGCCACCCGCATACCTGGGAACCTGTTTCATATGCTCATACCTTCGTTAAGAGAGGAGTGGGGCACCGTGTGAGATTCTTTCCGGAAACCTAGGAATATAGAATCTGCCTATTGTCTGTCGTCCATAGTTCGCATTACATCACGTGAAGCGACGATATCTAACGTTTACTGCTAAGCAGGTGCTCTTCCATACATCATCCCATACGAGCAAACCAGTTGTGTCTTTACCTGCGGTTATTCATACTTTAGGTACTTAGGCTATGCATGGCTCTGTTTAAAAAGAATAGCACAATGTAGTCACAGGGTTGAACCGTGCACATCTGCTTTCATACCCTGCAGCTAAAACGCTGCAGTTAATAACCTATAGCTGTTATCCTGTAGTCAAATAGTCTACGAGTTAGCTAGAACTGCGAGTTAATAAAAATATACAGAAATACAAAATGAAATTAAATGAAGGGTTCTGTTCTAATGGCTGTAATTGATGTAGACGACAGAGAAGTGTGTTGAATAATGTTTATTCAAGAAAAGACATCTCAAATTAACGGGAAGTTGTCCTACGATATTCAGTCAAAGTATAGACAAAAAATACCCCTAACAAATTCAGTAATGTTACGATGAGAGTTTTACGAGAACGGTAGCAAAATCCCCAAACTAAACAGTCATCAAACACAAGCAAAAGCCAAGTCCATTTAGCGATCACAATACACAAGAGATTTACCAGCTGGAAACAGTTTTAGAGTTCAGCATGATGATTTACAAATTAACACACGCAATACAAGTAATAGTAACTCACACTCTGTCTTTGCACAGTTCCGCATTACTAGATGAAGAAGTTAGAGTCCTACTCTGGAGCACATTCGTACCTCTCTAATTATAAAGTCCTTTGATAAGGATGGCAGCGGCCGTTCACCACCCAGAGTCAAACACCTCTACCATCTGATCATGCACATTAGTGCAGGAAGGTCAGCCTTCTTCAAGAACTCGACATAAAGTGTTCACATTCGCTCCCTTGAGCTCTTCACGCGAAAGTTCCCAGTCTGCATTTGACTCCCACAGTTTTCCACAAATGCCTGCTTCACCATTGGCTGAAGGCCATGCCCATCAAAAATACATCGTTCTGAGCATGATGTGACTCATCTTGACCACATCCGTGACTAAATTAATGTATTTCAACAAAATTTAAATAAAAAAATGTTATAAACATTCTGTCTTACTCAGATAATTTACAAAAAATATAAATAAAGTTTATCCATAATTAAAAATGCCAGTATTCCTTCGCAAGTGTACTCAAGTTAAATGACAGCGAACTGTCGTTAAATATTGTTATTATTTTTTTGTTCTATTAAAATTCTAGTGTCTCATGCAACTGACCACCTTTAAATTAGCACAGTTTTTACAGCACGTGGAATCAACATTTAAATAAAGTTACTGGCAAAACATAGAACTGTTCAGTAAACAAAAACACAAGAATGAAAAAATAAGAGGTACTGATTCTGTGTTCATTTACTGTGTAAATGTGGAAAGTACGACGTTCTGACAAACATTTGCGTAATAAAAAAACTATAAAAACGTAGTAAATCAAGAAATACAGTAGTTACAGATCGGAGATAACGTTGTTGACATCGCACGAAGCAATTAAAAGTTGTAAGTTCAGAGTCTCATTGCGAAAAAGGTTGTCCCCTGTGAGATATTAACTTCTGTAGTTTTAAAGATATTCAGTTATTGTTGTGTCACTGGAAGTACCTCAGTTTTGTGGGATCACTGATTAATTTAGATCTGCATTAATGTGTGATTGTAAATCATTATAGTCTCTCAAAGAGCTATAAGAAGCCGTCTTTCAGTTTCTCTCAAATCCCCCCATTGCTGGGTGCATAGCGGGCACTCTTAAGCGATCGACGCGTCGTCCAAATTGCCCATACGGGATATTGCCAACATCCGGTACTTTGCTAACGCTCGACGGTCCCCTGGAGGGGCCGTGGCGGCTCGCCCGTCCGCGTCGTACTATCGGCCATGGTACCGCACACCATCACAAACATCTTCATCTCCCTTGAACTAACTCTAGACGGCTAATTAGCATGCCTACATATGCGTATCGTTACAGTGAAAAAAGGACAAACTGAATTTCACACGAGCATTGCTTATGAAAGCATATCAGATCGATCATCCTTGTTCACTGAAATAAACTGAACAGCCAAAGAAACTAGTACACCCGAATAATATAGTGCAGGACCCCCGCGAGAACACAGAAGTGCCGAAACACGACGTGGCATGGACTCCATCGGTGTCTGAAGTAGTTCTGGAGGGAATTGTCAGCATCAATCCAGGAGGGCTGTCCATAAATCCGTAACGGTACGAGGGGTGGATATTACATCTGAACAGCACATTGCAAGGTATCCCAGAAATTTTCACGTATGTGCATGAATGGGGAGTTTGGTGGCCAGCGGGAATGTTTAAACTCAGAAGAGTGTTCCTGGAGCCACACTGTCGCAATTCTGGAAGTGTGAGATGTCGCATTGTCCTGTTGGAATTGCCCAAGTCCGTCGCAATGCGGCCATGCTTACGCACGTGTCACCTATCACAGTCGTATCTAGACGTATATGGCGTCCCATGTAATTCCAATTGCACACTACAATACAGAGCCACCACCAGCTTCATCAGTCCCCTGCTGATATACAGGGTCCTTGGATTCGTGAGATTGTCTCCATACCCGTACACGCCCATCTGCTCGACACAATTTGAAACGAGACTCGTCCGACCAGGCAACATGTTTCCAGTCATCAACAGTCCAGTGTCGGTGTTGACGGTCTCAGGCGAGGCGTAAAGCTTTGTGTCGTGCAGCCCTCAAGGGTACACGAGTGAGCCTTCGACTCCGAAAGCCCATATCGGTGATGTTTCGTTGAATGGTCCGTACGCTGACACTTGTTGATGGCCCATCACTGAAATCTACAGCAATTTGCGGAAGGCTTGCACTTTTGTCACGTTTAACGATTGTCTTCAGTCGTCGTTGAACTCGTTCTTGTTTGATCTTTTCCAGCCGCATTGATGTCAGAGATCTGATGTTTTCCCGGCTTCCTGATATTCACGGTACACTAGTGAAATGGTCGTATGGGAAAATCCGAACTTCATCGCTACCTCGGGGATGCTGCTTCCCATCTCTCGTGCGCCGACTATAACACCACGTTCAAAGTCACTTAAATCTAAACAATCTGCCATTGTAGCAGCAGTAACCGATCTAACAACTGCGCCAGACATTTGTTGTCTTATACAGTCGTTGCCGACGACGGCTCCGTAGTCTGCCTGTTTACATATCTCCATATTTGAATACCCATGCATATATTAGTTTCTTGGCGCTTCAGTGTACATAAAATGTATTCACAGTTGCGAATACGGACAACCGTGAGATGTATAATGGAATGACGACAATGAAAATCTGTGTTGGATCGCGACACTAACCCGACATTCCCACTTATCGTGTGACGTGTGCGGAGTCACGTTGTGCTGCTGGAATTGCACAAGTCCGTCGGAATGCACAATGGATATAAATGGATGCAGGTAATCAGACAGGATGCTTACGTACGTGTAACCTATCAGAGTCGTATCTAGAGGTACCACGGGTCCAAAATAACTCAAATTGCACACGCCCCACACCATCAGAGAGCCTACACCGAAGGCCTACATGTGTACCCTTGATGACTGCTCGACACAAAGCTTTACGCCTCTCTTGGGCCCGTCAACACCGACATTGGACTGCTCATGACTAGAAACTTGTTGCCTAGTCGGACGAGACTTGTTTAAAATTGTATCAAGCGGATGGACGTGTAAGGTTTTAGAGACAACGTCATGAATATATGGACACTGTATGTCAGCCGGGGACTGTTCATGCTGGTGGAGGCTCTGTGACGGTGCGGGGCGTGTGCAATTTGAGTGATGTGGGACCCGTGGTACCTCTGGATACGACTCTGACAGGTTACACGCACATAAGCATCCTGTCTGATCACCTGCATCCACTCATGTCCATTGCGCATTCCGACTGACTTGGGCAATTCCAGCAGGACAATGCGACTCACCATACGTCCAGAATTGCTACAGCGTGGCTCCAGCAACACTCTTCTGAGTTTAAACACTTCCACTGACCGTCGCACTCCCCTGACCATATCTGGGATGCTGCTCAGAAGAGATGTCCCCCCCCCCCCCCCCCCGTACTCTTACGGATTTATAGACAGCCCTGTAGAACTGGTGGTGTTAGTTCCCTCCAGCACTACTTCAGACATTATTCGAGTCCATGCATCGTCGTGTTGCAGCACTTCTGCGTGCTCACGGGGGCCCTACTCGACATTAGGCAGTTGTACCAGTTTCTTCAGCTCTTCACTGTGTATTTCATAATGGCTGTAGTCGCCGCAATACCTGTTCCCTCGGACATGCATGCATGTCCGAATGAAGTTAACATGGTAATTCGGAATAACACAGGCAGTGCAGTATCGTATTCTTGCATAAACGTTCTACCGGTTTGTCACAGCGTCAAATTTGTATACACGCTGACTGATAAAAAAAGTTAAGCACCCGGAAGGGGTAGAGGAAAGGAAATGAGACTTTACGGACAGAGAGGGTCGTGATGTTATTTCAGTGATTCGAAAATCGAGTTAAGTTTACAAAGAACTGGGCAGCAAACGGCCGCCTTATCGGTATGACGTTGCGTGACCTTCTGTATTGGATGCATGCACTGATTCGGTTGGGAAGGTTCTCATAAAGCCGTTATATCCTCTCCTGAGGTAAGCTGAGCGACAACTGCTATAACTGATCCTTGGTGTCCTGAAAACAGGCACTGGAACAGAATTGACGCCCGAGCTGGTGACATGCAAGCTGTATCTGGGACCGATCCGGAAATCTTGTTGACAACGAGAGTGTGGTGTCACCGCCAGACACCACACTTGCTAGGTGGTAGCCTTTAAATCGGCCGCGGTCCGTTAGTATACGTCGGACCCGCGTGTCGCCACTATCAGTGATTGCAGACCGAGCGCCGCTACACGGCAGGTATAGAGAGACTTCCTAGCACTCGCCCCAGTTGTACAGCCGACTTTGCTAGCGATGGTTCACTGACAAAATACGCTCTCATTTGCCGAGGCGATAGTTAGCATAGCCTTCAGCTACGTCATTTGCTACGACCTAGCAAGGCGCCATTACCAGTTACTATTGATGCTGTAAAACATGTACCGTCAAGAGCGATGTTCACCATTTATGGATTAAAGTTAAGTATTCCACAGCTACTGTACCGTCAAGAGCGATGTTCACCATTTATGGATTAAAGTTAAGTATTCCAGCAGCAACGTACGTTTTTTGCTAAAGTCTAATTTCCTTGACGTGTTCCAGACCTCACGCTAGTCTGTGTGAGCGAAAACGCGTGCCTTTCGGCTTCCTCTAATATTACGGGTTGGTCTCCTGCCAATCCACAACAGAGAGTACCTCAACATCACGCAGACAGTTCTTAGTGACATGTGCCGCGTGTGGACGAGCGTTTCCCTGTTGCTAAATGCCACCACGATACCGATGCACTAGAGGAAACACATGAGGACACAGGATGTCTGTGATGTTCCGTTGTGGCATCCGATTTCCTCAATGACTACCCCCTGAAGTCACACCCGATGGCACCCCAAACAATTATTCCAGGAGTAACATCACTGTGCATCTCCAGAACATTGGGAGAATGGGGTCTTTTCCCAGGTCGTCTCCATTCTCGCCGTTGATGGTCATCCGGGATACTGCAAAACCGTGTTCCATCGCTGAACGCAATGTGACGCCATTCATCAGTAATCTATGCATCCCATTCACGCAACCACTCAAAACGCAACAGTTTATGTTGTGGCGGTAAAGGCACTCAATGCAGGTAATGGTATTTCCACCGTACAATGGTGCGAGATGACAGAGAATGTTGCAGGGAGGCCATTATTTTTTCTCGAATGGCAGACGCAGATGCGAAGGAGCTACAATTTGGTTGGTGTCCAATATGCCGCTACCCCTTCTGGTGCATAGACATGGTCGAGCGGAATCTTGGGGACGAGTATATCTGCCCTCGCGTGCCTATGCAGTCCAACATTTGGCTGCTGTCACATACGAATGACCCATAAATCTGGATATTGCACGGTTCGACCAGCCAGCCAAATGGAGTCTCACAATAAACCCTCTTTACAACTCTGCAAATACTGTTTCACACGAGAGCGTGGCATCTTCGTGTCCCTTATAGTGATCACTCAACATCTGACGCTCTTCACACACCTAATACACCGTGCCAGACATGGTAACAACACTAAACTCTAATGCACTGTGGTGGCTGTTCTGCCTGTTACTGCAACTCTAATCATTTACAGTTCCACCAATAGTGTGTACGTGTATGGAGCTACACTGAAATCCGCTCAAGTCTTCTAGATGCTTCGCTTTTTTGTCACAGAGTGTAATCTACAGCTGCTTATGGCCGTCGTCTTTGTCAGGAGTTACAAAGGTCAGTCACTAAGAACGATTTCAGAACTCTACACAGATCACCGGTGCAATAACAAGTACGGAGATTGCGTCGAATCTACTGTTGCCGAACACAGCGAACTTACGATTATGTTCAATGGACCGAAGATCTTATATAATGTACACTGAAGACCCAAAGTAACTGGTACACTTTAGTAATGTTGTGTAGGGCCCCCGCGAGCACGCAGAAGTGCTGTAACATGACGTGGCATGGACTCGACTAATGTCTGAAGTAGTGCTTAAGAGAACTGACACTATGAATCCTGCGGGTTGTCCATAAATCCGGAAGGGTATGACGGGTGGAGATCTCTTCTGAACAGCACGTTGGAAGGCATCCCAGACATGCTCAATAATGTTCATGTCTGGGGAGCCTGGTGGTCAGCGGAAGTGCTTAAACCCAGAAGAGTGTTCCTGGAGCCACCCTGTAGCAGTTCTGGACGTGTGGTGTGTAGCATTGTCCTGCTGCAATTGCCCAAGTCCGTCGGAATGCGCAATGGACATGAGTGGATGCAGGTGATAAGATAGGATGCTTACGTACGTGTCACCTGTCAGAGTCGTGACTAGACGTATCAGGTGTGCCATATTATTCCAACTGCACACGCCCCACACCATTACAGAGCCTCCATCAGCTTGAACAGTCCCTTGCTGAAATGCAGGGTCCATGGATTCATGACATTGTCTCCTTACCCGTACACGTCCCTCCACTCGATACAATGTGAAAACTGACTCGTCCGACCAGGTAACACGTTTCCAGTCATCAACAGTCCTTATGTCGATATTGACGGGCGCAGGCGAGGAGTAAAGCTTTGTATCGAGCAGTCATCAAGGGTACACAAGTGGGCCTTCGGCTCCGAAAGTCCATATCGATGATTTTACGTTAAATGTTCGGACTCTGAAACTTGTTGACGGCACAGCATTGAAATATGCAGTAATTTGCGGAAGGGTTGCTCTTCTGTCACGCTGAATAGATGCTCTTCAGTCGTCGTTGGCCCCGTTCTTGCAGGATCTTTTACCGGCCGCAAGGATGTCGGAGACTGATGTTTTAGCGAATTTCTGATATTCACGGTACACTTGTGAAATGGTCGTACTGGAAAATCCCCACTTCATCGTTACCTCGGAGATGCGGTGTCCCATAACTCGTGCGCGGACTATAACACCATGTTAAAACTCACTTAAATCTTGATAAAATGCTATTGTAGCAGCAGCAACTGATCTAACAACTGCGGCAGACATTTATGGTTTTATTTAGGCGTTTCCAATCGCAGCTCCGCATTCTGCTAGTTTACATATCTCTATATTTGAATACGCAAGCCTATGCTAGTTTGTTTGGCGCTTGAGTGTATATACTCACTGGGATTCTGTCTAGAAAAAAGCTGTTGATGTCAGACAGTGCAACAGCAACTTCAATCGAGAGAGTGGCTATACGTTTAGTGCTATGTTGTAACGGGCTGATGATGCTGAGAGAATACAGCGTAGGCGCTACAGTCTGGAACCGCGCGACCGCTACGGTCGCAGGTTTGAATCCTGCCTCGGGCATGGATGTGTGTGATGTCCTTAGGTTAGTTAGGTTTAAGTAGTTCTAAGTTCTAGGGGAATGATGACCTTAGAAGTTAAGCCCCATAGTGCTCAGAGCCATTTGAACCATTTTAGAATACAGCGCAATAAGCAGGATTATCTAGCAGCAAACGAAATCAGCGTCGCTACCGATGTTGCTCCATCACAGGCATCGACATAATCTGTGATAGCATATGGAAGTTTCCTGACTTCGTGACGTCTTCATTACATAATTGGACCAACTAAATAAAACATCAGACGATCTATAGAAAACTCTTGACTATGGCGACAGAGGTAGTCGTCGAAAGCTTGAGATCGCAAATAAATAAGACGCGGCAAGTAATCCGTCAAACATTTGTCTCTCATGAAATTATTGTGGGCGTGAAGTGATGTGTGCTATTGTGAACTGCAGGAACTGTGTGGACAGAGTGGCTCAGAATAACCGGTCCGCACACAATGCGGCAGAAAAACCGAGGGTTGGCGGTGCAGCGGGCGCTCACTGAAGATCGGCTGTGACTTGCTGCAAACAGAAAGAAATCAAAATCATCAGGCTCTTGTTGCCGCGAGATATTAACACCTTTCTCTACGTTATTGTCTACTTGGACATATTTTAATATACCCCCTCATTGTCTATTTGTATATTTCTCGCTGCCTTAGTGACTGAGGTACCAAGTACCGGATCCGCCGCTGCAACTACGATCCCTAATGAACTGCAATTTTGATGGTGGAAGAAATTTCCGTGGGTAAAAAAGGCTAGTAAACGGAGTAGTGGTGTGGGTCGGTTTGGTTCCAGCCGTCTCCACAGTGTCTCTTGGCGTGAAGGCATGTGATAATGCTGCGGCCCTCTTGATGTTTGTTGAGAGACAGCTCTAGTGATTTCGATGCCTAAGAAATGCCAAACCCTTCTCTCATTTCTGTCATACACACAGTACTCGTACACAACATTAGCAGATGATGAACACACAGTTGTAAACCATCTCCACGAGCTCCTTGAGCTATTCGCTCTTCCTCTCATGCGTGATTACGATTATTGTGTGAATTCTTGTGGTGTCCCTAACGCTCACTGAATAGTATGTGACTGATCTGCTCGTTGTCCAGATAAGCAAAGTGGAGGAAAAGACAAAATAAAATTATACCTGAAAATTAGGCACACCGTTATCGATGAAATGACGGTCAAAAGAGAACGAACAGAGTCAATCACTTTTTTGAAGGAATTAAGGTAAAATTAGTCTCAGACTTAAAGTAAGTTACGATACTGTCACATCCAAAGACAATGGTGCAAGAAAGGTGACTCAGTATAACGCCGATAGCATGAAACAGTTGCAGGATAAAAAGGCAGTATTTTGTGCAGGATGAATTTCAGAGCTCTCACGTGTCCTTGCCTCTTACGGGAAACATTTCTTCCCCTATTCAAACACTAAATTAAAAGCTAAGTAGAAAGTAAGTTCATTGGAACTATGCACCAGAATAACGAAAAGTGTAAAATCGTCATTGAGATGCTGTAACGAGATGAAAGGATAGACTGAAAGTACTTCTGTAGAGAAGTCAAACGAAAAAGACCAAGACCTAGACCAAGAGAGAGCGTGGGACAACATCTTGACATAGTAAAGACTGAAGGAAGAGATCTGAAGTGCAATATATTTATCCACGGCAAGCATCGAAAAATGTTTATACACAAAAGTAAATTGGTAATTATTTAGAAAAGATGCTAACTATATCACACTGTACTATCACGTACGGCATCATTCAGGTGACCGTATAGAAATGATTCGATTTGCGATCAAAAAATCCAGAAAGAGCTAGACAATTAACTACACATAGTAAGTATTACATTCACGTAACGTATAACATTTCCTCCTATATAATTTGCAACTTATGCCTCTTGTAACGCCAGTGGAAAGAATGAGAATCTGTATGGGAAAGAAGAACGAACAGATACGTAGAGGAAACTGTTACCTGTTTACATGTTCAGTGGATCATATTCGCGATATTTCACTATTATATATAACTGTGGGCTGTTTTACAAGAAGAAAATACAATCTGTTTCAGATTGTTGTTAAATTTGATCTTGTTGTTTCAAACACGGTACGCACAAAGTTCGTTCCTCTATTCGTCTCACTGGATTCCTTTTTTCGAGGCAATAACGTTGCAGAGGAACATGTCGTGATACGTTGCACGGGTATTTGTGGGCCATTCAAGGGGTTATAATGTCGTTTTATTACTCTCAAGGACATTAACTTCCTTGTTCGGACGTTACATTTCGCTGAATTTCGCGCTCATCGTACAAATTACATATACAATTGTGTTCATAATTTTAGAATTTGACTACAGTTACGTATAAACCAATCTATGTTGCAACCAACAAAATATAAATTGCAATATCTAATATGCTGGTGAGACATTGTCCAAGGACAATATTGAAAGGAGGGAGTAATTGTCCTATTATACACGCAAGCGGAATTCCAGAATGTGATCATATAAGACGTTAATTGAAACAGGCCATTGACCCTGTGTTTCGTGCAATCCTTGACTCAGCAGTAAATTTTATCGTCCAAAGCAAACTTGAGTAATGCAGGCGACATGAAGTATTTGTACTTCTTACTCTCGTAGGAACAGGGCACAATCCGAAGACCCATGGCTTCCTGCTCCGATGGGCAGAAGCTTCAATGTGTGGTGCTTGTGGTTTGCACATTACCGTACGCCACGTTTTATGTGAATGTACGTTATATTCAGATATGCGGACAGTCATTAGTTTACTAAATAATCTCTCCTATATTTTCCTAGACAATGAGACGAATGTGGTTCGTCTTCTATGAGTTTCTAAGATGTGTGACATGTTCCATTAACTTTAAAGGAGAATGTTTCAATGTGTTAGCTGGGCGGCTGGGCCATCCTGAATTTGCTAAGCGATCAGTCAGCCACACTTTCCAGGCTTTTAGTTTTTACTTTCATCCTATAATTCAGTTAACATTTTAATATCACACTTTTACACACACGAAGTTCCTTTGGTTCTTTGTGATTGGGTACGAAGGGTAGGGGAATATGAGTGAAAATACCAAAGAGTGACTCTAATTTTAAGTGAAATTATATTTTATGCATGTTAATGTTAACTGTTTTAACCACATTCGTCTCCTACTGTTTCAACTTGGAAGCTAATAAGAACGCTCTTGGGTGCCCTAAATGACTAAATGATACACACGCTAAATGATACACACGCGTTGACCATCAATGACGCCCCCCCCCCCTTCCACTATCTCTCTCTCTCTCTCTCTCTCTCTTTTTTTTAAATTATGAACGTTGCACTTACTGTTGTTATAGTAGATTTCTGGGTGACTCGAGAGCCAATATGGACAATTATAACGGTTTACGATACGTGTTCTTCAACTACATGATTCACTCCTAGGCAATACTAAGACGCTATAAATGCTAGAAAGCAAAGTATGCAAGTAAACTTTTGTATGTTTATTTGTCGTTTGCTTCGGGAATATACTACACTGAACCACCAAAGAAACTGGTATAGGCATGCGTATCAAATAGAGAGATATGTAAACAGGCGCTGCGGTCGGCAACGCCTATGTTAAGACAAAAAATGTCTGGCGCAGTTCTTAGATCGGTTACTGCTCCTACAATGCCGGGTTATCAAGTGTTCAATGAGTTTGAACGCGGTGTTATAGTGGCGCACGAGCGATTGGAAATAGCATCTACGAGGAAGCGATGATGTGGGAATTTTCCCGTACGACCATTTCACGGGTGTACCGTGAATATCAGTAATCCGGTAAAACATCAAATCTCCGACATGGCAGCGGCCGGAAAAAGATCCTGCAAGAACGGGACCAACGACGACTGAACAGAATAGTTCAACGTGATAGATATGCAACCCTTCCACAAATTGCTGTAGATTTCAGTCAACAAGTGTCAGTGAGCGAATCATTCAACGAAACATAATCGATATGGGCTTTTGGAGTCGAGGGTCCACTCGTGTACCGTTGAAGACCGCACGACCCAAGGCTTTACGCCTCGCCTGGGCCCGTCAAGACGGACATTGGACTGTTGATGAATGGAAATATGTTGCCTGGTCGCACGACTCTCGTTTCAAATTGTATCGAGCGGATGGACGTGTACGGCTATGGAGACAACCTCATGATTCCATGGATCCTGCATGTTAGCAGGGGATGTTCAAGCTGGTGGAGGCTCTGTAATGGTGTGGGGCGTGTGCAGTTGAAATGATATGGGACCCCTGATACGTCTAAACACGACTCTGACAGATGACACATACGTAAGCATCCTGTCTGATGACCTGCATCGATTCTTGTCCACTATGCGTTCCGACGGACTTGGGCAGTTGCAGCAGGACAATGCGACACCCCACACGTCCAGAATTACTACAATCACTCCAGGAACACTCTTCTGAGTTTAAATACTTCCACTGGTCACCAAACTCCTCATACATGAACATTATCGAGCATATCTGGGATACCTTGCAATGTGTTGTTCAGAAGAGATCTCCACTCCCTCGTTCTCCTTACGATTCATGGATAGCCCTGCAGGAATGATGGTGTCAGTTCCCTCCTGCACTATTTCAGACATTAGTCGAGTCCACGCCACGTCATGTTGTGGCTCTTCAGTGTGCTCGTGGGGGTCCTACACGATATAAGGCAGGTGTACCAGTTTCTTTGGCTCTTTATTTTCAATGAACCGAAACCTTCTGGCCATTTCTCAGCGCGAGACTGAAGGCCGCCCGGTGGAGTTACGTACTCGTAACGTGGTAAACAGTGGAGCAGAGACGAATGGGGACTCATTCTAGCAAAGCTACGTGTGGCAAATGTAGAAACGCGCAGGCGCATGTGGCTTTATAAAGGGCAGATTATCATGACCTTGCGGCTGGAAACGAGCGTCTCGGAAAATGCGAATCTGGTCAACTGTCGGCGTGATAGTGTGGTGAGCATCAATAGAAAGTGGCTGAAGAACGGTGAAACAACAAGTAGACGACAAGGTGTTGGATATCCGAAAGTTTAAGTGCAAATATTGTGATTCCAGAATGATATTTTCACTCTGCAGCAGAGTGTGCGCTGATATGAGACTTCCAGGCAGATTGAAACTGTGTGCCGGACAGAGACTCGAACTCGGGACCTTTCGCGGGCAAGTGCTCTAGTGTCTGAGCTACTCTCGAGGTACTGTCGGAAGTGAAGCTGTGTGGACGGGGAGTGAGTCGTGCTTGGGTATCTCAGATGGTAGAACACTTGCCCGCGAAAGGCAAATGTCCCGAGTACGAGCCGCAGTCCGGCACACAGTTTTAATCTGCCAGGAAGTTTCAGACATTGTGATCATTGGTGCATTAATATCTACCTACTTCATTTTGCTAGTTATTTTTTCTTGGCGTCTAACAATCTTGCCACAAACATGTTTCATAATTTACAACCTGATGTTTTCTGCATGGTCATAACTGCACTACTAAGTGGACTACGCCTGTCAGCATGGACTGTCTGTTTTGCGTCCACGTGTCCACGTGTCGCACACTTCAACACCTAACCCCTGCCCAGGGGAAAATAAGCGATGATGACTTTCACTTACCATATACACTTGGAGATAATAACCAATCTAAAAACATACCACTCCTAATGGCTACAATTATTAGTCTGCAAACAAAGTAAATACTGATATAATGTTGTTCAATGCACTGTCCTCAGTCAGCAATAAAAGTATCTGTACATACACATGTGACAAGCTGTGTAGCACGATAGGCGGTGAACTGTGGCACATGATGACAGAATAAAACGCTGGATAGGGAAGGTGGTGAACTATGGCACATGATGACGGAGCAAAACGCTGGCTCAGGCACAAGTGTTGCCGCTCACACCAACCAGTGCACGGTAGCGTGTTGACCCAATGACATCTTCAGTTATGATTGCAGTGAGCACGGGATCGTCGAGACTGAACCTCGGATCAATGGAAACGTGTCACCTGGTCGCATAAATCACATTTATCGTTACACTAAGTCGATGATAGTGTCCGGATTGTCATCATTAGGAGAGCTTCTCATTGAAACATCCTCCACTCAATGGACAATTGTTTGGTGGTGGCAGTACAGCCTTATGGAGGACATTCTACGTTTACATCTACATGTGGTCTACATGACTACTCTGCAGTTCACTCTTAAATGCCTGGCAGAGGGTCGAACCACCTTCAGACTATTTCTCAACCGTTCCACTCTCGAACAGCGCGGGGGAAAAAAGAACACTTAAATCATTCCGTGCTAATTTTGATTTCTCTTATTTTATTGCGATGATAACTTCTCCCTATGTAGGCTGACGTCAGCAAATATTTTCGCATACTGAGGAGAAAGTTTGTGATTGAAACTTCGTGAAAAATCTCGACGTAATAAAAAACCCTTTGTTATAATAACTGCCACCCAAATTCACGTATGATATCCGTGACACTCTCTCCCCTGTTTCTTAATAATACAAAACGAGCTGCCCTCCTCTGAACGTTTCCGATGTCATCTCAAATCCTGAAACTTCCTGGCAGATTAAAACTGTGTGTCGGACCGAGACTCGAACTCAGTCCGGCACAGTTTTAATCTGCCAGGAAGTTTCATATCAGCGCACACTCCGCTGCAGAGTGAAAATCTCATTCTGGATCTCCAAATCCTGTCTGGTACGGATGTACGGACCCCAACTGCGCAGCAGCATTCCATAAGAGGACGTACAAGCGTGGTACATATATGCACTCTCTTCAGAAGACCTGTTGCATCTTCTAAGTGTTCTGCCAATAACATTCAGTCTTCGATTCGCCTCCCCACAATATTATTTAAATTGTTCGTTATTATAATCCCTATATATTTAGTTGAATTGACAGCTTCTAGATTTTTGTGATTTATCATGTAAGCAAAATTTAGCCGATTCGTACTCGTGGAACGACCTCACATTTTCTTTACTTAGAGCCAATTACCACTTTCCTCACTATACAGATTACTTGTCTAAATTCTTTTTCAATTGGTTTTGATATTCTGGAAGCTGTAATTGACGGTAAATAACAGCATTATCTGCAAACAATCTAAGAGGTTTGCTCAGATTGTCTCCTAAACAGTATATATAGATCAGGAAGAGCAGAAGACGGCAAACACTTTCCTGGGGAACACTATGTGTTACTTGATTAATATCCGTCAGTTACTACGAACTCTGGGCTTTCTGACAGGAAACCACAAAGCCACTCGCACAACTGAGACGATACTCCGTGGGCACGACAGTTGTTTAAGTCACTTGTATGAACAGCGTCTATTTCGGATCCTCTGTGAAGAGCACTCATTACTTCGTGTTAATAAGGAGCTTTTTTCACAACAACAATAATTTCTCAATCTGAGCTGTCTGTTTGTCAATAGACCGTTTCTTCGCGGTAATTTGTAATGTTCGAATGCACCATATGTTCCAAACTCCTGCTATAAATCGATGTCAGTGACAGAGGTCTGTAATTCATCGGATTACCGTTATTTCCTTTTATGATTATTGGTGTCACCTGTGAAACTTTCCAGTCTTTAGATACGGATCTTCCATCGCGCGAGCGCTTGTATGTAATAGCTATATATGGAGCTGTTATATCAACATACTCTGAAAGGACTTGAGTTGCTTCGCTACACTGAGGATGTCTATTTTTAAGTTATTCATGTTGAGCAGCTATTCTTTATGCGAATTCTGGAATATTTACTTCATCATATTCGTTGAAACAATTTTGGAAAACTATATTTAATAACTCTGCTTTAGTGACACTTTCAGCGGCAACGTTAGCATGCAGTGGAAGTATTGATTGTGTCTAACCACTCCTGTACTTTACATGCGAGCACAATCGCTTTGGATTTTCTATCAGATTTCGAGACAGAGTTTGGTTGTCGAAACTCTTAAAAACATCTCACATTAACGAAATTAGAATTATGTATTAATACCTTCAGCTGCTGACGGGCGTTTATATATATCAACGGGGACAGGTGAAAGTGTGTGCCTCTACCGGGATTCGAACCCAGGACCTCATATTTACATGGTAGACGCTCTATCCATCTGAGCCACCGAGAGCACGGAAGAGAGTGCGACTGCAGGGACTATCTTATGTTCTTATTTACTCCTCCCGCGAGACCCACAATCTCACCTTATATGACCACACACTACATTCGTAGTGTCCTTACCCAACACATTTATTACTCGTGGAAGACATTCTTACCAAGTCCCGTAAGAGTTCGGGTAATATGTGTGCATCCGCACAGCCCAATTACTGTAAATGACTGTTTCTTCTTTTCTTCTGCATTTATCACCCCAGCGGCAGGGTACATTTATGACAGGCAATGGTTTACCCATGATATGACTATTTTTTAAATTTCAGTCTTGTAATTGGATGTCATTTCTGTAGCCACAGGGTAGGAAACCTGTGTGTGGCTTCTGTCCGGGAATCGTGCTGGGCTATTTTCTGTGGTTAATCGTACATACGAGGGGTAGTCATAGTTTTAATTACATGTCGAAAAACTAAAATTATGTAATTAATAGTTTATTTCTTTGCAGGAATAAGTTTGCAGTCCTGGTACACATTGCCATTACTGCACCACAGTTCCGTACCACACCAGTAGAGCAGCCAAACCCAACGGCACATCCCATTGGTAAAGTGGAGTATTGTGCAGTAGTTCGTTGTCTGCACTTGGAGAGGAACGACGCTGCAACAACCCACGCTGAGATGGCGGAAGCATACGTTAACAATGTAGTAGATGATGTAGACGCATTCAGAGTTATCAAACAAGTCCTAGTAACGAAGAACGACGTTACAGTTTACTTCTAGCCGGCCGCAGTGGTCTTGCGGTTCTAGGCGCTGCAGTCCGGAACCGCGGGACTGCTACGGTCGCAGGTTCGAATCCTGCCTCGGGCATGGATGTGTATGATGTCCTTAGGTTGGTTAGGTTTAAGTAGTTCTAAGTTCTAGGGGACTGATGACCTAAGATGTTAAGTCCCATAGTGCTCAGAGCCATTTTTTGAACAGTTTACTTCTCTGCGACTACCTGGGAATCGCAAAAGACATGGAAGTCCTCGAAGACTGCCACATGATAATGGAGACGATAGTTGAGAAAGTGGAAACCAGTTTTCAACGTCTACACAATACTTTGAACATGGCAAAGATCGATGCCTACTGCTTTTCGCGTCACCTACCCAAAATTAACACGAACCGGGGCAGCATCGGAAATGTTGCTGCGGTTTGGGACCCCTCTTTACCCGCCTAATCATCATGGATGAATGCAGGTTCCATCACTACAAACTCAAGTATAATTAGCAAACAGCGAAAAATATAATCTTCACCGCCGAGAAGGCGAAGCCCCATCCATAGTGCAACAAGGTGATGCTTAGTGTTTTTTGATACTGCCACGGTGCGGTGTTAACTGATTATGGTCGTAAGGGGCAAACCGTCACTGGAGCTTACTACCTGCTGACTTGGTTACGGGAGGCCGGAAAGCGCGAGTGTCGTGGGAAGCTGTCCAAGGTCGTGCTTTTGCTCCTAGATAACGATCTTAATCATTCTGCGCAGCTCACTGTCAGAAATGCTGATTTGATACCAAATGTGCCCTCACACCCTGTATTCTTCTGACGTGGCACCTGCTGACTTTTTCCTTTTTCCTCAGACGAAGAAACGATTGCGTGGCAGGCATTTTCGGAGAGATGGAGAGATGTTTTTCGAGACAGAACATTTCTTCAACACCCAAAATGTAATTTCTACAACCAAGGTCACCACCAAGTTACCTGGCGGTT
Source organism: Schistocerca piceifrons (assembly GCF_021461385.2). Lineage (NCBI taxonomy): Eukaryota > Metazoa > Arthropoda > Insecta > Orthoptera > Acrididae > Schistocerca > Schistocerca piceifrons. The sequence goes on from NC_060149.1 coordinate 173,681,342, forward strand.
GACAAAAATGTCACATTGAAGTTTGCCTATGCAGAAAATGGCTAACACCATCACCAAGTTTTAGTGCTTTTCTTTTCGAAGTGATAATTAATACTTACTCATTATGTGCTACGTTTATGGAATTTGAAAATTTGGGACCAAACTGCAGAGGTCATCGGCCCCTGAGCTTACACACTACTTAATCTAACTTAAACTAACTTACGCTAAGGACAACACACACACCCATTCCCGAGGAAGGACTCGAACCACCGACGGGGGGAGCCGCGTGAACCGCGCAAGACGCCTCAAACAGCGCGGCTACTCCGCGCGGCTGTGTTTATGAGTCTGAGTTTGCAGCACCTCGGCATTTTCCTTAAAATAAATGAAAAACGTCGAAAAATTAAACTCTGGCTTCTTTTTGTACCACAATAACGGTTGTTAATCCGACACACGAATGCAGATCGGTATCTGTCTCACCTCCAAGTGTCGAAAGTTTGCGCGTCCTTTTAAAGTCGAACGTCCTGTCAAGATTACAACATTGGCATTAGCAATTCTGCTCTAATTTGGCTGGACAAAGATGGAGTGCGGTCGTTAACACATTGAATCAATCATACCTGGATTCGATTCATGAAGTTTCCTCGGTGGACAGAATGTGCCATCATTTATTGGGCTTGCTTTCTGGATATCACAATTTCTGCGTTATTTCGGTTGTGAACCTTACATGCATATTCAAGGAAATAACTGGGTACGTAAATTCCGATTATTCGCGTGCCTTGGAATTTGGTACTTCATCTAACTCACGGATGCATGAAAAGTCTCATGCCCGACGTGATTCTTGGTTTTCCCAGTGGAATTCAGTCACCGACTCGACTTTCAGATGTGTGCAATGTTCAGAACTGAAATACCGCAAGAGGAAGTGATGATGATTCGAATGCACTCCAGAAAAATGAGAGAATATTTCTGAATGCGACCGAGCGAGGTGGTGCAGTGGTAAGGGACCCGCATTCGGGAGGACGACGGTTCAAACCCGCGTCTGGCCATTCAGATTTAGGTTTTCCGTGGTTTCTCTATATCGTTCCAGTCAAATGTCGGGGTGGTTTCTTCCCCATTCTTGACACAATCCGAGCTTGTGCGCTGTCTCTAATGACCTCGATATCGACGGAACGTGAAACCCAATCTTCCTTCTTTCTTTCTCGTTCCTGGATTCGTCTGCAGTTATTTAGAGAAGAACAGACAACCAAAAACGTCCTCTTCCTGCAATGTTATTTATCGTTTTTGCGTGAAAAACACTTATTTTCCGATGTCGTTCCCTTTTATTTCGTCCAACGTTCTTCCTATGAGTAATTACCACTATTGAGTGTTGTTATGGAGTATTTGAAAAATACCCATACGAGTGGTTAAGTTTCTGGAATCGAAGTTCAAATTCCCGTTCACCTACCCTAAAATAGATAGAGTCACGTGGTTTCAATAAATCGCCGCGATCATTCCTTTAAAAATATTCGATATATTTCCTTCTCCATTCTTGACTCTACCGAACTTGAGTTCTATCCCAAATCATCCCTTCGTCCATCGGACTAAACTTCATTCTTTTGTTATTTCTTTTCGCCTGCCGACTAAAAATATTTTTCAGCCACACGTTTTGTAGGTGTTGAAATACAGGGAAGTCAGAAGGTGCTTAGTCCGGTGAATAGGGTGCACTTTCCAACAGTACTTACTCCAAATCCCCAATTTTTCTCATCGCAAAAGCACCATGGAGAACAGGTTTTTGTGATGAATATTTACTGTATATGTTACACATATGCCATATCCATTGCAAAAGTTATTTTGAAGCTATTGGTTAATGAATAAAATAATGATTCCAAATGGCATCATTATAAATTACATAATAATTACTCAAAAAATGCATACATAAATGTATTGTAAACTTACCGTATTTCTTTCCCTTGCCCTCGAGGAACTGCATAAAGTTGGTTCCGTAACCAAGAATTTCAGTATACACAGTAAACACAGCAGTTATTGTTCACTCACAAATGCAGTAGCACAACTCACGACACTTCTCTGTCCTGCACTTCAAACAAACGGCGAGTCATGAAAGCAAACGCCACTGTGATCTGTTGTCCAAACTTGGAACTACGTGAAGCGATGCCAAACGGTATCATTGAAGCAATGGGAAGCTCAAAAAAGCTAAGAATACTTAATGATGGCATTTGGAATCGCAGACGCAGAAAGAGTTAATAATCCAGCAGACCTGCATGCAAATTGGATAGTTACTGTTGTGCTCCTTGCTAGATAAACAGTCCGTTTACTATCCAGTAAACGCAGAACAAATCCTTTCCAGCAAATGGAATCTATTACGCCGTTTTGGTGCAGGGCGATCGGCTTCCGTCCATTGCTATGTTTCCAGCTTAGTTTCTGGCGTTACGGGTGTACTCGTTGTTCAGCCATTCTACTTATCATCTCGAACTTCTTTTTAAAAGTATTCTCTAATACTGTTCGGATATAAATAATTGAGGTGAGGCCTACATGTGAAGTAAGATGGTCCCTCACCTGAGGTTGTATTTTTCAATCCAACTGTTGACAATGCACTCGTTGTGTGTAGCCAATAGGTAACGACGAGGACAAATCACTTGCTGATTACGGTCGCCCCCAAAAGGACGCCGGCCCAAGCAGGAAGCTCTCTCTGGTGCGAATATGCAATAGGTGACGAATGACGTCATGAAGTGGAATGAGATACAAACAGCAGATGGTACTACTAGTACACCTATGAAGAGACGTTGTGCCAGTTGAATAGTCCTGTAATATGACTGGCTCCTTAGATAGACGATGGACTAGCACACTAAAGCTCACATTTCCATTCATTAATTATCACTAAAGTATAATTCAGATTTTTTTTCAAAGATAGGAGAGAACCTCACAAAACTAAGCTATTATCACATAGACAAAAAATCGTGTTAGAAACAATTTTTGGAGAATAACTGAGTAACGAGAGAGAGCCAAATGACTTCGGGCGTCATCGGCTTCGGCCAGAATGGCTGCCCAGCGAAGCTCTTAGTGCTACCCATGACAGTCGTTAAGGTGGGGCCGAATAGTAAACTTGCTAGGATTTCAGCGCGTGCCCAAAATCAAGACCTTGTGAACAAGGCAGAGAGTAACTGGGCTTAGGAACTGCATTTCGAATTGTGAAATAGTAAATGTACTTTCTGTTAAGTTCATTAGTGTACAAGCGTTATGTATGTGAATAACACAGATGATTAGTTACTTTACGTGCGACTTTCACAGCCCTACTCTTTTGCCACGCGATTCCTGTGATTAGTTTTTGCCATTAGCAGAGGCAAGTGCAGATTAACAAGTCGATGACATTCCAATAAACTTCTGGCGTAATGATTCCAGTAATAGTGAGCCTTAGCCAGCGGATCAGTAGTACTTTTATAGCCTCACAGCAAATGCCTTGGACTCACGATCTTTGTGTTACCTCTGCGCTGGGACAAGAACATAATCTCAAAAATTCCAAGCTGGCGGACTTTTCAGAATTTCAGTGTTTTGCTTTGATGCGGCATCTGTAGTAACACTAACACAGCTGCTCTGATGACTGACCTTCTTCATATTCAGTAGCAACGACAGTAAGTGTTAATGACTCTCGTATTCATACAGCGGAGGGACGCCGTAACTTGTTGCTTTTCCTGACTCCTTAACGCACCTAGGTCCAAAATGGCAAACTTACGTTAATAAAGTAGTCACTTCTCGGCCCTAACAAGACTAGCTGGTGGCCTTCCAAACCATTCTCAACACACCCAACTGCTACCAGTGCACGAAGTTGAAAACTTAACCTTCTCTTTGGAAGCTCCCTAACGCTTTGTCTATCCTGATCAGTTACACTCTGCACATGCTCAGGCAGTTGACTTAAGTCTCATTCATAGTAACCAATCGGCGCTCGGACTGTATTAAATTCGTTTTACAACGAACCAATGTTGCTGAGAAATCCATTTTGCACTCCGTTTTGTTCATCATTCGACAAATGTAAGATATACCACGTTTAAAGCGTTCTAGTAGTTGATTCTTCATGTAAGATACGCCATACTCTTTCTTTTGCAATTCCTAAAGTAGCAGTCATTTCCTGTACCTCCAATCGCCAAACACGACTTACAATATTTTGGACTTCTTCGACGTTTCTGCACAGCCAAGGCAAAATGACTTGCAGAAACACAGTGACCATTTTATGAAAATATTTCTTTATATATTGCAGCCTAATGTAATGCAAATTACATCATTACTGGATTCTACATTCCGCCATATGGTCATGAGTTGATCTAATTCAAAAGAAAGAAAAAGGGAGATGGTAAAATACTATGAACCTAAGAAGCATATCAGACTAAGCTGTGTACACAGCTGTACATACCTGCATACGTTACATAGTAACTCGTCAACTAGCTGACCAGAAGAGGTGCTCACATCCTAAACATGTTCTCTGCTCTGATTGTTGGAGTTGACGGCTACAGTTTTAATTGTTGTTGTTGTGGTCTACACAAGTTTTAATTGTGTAGTAATATAAAGTTACTAAAGTACAGAAATTCATTGTGAGAGAATTCCGTCTCAAAACGAAAACTAGTAAATAAGTTTTTACTACTGGTACAAATAAGCTGGACGTGCACTAGAAACAGTATAGACGTCGTCCGCATGCAGTTGCGGTATACATGTAGCAAACTACAATCTTATATTTGCAATGTACTGTGTACCGTACTCAGGGACTGATTCGTTGTGGTCCAGCCGTGATTGCTACTCCTGGGCCAAACTTCCCGTCTCGCAGTATCATGTAAGCCTGAGTTATTAGCTGTAAATGATCCAATCTCTGACTTCCTTTTACGTTTTTACTTCCTGCAGATCCCTCTAGTACCATGGCAATTATTTCCTGTTGTCTTAATACATATCCTATCATTTTTTCCCTTATTCTAGTCACTGACTGCCACATATTCCTTTCCTCGCCAGTTATGTGCAGAACTCCTTAATTTCTTATCTTACCAGTCCATTTAATTTTCCCACAATCCATGATTCACTTCCGTACAACACTGTGCTACAGAAATACGTTATGAGAAATTTATTAAGACCTATGTTTGATACCGACATGCTCTATTTCTGTCTGAAGGTGATAGTATTCCTTCTCTTTCGTTTACTACATGGTCCCCAGTAGTGAGCAGACTCAGAACAAATACGACTTTAATGTTGAGGGTTGCATACACTAGAAATCAAGGCGCTGCTTTCATGCCAGTGCTATACTGGCTTCCTTCCTTCCTGCTACAGTTCCATGAATATGACGAATATGTGTATGGTGGCACGCGGTTGCTTCCTACTCATCGATTCGTCCCCTCTTAGTGAAGCACATGGAAGTTTGAAGCTAGTCGTGACTTAGTACGGAAGTTGAGTGTACGATCTTACCCCTGTAAAGTAGCACTGGCAGAGACGATATGACCAGCTGTCCTCTAAAGATGATAAATTTTGGGCCGGCCGAAGTGGCCGTGCGGTTAAAGGCGCTGCAGTCTGGAACCGCAAGACCGCTACGGTCGCAGGTTCGAATCCTGCCTCGGGCTTGGATGTTTGTGATGTCCTTAGGTTAGTTAGGTTTAACTAGTTCTAAGTTCTAGGGGACTAATGACCTCAGAAGTTGAGTCCCATAGTGCTCAGAGCCATTTTGCTAAATTTTGTGAGCGCGTCAGGCGAAAATTAAGTGAGGCACTGTTTACAATTGCAAATGTGCTCCATAAGCAGAAGAGTTCGCTGCTAGAGTCCACACTTTGACGGAAAAACATACGAAGTTCGTCAAATGCAAATAAAATGGTTGCATTCTTGTTTATTCCACCTCCACCTTGGGAAAACATACGAGCGCCATCAAACGAAACCTGGGCACAGAGCAACGTCACTGTAATGCCCCTACGGCTAAATAGCTCGCTATGTATGCATTCTTTTGGTACTGATAAGCTTCGTTTATAGGATAATTATGATCTGTGTAGTTTATCAATCATTTCTCTAAGTTTTCCGACAGCTGACGTAAATTTATTTTAGTAATTAACCACCATTTACACAATACACTTACACATCATGTCCTGTTTTCTTGTACTGTCGTCAAGGACCAGATATCGTGTGAGTCCGTCCACGTAATTGTTATACTTTCTCTGAATGGAAATTAAATATTAAAATAAGTTTACAGCAGTGTTCAAAAGAGTTTTACACATATTTATACATACAGGGTGACAATTAGTGAACTATATGGAAAAACGTAAATTAGTCACAAACTACCGTGTGCACACACTTCATTCAACATGTAAACCTCACTACTGATATTCGGATTTAGGTTATGACATGTTCGACATGCCTGCCATCATTGGTGATGATGTGGCGCAGACGAATAACGAAATTCTGCATGACCGCTGACATTTCGAAACATCGATGCTGTCGATGGCTTCCTGAATGGCTGATTTCAGCTCAGCAATGCTTTTGAGGTTATTGCTGTACATGTTGCCTTTAATGTAGCCCCACAAAATGGACTCGCATATGTTCAGATCCGGAGAACATGGTGGCCAATCGAGGCCCATTGCAGTGGCCTCTACGTACCCCAGAGCCAGAATGCTCTGCCCGAAGTGCTCCTCGAGGACATCAAACATTCGCCTGTTTCGATGGGGCCGAGCTCTGTCTTGCATAAACCACATCCTGTCAAAATCAGGATCACTTTGAATAATGGGGATGAAATCATCTTCCAAAACCTTCACGTACCGTTCGGTAGTCACCGTGCCATCAAGGAATATCGCACCAGTTATTCCGTGTCTGGGAACTGCACACCACACAGTCACCCGTTGAGGGTGAAGAGACTTCTCGATCGCGAAATGCGGATTCTCAGTCCCTCAAATGCGCCAATTTTGCTTATTGACGGACCCATCCAAATGAAAGTGGGCTTCGTTGCTAAACCTAACCATATTCACATCAAAATTTCCATCGTGACTCACGGCCAAACGTGCTGTTTGAACGTCCTAACGCAAATTGTTCAGAAGCTATGACGATTTTATTTCATATATTTCAATGATTTTCACACTGTAGGAATATACGTATACATTTGTACATATAAATATACATATACAGGGTGGTCAGAAAGAGCCTGTAAAGCTTATAAGCCTGTTGCAGGGGCGGTGGTGCTAAGAAATAGCTGTTAAGTAAAAAATTCGATACGTTGAATCGTTTCCGAGTTATTTAGCAGTCAGGTTTGCTAATCACGTCGACACGTGCGCAACACCAAGCAACCTGCCAGAAGTTGTGTTGGCTCAAATGGCTCTAAGCAGTATGGGACTTAACATCTGTGGTCATCAGTCCCCTCGACTTAGAACTACAGAAACCTAACTAACCTAAGAACATCACACACCTCCATGCCCGAGGCAGGATTCGAGCCTGCGACCGTAGCAGCAGCGCGGTTCCGGACTGAAGTGCCTAGAACCGCTCGGTCACAGCGGCCGGCAAGTGGTGTTGCCACAAGTGTTCCCCGTTTGGTTAACCAGAGGAAAAATAAAGTTCGGAAAATGATTGAACGGTAGCGAGGATCGAACCCACAGCCGTTCACCATGGTGGGATATAGTCTGCGAGTAATGGACGAAAAAAGTTTCTGAAGTACACGGTATACCATTACGGCAGAATATGGTGGTGTAGCGTGGTGCTTAAGGGACATTCGTAACGTACAGAACGTAGTTAGTTCGAATCTCGTCAGGTGTTATGAAACGTGTATTTGTAATTCGTTATCAAAATCACTTGTATCATTATTTTTATGTATTTTATTGCTGTAAATACAATATATTTTTATTTCTATTTCTTTGTAATACCATGTTAATCGTCGTAGTAATGTTTCATTTGTGTTCATTCTTTCTTCCTATCATTATTTTGTCTACTTGACTCTTTGTACAAGTAATTTGGAGTACTTTTGTCTGTGTATCATTAAACTGAAAGAATGAAACTGGCGATCTATCGGTTAAAAACCAAAATACGAAATAATATGTTCATACTAACTGTGTAATGGCGCCAAAAATGTATTTTTCGTCACAAGATATGAATGTTATGGTTGGTAATGGTCGTGCAAACATTTAAAACATAAGTTCTTGTTGTACTATGGAAAAAGTAACGCAGATATCAGATGAAGATGCAGACGAAAGAAGGGATTGTAAGTAGAACCGAATTCACCCACAATGAGGAATAGAAATATTGAATGCAGAAATGTGGACGAATACATAGGATATTATAACGGGCGAAATGAAACCGACGTTAATACATAAAAATAATCCATGTCACATGAACAAACATAGCAAATGAAAACAATAATGATAGGAAATAACAATGAGAGCAGATGAGAAATTTCAATGACATGATAAACAAATAAAAATAAAAAAATGTTCAAATGTGTGTGAAATCTTATGGGACTTAACTGCTAAGGTCATCAGTCCCTAAGCTTACACACTACTTAACCTAAATTATCCTAAGGACAAACACACACACCCATGCCTGAGGGAGGACTCGAACTTCCACCGAGACCAGCCGCACAGTCCATGACTGCAGCGCCTCAGACTGCTCGGCTAATCCAGCGCGAAATAAAAATAAAAAATGACATTTAAGACACGTAACTGAAAAACATCATGATCAAAGTAATTTAGATAAGTATTTCAAAGTAACCAATTTTAAAGTACCTGACAAGATTCGAATCTAAGACTTCTGCATGTGAACGTGAACAATATCTCTTTCTCTCTGCGCTACGTCGCCAGTCTACACAATACAAATATGTTTAAGGCAGTAGCATACACCGCGCAATTCCGAGGGCTTCAAAACTGGGATCCCGTCCATGGAGACCACTCCTTGTTAGTCAACAGTCAGAAACGCTAAAAAAAACAGGAAAAAATAATGATAATTATGAAGCAGTAAATAAGATGTTTTCTCAAGTCGTTCATGTAACAACAAATTAATCAAGAACGAAAAATAACAATAATGTTTCACGACAGCTGCTCAGAGTGCCCTCCTCCAACCTGAATGCACGCACTTCAACACTGCGTCACAGAGTCCGCAAGTTTTCCAGAATCAAAGATTTCCCTGACCTCATCAAAGGCTAAAATTATTCTTGCAAGAAGTTCTCCGGTGGCGTCCACTGGAGTCGCAGATACAACCCGATAGCTCGTGTTCGAACTCTGTTTCTGTCAGCTGTATGATTTTTGTATTAGTCTCTAGTTCGGTTTGAGGAAATCAATCGAAGAACACGTTTGGCAAAATCGCCTCTGGCCACGACCTGACTGGCTAATTTTTATGCTAAAAAACTCGGAAACTGCACAACGTATCAAATTTTTTTCATAACAGTTCTTTCTTAGAACAAGCTCCTCTACAGTACCCTTACGAACTTTTCAGATTGTTTCTGACGACCCTTTATACGTATAGAAATACACACACACACACACATACACACACACACACACACACACACACACACACACATACAAGGAGACCGCGCGGCAATCGTACTTTTATAGTTTTTTTTTTATATTTATGGTACGAGAGCTTCGTAACTTAAACATCGGTTACCAAAAGCAGTTCCACGTAACTCTCAAAAATTCTCGAGAAAATCGACTTTCAAGTTTTCCGAGCGACTTTAAGCCTGTGGTACAGTTCAAAATGGTTCAAATGGCTCTGAGCACTATGGGACTTAACTTCTAAGGTCATCAGTCCCCTAGAACTTAGAACTACTTAAACCTAACTAACCTAAGGACATCACACACATCCATGCCCGAGGCTGGATTTGAACCTGCGACCGCAGCGGTCGCTCTGTTCCAGACTGTAGCGCCTAGAACCATTCGGCCACTCAGGCCGGCTGTGGTACAGTTTTCCACGACAGTTGACAGCTGTTAATGTCACTTCTTTGGCGTTTTCAATCAGTCCTGAGCCTGACGATGCACGCAGTCCTCTCCAGTGGGTAGTCCCTACTGGTGCTGTGCCCTGCCTGCATTTGCGGCCTCAGGTCTGAAAAAACGTCAAATATGGGACATTTACAGGTGTCCACTGCAGTGGACAACTGCACCACAGGGTTAACTGATCAAACAAGGATTGTTTTTGAATGGCTCATGTGGCTCAGCAGTCGAATACTCCCCTGCCATGTGGTGTACATAATGATGAAAAAAACTGGCAGCTCTCGAGTCTCGTAATCGCTATAACGTATCTCGTTTCAGCCATAACTTTTTTCGTTTTTTTTCCACTCAGATCGAATACCTACGTTATTTAAATATAAAATTCACAAATATATGTTAATTAACGCATACCTAATCGTCATTTTCTATTATTAATGCACATCCCCTTATTTCTAATTACATATCACACACAATATTCCACTTTTCATTGCAAACATAAATTCTTAGTTACCGATCTTTTTTAAAAGATTGTTAATAAAGATTGTTTAAATTTAAAAAACATAAAAAAATATTTTTTTCCTATTTACACGTGATGGACACGCTCATAGGAGGCGCACCTTCATTTAAAAGTTCACACCGACCACACAGCGAACCCAGGCCACCTTCATTGGCAGGCAGGCATTCTGCCACACAGCCAAGTGACCCACCGCTAAACCTGATTTGGCTTTATTGAATTAAAGACGTTCGGAAAACTTCAAAGTCGATTACCTCGAGTTGCATACACTGGCTTTGGGTAACTGATGTTTTAGTTCTCAGCTTCATGTACCATAAATATAAAAACATGTAAAAATTCTATTGCCACGACATCTCCTTGTAAGTGACTGTCCTAGAACGCAAAACCCAATAGCACCGAACGAGGTGACGCAGTGGTTAGCACACAGGACTCGCATTCGGGAGGACGAAGGTTCAAACCCGCGTCCGGCCATCCTAATTTATGTTTTCCGTGATTTCCCTAAATCCCTTCAGGCGATTAAAAAAACGCTGTATCACGAAAGTCCACCTCCGTAGCTCAGCAGTCAGCATGGCTGACTGCGACGTGGAGATCCGGGTTCGATTCCCCGTACTGTCAGCGATGGTGCTGGGTGGGAGAACTGAAAAGGGGCTCAATCGGCTTTGGGATACCAACTGAGTAGCCACTTGACCGAGGAGTAACAGCATCGGGTCTGCTAACCCGAAAACGGCCGCGAAGCCAGTGTGGTGACATTCACCCCTCCATACCGCTTCCTCATGACCCCATTGTCTGATGGATGACGCGGCGGTTGGTAGGACCCCACTGACCGATCTGTGGGGATACACATTGTTATACACAAGAATTTTCAAGTTGTCGGGCTGCATGCAGATTAACTTTATAAACAAAAGTATTCCAATGATCAAGTTTTTGCTTCTTATATACACTTTTGGAGAACTTACAACGTAACAAAATATCATCGCTATCAACGCCATCTTCTTGCCAGACCGCGAAATTTCCAGAATGTCCTTGAGCAACATCGTGCAGCATCCACCAGAGAAGTCACATCACTCACCTGGAAGACGAGATATCTAATAAATATCGCCATGAACACGATGTAAGGTTAGACACCTCTTCGCCAGTTTGCAAGTCAATGTCGCTGCATATTTCTCCGAGTAGCTTCTTATTTTGCTTCAGCAGTCTGACCAGATACCCTTGCTGGCCTTTTGACCATATAAAAATACGAAGTGGCCATCACGATTCGAACCCGAGTCTTCGTCGGACTGTAGCCAGGCGATGAGATAGTAGTAACATAGAAAAGGCGGCAGGTTACGCCCTTTCCAAAAATAATCAGTAGGTGACGGTTCCTGCGAGCAGACGTTTATAATTTAGACGGCAAAATTCTGGGCGCGATGGCGAGTTTTTTTGGTCGCTGCGCGGCGCGACAGGCGAGTGGCGGAATGTAGAGCGCCAGTATTTATGTGCGCCGCGGATACACAATGGAGTTTATGTGCGCGCCGGGGAATCACTTCCGACACAGCGCGTTAACAAGGCGCGCCCTTCACACAATGGCTAGATTTATCGCCGCAAAACTGTGACAACTGCTGACGATTGGTCGCGGACAGTAGTAGGTTTTTTGTCGGCCCGCCACTGACAAAGAAGAGTGTTTCAATAAACTGGCGGCGCGGCCCCTATACCTATACATGGCTCTATCCGCACCGCCGCCGCAAAACTCTTCATCTCTGCGAAAGACGCTCACAAACGGTTCCCTCTGCTGCTCCCATCTCCACTGATTTCTATTACATACAATTCCGGTCTGCACAATACTATCTATGAAAGACTCCGAGATCATAAATAATTTCCTTGCAGTTGTGAAGTAGCAATTAGGTAAACATGAAAGTCTGAACACTGTAAAACTATGGTAACGATACTTCTGTCAAACAAAATAGAGACATTATGATTCTGCAGATTGAATTTGAACTCCGCCGACATCGGAGGTTGTTGAGAAAAGTGGTTCAAATGGCACTGAGCGCTATGGGACTTAACTTCTGAGGTCATCAGTCCCCTAGAACTTAGAACTACTTAAACCTAACTAACCTAAGGACAGCACACACATCCATGCCCGAGACAGGATTCGAACCTGCGACCGTAGCGGTCGTGCGGTTCCAGACTGTAGCGCCTAGAACCGCTCGGCCACTTCGTCCGGCCAGGTTGTTGAGACACATTTTCTGAGTATTTTAGTATAATGCACTCGTGGTCTTCGGTGACTCGTTACAAAGTATCAATGTAGCTACGATTTATTTGATTTCTGAAAATACCCACACAAGACAAAAAGACTGTAATATGCGGTCACCAGAAAGCATGCTTCAACATAAATGTAGCTGCTAGGCATGCCTGCAGGCTGTGCAGTTGTACTGACCACGAACGCCATCAGTGTAATGTCCTCAGTACATTGCAACTGTCAGTAATGGTCAGAACAGTCTTCTGTGTCGTTGTGAGTGTGCTATGTCGGAGGTAAATCAATTCGAACGTGGACAAACTGGTGGTGTACGCATGGCGAGTGCTTCCGTAACCAACGGAGGTGAAGCAAATGGTGTTTCAAGAGGCACAGTAACAAATATTTGTACCATATACAGGGAAAGTGGAAAAATATCATCCGCTGTGGCACAACGCGGGAGCAAGTGTGTGTTTCGTGATGGTGACAGACGGTCGTTGAAGAGCATTGTGACGAAAAATAAGAGAACGACAACTGCCAAAGACTCTGCAGAACTGAAAGTCACACTTGCGAACCCTGTCGGCACGAAAACAACACGTAGGAGAGCGCCATAAGCAGAGAATTGCAGAGCGAGGAGTAATTTCAAAACCATTCATCAACAGTACAAATGCCCTTAATAGGAAAACATGGTGCCCGAAGCTAAAAAACCTGGACTATGGAGCAATGGAAAAAAGGCATTTGGCCCGTCAAGTTTTGTTCCACACTGTTTCCAACGTCTGACCGAGTCTAAGAACCAGGAGTGAAACATGGCGGACGTTCGGTGATAATTTGGGCAGCCATATCGCAGTATTCGATGGGCCGCATGATTGCCCTGCAGGGCCACATTACTGCTAAGCATTGTGTGGCCGTTTTGGCTGAACAGGTCCACTTCAAGGCAGATTGTTACTTCCCCATTGGTGATATTCCATACCGACAGGGCCGCTGTTCACACTGCTCACATAGCCCAGTACTGGTTTTGTGAGCTCATGGATAACCTGTCGCCGTCTCACCTGCCCACCACAGTCACAAGATACACTACTGGCCATTAAAATTGCTACACCAAGAAGAAATGCAGATGATAAACGGGTATTCATTGGACAAATATATTATACTAGAACTGACATGTGATTACATTTTCACGCAATTTGGGTGCATAGATCCTGAGAAATCAGTACCCAGAACAACCACCTCTGGCCGTAATAACGGCCTTGATACGCCTGGGCATTGAGTCAAACAGAGCTTGGATGGTGTGTACAGGCACAGCTCCCCTTGAAGCTTCACCACGATACCACAGTTCATCAAGGGTAGTGACTGGCGTATTGTGACGAGCCAGTTGCTCGGCCACCATTGACCGGACGTTTTCAATTGGTGAGAGATCTGGAGAATGTGCTGGCCAGGGCAGCAGTCGAACATTTTCTGTATCCCGAAAGACCCGTACAGGACCTGCAACATGCGCTCGTGCATTATCCTGCTGAAATTTAGGGTTTCGCAGGGATCGAATGAAGGGTAGAGACACGGGTCGTAATACATCTGAAATGAAACGTCCACTGTTCAAAGTGCCATCAATGCGTACAACAGGTGACCGAGACGTATAACCAATGGAACCCCATACCATCACGCCGGATGATACGCCACTATTGTGATGACGAATACACGCTTCCAATGTGCGTTCACCGCGATGTCGCCAAACACGGATGCGACCATCATGATGCTGTAAACACAACCTGGATTCATCCGAAAAAATGACGTTTTGCCATTCGTGCACCCAGGTTTGTCGTTGAGTACACCATCGCAGGCGCTCCTGTATGTGATGCAGCGTCAAGGGTAACCGCAGCCATGCTCTCCTAGCTGATAGTCCATGCTGCTGCAAACGTCGTCGAACTGTTCGTGCAGATGGTTCTTGTCTTGCAAACGTCCCCATCTGTTGACTCAGGGATCGAGACGTGGCTGCACGATCCGTTACAGCCATGCGGATAAGATGCCTGTCATCTCGGCTGCTAGTGATACGAGGCCGTTGGGATCCAGCACGGCGTTCCGTATTACCCTCCTGAATCCACCGATTCCATATTCTGCTAACAGTCATTGGATCTCGACCAACGCGAGCAGCAATGTCGCTATACGATAAACCGCAATCGCGATAGGCTCCAATCCGACCTTTATCAAAGTCGGAAACGTGATGGTACTCATTTCTCTTCCTTACACGAGGCATCACAACTACGTTTCGCCAGGCATCGCCGGTCAACTGCTGTTTGTGTATAAGAAATGGGTTGGAAACTTTCCTCGTGTCAGCACGTTGCAGGTGTCGCCACTGGCGCCGACCTTGTGTGAATGCTCTGAAAAGCTAATCATTTGCATATCACACCATCTTCTTCTTGTCGGTTAAATTTCGCGTCTGTAGCACGTCACCTTCCTGGTGTAGCAATTTTAATGGGTAGTAATGTATTATTGAGCGTTAGTGGTCTACTTTTTAAAGAAGGGTGTGTTTTCGCTATCCACCTCCATCATCGTTACCTGAGCATGCCACTATTTTGCATAAAAAATTGTATAAGATTTCATTGAAACCATATAGGATCTGTATCTGTCCATTTCGAGGCTACTGGAAGTTGTTTTGAATGACAGCGATTTTTTTACACCGTATTAGACATGGTAACGTGGTGTGTGCTTAGTGTTTCCATATTTTTGTGCACCCACTGTCCTTAAATAAATGGGGCTAAGATATTAAACGAAACGCAATTATTGTGTAACGAGCGTCAGGAGACGACGGGTTCTGCATACCAAAGTATTCAGGAAATATCACTAAACAACTTTATAGGTGGAGTTGTGGTTCACCCTGTGTGTCACAGACTGTTTAGTTATCTTTGCGGTGCTCCCCCTTTGGAAAATTTAATACATTCTGGTCTAAAGAATGCACTCATTGTCAGTTATGAAGCTTGATCGTTTAAATGCGAACATTTTAGGTTAGGCTTTACCGTTACTGTTATTGACATTAAATGAAACAACAAGTTTACTGTTGCCAGTCATCCTCGCATTCGGGAGGACGACGGTTCAATCCCGCGTCAGGCCATCCTGATTTAGATTTTCCGTGATTCCCCTAAAATCGCTCCAGGCAAATGCCGGGATGGTTCCTTTGAAAGGGCACGGGCGGCTTCCCTCCCCGTCCTTCCCTAATCCCTAATCCGATTAGACCGATGATCTCGCTGTCTGGTCTCCTCCCCCAAACAATCCAATCCCATCCAACCAGTCACCGTTTTCTTTATCTCCACGATGCGTTTCTAAGGTTTAAACCTCCATCATCGGGTCGATTTACATTAGTTAGTATGACATTTGTGTGTGTCTTGTGTTACGATTTTTGGAGGTACTTGTGGCGCTGTCTAGTGGAGAAACAAGACACTATTTCAGAACATGGTTATGGGTTTCTTCTGACAGAAAATTAAACTGATATCTAACGATTGACATAAAATAAGTAAAACAGAGTACCTCCAGTGGTCACAGGTTCCTTTCGCTGTCGTAACACATCACACGTATACTGTCATATTTGCAAACAAATATGGCGTCTGGAGTCTGCTGGGTGCAAGGTTCATATAGCAGAAGAGAAAATATTATCGCAAAGTACAAAGAATATACATCGTAACAACATTATTACAGAATAATTTTTAAAAGATTTGGAGGTTTTTGTTTTGAGGTGTCCAATACATGTGTGTGTACTTCAGGTGGCATATAAATCCGATTTTGACAAGTTAAAAAAGCTTAAACTTCATACTCGTTTATACAATCAGGTGAAATGTTAAAATGACTTAAACTTCATACTTGTTAATAACGATCAGGTGAAATGTTACAGAATTTAAGTACAATAATCATACTGGCTACTGCAACATAATTATACTTAAGTAACAATATTTCATTGGGATCAGTAGACAGATGTGAAAGGCTGCAGGCAGAAGGAGAGGAAGAGAGAGAGGGAAAGTGAGAGAGAGAGAGGGAGAGAGAGGGTGGAAAGAGTGATTGTACGAGCAAACTTTACATGGCAAGGGGCCTTAAGATTACATGTTACATACCGGGTGATCGAAAAGTCAGTATAAATTTTAAAACTTATTAAACCTCGGAATAACGTAGATAGAGAGGTAAAAATTGACACCCAGGCTTGGAATGACATGGGGTTTTATTACAACCAAAATGCAGGATGGCGCTCCACCCCATATTGCTAGACGCGTGAAAGATCTCTTGCGCGCGTCATTTGGTGATGATCGTGTGCTCAGCCGCCACTTTCGTCATGCTTGGCCTCCCAGGGCCCCAGATCTCAGTCCGTGCGATTATTGGCTTTGGGGTTACCTGAAGTCGCAAGTGTATCGTAATCGACCGACATCTCTAGGGATGCTGAAAGACAACATCCAACGCCAGTGCCTCACCGTAACTCCGGACATGCTTTACAGTGCTGTTCACAACATTAATCCTCGCCTACAGCTATTGTTGAGGAATGATGGACATATTGAGAATTTCCTGTAAAGAACATCATATTTGCTTTGTCTTACTTTGTTATGCTAATTATTGCTATTCTGATCAGATGAAGCGCCATCTGTCGGACATTTTTTGAACTTTTGGTTCTAATAAAACCCCACGTCATTCCAAGCATGTGTGTCAGTTTGCACATCTCTATCTACATTATTCCGTGATTTATTCAGTTTTCAAAAATATACTGACTTTTTGATCACCCGGTATATTAGCTGCCTAAAGGTTAGGGTAATACATTGGTTAACGCTTTAAAATATGCAGATGGATATACAAATTTGCCAGTAGTTGATGTACATATTTGTTGAAATTTCACTTAAATACGTATCCAGATGCTAAATTATATGACAGCAGATGGTTAGAGGTAATAGTGTCGTTTTGTGTATGCAAGGGTCTCACAATTCGAACTATGTAGCTGTTAAATTGTTATTCTGTCCACACGAATCTCTCCATCGCCGAGATCGCTGGTCGTAGGGAAAACTGTCTCATCAATATTTTTCCAGCGACGGAAGAAAAGCAGTGACGCATTCCAATTGCTGAGTGCGTCAGTACACACGATTGAATTGCAAACTTCTTTACAGTGTGTCGTACACTGAGGATTACTGGTAGTCCTTGCGCCATAAATGGATGTTAGACTGCGTCCGGCTTCAAACACAGAACACGTGCAACACGTCTCTTTGTGTGGCCATCATCTGCAGCAGCACAGAAATATTCGTTTTGTAAATAAAAACCACCTTTTTCTAGTTGCAATGTATTTTATTCATTCCGGTCGCGTTTCGTCTTCTTACTCCTATTTTAAGGCATCCTCAGTGGAATCTAGAATGATACAATTTTGTTTTGATATGCGATATTTGTAGATTGTAATGAGTCACGTCTTGTTTTTTTACGTAAATAAGTGATAACTTACAGTTATTCGAGTTTTTGGCTGGTATCTGCGTTTTCTCTCATCTGGTCACATGCTGTAGGTCGCGCTATAACTTCACTTACGAAACATATGCTCATATTCACGGTACGAACTTTTTCCTTCACAGTTTTCATGTTCTTAGCGCTAATGCCTGTGGAGTACTATTATTTTTCTGTCACTAGTTATAGATTCACAGTTTTCGGTAAATTATCTACAGCCAGTGCCAGAAGCATAATAGTCCTACACAGGAACTAGCGGAAAGAACATGAAAATTGTGAAGAAAAGTGTTCGTATCGTGAAAATGTACTCATGTTCCGTAAGTGAAGCTGTAGAGCAATCTCCAGCATGTGAACAGATGAGATGAAACGCAGATGCCACTCATAAACTCTAATAACTGTAAGTAATCACTTATATTCGTAAAAAAACAAGATGTGAACTGTTTTATAGTCCACACATATCGCATATCAAAACAGTACTGTATCATTCTAGATTCCACTGAAGATGCCTTAAAGTAAAAAAGGCGAAACGCATCAAAAAATAAATAAAATACATTGACAATGCCCAGCTACTTCTACATGTTATCTAAGGTTGTATTGAAGTATTAAAAACTGATATTTTGGTGTAATATTTTCCATCATTCATTCTATTAGTATGTTCCATACACAAATAACTTTTAAAAATAACGCGGTGACGCAAATAATGACCACCTTGCCCAAAGGGGGACGATATCGGAAACTAATTACTGTTGTTGTTGTTGTTGTTGTGGTCTTCAGTCCTGAGACTGGTTTGATGCAGCTCTCCATGCTACTCTATCCTGTGCAAGCTTTTTCATCTCCCAGTACCTACTGCAACCTACATCCTTCTGAATCTGCTTAGTGTATTCATCTCTTGGTCTCCCTCTACGATTTTTACCCTCCACGCTGCCCTCCAATACTAAATTGGTGATCCCTTGATGCCTCAGAACATGTCCTACCAACCGATCCCTTCTTCTGGTCAAGTTGTGCCACAAACTTCTCTTCTCCCCAATCCTATTCAATACTTCCTCATTAGTTATGTGATCTACCCATCTAATCTTCAGCATTCTTCTGTAGCACCACATTTCGAAAGCTTCTATTCTCTTCTTGTCCAAACTATTTATCGTCCATGTTTCACTTCCAAACATGGCTACACTCCATACGAATACTTTCAGAAATGACTTCCTGACACTTAAATCAATACTGGATGTTAACAAATTTCTCTTCTTCAGAAATGCTTTCCTTGCCATTGCCATCCTACATTTTATATCCTCTCTACTTCGACCATCATCAGTTATTTTGCTCCCCAAATAGCAAAACTCCTTTACTACTTTAAGTGCCTCATTTCCTAATCTAATTCCCTCAGCATCACCCGACTTAATTAGACTACATTCCATTATCATTGTTTTGCTTTTGTTGATGTTCATCTTATATCCTCCTTTCAAGACACTGTCCATTCCATTCAACTGCTCTTCCAAGTCCTTTGCTGTCTCTGACAGAATTACTATGTCATCGGCGAACCTCAAAGTTTTTATTTCTTCTCCATGAATTTTAATACCTACTACGAATTTTTCTTTTGTTTCCTTTACTGCTTGCTCAATATACAGATTGAACAACATCGGGGAGAGGCTACAACCCTGTCTTACTCCCTTCCCAACAACTGCTTCCCTTTCATGTCCCTCGACTCTTATAACTGCTATCTGGTTTCTGTACAAATTGTAAATAGCCTTTCACTCCCTGTATTTTACCCTGCCACCTTTAGAATTTGAAAGAGAGTATTCCAGTCAACATTGTCAAAAGCTTTCTCTAAGTCTACAAATGCTAGAAACGTAGGTTTGCCTTTCCTTAATCTTTCTTCTAAGATAAGTCGTAAGGTCAGTATTGCCTCACGTGTTCCAGTGTTTCTACGGAATCCAAACTGATCTTCCCCGAGGTTGGCTTCTACTAGTTTTTCCATTCGTCTGTAAAGAATTCGTGTTAGTATTTTGCAGCTGTGACTTATTAAGCTGATAGTTCGGTAATTTTCACATCTGTCAACACCTGCTTTCTTTGGGATTGGAATTATTATATTCTTCTTGAAGTCTGAGGGTATTTCGCCTGTTTCATACATCTTGCTCACCAGATGGTAGAGTTTTGACAGGACTGGCTCTCCCACGGCCGTCAGTAGTTCCAATGGAATATTGTCTACTCCGGGGGCCTTGTTTCGACTCAGGTCTTTCAGTGCTCTGTCAAACTCTTCACGCAGTATCGTATCTCCCATTTCATCTTCATCTACATCCTCTTCCATTTCCATAATATTGTCCTCAAGTACATCGCCCTCGTATAGACCCTCTATATACTCCTTCCACCTTTCTGCTTTCCCTTCTTTGCTTAGAACTGGGATTCCATCTGAGCTCTTGATATTCATACAAGTGTTTCTCCTTTCTCCAAAGGTCTCTTTAATTTTCCTGTAGGCGGTATCTATCTTACCCCTAGTAAGATAGGCCTCTACATCCTTACATTTGTCCTCTAGCCATCCCTGCTTAGCCATTTTGCACTTCCTGTCGATCTCATTTTTGAGACGTTTGTATTCCTTTTTGCCTGTTTCACTTCCTGCATTTTTATATTTTCTCCTTGCATCAATTAAGTTCAATATTTCTTCTGTTACCCAAGGATTTCTACTAGCTCTCGTCTTTTTACCTACTTGATCCTCTGCTGCCTTCACTACTTCATCCCTCAAAGCTACCCATTCTTCTTCTACTGTATTTATTTCCCCCATTCCTGTCAATTGCTCCCTTATGCTCTCCCTGAATCTCTGTACAACCTCTGGTTCTTTTAGTTTATCCAGGTCCCATCTCCTTAAATTCCCACCTTTTTGCAGTTTCTTCAGTTTTAATCTACAGGTCATAACCAATAGATTGTGGTCAGAGTCCACATCTGCCCCTGGAAATGTCTTACAATTTAAAACCTGGTTCCTAAATCTCTGTCTTACCATTATATAATCTATCTGATACCTTTTAGTATTACTATGTAGACATATTGGACAGCCATTGTCTGTTAATACGTACTTTTTTTCATTTCTATGACCTCAGAAAGAACGAGCACTTTTCTTCCCAGAGAAGCATCGAAAGAATGTATGCGGTAACTGGACCGTGTACCGTTTCAAGAGCTGGGTCAAATGGCTCCGAGCACTATGGGACTTAACATCTGCGGTCATCAGTCCCCTAGAACTTAGAACTACTTCAACCTAACTAACCTAAGGACATCACACACATCCATGCCCGAGGCAGGATTCGAACCTGCGACCGTAGCGGTCACGCGGTTCCAGACTGCAGCGCCTGGAACCGCACGGCCACACTGGCCGGCAGTTTCAAGAGCTCATGAAAAACTTACCGTGGGAACAGCCAACCTCATTGCTGTGTCCCTTACGCCTCGTCAGAGGTTGATACAACTACCATCTCGTCCTTGTCGGTGGTTGATTTATCTCAAATTGTAATATTATTCATAGATTTCTCTTACTTTTAATCTCGACAATGATTATAAGAATTACTTTCGCGAATACCATACTATCAAGAGAGTATTAATTAACGTAACTGATGACCTACAGCATGTGATAGACAGTCGCCAGGATGAAACAATGACACATATTCACTGCAGAAACGACTTTCATACGATTACCTTCAACTCCTTGCTTTAAAAACTTTGCGAACAAAAGTTTTCTTTTCGGCCGTGCAGTGATTCGCCAGCAGTTTTCACAACGGTGCATGTCTGTGAATTACATAGTTATGCTGAGAGTACGTTTACCAACAGCATCAAACTGCTCATTCGTAGCCGCTTATTGTTGGCGCATATATGTCAGTGATACCTCTTCCACTCTACAAACGAAATGACACAGTGGTAAAGACACTACACTCGTATTCAAGACACAAATGTTGCGCTGCTTACTTTCAGTAAGGTCACTGTCGATTTATTGACCCATCCTCTGCCTTACGATCTTGTGCTCTGTTTTGCAACGCAATCAGCCTTTGTTTACATGCATCAAATGTGAGGTCCAATTCTATTCAAATGAAATAAGCTATGACCAAGTACACCACAAACCATGGTTCACGGAAAACAGGGAGTTGTGAGTATCATTTAACAGTCTCACGCCGGTGCAACAATACTTTACCCTTTCTCCTCGATTCAGGCGGCAGCAGAAAATGGCACGCTGTGGGCGAGAAGCGGAGCACTGTGGCAGCTGTAAAGTCCTGAAGCGTCCACGAAAATTTGCAAACTACTGATTACTAGAACGCGGGAAACTTTCCTGCCAGAGCCTTGACATCGCGGCAGATTTCAGTGTGAGGTGCACCCGATCACGGGTCTGGCCAACCAATTTGACTCACAGGCACAACGGTGCGTGCTGGAATTGCAAACGTCAGATGACCGACTCAGTTCACGATACGTCCGAGATGACAAGCAGTTCCACTGTTGATATAGTTGGAAACTGCCCCTGGCTCTTTGTCCTCCACAAGTCTCATCCACTGGGGAATGACCCAAAGTTCTCCTCTAGGGGACGATCAGAAGTTGAAGAAGGCAGAGAATTCCAATCACTTTCCACTAAGGCTGGGTACAGGAGCCGAATCAGCAGCAAAAAACCTGCCTCCACATTGTTCAAACAAATGAACTATCCTCCACTCATTGAATCTCCCCTCTTGACAGTTCTGTTGGCCTAGTAGGCAATCCAGATACAGCACTGGAGGAAGCAAACCTCTGCTTTGGATATCCCGAGGGGAGCCAATCAGCGACTCAAGATCTCTTTTATCTGAAAAAAGAAGATTTTAGACTAGAGAGGCATCGTTCTCACGGTAAGCATGCCCATGTTTTGGTAGAAAACGGCTACTTAGATGGAACCACATCCCTCATTTATGGATAAATCTAATCTTTCCAGGCCAACGATTTCCAATTTCTGAAAGAAGGCTATTAAGCTTCCCAGACTGACGTCCCCATAAAATATAGGCTTTTGCTGTTCTCTAAAAGAAGTCAGGCTTGTTACAGTCTTGCTTCCACTAAACACGTGCACTAGCCGCTCTGTTCTGCATCTACATCTACATGGATACTCTGCAAATCACATTTAAGTGCCTGGCAGAGGGTTCATCGAAACCACCTTCACAATTCTCTATTATTCCAATCTCGTATAGCGGAAAGAATGAACACGTATATCTTTCCGTACGAGCTCTGATTTCCCTTATTTTATCGTGGTGGTCGTTCCTCCATATCTAGGTCGGTGTCAACAAAATATTTTCGCATTCGGAGGAGAAAGTTGGTGATTGGAATTTCGTGAAAAGATTCTATCGCAACGAAAAACGCCTTTCTTTTAATGATGTCCAGCCCAAATCCTTTATCATTTCAGTGACACTCTGTCCCATACTTCGCCATAACACAAAACGTGCTGCCCTTCTTTGATCTTTTTCAATGTACTCGGTCAGTCCTATCTGGTAAGGATCACACCCCACGTATAGTATTGTAAAAGAGGATCTTCTGAAAGATGATGGACTAGCGTAGTGTACGCAGTCTCCTTAGTAGGTCTGTTAAATTTTCTCAGTGTCCTCCCAATAAAACACAGTCTTTGGTTAGCCTTCCCCACAATATTTTCTATGTGTTCCTTCTAATTTAAGTTGTTCGTAATTGTAATACCTAGATATTTACTTGAATTTACGGCTTTTAGATTAGACTGATTTATCATGCAACCGAAGTTTAAGGCGTCCTTTTAGCACTCATGTGGATGACCTCACACTTTTCGTTATTTAGGATCAACTGCCACTTTTCGCACCATTCCGATATTTCTTCTAAATGGTTTTGCAGTTTGTTTCGATCTTCTGATGACTTTATTAGTCGATAAACGACAGTGTCATCTGCAAACAACCGAAGACGGCTGCTTAGATTGTCTCCCAAATCGTTTGTATATATAGGGAACAGCAAAGGACCTATAACACTATCTTGGGGAACGCCAGATATCACTTCTGTTTTACTCGATGACAATGAGATTTTCTGTCATTATGCATTACATAGGGGTGCGTGGATAGTTTTGATCAGATAGTGTTGCGAGGTGCAGGGGTGAAGAAGAGTTTTTACCTCTTTAATTCCGACGAATTTTGCATGAGAACGGGAATTGCACTTGACCCCCTCCTTACCTATCATCTACATTACTGGCCATTAAAATTGCTACACCAAGAAGAAACGCAGATGCTAAACGGGTATTCATTGGACAAATATATTATACTGAAACTGACATGTGATTACATTTTCACGCAATTTGGGTGCTTATACCCTGAGAAATCAGTACCCAGAACAACCAACTCTGGCCGTAATAACGGCCTTGATACGCCTGGTCATTGAGTCAAACAGAGCTTGGATGGTGTGTACAGGTACAGCTGCCCATGCAGCTTCAACACGATACCACAGTTCATCAAGAGTAGTGACTGTCGTATTGTGACGAGCCAGTTGCTCGGCCACCATTGACCAGATGTTTTCAATTGGTGAGAGATCTGGAGAATGTGCTGGCCAGGGCAGCGGTCGAACATTTTCTGTGTCGAATGAAGGGAAGAGCCACGGGTCATAACTCATCTGAAATGTAACGTCCACTGTTCAAAGTGCAGTCAATGCGAACAAGAGGTGACCGAGACGAATAATCAATGGCACCCCATACCATCACGCCGGGTGATACGCCAGTATAGCGATGACGAATATACGCTTCCAACGTGCGTTCACCGCGATGTCGCCAAACACGGATACGACCATCATGATGCTGTAAACAAAACCTGGATTCATTCGAAAAAATGACGTTTTGGCATTCATGCACCAGGTTCGTCGTTGAGTACACCATCGCAGGCGCTCCTGTCTGTGATGCAGTGTCTAGGGTAACTGCAGCCATGGTCTCCGAGCTGATAGTCCATGCTGCTGCAAACGTCGTCGAACTGTTCGTGCGGATGGTTGTTGTCTTGCAAACGTCCCCATCTGTTGACTCAGGGGTCGGGACGTGGCTGCACGATCCGTTACAGCCATGCGGGTAAGATGCCTGTCATCTCGATTGCTGGTGATACGAGGCCGTTGGGATCCAGCACGGCGTTCGGTATTACCATCCTGAACCCACCGATTCCATATTCTGCTAACAGTCATTGGATCTCGACCAACGCGAGCAGCATTGAAGCGATACGATAAACCGCAATCGCGATAGGCTCCAATCCGACCTTTATCAAAGTCGGAAACGTGATGGTACGCATTTCTCCTCCTTACACGAGGCATCACAACAACGTTTCACCAGGTAACGCCGGTCAACCGTTGTTTTTGTATGAGAAATCGGTTGGAAACTTTCCTCATGTCAGCACGTTGTTGGTGTCGCCACCGGTGCCAACCTTGTGCGAATGCTCTGGAAAGCTAATAATTTGCGTATCACAGCATCTTCTTCCTGTCGGTTAATTTTCGTGTCTAAATGGTTCAAATGGCTCTGAGCACTATGGGACTTAACATCTGAGGTCATCAGTCCCCTAGAACTTAGAACTACTTAAACCTAAGGACATCACTCATATCCATCCCCGAGGCAGGATTCGAACCTGCGACCGTAGCAGTCCCGCGGTTCCGGACTGAAGCGCCTTGAACCACTCGGCCACCGCGGCCGGCAATTTCGGGTCTGTAGCACGTCATATTCGTGGTGTAGCAATTTTAATGGCCAGTAGTGTAATTCATTATGCGCAAAACGGTAACGAAGGGAAATGATGGTGGACCCTGCTAGTTGGTAAAATAAGGAGTGCACACTCACAATAATTTAATAAAAATTTTAATCTACTCAGAGAAAAAAGAAGAGAGAACTTCATCATAATAAACAGCAGGAAATGGGATTCTGCATATATCTACGAAATGATATGCGGCTTAAATATTACAGTGAGATTTATTATACATCAGAACATAAAGTCACATGATTATCTACACAAACAGTAGGTTCAAGGACAGGGTATTCTGAACTATTATGCGAATAAGAGTTGGCTCCTACTCTATGTGATGCAATAGCCTGAAGATAATGACTGGAGGTCCTAATCAATCAAATATTACTCTCTCGACTATATTGCAGTTTCACTATTAGTAGTGAGAGCTCACATAGAATCACATGGAGGAACAAGCAAGCTGGACTTGTAGCAAAGCGAGCGTGCGTGCTGCTGATGACTTCAGTATAAAATTGGTAGGTCCTACAATGCCGGAGCCGCAAAATACTTTACCAATCCAAAAATTTGTAGCAGATAGTCGGTAGGCAGCTTTCTGATGATGTAGGTGACGACTTCTGGTGTGCAGCAACTCTGGTTCAACCCCTGGCGCCGAAGGCTGTCCGAGAATTCTAAGTTCTGCCGAAAAAAGTGCGACTAAGTCGCAAGACCGTCCGACTCCGACGAAGATCAGATCCTGAATACCTGCGCCCGCACAACGCAAGACCTAAGCCAACATTGCTCAACTCCCTACCATCCTCGAAAACCGCGAATCAGCATTCATTTATGGTTCAAATGGCTCTGAGCACTATGGGACTTAACATCTGAGGTCATCAGTCCCCTAGAACTTAGTACTACTTAAACCTAACTAGGATTGGAACGTGCGACCGTAGCGGTCGCGCGGTTCCAGACTGAAGCTCCTAGAACCGTTCGGCCACTCTGGCCGGCATTCAGTTATGATTCCAAAATTCCCCCACACTGTCTCAGACCATCATTCGCGCCAATTTCGAGCAGGGCTTTATGACGTCAACTAGCCTCAGTTTAAGTTGACCAGTCATGCCTCTGCTATTCAGCTGAGGGCACTGAACTTGCCGTTTGACCGGCTACGAAAACAACGTGCCTAGACCACCAGCCATCCGGCGCCAGACAATTGCACCCAGCAGGGCACGGTCCACAAGTATTCTGAGACTCAAGAGGACAATGCAGTCAGTCGGTGCCAGGAGTCTCCGTTCCAGACGCGCCGGAACGGTAAACACACAAAACTGCGGCGACACTCAGACGTCTCGCAGGTCGTTTCGCACTGTATACAGTAGGCGAAAATCGACCGACGTCAGTCGTTCCGCCAGGCGCTTGAGCCCATTGTACAACCCTCCTCTGTACAGCTGGTTCCGGCGGAGATTCGAGTCCTCCCTCGGGCATGGGTGTGCGTGTTTGCCCTTAGGATAATTTAGGTTAAGTAGTGTGTAAGCATAGGGACTGATGACCTTAGCGGCTAAGGGCCGTAAGATTTCGCACATATTTGAGCTTTTTTTTTAACAACCCTTCCAGTATTCGGAGAAGTGCATCCCCCAACCGGAAACGCAGTGTGCCGCGTCCTCCGATGCTCGCCTCGCACAGGCCACCCAGGGAAGTAACCCAACATGCATAGGAATCAAGTAAAAAGTATTTTGAGCTCTCAGTATAAATACTCTCATTACAATAACCTTATTCGGTCTGTTACCACCGTGCAATGACCAGGCCCCCACAACCGCACGAGTGGTCGACTGTGAAGAGCGGCCGGCCGCGGTGGCCGTGCGGTTCTAGGTGCTTCAGTCTACATCTACATCTATACTCCGCGAGCCACCTTACGGTGTGTGGCGGAGGGTACTTATTGTACCACTATCTGATCCCCCCTTCCCTGTTCCATTCACGAATAGTGCGTGGGAAGAACGACTGCTTGTAAGTCTTCGTATTTGCTCTAATTTCTCGGATCTTTTCGTTGTGATCATTACGCGAGGTATATGTGGGCGGTAGTAATATGTTGCCCATCTCTTCCCGGAATGTGCTCTCTCGTAATTTCGATAATAAACCTCTCCGTATTGCGTAACGCCTTTCTTGAAGTGTCCGCCACTGGAGCTTGTTCAGCATCTCCGTAACGCTCTCGCGCTGACTAAATGTCCCCATGACGAATCACGCTGCTTTTCGCTGAATCATGTCTATCTCTTCTATTAATCCAACCTGGTAAGGGTCCCATACTGATGAGCAATACTCAAGAATCGGACGAACAAGCGTTTTGTAAGCTACCTCTTTCGTCGATGAGTCACATTTTCTTAGAATTCTTCCTATGAATCTCAACCTGGCGCCTGCTTTTCCCACTATTTGTTTTATGTGATCATTCCACTTCAGATCGCTCCGGATAGTAACTCCTAAGTATTTTACGGTCGTTACCGCTTCCAATGATTTACCACCTATGGCATAATCGTACTGGAATGGATTTCTGCCCCTATGTATGCGCATTATATTACATTTATCTACGTTTAGGGAAAGCTGCCAGCCGTCGCACCATGCATTAATCCTCTGCAGGTCCTCCTGGAGTACGTACGAGTCTTCTGATGTTGCTACTTTCTTGTAGACAACCGTGTCATCTGCAAATAGCCTCACGGAGCTACCGATGTTGTCAACTAAGTCATTTATGTATATTGTAAACAATAAAGGTCCTATCACGCTTCCCTGCGGTACTCCCGAAATTACCTCTACATCTGCAGATTTTGAACCGTTAAGAATGACATGTTGTGTTCTTTCTTCTAGGAAATCCTGAATCCAATCACAAACCTGGTCCGATATTCCGTAAGCTCGTATTTTTTTCACTAAACGTAAGTGCGGAACCGTATCAAATGCCTTCCTGAAGTCCAGGAATACGGCATCAATCTGTTCGCCAGTGTCTACGGCACTGTGAATTTCTTGGGCAAATAGGGCGAGCTGAGTTTCACATGATCTCTGTTTGCGGAATCCATGTTGGTTATGATGAAGGAGATTTGTATTATCTAAGTCCGGAACCGCGGGACTGCTACGGTCGCAGGTTCGAATCCTGCCTCGGGCATGGATGTGTGTGATGTCCTTAGGTTAGTTAGGTTTAAGTAGTTCTAAGTTCCAGGGGACTGATGACCTAAGATGTTAAGTCCCATAGTGCTCAGAGCCATTTGAACCATTGTTTTGTGAAGAGCGGACAAACTGAATAGCTGGTCGGCAACCATTAGAGTGGTAAACTGACGCGCGGAGTTCGAACGTTTCTACATCGCTTTTGGTTATAAAATGCCTTCCTTTGAGTTAGGTCACAAACATAATGCCTCATTTAAATACGTTACTACAATATACTTTTTAATTTATGGACAAATAGCAACTAGTGACTGTTTATGAATTTATCTTACGTACTACATGGCATCTGCCGTAGCTAAAAGTTATGTAATGGATCCTTAGCATTTTCCGTAGTTCATTCTACATCTATATCTACATCCATACTCCTCAAGCTACCTGACGGTGTGTGGCGGAGGGTACCTTGAGTACCTCTATTGGTTCTCCCTTCTATTCCAGTCTCGTATTGTTCGTGGAAATAAGGATTGTCGATATGCCTCTGTGCGGGCTCTAATCTCTCTCATTTTATCCTACTGGTCTCTTCGCGAGATATACGTAGGAGGGAGCAATATACTGCTTGACTCCTCGGTGAAGGTATGTTCTCGAAACTTCAACAAAAGCCCGTACCGAGCTACTGAGCGTCTCTTCTGCAGAGTCTTCCACTGGAGTTTATCTATCATCTCCGTAACGCTTTCGCGATTACTAAATGATCCTGTAACGAAGAGCGCTGATCTCCGTTGGATCTTCTCTATCTCTTCTGTCAACCCTATCTGGTACTGATATCCCACACTGCTGAGCAGTATTCAAGCAGTGGGCGAACAAGCCTACTGTAGCCTACTTCCTTTGTTTTTGGATTACATTTCCTTAGGATTCTTCCAATGAATCTCAGTCTGGCATCTCATTTACCGACGATCAACTTTATATGATCATGCCATTTTAAATCACTCCTAATGCGTACTCCCAGATAATTTATGGAATTAACTGCTTCCAGCTGCTGACCTGCTATCTTGTAGCTAAATGATAACGGATCTTTCTTTTTATGTATTCGCAGCACATTACACTACACATTTACGATAGATGTACGCAAAATGCATAAAAATACTCGAAGATTTGCCCACTATGTTAATAGATATTTTCTGACTCTGCCTTTCTTTAGATTTTATGACGAGAAGTGCGTTATATATGGCATAGTGGTTTGGCAACTCACGACCAAATTATCAAGCTTCAACCTAACCTAGGCCATGAAAACACTACCGATCAGCCAGCTACAACAAACAAGACTTTAGGCAGGCATCCAGTATCGCACTAGTCACAATATTTACTTTCGAAGATGTACACTTCAGTTGATATGTGTGGTTTTTTCATCAGTTTCTGAGCAACTTCATAGCCCCACAGAATGAAACATGTGAAATAAACAAACATTTGCAAAAGTACTGTTCAAAAATGTAAAGGCAGTAACGTATCATATTTAAAATAAAATATGGTTGACAAAGAAAAATTTACCTTCTGCTGTATATGGTTTGGAAAAAGAAAGACAGATGGAACAGCATCATAATCCAGCTTTCTGCGATTTACGTAATTTGCAAGGAAACAACTTTCTTCAAAATGATCCGAACATATAAAATGGTATTCTGTCGGTCGGAAATCTTGCCTCCTGACAGCGTGTAACCATTTTTGTAACAGCTGTGGTTTTGAGAAAGGAAACCAGCAAATAGATGCACAGACATTATGCTAATACCGTGTTACAAAAACATTTATTAAGCAAGTGCGCTGACATACATAACAACTTGAAATATCCACATGCCTGTGAAATGTAATATTCGTTCCTTTCTCGAATTTATTTGTACAATTAATCGCTGCACAACTCTTCACCATTGTACTTCTTTTGTTTAGAACGTACAGACAGTACAATTACGAGTAACAAATACTGTATGTACGGTCCAACAAATATACAACGTTGAATCAGGGTCTTCATAAACAACAATACTACACAACACATCATACTACAATCACTGTAATGGCGTCCAGCCGTAGGTTCAAATTATCCCGCGACTGCAGCGCCATCAGTGAGTCTAGTTATTTTTTACAAGGTCTTTGGCAATGACACAGAGCATTAATAAAATTGATCAAAATGAGAGACGACATGCAAAAGAGGGCATGGAACCTCTCAGTATATGTGGCGAAGAGAGAAGTTGATTATCTCGCAATAATGTTGCTTCTGAATCTTCAGAAACAGTTGTTAGTGGAAACGGTGCAGTTCCTTACCCATGGCTCAGGCACGGATGGCACATCACGCGCAGAGAGATTCCTGGCAGGCTCCGTGCGAGAAGGGCAGAGAGGGCAGTGGTCAGTGGGCAGTGCCCTGGGCGCGTGTCAGGATGCGCCGTGAGCGTCGCCGCTGCTGCGGCTGCAAAAACCGCTTCTGGGAACTCCGCCGTCCGCCTCAAGGCTGAAGCTGGCCGTGGCGCTCGCGCACTCTCGCCACCTATTCTACACGTATTCCTCACCAACGTAACTTAGCGATCGGCGTCTCTGAATGCTAAAATATTGTTATGTTTAAGCTTCAGCTACTGACAAGCATATTCCATGGCAAGGAAGATTAACGTGGTTCACTCATATTCGTAAGGACTAATGAAGCGTTAATTGAAAGAGAAGTAGTCGTTCCATTTCCGGGAGCAGACATTAACTGCCGGGAGAGCTGTAATTAATGAAAGAAGCTAGCGTTAAACGTCTCATAGGTGACGAGATCTAGGGTTGCATAACAATGTTTACTTACCTAACCTGGCCGTCCAGTTCCTCAAGTGGTAGATTATACGTGTGATCTCTGTTTTTTCCTGTTAGCAGAACTATTACCGACAGTAACATCGCTTCCAGCGTCCGTTCTACACTAATTAGCCAAAGAAACTCGCACGACTGCCAAGTATCTTGTAGGGCCCTCGCGAGCACACAGAAGTGCCGCAACACGACGTGGCATGGAGTCGACTAATGTCTCAACTAGTGCTGAGGGGAACTGTCCATATAACCGTAAGAGTACGAGAGGGTGGAGCTCTCTCCTGAACAGCACGTTGCACGGCATCCCAGATATGCTCAATAATGTTCATGCCTGGGGTGTTTGGTGGCCAGCGGAGATATTTAAACACAGGAGAGTGTTCCTGGAGCTAGTCTCCAGCAATTCTGCACGTCTGGGCTGTCGCATTGTCCTGTTGGACTTGGCCACGTCCGTCGGAATGCACAAGGCACGTGAATGTACGCAGGTGATTAGATAGAATCCTTACATACTTCTCACCTATCAAAGTCGTATCTAGACGTATCAGACGTCCCATATCACTCCCACTGCGCACGCCCACACCATATCAGATCCTCCATCAGCTTGAACAGTCTCTTCCTGACATGCAGGTTCCATAGATTCATGAAGTTGTCTCCATACCCGTACACATCCATCCTCTCGATACAATTTGCAACGAGACTCGACCGACCAGGCAACACGTTTGCAGTCATCAACAATCAAATGTCAGTGTTGACGGGCACAGGCCGAGCGTAAAGCTTTGTGTCTTGCAGTCATCAGGGGTACACAAGTGGGTCTTCGGCCTCGAAAGCCCACAAAAATGGTTCAAATGGCTCTAAGCACTATGGGACTTAACATCTGAGGTCATCAGTCCCCTAGACTTAGAACTACTTAAACCTAACTAACCTAAGGAAATCCCACACATCCAGGCCCGGGGCTGGATTCGGACCTGCGACTGTAGTAGCAGCGCGATTCCGTACTGAAGCACCTGAAACCGCTCGGTCACAGCGGCCGGCCGATAGCCCACATCGGTGATGTTTCGTTAAATGATTCACACGCTGACACTTATTGATGACCCAGCACTGAATTCTGCAGCAATTTGGTTAATGGTTGAACTTCTGTCTGGTTGAACGATTCTCTTCAGTCGTCGTTGGTCCCGTTCTTGCAGGGTCTTTTTTCAGTCGCAGCGATGTTGGAAATTTGATGTTTTACTGGATTCCTGATATTCACAGTACACTCATGAAATGTTCGTAAGCGAAAATCCCCACATCATCGCTACCGCGGAGATGCTGTGTCCATCACTCGTACGCTGACTATAACACAACGTTCAAACTTACTTAAATCTTGATAACGTGCCATTGTAGCAGCAGTAACCGATTTAACTACTGCGCCAGACACATGTTGCCTTATATAGGCGTTGCCGCCTGCAGTACCGTATTTTCTGCATTTGAATACGCATGCCTATACCAGTTTCTTTGGCGCTTCAGTATATTCCCCTCCGCTCGTCTTTGTTGGGTGTCCCCGTTCTTTCTTGTCATCTGTCCTTACCCCCTCTATTAACCTTGCCAGGCAGTCCTCCAACATCTGCCAGACAGGTCCAAACCACTTCAGCGGTTGCTCTGGAATAGTATTCTACACAGGCTTTACATTTAAATTTTTCTGAATTCTTGTGCTTCGGATCCTGTCCCTCCCAGTCTTGTTTTCTCCTCTTTGGATCTATCTCAATTCTCCTGCTCGGCTTTGACTTCTCGTTCGTTTACTCATTATTTAAAATTCCCAGTTGTGAGTCACTGTCGGTATGTAGGCATTTATGGTAGCCCCGATCTCCAGCCGTGGCCGGCCATTCAGTGCCGTCCGGCCGCCATGTCATCTTCTGCAATGGCGTCATTCGTATGCGCTACGGGGACTCGGGGTTAGCAAATCGCTCTACTAGACGTTGTCAGCTTCCCCTATCTGGGGGCTGTTACTTTTCGACTCCAGTAGCTCCTCAGTTGTCATGCCACCAAGGGAAAATTCCGGAAAGAACCGGGAATAATTGAACCCGGGGTCTCCGCATGGCAGTCACGCACGCCTTCGTAGCTCAGTGTTCATTATGTATATCTGTTGATAAACCCGGTGTTGCCCGAGTATTCATCTTGGTGTTGGTAATTTCCTGTTAGGAGCGCAAACAAAATATGAACTGTGTTTGCAGTGAACTGTTTCTCTACGATGGGAGCAGCTGCTTTCCGTGCCTACAACGCGATTTTGTAAACATCTCTATGGCAACGCCTCTTCATAGCCCTATAGACGGCTGTTATTTTGCCTTTGCAATTCGCAGTTTGCGCTTCGCCGTAGAAAGCTGTCAAAAGCGCTGCCAAGTGTCAGTGGTTTCTTTCAGTTGACTTTAGGAATGTCCTGTTAGTAAAGAATAGATGTAGTAAAACTACACGTACCATGCGACATTTTTTCACTCGCCTCAATGTTTATTACATCATGTCTATTGAACTACTTGTGGTACCGTTATATAACTTTGTAGTTGCGTTTAACGGCATATGTGGATACTGTCTCCAAACTGTGTTCCGAACAGAAGTAATAGCGAAGAAGTAATAGATTTAAACGCCACGCACAAATAGGCAGTTTTTCACGCATCTCATTGTTTATGACGTCATATCTCCTGAACTATGATATGTAGGTGGTTCTTACCCCACAGTGATTGTTAAAAGACAGCAAGGTTCAAAAACTGGCTCTGAGCACTATGGGACTTAACATCTGTGGTCATCAGTCCCCTAGAACTTAGAACTACTTAAACCTAACTAACCTAAGGACATCACACACATCCATGCCCGAGGCAAGATTCGAACCTGCGACCGTAGCAGTCACGCGGTTCCAGACTGCGCGCCTAGAACCGCTAGACCACCGCGGCCGGCAAAGACAGCAAGGGATATGTGTACCAACTTTGGTTTGAATCGGACGAGTGGTTTAGGAGGATATGTGGAACACACACACACACACACACACACACACACACACACACACACACACACACACACACACACTGATGAGCCAAAACAGTATGACCATCTGCTTAATAGCTCATTTGTCCGTCTTTGGAACGAAGTGCATCACTGATTCTGCGTGTCAGGGATCCGACAGATTGTTGGTAGATTTGTGGAGGTATGCGGCATTAGATGTCGAGACACAGGTAATAACGGGCCTCTGGTTTGCGTACGCGGTGATGACACCCGATAGCGACCAAGATAGGTTCCATAGGATTTACATCAGGCGAATTAGGTCAATGAAAAATCAACATGAGTTCACTATAATGCTCCTCAAACCACCTTAGCATGCTTCTGGCTCCGAGACACCGACCATTATACCGCTGAAAGATGACATCTCCGTGAGCGAGGAATCAGTCATGAGGGGGGATGGAGGTGGTTCGCAGCTGTCAGCGTGTCTTCGATTACTACCACAGGCCTTACGCAAGCGCAGGAGAATATCTCCCATAGCATAATACTGCTCTCACCAGCATACATCCGTGACGCGCTGAATGTTTCGAGCCGCCGTTCACCTCGATGACGGCGTTTGTGGAGACGACCATCGACGTGTTGTTGTTGTTGTTGTGGTCTTCAGTCCTGAGACTGGTTTGATGCAGCTCTCCATGCTACTCTATCCTGTGCAACCTTCTTCATCTCCCAGTACCTACTGCAGCCTACATCCTTCTGAATCTGCTTAGTGTATTCATCTCGTGGTCTACATCTACGATTTTTACCCTCCACACTGCCCTCCAATGCTAAATTTGTGATCCCTTGATGCCTCAAAACATGTCCTACCAACCGATCCCTTCTTCTAGTCAAGTTGTGCCACAAACTTCTCTTCTCCCCAATCCTATTCAATACCTCCTCATTAGTTACGTGATCTACCCACCCTATCTTCAGCATTCTTCTGTAGCACCACATTTCGAAAGCTTCTATTCTCTTCTTGTCCATACTAGTTATCGTCCATGTTTCACTTCCATACATGGCTACACTCCATACAAATACTTTCAGAAACGACTTCCTGACACTTAAATCTATACCCGATGTTAACAAATTTCTCTTCTTCAGAAACGCTTTCCTTGCCATTGCCAGCCTACATTTTATATCCTCTCTACTTCGACCATCATCAGTTATTTTGCTCCCTAAATAGCAAAACTCCTTTACTACTTTAAGTGTCTCATTTCCTAATCTAATTTCCTCAGCATCACCCGATTTAATTTGACTACATTCCATTATCCTCGTTTTGCTTTTGTTGATGTTCATCTTATATGCTTCTTTCAAGACACTGTCCATTCCGTTCAACTGCTCTTCCAAGTCCTTTGCTGTCTCTGACAGAATTACAATGTCATCGGCAAACCTCAAAGTTTTTACTTCTTCTCCATGAATTTTAATACCTACTCCGAATTTTTCTTTTGTTTCCTTTACTGCTTGTTCAATATACAGATTGAATAACATCGGCGAGAGGCTACAGCCCTGTCTCACTCCTTTCCCAACCACTGCTTCCGTTTCATGCCCCTCGACTCTTATAACTGCCATCTGGTTTCTGTACAAATTGTAAATAGCCTTTCGCTCCCTGTATTTTATCCCTGCCACCTTCAGAATTTGAAAGAGAGTATTCCAATTAACATTGTCAAAAGCTTTCTCTAAGTCTACAAATGCTAGAAACGTAGGTTTGCCTTTCCTTAATCTTTCTTCTAAGATAAGTCGTAAGGTCAGTATTGCCTCACGTGTTCCAGTGTTTCTACGGAATCCAAACTGATCTTCCCCGAGGTTGGCTTCTACTAGTTTTTCCATTCGTCTGTAAAGAATTCGTGTTAGTATTTTGCAGCTGTGACTTATTAAGCTGATAGTTCGGTAATTTTCACATCTGTCAACACCTGCTTTCTTTGGGATTGGAATTATTATATTCTTCTTGAAGTCTGAGGGTATTTCGCCTGTCTCATACATCTTGATCGCCAGATGGTAGAGTTTTGTCATGACTGGCTCTCCCAAGGCCATCAGTAGTTCTAATGGAATGTTGTCTACTCCCGGGGCCTTGTTTCGACTCAGGTCTTTCAGTACTCTGTCAAACTCTTCACGCAGTATGTTATCTCCCATTTCGTCTTCGTCTACATCCTCTTCCATTTCCATAATATTGTCCTCAAGTACATCGCCCTTGTATAAACCCTCTATATACTCCTTCCACCTTTCTGCCTTCCCTTCTTTGCTTAGAACTGGGTTGCCATCTGAGCTCTTGATATTCATACAAGTGGTTCTCTTCTCTCCAAAGGTCTCTTTAATTTTCCTGTATACAGTATCTATCTTACCCCTAGTGACACAAGCCTCTATATCCTTACATTTGTCCTCTAGCCATCCCTGCTTAGCCATTTTGCACTTCCTGTCGATCTCATTTTTGAGACGTTTGTATTCCTTTTTGCCTGCTTCATTCACTGCATTTTTATATTTTCTCCTTTCATCAATTAAATTCAATACTTCTTCTGTTACCCAAGGATTTCTATTAGCCCTCGCCTTTTTACCTACTTGATCGTCTGCTGCCTTCACTACTTCATCCCTCAGAGCTACCTATTCTTCTTCTACTGTATTTCTTTCCCCATTCCTGTCAGTTGTTCCCTTATGCTCTCCCTGAAGCTCTCAACAACCTCTGGTTCTTTCAGCTTATCCAGGTCCCATCTCCTTAAATTCCCACCTTTTTGCAGTTTCTTCAGTTTCAATCTGCAGTTCATAACCAATAGATTGTGGTCAGAATCCACATCTGCCCCTGGAAATGTCTTACAATTTAAAACCTGGTTCCTAAATCTCTGTCTTACCATTACATAATCTATCTGATACCTTTTAGTATCTCCAGGATTCTTCTAGGTATACAACCTTCTTTCACGATTCTTGAACCAAGTGTTAGCTATGATTAAGTTATGCTCTGTGCAAAATTCTACCAGGCGGCTTCCTCTTCCATTTCTTCCCCCCAATCCATATTCACCTACTATGTTTCCTTCTCTCCCTTTTCCTACTGACGAATTCTAGTCACCCATGACTATTAAATTTTCGTCTCCCTTCACCACCTGAATAATTTCTTTTATCTCGTCATACATTTCTTCAATTTCTTCATCATCTGCAGAGCTAGTTGGCATATAAACTTGTACTACTGTAGTAGGCATGGGCTTTGTGTCTATCTTGGCCACAATAATGCGTTCACTATGCTGCTTGTAGTAGGTAACCCGCACTCCTATTTTTTTATTCAGTATGAAACCTACTCCTGCATTACCCCTATTTGATTTTGTATTTATAACCCTGTATTCACCTGACCAAAAGTCTTGTTCCTCCTGCCACCGAACTTCACTAATTCCCACTATATCTAACTTTAACCTATCCATTTCCCTTTTTAAATTTTCTAACCTACCTGCCCGATTAATGGATCTGACATTCCACGCTCCGATCCGTAGAACGCCAGTTTTCTTTCTCCTGATAATGACGTCCCCTTGAGTATTCCCCGCCCGGAGATCCAAATGGGGGACTATTTTACCTCCGGAATGTTTTACCCAAGAGGAAACCATCATCATTTAATCACCAAATACCATCGACGTAGTGTAGCAAAAATCTGATTCACACGAAGAGCCAACACGTTTCCATAGATCGATGGACGAGTCCCAATAGTTCCGTGCCCACTGCAATCGTAAATGACGATGTCGTTGGGTCAACATGTGAACACATACGGGTGGTCTGCTGTAGAGCTCAATGTTCAACAATGTACGATGAACGGTGTGCTTCTAAACTTCTGCGCGTGCACCATCATTTTGCTCTTTCGGCAGAGATGCTATAGGTCACCAGCTACCCTATTTTGGAGTGCAGGCAAACCTCCGAACCCCATGTTCTGTGAAGAGTCGTAGACGTTCAACCATTTAACGCCTAGTGGTCGTTTCGCTATCCTACCTCTTTCCACATAAGCTCACGAGAGTGGCAAGTGAACATTCGACTAGCTTCACCGTTTTCGAGATATTCGTTCACAGGCTCTGCGTAATATTAATCTGCCCTTCGTCAAAGTCGCTTGTCTCAAGGGGTTTCCTCAATTTTAGCCATATCTTCGCTAGCGTGTTCCCCCTCCGTATCTGCTTCGCTTACATACTTTTGTTACCGCCGGCCGTGGTGGCCGAGCGATTCTAGGCGCTACAGTCTGGAACCGCACGACCGCTACGATCGCAGGTTCAAATCCTACCTCGGGCATGGATGTGTGTGATGTCCTTAGGTTAGTTAGGTTTAAGTAGTTCTAAGTTCTAGGGGACTGATGACCTCAGAAGTTAAGTCCCATAGTGCTCAGAGCCATTTGAACCACTTTTGTGACCGCGTCACGTGCCCGCAACGCCATCGGGCGACATCGAACGTCGCGGTGGGCAGTGGTCATAATGTCTTGGCTGATCAGTGCACATACATACATTTTTATAATATGTATGGAAATGCAGGCTGTAACGGGTATATGTGCAGATATTTCTATTGCTGACTGAGGATGGCGTAGTGAACAACATTACATCAGTATTTACGTCATCTGCAGACTAATAATTTTAGTCGTTACAAGTCTTATGTTTTTAGGTTTGGTTAGCACCTCGAAGTACATGTGGAATCACCAAGACATTAATGCTTATTTTTCCCCTGGGCAGTAGGTCACATGTTGAAGAGTGCACGATTGGATGCAAAACGGTTAACCTATACTGACAGGTGTAGTCCACTTAGTGGTGCAGGGTGACCGTGCAGAAAACATCAGGTCGTAATTATTGCCACATGTCTAAGAGAAGACTTTTCGACACAGAGAAGAAACAACCAACACGCTAATGTGTTTACATATTAAGGTGCTAGAAGAAATGGCTCTGAGCACTATGCGACTCAACTTCTGAGGTCATCAGTCGCCTAGAACTTAGAACTAATTAAACGTAACTAACCTAAGGACATCACACACATCCATGCCCGAGGCAGGATTCGAACCTGCGATCGTAGCGGTCGCTCGGCTCCACACTGTAGCGCCTAGAACCGCACGGCCACACTGGCCGGCAAGGTACTACATTGTAAGAAAATCTACACTTATAAACGTTAGAGAAAAGGCGCAATTTCGCTTTTTGCATCGTGCAGATGGTGCCATCTCAAAGAAATACTGCTGAAAACATACTTGATGCGTAGCCCAATACCAACGGAGAGCATCGGTTTGTGTCCTTTTACAAACAAAATGATTTTTAAAGCGGAATTTTACGTTACCATTCGACAGAGTGCTTCCAGATTACTCTAGCGCAGTATTCTTTTTGTCAATATTAATTAACAGGGACAGTAAAATACGAAGAATGACTACTGTTCCAGCAGCGACTGAGTAGCGCTGTTGCACGGCGGTAGCAGTCTGTGTGGGTAGAGTTGCACACGAGCTGCTGCTGGCGTACTGGTTATTCTTTCTGCCTTACTTTCCATTTTAATACATATCGATTAAACGATTATCGATATAGGCACATCTGGAACCGCTGTATAGAATTGGCACGTAAAATTCCGCTTCAAAAATCATTTTGTTTGTAATGGTAAACAGACCGACATTTTCCATTGACACTGGACGCCGCATGAAACAAGTGATCAGCAGTAATTGTTTGGGCCACTCCATCTGCACCCCGAAAAAACGAAACTGTAAACAACCATTGAAACTCCAGAGAAAGTGTGCCTGATGCCTCTTAGGAGAAACATCTGTGTGAACTTTACAGAAACGTGTACTGACGACTTTCCGCCAACTGTGATGATGGACCCAGACACTGACTTTAAGTCAGGTGGTTTTTTCACTAGCAGCTACTTGGACGATGATGAAGAAAAAAAATTGGGCACGACTTGCTTGATGAAACCATCTTGAAAGTCGCTCCAATTCACTTACGGAAACCAGGGAAAACATAAATGAGGACGATGGGATGAGGATTTGAACCCTGTTTCTCCCGAATACGACTCCGCCTTCGTAAACACTGGGGATAGCGGTGTACTAGCTTTATGCCTTCCAGTATTTCCGCTCTGTGATACATTCAACACACCATGAAGCAGCTGTCAATATACCGTAGTAACATTTTTTTATTTCTATTCCCCATGAAAACAAATCATAAACCAATGGGTTCAAATGGCTCTGAGCACTATGGGACTCAACTGCTGTGGTCATAAGTCCCCTAGAACTTAGAACTACTTAAACCTAACTAACCTAAGGACATCACACACATCCATGCACGAGGCAGGATTCGAACCTGCGACCGTAACGGTCGTGCGGTTCCAGACTGTAGCGCCTTTAACCGCTCGGCCACTTCGGCCGGCACCAATGGGTTCACATCGTCTTTGAAGACAAATAAACGTTCAGCATACAGTATCCCCATGGACGTATCCATGTTCTTAGACTCCAAGGAGAACGAACGTTTGCGTGTTACACTCATCATCGTCATAAGCCCCCAGTACTTGGCGTGATGGTATGTGATTCCAGTGGGTGCACAAGACGATTACCTCTCGCCGGCATATGCAATAATTTGGACAGCAGGCATTATATTTCTAACGTGTTAAGCCAAATGACGATGCCCTAGCTTTGAGATCCGAAACATTATCATTCAGCAGCATAACGTAGTACCACATGTTTGCAGTAATGTTTTGATCTAGTTCGATTTGGTCATGAGTTGCCACGGGACTGGCAGGCCATCAAGCGCCAGCGAATGGGAATGATGAGCTCTGGCATAGATCTCTAGCAGGATAAAATGAAGTATCTATTTGTGATCCAAGCTCGATGACCAGCTTTTGCTTCCAGAGGTGGTAGCTGCGTCTGATAGATTCCTAACTCTGTTTTCTGCCGAATCACATAGAAATTTAATCATGTAATCCTCTCACTATATAATATACGCACAGTGAGTACGATTTAATTGCTTGCTAGCCTTCCTGATGGTGCAGCTGTAATGGCCAGCATTGTATTGTGCAAGACCTACAGTTACAAAACAAAAATCATACTCTGTGGAATACCCGCAAGTTTGATCGTGTGCTGCAATTCGATATGTACTCGATTCAACAAGTGCAGAAAACACACCAATATTCACCAGTTTTAAGTCATTCAATTTAAATACCTATTTACAGCTCCTTCGTACACATGACAGAACGATTATAATGTAATGCGTCACTCCACCAATTCAAGTACAACTGTTTAAATAATTTATGTTGGCAAGACCTCAAGAACCCACCTTAAATAACTGTACTACTTAACTTACAAGCTCACTTCTCAATTAGTGTCAAAGTCGAAGAAAATGAAGTTATAGGTAAATTGTATTCTAATGTTTACCGTTGTCTATTCATCATAAACGTGGCTAAAGCACTTTCGTTTGACTGTCTTCGCACAAATCAGTAACAAAGAGTTGGTGTTTGGCAAATATCTGTTGTGCCTGTAATTAAGTTTGAAGAAATGACCTAGAACAGCCTCTCATTACGGTCAGGTGTTTCTAACTTAACTATCTGTAGCTATACTCCAGTAACGGGAGTCGCCTTCAGTTGAGCTTCATATCGTTACCTCTTCATAGTTATCATATACACTGCGTTAGTTTCTGTATCACCACTGTACAGCTCTTCATTTCCCACTTGCTAAAGAAGAACTACACGCATAAATGAGTAGACAGAAACCACGGGCGTTTGAAGAACTTGAAGAATGAGTTATCAACTGTCCGCAGATACCTGGGGGAGAGGCATTACATTCACACCTATATTCTGCTAGCAACTTTGAAGTGCATGACCGAGGGTACTTACACTGTACCACTTGTTGAGACTTTTTCCCGTTGCATTCGCATACAGAGCATGGATAGAATTATTGCTTAAATGTCTCCGTACGTGCTGTAGTCTACTCACATTCGCGGCCTCGTCGAGAGTGATACGTAGTGAGTTTGCAGTACATTCCTAGCTTCCTCACTTAAAGCTGTTTCTTAAAACTTTGTAAGTAGGTTTTCACGGGATAGTTTGTGACTATCGTCAAGCTTCTGCATGCTCAGGTTTTTCAACACTCTTGTAACGCAGTGTCCTCGGTGAAACAAATCTGTTACCATTCGCCCTGCTGTTCTTTGTACACCTGCAATAAGCCTTTTGTCCGTACTGAACGACTGAAATGTAATCTGCCACCTGCTTTACCCACGACTTAGCTTATGTGATCACCCAGATATTTGTGTAGCTGGCTGATTCCAGTTATGATCTGTTGATGTTGTAGTCACAGGATAGTACGAGTTTTGTTTTGTAAGGTGCACAGTTTTACATTTTTCAACATTTAAAATAATTTTCCAATTTAGCACGACTTTTAAATCTGATCAAGATCTGACTGAATATTGGATCTGATTTTTTTCAAACAATGCTACGTTACAAAAATGTTCAAGTGTGTGTGAAATCTTATGGGACTTAACTGTTAAGGTCATCAGTCCCTAAGCTTACACACTACTTAACGTAAATTATCCTAAGGACAAACACACACACCCATGTCCGAGGGAGGACTCGAACCTCCGCCGGGACCAGCCGCACAGTCTATGACTGCAGCGCATGAGACCGCTCGGCTAATCCCGCGCGGCGCTACATTAGAGATAACTGCATAATCTGCAAAAATTCTGAGATTGCTGTTAATGTTGTTTGTCAGTTTAACAAAATAAATCGCCAACAGCAAGGATTTCGAAACACTTCCCTGTGGAACGCCTGAAGTTACTTCTGCATTTGTCGATACGCCTTCAACCAAGATAATACGCTGGATCCTCCCTACCAATGAATCCTCAATCTTATCACAAATTACTTTTGATACCCTATACAACCGTACTTTCCTTAATAGGCATTGGTATGATACTGAACCAAACGTTTTTCGTAAGTGAAGAAATACTGCAGCTATCTGACTGCCTTGATCCATAGCTTTCAGAATTTCAAGTGAAAAAAGTGCAAGGTGTGTTTCACAAGGCCGATATTTCCACGATACAGTCTAGTTGGTAAGGATGGGATCAATTTGTCCGAGATACCTCATTACGTTTGAATTCAAAATACGTTATAAGATTCTAAGACGGGTTGATGTCAAGTGTACTGGACGATACTTTCGTTCATCTCTTCTGTTACTCTTCTTCTAGACATATGCGACTCGTGTTTTCTTCAAACTACTGTACACAGTGCCGGCCGGAGTGGCCGTGCGGTTCTAGGCGCTACAGTCTGGAGCCGAGCGACCGCTACGGTCGCAGGTTCGAATCCTACCTCGGGCATGGATGTGTGTGATGTCCTTAGGTTAGTTAGGTTTAATTAGTTCTAAGTTCTAGGCGACTGATGACCTCAGAAGTTAAGTCGCATAGTGCTCAGAGCCATTTGAACCATTTGAACTGTACACAGTTGTCGGTACGAGGGATATTCGCAATGTTATGGTTAAAAGGGGGCTAATCCATCAGCAAATTCTGTATGTAATCTGATAGGGATTCCACCGGGACTTTATGTTTTGTAGCGGTTTTTGTCGTTTCTTAACGCCGTTGACACTAATGCCAATATCATTCGTGTTTGCAGTGGTGCAAAGACAAACTGGCACTGAAGGAATGAAGATCAGCGTTTAAAGTCCAGCCGACGAAGATGTTACTAGACACTGAGCACAGGTTAGGACTGGGGAAGGAAATCGGTCGTATCCTCTCAAACAAACCATCCCGGCATTCGCTTTGAGCTTGGAAAATCACGGGATGGATGGAAAGGTGCTGATTTGAAACGGCGTGCTCCCAGATACGAGTCCAGTTTGTTATCACTGCACTTCCTCGCTCTGTGGGAACTGACGACAGGTTCGTATGGCCGCAGCGACATTGGCACGGGGCGGAACCACTGGCATGTAAGGGAGCTCACAAGTTTCTCCTGTTGCCACCTCGATCTGGT
Source organism: Schistocerca piceifrons (assembly GCF_021461385.2). Taxonomy (NCBI): domain Eukaryota; kingdom Metazoa; phylum Arthropoda; class Insecta; order Orthoptera; family Acrididae; genus Schistocerca; species Schistocerca piceifrons. The sequence goes on from NC_060149.1 coordinate 173,725,916, forward strand.
ACCAGAATCTCATCTGCCGGTGATCAAGGAGCCTAATTCATTTATTTTATTGCAGGAATATTCGAAACGTCGTCTGTGGAAAATAGGCGAAATACTCGCCCTAAACTTGGAAAAATCAGGTCTGAGGCATTTGCTTCCACGGCGTATGAGTCAGAGCCAGTGATTTATGCGTCTGCTATCTGAGCAGCATCATCTCCTTCGTCCAGTTACTGCGGGAAAGTAGGGGTGGTTAGTTGTAAACACTTCGAACAGTACGCACTTAGTGATTCCTCTTGTGGAAAAAAACTTAACGGGAGGAGGAAGAAGAATCCAGAGGGTACTCGGTGTGTAGCACGTGGAGAGTTGTCTGGCAGATCGAAGAGGTCGTTCCAGGACCAATGGAGAGCAAGGGTTGCAGTCAGCTGTCACGGAAATGCGATGGTTCTGTGAGGGCCTTCGCTAAAGATTCGTCGTCCTGCTCTATATGAAGGACAAAATAAAGAGATGGAGATAAAGCGTGCAGTAGCGTCTGTGTGGTGTGTAACGTACGAATGAGTTTTCTGAGTTAAGAGAAAATAATATATCCTCTGGTGGAAACTAAGCATCTCAAAACCAATTATTAAAATGAATCTACTTTGAAAAACGCGGAGCTAAAGTTCTACAGTGTTAGTAGATAACTTCCAAAGAGTAGGCAGCAAACATACAAAAAACTCATCACTCTCCAATAAACTTGAAGTACAACGTGGAAATTTTTCGAGAACACTGGGGACATACATCGTTAAAATAGACTAAACAACCAAGGAAGTGGAGTGTTTATAGCGACAAGGAAAAGCAGTACGTCGAACGAGGTCGAAAATGAATTCGACTGTGAACTTGTACAGCAAAAGTAAAAGGTGTTGCGGGATTAGGCTGTTCGATACAGGCTGTCGAATGAAACATCTTTCAGCCGTCCAGTTCTCAAACCTATTTTATTTGGCAGCCAGTTTCGGTGGTTCACTAAACCATCATCAGGCCCCCGACCGACGTGTAGGAAGATTCCACCTCGCTTGTGATAAAAACAGGGGCCATCAATACTGGTATTAGTAGATTTCTGCTTGCTAAAGCGATACCTTCAGCTATCACCTAACAGACGATGGTTGAAAGTATAGCTTTAGCAAGCAGAAATCTTGTAATAACAGGATTGCTGGCCCCTGTTTTTATCGCAACCGAGGTGTAATCTTCCTATACGTCGGTCGGGGGCCTGAAGATGGTATAGTGAAACACCGAAACTGGTAGCCAAATGAAATAAGTTTGGAAACTGGACGACTGAAAGGTGTTTAATGTGACATCCTGTTGCCACAAGTCGTCTAATTCTCACTCGGCAGTCATAGAATCATTTGAAGATATCCTAAGTTCAGTGGTATGGATATACTCCGTCCATGTTGTAGTAGTAAGTCCTGACGTTAGTTCGCCAAGTATCGATTGGGAAAAACTGCAGGTGCATCACAGGCGGTAAAAACAAAATATCGTTTAAAGTAATATTGTACACGTTATAAGATAACTGCTTCGAACAACTAGCCCGCCATTTCACGTGAGAGAGATATACACTATCTGATCAAAATTATCCGGACGCCCCTTTGTAATGCAGAATTGGCCACTACATGTCAGGAGAGTGAGATCCACCAGTATAAAAGAAAGCCGGTAGTATTGTGTTGTCAATCGAGAAGCAGTAACAGCAGAATGAGTCAATCAGGATAGCTCACTGATTTCGAACGTGGATTAGTCAATGGATGTCACCTGAGTAATAGATCCGTCAGGAAGATTTCAATCATTCTAAGACCGCCCAAATCGATTTTTGCTGACGTGACTCAAGTAAAAACGCGAAGAAAGAACCACAACTAAACCAAGTCCGGAGAGACATCGTGTTCTGACGGGCAGGGACCGTTGAGCACTGCAGATGGTGGTTGAACAAAATGGCACGGAATCAGCGGAAGGAATCTCCTTCTAAGTGCTACCAGCACTCCAGCCAGCAAAACGAGTGAGCGTGGGGGGTAAAAAGCAACGGAGTACAATGGCCGAGCAGTTCCTCGTAAGCCTAGGGGACGTTTCAGTTGCTGTAAAGAGCCGGCTGTTGGACACTGGATGACTGGAAACGAGTGATTTGGAGTCATTAATGACACTCTATCCCATGGCCATCCGTAGGAAGAACTTGGGTTTGGCGAATGCCTGCGGTACGTTACCTTCCATCATGAGTAGTAGCAACAGGGAACTATAGGGGATATGGTGTTACGGTATGAGGTGTGGTCCCCTCATTATGCTTGAGGGAAGGTTACTTACGGAAAGGGTATGAATACATTCTACAGTGTTCTGCACTACTTACAGTAGAGGAACAGTTCAGAAGCGCTAATTCTACACTTCTGGCCATTAAAATTGCTACACCAAGAAGAAATGCAGATGATAAACGGATATTCATTGGACAAATATATTATGCTAGCACTGACATGTGATTACATTTTCACGCAATTTGGGTGCATAGATCCTGAGAAATCAGTACCCAGAACAACCACCTCTGGCCACAATAACGGCCTTGATACGCCTGGGCATTGAGTCGAACAGGGCTTGGATGGCGTGTACAGGTACAGCTGCCCATGCAGCTTCAACATGATACCACAGTTCATCAAGAGTAGTGACAGGCGTATTGTGACGAGCTAGTTGCTCGGCCACCATTGACCAGATGTCATCAATTGGTGAGAGATCTGGAGAATGTGCTGGCCAGGGCAGCAGTCGAACGTTTTCTGTATCCAGAAAGGCCCGTACAGGTCCTGCAACATGCAGTCGTGCATTATCCTGCTGAAATTTAGGGTTTCGCAGGGATCGAATGAAGGGTAGAGCCACGGGTCGTAACACATCAGAAATGTAACGTCCACTGCTCAAAGTGCCGTCAGTGCGAACAAGAGGTGACCGAGACGTGTAACCAATGGCACCCCACACCATCACGCCGGGTGATACGCCAGTATGGTGATGACAAATACACACTTCCAATGTGCGTACACCATGTCGCCAAACATGGATACGACCATCATGATGTTGTAAACAGAACCTGGATTCATCCGAAAAAATGACGTTTTGCCATTCGTGCACCCAGGTTTGTCGTTGAGTACAACATCGCAGGTTCTCCTGTCTGTGATACACCGTCAAGGGTAACCGCAGCCATGGTCTCCGAGCTAATAGTCCGTGCTACTGCAAACGGCGTCGAACTGTTCGTGCAGATGGTTCTTATCTTACAAACGTCCCCATCTGTTGACTCAGGGATCGAGACGTGGCTGCGCGATCCGTTACAACCATGCGGATAAGATGCCTGTCATCTCGACTGCTAGTGATAAGAGGCCGCTGGGATCCAGCACGGCGTTCCGTATTACCCTCCTGAACCCACCGATTCCATATTCTGCTAACAGCCATTGGATCTCAACCAACGCGAGCAGCATTGTCGCGATACGATAAACCGCAGTAGCGATAGGTTACAATCCGACCTTTATCAAAATCGGAAACGTGATGGTACGCATTTCTCCTCCTTACACGAGGCATCACAACAACGTTTCACCAGGCAACGCCGGTCGACTACTGTTTGTGTATGAGAAATCGGTTGGAAACGTTCCTCATGTAAACATGTTGTAGGTGTCGCCACCAGCAGCAACCTTGTGTAAATGCTCTAAAGCTAATAATTTGCATATCACAGCATCTTCTTCCTGTCGGTTAAATTTCGCGTCTGCAGCACGTCATCTTCGTGGTGTAGCAATTTTAATGGCCAGTAGTGTATCAGAATTATAACGCACCCCGTCATAAAGCAACATCTATGAGGCAATAGTTTGTGGACGACAATATTCCTGAAATGATCTGGCGTGCGCAGGGCCCGACGTGACCCCAGTGGAACATTTTGGAATAGTTATATCGTCTTGCTCCAGACGCCTGAGTCCAACATCAATTCCTTTTGCGTTTTAAAAGAAGAATGGCTCGGTATTTCTCCACAGACATTCAGCCACCTCACTGAAAGGGTCCCCAACAGACTTCAAGCCATCTTAAAGACGAACGATGGACGCATGCACACTAACGTCCACTAGTAGGTGTTCAGATACGTTTCACTACATAGTGTATCTACATCTCTCAGCTGCAGATGCGTCCCATCTTTTTGAGTACCCTCAGAATGACACGAATAAGCTAATATGATACTGTTGTAGCAGTTATATGTTTCAGGACTACTGTTTAGCTGTAAAGCGCGTGCCTGGAAATCGAGAGGATGCGTGATCGAATCCCGGAATACAGATATTCTGCCTTTAATCTAGCACCCACCTCTCAACGATATGAGGAGTCGCCAGGAATGACACGTGGTTCGAATTCCCCTTTTTCCGGTTGGGTAACTGAGGTAGATTGTGGACACGAAGACTGCCGAAGTGGCACCCCTTCCATTGAGCCACACGAAAATGAGCTGGTACAGGTAAAAATCCTGTCAAGAAGGTTAGTAGGCTTGATGCATACTAATTAAAAGATGAATAGAGGATATTTAGTTGGAGTGTGGCAAAAGTAGAATTACTGTGATCAGACCACAGACGCATCATAAAACGCGCATAAAATACGGGGTGATTCAGTTGCCCTTACTATTGTCGTTTTATGCAACCCGCGGTGTTATATCTGGCCTTCAAAAACCATACGCGAGATTTCCATATCCTCTCGATCGCTACGCACAAACTGTTAGTCCTGCAAAAAAAATGAACGGGACTTTTTTGGAGGAAATTTAATGAAGTTAAATTTAGTACTGGGGTACGTTTTCGCTAGATGCCGTAGTTTCCTAGTTATTCAAGACGAGCATGCAAGAGTGACCTTCCAAGTCACCCCCATTCCCACACTCAGCCTCCAGCGGTTAGGATTTCTAGTATGTTATTCATGGCACTCCCTCTTACCACTGTACACAAATTTACGACTGCACGAATTATTTCCCACATTCGACCTCATTTGGTCTCCATTGACTGGCCTTATTAGACCACCGGCTTAGTCGAGCAGTTACAAATTGTAAAACTGACGTTTTTTAAATTTAACAGCGTACAATAAACAATTACATCATTGTATTCGTCAGGCCTTCTGACTACAAAACTACCGTGTTTTTAAAGGCTAAGTTTGGGTCGAAGAGGCCTTATGACTACGAAACTACTGTGTTTGTAAGGGCTAAGCCTGCCCGGCTAGCCGCGCGGTCTAACGTACTGCTTTCCGGGCATGAATCCGCCCGGCGGATTAGTGTCGAGGTCCGGTGTGCCAGCCAGTCTGTGGATGGTTTTTAAGGCGGTTTTCTATCTGCCTCGGCGAATGCGGACTGGCTCTCCTTATTCCGCCTCAGTTACACTGTGCCGGCGATTGCTGTGCAAATACTTTCTCCACGTACGCGTACACCATAATTACTCTACGACGCAAACATTCCGGTTACAGTCTTCTGGTGTGAGACGTTCCTGGGGGGAAGAAGGGGGGGGGGGGGGGTCCACTGGGGGCCGAACCGCACAATAACTCTGGGTTCGGTATGGGGCTGCGGTGGGTTGGGTGGACCGCTGTAGCCTGTTGTTGGGTTGCGTACCACTGAGGGCTACGGTGGGGACTAAGCCTCTCAGTCGTTTCTAGATCCCCAGTTCCATACAATACAAGGGCTAAGCTTGGATCGAATTATCAAAATAATTATTTTTATCGTAACGTTTATAAAAGTCGTTTTATTTCATTGCCCTAATACTAACGAAATGCCGAATATGCCAGTGGCGTAATAGCCTAGTCAATGGAGACCAAAAAAGGTAGGATATTGGGAATGGTCCATGTAGTTGGAAATTTTTGTTCAGCGGTAGGAGAGAGTGCCACGAACAACATGATATAAATCCTGATTGCTGAGCGATGAGTGTGGGGCTGGCGCTTGAGGGCCATTTCTGTAAGTTTTCTTGAATAACACGAAAACTGTGGCCTCCAACTAAATATTATCCCAGCACAAAATTTAATTCATTAAATTTCCTACAAAAAAGTCCCGTTAATTTTTTTGTAGGACTGACAGTTAGCACTTAGTGGGCGAAAGAATATGAAAATCTCGCATGTGGTTTTTGAAGGCCAACTATAGGCCACACGCTCCAGGCAAACACTGGGATGGTTCCTCTGGAAGGGCACCCGTCCTTGGCAAAATCCGAGCTTGTGGTCCGTCTCTAATGACCTCGATGTCGACGGGACATTAAACCCAATCTTCCTTCCTTCCACAGTTGTTCGCGATTGGTTTGAAGAACATTCTGGACAATTCGAACGCACGACACGAATTGCATCGAACATTTGGGATGGCTGAAAATGGTCTCCAAGTAGCCGAACATAACCATTTCCACTCAATAATCGGTGCAGTTGAACCAGATGACTGAGCCCATTCCATGTAAACACAGGCAACTCCACAACGGAACCACGACCCTCTTGCACAGTGCCTTGTTGAGAACTTGGGTCCGTGTCTTCTTGGTGCCTGCACCATACTCGAACCCTACCGTCAGCTCTTACCACTTGAAATTGGGACTCATCTGACTCGGCGTCCTGGGTCCAATCCATATGATTTCGGGCCCAGGAGAGGCGCTGTAGGTGATGAACTGTTAGAAATTGCCTCGCTTCGGTCGTCTGCTGCCATAGCCCATTAACGCCAAACTTCGCCGCACTAACGGATACGTTAGTCGTACGTCCCACATTGATTTCAGCTATTGTTTCCCTCAGTCTTGCTTGTATGTTAGCGCTGACATATCTACGCAATCTCCGGTGCTCTCGGTCTTCACTTGATGACCGTCGGCCACTGTGTTGTCCGTGACTCTTATTTGGTGTTCTTGGCACACTCTTGACGCTGTGGATCTCGGAATATTGAATTCGCTAACGATTTCCGAAATGGAATGTCCCATGCTTCCAGCTCCAACTACCATTCCGCGTTCATAGTCTGCTAATTCGGAAACCTTTTCACATGAACCACATTAGTACACATTACGGCTCCATCAATGCACTGCCCTTTTATACCTTGTGTACGCCATACTACCGCAATTTGTACATGTGCATGTCACCTCAGTGTATTATAAAGTGCTACCCAAATTTCTCCACTCATTGTCAAGTTAATCTCTTAGCAGACATAGAGAGAATTCAATAACCCATCCCTACATCCTTCAGTGGAAAGCTCTGGAAGAAATGTAACGTAATCTAGAGCAACCATTTTTGTTTGAGGGGAGCGTTATTTGAGATATTCTGTGGAAATATTCTGCCGCCTCCATTGTTTATCTAATGGAGAGTCACTGGAATCAGTCGTAAACTTCTCGAGTGTCTGGAATTATGCGTCAAGACCGATTTAAAGTGAAATGAAGACACATCTAGGGGTGTGGAGACAGATGCCAGACTCAGATTAACTGGAAGAATCCCAAGTAATCAGGGTACCGATAGTCTTTATACTCTCTTACCCGTCTGCTAGTGGAATAGGAAGCGGAAGAATGATTTTCATGCACCAAGTACTCTCCACCACACACCGTGGTTTGCGGGGTATAGTGCAGATGTATACGCTATGTAATTATGTGTTGTGTTGACTGCTACGCTGACAAGTGCAGCAAGATGGCCATTTGTGCCCGAGAATGGCATGTGTGGGAGGCTGTAGGAATGGGATCTGCTAGAGCCGGGGAGAACGCGGGATCTAGAATGCTGCCTCTGTAAAACACTCTTTGTTATTTTGCACTTTTCGTACAGTAGGTGGACGTCTATGGCCAGGTGCTGACCGTGGCTGGCGGCAGCGAGTGAGTCCGCCGCTGCAGCCGAATGTTGAGACGGCAGATCCGCAGTTGGCGGCGATGCAGCATTGCTCACGCGAGACGGACGGCTGGTCAGTCCGAATCACAGGCAGCTTAGGGCTGGACTGGCATCCATTGGCCGCGATCCGGGACGGTTGGCAGGCTGGAGCAGAAGCGACAACTCGAACCCGTAACTCTCGAAGGCTGGCTGGAGCGCCAGGCGATGGCGTCCGATGGGTCTCCTTGCCTCAGCGGATCCAGTTCGAAGCCAGCAGCTCGCAGTCCAGCAGCGTTGTCTAGTTGATGGACAAGAGTGAGACGCTGGCGACAAGCCATCTCCTAGGGCCGACAGCATGACCTGTCTCTAGAAACGCCAAATATCGAAGATATCGTGATTCCGTCGATAGTCTTCCAAGAGATAATTCAGTCTAGCTACGTCATCACTTTATACACTGAAGTGACAAAAGAAACTGGTATAGGCATGCGTATTCAAATACAGAGATATGTAAACAGGTAGAATACGGCGCTGCTGTCGGCAGCACCTATACAGGGTGGTCCATTGATAGTGACAGGGCTAAATATCTCACGAAATAAGCATCAAACGAAAAAACTACAAAGAACTCAACTCGTCTAGCTTGAAGGGGGAAACCAGATGATGCTATGGTTGGCCCGCTAGATGGCGCTGCCATAGGTCAAACGAATATCAACTACGTTTTTTTTTAAATAGGAACCCCCATTTTTAATTACATATTCGTGTAGTACGTAAAGAAATATGAATATTTTAGTTGGACCACTTGTTTCGCTTTGTGATAGATGACGCTGTAATAGTCACAAACGTATAAGTATGTGGTGTCACGTAACATTCCGGCTGTGCGGACGGTATTTGCTTCGTGATACATTACCCGTGTTAAAATGGACCATTTACCAATTGCGGAAAAGGTCGATATCGTGTTGATGTATTGCTATTGTGATCAAAATGCCCAACGGACGTGTGCTATGTATGCTGCTCGGTATCCTGGACGACATCATCCAAGTGTCTGGACCGTTCGCCCGATAGTTACGTTATTTAAGGAAAAAGGAAGTGTTCAGCCACATGTGAAACGTCAACCACGACCTGCAACAAATGATGATGCTCAAGTAGGTGTTTTAGCTGCTCTTGCGGCTAATCCGCACATCAGTAGCAGACAAACTGCGCGAGAATCGGGAATCTCAAAAACGTCGGTGTTGAGAATGCTACATCAACATCGATTGCACTCGTACCATATTTCTATGCACCAGGAATTGTATTGCGACGACTTTGAACGTCGTATACAGTTCTGCCACTGGGTACAAGATAAATTACGGGATGATGACAGATTTTTTGCACGCGTTCTATTTGGCGACGAAGCGTCTTTCACAAACAGCGGTAACGTAAACCGGCATAATATGCACTATTGGGCAACGGAAGATCCACCTTGCGACAAATGGAACATCAGCGACCTTGGCGGGTTAATGTACGGTGCGGCATTATGGGAGGGAGGATAATTGGCCCCCATTTTATTGATGTCAATCGAAATGGTGCAATGTGTGCTGATTTGCTACGTAATGTTCTACCGATGTTACTACAAGATGTTTCACTGCATCACAGAATGGCGATGTATTTCCAGCATGATGTATGTCCGGCACATAGCTCGCGTGCAGTTGAAGCGGTATTGAATAGCATATTTCATGACAGGTGGATTGGTCATCGAAGCACCATATGTAATAAAAAATGGGGGTTCCTATTTTAAAAAACGCAGTTGATATCCGTTTAACCTATGGCAACGCGATCTAGCGGGCCAACCATACCGCCATCTGGTTTCCCCCTTCAAGCTAGACAAGTTTCGTTCTTTGTAGTTTTTTCGTTTGACGCTTATTTCGTGACATATTTGGCCCGGTCCCGATCAATGGACCACTCTGTATAAGACAAATGTCTGGCGCAATTATTAGATCGGTTACTCCTGCTACAATGGCAGGTTATCAAAACTTAAGTGAGTCTGAACGTGGTGTTACAGTCGGCGTACGAGCTATCAGACGCAGCATCTCCGAGGTAGCGATGAAGTGGGGATTTTCCCGTACTACCATTTCACGAGTGTACCGTGAATATCAGGAATCCGGTAAAACATCAGATCTCCGACATCACTGCATCCGGGGAAGATCCTGCAAGAAAGGGAACAACGACGACTGAAGAGAATCTTTCAACGTGATTGAAGCGCAACCCTTCTTTAAATTGCTGCAGATTTCTATGCTGAGCGATCAACAAGTGTCAGCATGCGAACCATTCAACGAAACATCGTCGATAAAGGCTTTCGGAGTCGAAGGCCGACTCGTGTACCCTTGATGACTGCACGACATAAAGCTTTGCGCCTCACCTGGGTCCGTCAACATCGACATTGGACTGTTGATGGCTGGAAACATGTTGCCTGGTCGGACGAGTCTCGTTTCAAATTTTATCGAGCGGATGGACGTGTACCGGTATGGGGACAACCTCATGAATCCATGGACCCTGCATGTAAGCAGGAGACTGTTCAAGCTGGTGGAGATTCTGTAATTGTGCGTGCAGTTGGAGTGATATGGGACCCCTGATACGTCTGGATACGATTCTGACAGGTGACATGTACATAAGCATCCCGTCTGATTACCTGTAGCCATTCATGTCCATTGTGCATTACGACGGACTTCTGCAATTCCAGCAGGACAATGCGACGCCCCACACATCCAGAATTGCCACACAGTGCCTCCAGGAACACTCTGCTGAGTTTAAACACTTCCGCTGGCCACCAAACTCCCCAGAAATGAACACTATTGAGCATATCTAGGATGCCTTGCAACGTGCTGTTCAGAAGGGATCGCCACCCCCTCATCTCTTAAGGATATAGGGACAGTCCTGCAGGATTCATGGTGTCAGTCCTCTCCAGCACTACTTCAGACATTAATCGAGTCCGCTCCACATCGTTGCGGCACTTCTGCGTGATCGTGAGGGCTCTACACGATGTTAGGCAGGTGTATCAGTTTGTTTGGCTCTTCAATGTAGCGGCCTAAACGTTACCGACTATACCGAGAAGATGTGCCTTGCAGGATCAATAGAATGAGAAGTAACGCGGCAGTTGACACACTATTCACATCAATGTTCAGGATAGATGAAATTGAGCAACATATAGCAAACGAATACACCAGATTACGTCTAGGGGAGCGGAGAAGCCCAGACAGAAACTCAGATACCACCAACGAGGCACAAACGCTGCATGCCAGTCATCACATCATACAACAGAACCATAAACCCCAACAAACGAGAGTCACAGCAAATGTAAATATATGATACCGCAAAAATTCAAAAGCACATTAAACCAGTGACTTTCATATCAGGATGGTATCTATGCTTGGACATCGCAGACAATAACATTACACATAAAACACACGACGAAACTAATGCGTGTGGCAAAAAGGATGTAGACATATAACTCAGCAGAAGTGTTAGTGAAACGCGTAACGACGAAGCTTGTGACAAACAGGAAAACATATACCACGATAAGCTGAATTGTAAGGCTGGCAACAAAGCGTTTGACGAAAAACAATTGCACGATAAGCAAACAAGAGACAAACAAAATTCAATTGCGAAGAAAAATACAATTCTCTCGCAGTCTTGCAAACGTACTGACTACTGCAGTGATGAAGACACGACTGTGAAGGTGAAAATCTCAGTGACACAAATAAACACATGCAGACCAACACAACAAAGAGGGCGACTGTCATAAATGAATATGAAACCCTGGAAACCAACTTAAAATAAAGGCGGCTGGAGCATAGAGAAGTGTTTCAAATTGCGCGCGTATGATTCATACGTCAATCCATCCCAGAGGGAGACTCAATCTACTTCCCAACAACGGAACAGACGGACTAATGATAATGCACACCGAAAACGTACCAATAGATTCGCTCGAACTGCGTGGACTGCTTCTGCAGACGAGCAGAAGAAGACCAGAGGTGTTTAACATGGGCAAGGTGTACAAAGACCTAGTCAGTGCCTACGGCAAGTTCTTATATGGCCAGCAATAAATAAGGACAAGCTGCTTCGTTCCGCTGAAGCTCACGCACCTAATCACAGTGAGAAGTACTTTGTTGACAGCAGAACTACTAAGAATAATCAGTGAAATCAAACTTAACATCCAATGTTTGCAGTAGCCGTACATGAAAAATGGACAACTTACCTGTCTTCAAACACAGGCAGCGACAGTCGTCCGAGACTGCAATGCCCAATGCAGTGGTTGTCGTTCTTAATAGGAACATTAACGGTAGCAAGACTACACAATTCTACTGTAGGCATTTGTGATAACTGAGGCACACGTTGGTGGACAAACGTGGGTGCTTTTTCACCGTAGGCTCAATATGCACGTTTTTTTAAACCATACACAGAAATGATAGGGCATGTAGCTCATTTCGCCAGAAGCAAGAATTACTGATATCTGCAAACATCAGTGCCAGATCAACGCTCTTGAATGCAGACAGAACTGATGACAAAGGACAAGTCGTTGACAAGGCCGAACAGGAAAATAACTTATTTGTCTTAAAGAAAGGAAACCAGGTCCACAAACATATATGGAATTTGCAGGCGTAATGAGCAACATCGACATCACAATAGCTAATTCCACAAGCATCATCATTACATCATTTGGACAATCGTACGACGTGACAAGACCAGGGACCACAACATCATCATGGATGTTCAACAGGGCACAATGAACCACGCCACTACGACCAACTCGCTGTCTGTGGAGCTGATTGGGATACATTGAGGGCCCACGTACGGCGGAAATTATACGTTTTTGGCAGCATCGACTACAGTGCACATAAACTAACCGAGATAGTACAGAGAGCCCAGCATGTTGCTAAACCACGTGTAGGAAACAGACTTGGGCTACACCACCTTGGAGCACTGAACTAACCAACTAAGACTGGATACAAGACGTGAAAGGAGACTATACCAGAGGGAAATCACAACCTGTGGCAGACAATTAAGACTACACATACGCAAGAGACTTATTGAAGAACAAACTAAAGGAGACAAAAAGAATGCAATGATAGGAACAGGCAGCAACACAATTACAAACTGGGGCCATGATGCAAGGGTGGAGAAACATGGCATAATTTCTGCTCATTAAACTATTCCCAGACCATGACCCCCGACGGACACAGTGCCACAACCAAGACTAACAGAAGAACTACGCAGTGAATAAATAATTTAAGACGTTATATTCTAATATGCCTGTAAGGCTTTTGCATGTGCAGTGCCAGTCTGAAGAAGAAAGCTACAGGCCCAGACAGCATCTATGCAGAAACATTCCAACAGGCAGCGCCGTAGCTAAGAGACCTATTAAATGACGCTCTGCGGCCGGTTAGGGTGCCTGAATCATGGAAAACAGCTAATACTGCAGGCAAAAACTCAACAGAACCTAGCTAAGGTTCAGAACGGCTCCTGTTTAGCCATCTGAACATAGAGAACTCTACGATCTTAGCCCCGATCAGTATGGGTTCAGATTAGCAAAATCAATAGACGATGCAGTAAGTACAGTCTTTCTCATCATAGGATACACACAAGTTAAGTATGCTATCGCTGTCTTAACGAGATAGCAGGCGTCTTCGACAATCGTTGGTAGCAAGCATTGTTTGGTCGACTCCGTAACGTTCAGGTACCCTCATCCCTCTAGAATAGTTTTCTCTATTACTGCGCAAAGGGAGTCACAGAGCGACAGGCGATAAACCGGGAAGTAGTCAAAAAGATTACAAAGAGATTCCCACAAGGCTCGGTTTACGGACTCACTTTGGTTCTTCGCAATCGAGCCCCTCTTACGTCTCACAGACGAGGCAATGACTCGTTGGTAGTGGTTTCCGAAGACAACCGATTGTCACTAGAGAGCAAAGCCAGTCATATCCTAAACGCTATAAAATATTGGTGCATCACAAACAAACTAACAGTCGTAGCACACAAGACAGCATATATATTCTACATCCTCATACGTATATGCTACTGAGGGATTAGATATAGTTATCATTTACGCAAAAAATATAATCTGATAGAAACACATTAGGTAAGGTACATGTAACAGACTTTTAAATATTGATAACTATCATAGAAACCAATTGTGATACACTAAAAGACGAATACAGTTACCCATATAAAATTATTAAAAGGAAATACACTCCTGGAAATGGAAAAAAGAACACATTGACACCGGTGTGTCAGACCCACCATACTTGCTCCGGACACTGCGAGAGGGCTGTACAAGCAATGATCACACGCACGGCACAGCGGACACACCAGGAACCGCGGTGTTGGCCGTCGAATGGCGCTAGCTGCGCAGCATTTGTGCACCGCCGCCGTCAGTGTCAGCCAGTTTGCCGTGGCATACGGAGCTCCATCGCAGTCTTTAACACTGGTAGCATGCCGCGACAGCGTGGACGTGAACCGTATGTGCAGTTGACGGAGTTTGAGCGAGGGCGTATAGTGGGCATGCGGGAGGCCGGGTGGACGTACCGCCGAATTGCTCAACACGTGGGGCGTGAGGTCTCCACAGTACATCGATGTTGTCGCCAGTGGTCGGCGGAAGGTGCACGTGCCCGTCGACCTGGGACCGGACCGCAGCGACGCACGGATGCACGCCAAGACCGTAGGATCCTACGCAGTGCCGTAGGGGACCGCACCGCCACTTCCCAGCCAATTAGGGACACTGTTGCTCCTGTGGTATCGGCGAGGACCATTCGCAACCGTCTCCATGAAGCTGGGCTACGGTCCCGCACACCGTTAGGCCGTCTTCCGCTCACGCCCCAACATCGTGCAGCCCGCCTCCAGTGGTGTCGCGACAGGCGTGAATGGAGGGACGAATGGAGACGTGTCGTCTTCAGCGATGAGAGTCGCTTCTGCCTTGGTGCCAATGATGGTCGTATGCGTGTTTGGCGCCGTGCAGGTGAGCGCCACAATCAGGACTGCATACGACCGAGGCACACAGGGCCAACACCCGGCATCATGGTGTGGGGAGCGATCTCCTACACTGGCCGTACACCACTGGTGATCGTCGAGAGGACACTGAATAGTGCACGGTACATCCAAACCGTCATCGAACCCATCGTTCTACCATTCCTAGACCGGAAAGGGAACTTGCTGTTCCAACAGGACAATGCACGTCCGCATGTATCCCGTGCCACCCAACGTGCTCTAGAAGATGTAAGTCAACTACCCTGGCCAGCAAGATCTCCGGATCTGTCCCCCATTGAGCATGTTTGGGACTGGATGAAGCGTCGTCTCACGCGGTCTGCACGTCCAGCACGAACGCTGGTCCAACTGAGGCGCCAGGTGGAAATGGCATGGCAAGCCGTTCCACAGGACTACATCCAGCATCTCTACGATCGTCTCCATGGGAGAATAGCAGCCTGCATTGCTGCGAAAGGTGGATATACACTGTACTAGTGCCGACATTGTGCATGCTCTGTTGCCTGTGTCTATGTGCCTGTGGTTCTGTCAGTGTGATCATGTGATGTATCTGACCCCAGGAATGTGTCAATAAAGTTTCCCCTTCCTGGGACAATGAATTCACGGTGTTCTTATTTCAATTTCCAGGAGTGTATATGAAGATATTAGGTCCGACCATTTTATGGTGAATTTACGGTCAAAAATTAATATACGTAGTACACTGCCTATAACAATCTAGAAATTACCTACGAAAGATAAATGTCTATATGACAGCTGAAAAAAGACAGATCAATGATCAGCGCCCTCTGTTGGGTCGGCTGCCAGGATGTTATGTAGGCGAGCACCGATCGTAAGAACTTAACCACTAGAGGGCTTTACATACATCGTGATATGTCTCCCACAGGAAACGTTTCATAGGTAATTGATAGATTACTACAGGCAATGTATTATGTATATTAATTTTTGACCTTAAATTAACCATATAAGGGTCGGACCTATTATCTTCATATATTTACTTTTAATAATTTTATGTGATTAAATTTATTCGTCTTTTACTGTATCACAATTGGTTTCTATGACAGTTATCAATATTTAAAAGTCTGCTACATGTATTTTACCTAATGTATTTTTATCAGATTATGTTTTTTGAGCAAATGATAACTACATCTAATCCCACAGTAGCGACATCTAGATAGGATGTAGGCAGACAGATTTCTGGTAGCTGCTGTACTTCAGTAGCCAGTAGCAATAATGACTGTGTGGACGATGTGGCCTATTCTACACCTTATTTTAGATCTATGTGACGATGCTGTGCTGACTATATTTATATGTTTTGACGATGCCATTATGGCCTTATCATTTTAGGCCATGGTGTAGAAAAGGTACGTTTTACCGTATTTATCTGTACATTTCCCTGGTTGCATGATAATATATTGTGATACGTATTGCACTATTGTGTTGAAAGACACACTGCTCACTAGGTGCATATATTTTTATATTGTAGATCTGAGGATGGTCATTACGGACTGAAACCGGTCGTTGTCAGTGATATTATGATCAAAGACTGGAATAAAAAACATTAGGCGGTGTTAGATCACTGTTCGTATACACGACTAGGTCGCAGCTGGTGTCTATATGCCTCCGTACGAGCTCTAATCTTATCTTCATGATCCTTACGCGAAATGTACGATGGCGGCAGTAGAATCGTACTGCAGTCAGCCTCAGATGTCGGTTCCCTAAATTTTCTCACTAGCGCTCCTCGAAAAGAAAGTCAGCTTCCCTCCGGTGATTCCCATTTGAGTACCCGAAACATATACTTGGATGTTGCTAGAACCTACCGGTAAATAATGTAACAACCAGCCCCTCAGTTGCTTCCATGTGTTCCTTTAATCCAAACTGGTGCAGATCTCAAACACTCCAACAGTACTCAACAATGGGTCGCACTAGTGTCCTATATGCGGTCTCCTTTACAGACGAATCCCCTCTTCGTAAAATTCTCCAATAAACTGAACATTCCCTACTACAATCCTCACATGCTCGTTCCATTTCATATCTCTTTTCTACATATGTCCCAGATATTTAAGCGACCTGACAGTGTCAAGCGTGACATTACTAATACCGTACCGAACCGTACGGGTTTGTTTTTCCTACTCGTCCGCATCTGCTTACATTTTTCTACGTTTAGAGCTAGAAATTTTGTCTAAGACATCTTGTATGCTTCAAAAGTCACTCAACTTGGCCACCTTCCGATACACCACAGCATCATCAGCAAACAGCCACAGACTGCTGCTTACCCTGTCCGCCAGATCATTTGCCTATGCGGAAAATAACATCAGTCCTATCGTTCTTCCCTGAGGCACCTCAGACGATGCCCTTGTCTGTGATGAACACTCGCCGTCGAGGACAACATACTGGGTTCTGTTACTTATTACCGAAAGGCACCTTGCTGCAACACCCATCGATCAATATACAGAACATAAAAACTGGAACAAACGCAAGCTCTGATAGTCACACAAATGGCAACAGCTAAATGAACTAACAGACTACATCTCCAAGCAGCACACGCCATCTATGAACAAATGAGGTCTTCATGGACTAGACTAATGTCTGAAGTAGTGCTGGAGAGAACTGACATCATGAATCCTGCAGGGTTGTTCATCAATCTGTAAGAGTACACAGGGGTGGAGATCTCTTCTGAACTGAACGTTGCAAGGCATCCCAGATATGCTCAATAATGTTCATGTCTTGGGACTTTGGTGGCCAGGGGAAGTATTTAAACTGAGAAGAGTGTTCCTGGAGCTACTGTGTAGAAATTCTGGACGTGTGGGTGTCGCATTGTCCTGTTCGAATTGCCCAAGTCCGTCGAAATGCATAATGGACATGAATGGATGCAGTTGCTCAGACAGGATGATTATGTACATTTCACCTGTCATAGTCGTATCTTCACGTATCAGAGGTCCCATATTACTCCAACTGCATACTCCCCACACCATTATAGAGCCTTCAACAGCTTGAACAGTCCCATCCAAACACGCAGGGTCCTTGGATTCGGTACACGTCCATCCGCACGATACAATTCGAAACGACACTCGTTCGACCAGGCAAAATCTTTTCAGTCGTCAACAGTGCATTGTCGGTGTTGACGGGGCCAGGTGAGGCGTAAAGTTTTGTGTCCTGCAGTCATCAAGGGTACACGAGTGGGCCTTAGGCTCCGAAAGCCCATATCGATGATGTTTGATGAATGGTTCGCACGCTGAAACTTGTTGATGGCCCAGCACTGAAATCTGCAGCAATTTCAAGAAGGGTTGCGTTCCTGTCACGTTGAACGATTCTCTTCAGTCGTCGTTGGTCCCGTTCTTGCAGGATCTTTTCCGGATGCAGCGATGTCGGTGATTTGATGTTTTCCGGAATCTTGATATTCACGGTACACTCGTGAAATGGTACTCCTGGAAAATCCCCACTTCATCGCTACCTCGGAGATGCTGTGTCTCATCGCTCGTACACCGACTGTACCACCACGTTCACACTCACTTCAATTTTGATAGTCTGCCATTGTAGCAGCAGTAACCGATCTAAAAACTGCGCCAGACACTTGTCTTGTATAGGCGTTACCGACCGCAGCGCCGTATTCTGTCTGTTTACATATCACTGTATTTGAATACTCATGCCTATACCAGTTTCTTTGGCGTTTCGGTGTATAAGTGTCGCTGGTTTTTGTATGAGGCGGCACGTTAGGCGTGGTACTCTAATGACATAGATTTTTAGCACGTAGCGTAAGTTAGCATAAGAATACATGCACGATAAAATACACGAAAAGAGACACTATACAGCATACACGCTACATATCCTTTATCACGTAATGTACAAAGACGATGCAGAACGTATAACCTAGTGACCTGTAAAAAACAAACTAGGAGTAAGAAAACTAACGTATCAACATACCTCAATAACTAAGCTTGAGAGGCACTGCACAGGGATGTGGGGGCTCGATGTCACATTCCGAGACCTCCCTGGGCACCGCAGGTATTGGGGCTTCCAACTGCACAGTCTATCCTATCTTCTTTTTGCTCTTCTTCTACATCGTGACGGAAATTAAGGTGTGTACTGAGGCATGCAAACTGTCATTGTGGTGTCACCGCCAGACACCACACTTGCTAGGTGGTAGCTTAAATCGGCCGCGGTCCATTTAGTACATGTCGGACCCGCGTGTCGCCACTGTTTGATCGCAGACCGAGCGCCACCACAAGGCAGGTCTCGAGATACGGACTAGCACTCGCCCCAGTTGTACGACGACATTGCTAGCGACTATACGGACAAAGCCTTTGCTCTCATTTGCCGAGAGACAGTTAGAATAGCCTTCCGCCAAGTCCATGGCTACGACCTAGCAAGGCGCCATTAGCCTTACATAGTTTGAGAGTTATCGTATAAATGTCTCAAGAAGAACGTTGTAAACCAACAAAGAATAAAGTTAAGTATTCGAGGAGCTGCATACTTTTCTTATTAGAATCAATACTTATCCTGTTCCAGACTTCACGCCAGTCGGCGTGTGTGTACGCGTGCCTTTCTTTCGGCTACCCGTCACTGTGGACTGGCTGCCTTAGCAGTCCACATCATTCATACTTCCTTTTCCATGCAAGAATGGGATACAACATTGCTAATATTGGTATAAAGTAACCCTCACATGCAATGTACAGTGGCTTGTGAAGTGTTCAGCGCGCATAAACAAGAAGGTCTCATATACTTCACCCTTTATTTCCTATAACTGTCAAAAATATAAAAGCAGGGTTCAAAATTTTTACTTTAATTCGTGGTGAGCTGTTACTGAATTAATAGCAGGTTATTTTACTTCAAAAATGATACAAAGGCATTCAAACACAAAAATGTTCTGATGACTTGTATATACAAACAGGATTATACAAGCAGAGTACATTAAGTCCCTGAAGAATAATACAGCTAGGATTATTACTTCGGGTGATAGTTATAGAAACATTCTTTCTCATACACACCAAAAAAAAAAAAAAAAAGAAACATTTCGCTCTGATTATTTTGAATGATGTCTAGAAGACCAAAGTTCACATCTGCCTTTTGAGTTGACAAATGTTGGCCAGTAAGATCCTATGTTCTGAAAACGTATGTCGTTTGGTACCGAAAATGCTGTCTTTCTTCCCCTTTCAGCTGAAAGATGAAAAATTTGATCGTCTTGGTTCAAATTGGTTCCAATGGCTCTGAGCACTATGGGACTTAACTTCTGAGGTCATCAGTCCTCTACAACTTAGAACTACTTAAACCTAACTAACCTAAGGACATCAGACACACCCATGCCCGAGGCAGGATTCGAACCCGAGACCGTAGCGATCGCGCGGTTCCAGACTGTAGTGCCTAGAACCGCTCGGCCACCCCGGCCGGCGATCGTCTTGGCCTTCCCATTTTTTGGACGTTAGTGTTAGTAAACCAAGTGTAGTTCTACGTTTGAAATCAATCAGTGGAGGTGTCCCCTTCAAGTCACAGTTCGAAATGTGGGAATTTACAAGAGTCATTTCCACTATTCCATAAAACAGTCTACATCACTTCTTTTTTTTCTGTCTATTTCAGAAAGAGGCCTTAACATGTCAGCTTTATCTAAAACACCGATGTGTTCATTATAATCTTGTACAACTGTTAGTGCCGTCACTCCAGTCTCTCTTGCATTTTTCTGGATCTGGATACGCTACATACCTCATTCACACGATAATTTGATAGAAAGTGAACTGCACGATTGTCCATCCATATTCTATGAAATAGTAGTATATACGTAAAGAGATACAGCTTCAACATTTTCTTCATTCATTGTCTCTTCCTCATTAACACTTAGTTCAGGTTCTGCACCATTTTGTGGAGTACTCGCACACGTTTTAAGAGGTTTTTCATTATTATTTCGCTGAGTACTAAGCATCCTTTCATCTTCACTCTCATCACTACATTCATATGGTGTATCGATATCACCTGGAAAATTTTCTTCTATATGAGTACGGATTCCTTGACCTGTAAGACCTCTTCTGTAATAGGTAGAAATACACTGAAACAAAACAACATCTTACTTTGTTCATTACTGTTTTACAAGTCATGTATGACTTCCGTTGTTTTAATGATATGAAATACAGTGTTATTCTCATCAAGATTTGTTTTTATTTATAAAAGGTCCTCAAAGTAGCAAAAACTATAAATGTGAAAGTAAAGCAACCAAAGGTCAATCTGACCGGAACTTGGGAAGTCGCTGTCCTGGACCTGCGTTGTTATTGAATATTATAAGGATACTTACTAATATTTTATCCAGATCGGTATTGGTATGTATAATGGCAATTACATAGAAATTATCACTCACTCCACTTCACATATAAACGTTAATTTTTCTTACATAACCTTGCAGCGTTGTTTCACACAAGTTAGCCATCTTCAAAACAGCTGTTCACATATCAGGCTGATACATAGGCTCCGGAATGGCGTACAGGCTGTACTGGTATCCACGGTAGGAAAGACAAACTGTATGGAATGGGCTTTTGAGTCACGTAATTCCACTCAGAATCTGCCGGGTTCGTAAGAAATTTGGAAGTTTGTGGTAAGCTCTATGGGAGCAAACTGCTAAGGTCATCGGTCCCTAGGCTTACACACTACTTAATCTAACTTACACTAACTTACGCTAAGGACAACACACACATCCATGCCCGAGGGAGGACTCGAACATCCAACGGGAGGAGCCGCGCGAACCGTGGCAAGGCGCCTAAGACCGCAAGGCTACCCCGCGCGGCCTGTTTCGTAAGTCCAGCCAGTAAGTAAAGGGTTAAACTGATTAGTGTTCCTTGCAACTTGACAAGAAGTCTCGTAAGTAAATGTCGGAAACTGATGGTCGATTTTACTGACAGCACTCAGTGGTGAGGCTGTCCTGTTAAAAGTTCATTACTTACTTCCTCTTGGTTATGTTTGTCTTTGTATTAAGTCCACTGACAGCGACGCTGACGCCCGTCGTACGAAGGTCTCCTAGGCTGGTATGATTCGCTGTAGTGTGGATAACTAACGGTGAAATGACACACATGGTATCCAACTAGGGTTCAACCAATAATCTTAATCGAGAAACCTGTATGATGCACACCTCACCATATCCAACACGATGCACTCCATCAGAAGAAAAACGCTTTCCACAGGGTACTTAAGTGACCTGTAGACACGAGGTTATGCGCTACAAGAACAAGTGATCGCATAGGTCTCTAACTGGATTTGGAGAGACGAATGTTCAAATGGCTCTGAGCACTATGGGACTTAACATCTGAGGTTATAAGTCCCCTAGACTTAGAACTACTTAAACGTAAATAACCTAAGGACATCACACACATCCATGCCCGAGACAGGATTCGAACCTGCGACCGTAGCAGCAGCGCGGTTCCGGACTGAAGCGCCTAGAACCGCTCGGCCACAACGGCCGGCTAGAGATGAATGTCAGACGACGCTGAAACCAGTTTGTGAGCAACTGCAGCCGCTGAAAGAATCAACTACAGTTTTGTGAGGTCATTTCTGCTTCAGCAGTTACTGTGTCCATATCACTGACATAGTAGCAAGTCTTAGACCGCAAGACCACAATTCCATATTTCAGTTCTGGTGCTAATTTCTCAACAGAATTTTAAAGATCCGCAGTTTACAATTTGCATTGTATTAACAGATGAAGCGAGACTGACACAGTGTGGAATAACAAAGTATCAAAATAACTCTCTGTGAGAAAATTCATGCCCGATGCAGGATTCGAACCTGTGACCGTAGCAGCAGCGCGGTTCCGGACTGAAGCTTCTAGAACCGCTCGGCCAAAGCGGCCGACTAAACAACGTAACTAGGCCATAATTTCTAATCCTCCGACGTACCTAGTCACTGAATTTCAGTCCTCAGAAAACGTCGTAAATTAAAAAGCTTAAAATTTAGTGATTGGCTACGTTGGGTTATCTTTTATATCAACAAGTTCTATTTATCAACAATTTCTGAACGACAGTTTATCCATGTTTCTGGTGACAGTCAACCTTGCAGAAATACGACGGATATAAGTTAATAATTTTGCTGTGTCCCCCACCACCGAAACCTAGGTAATATATAACAGTGTTATTTGCTTTTCTTCTCTCATCACTCGCATGCAGAGGTCGCAAATACGAACCTCATCTCCACCTACTCCCTTCACTGGCCCAAAAACTATTATTTATTTGATCTTCTATTTCCGTACCGCTTTATTCCGTCATCCTAACTTTCACCCTGCTGTTGCTAGAAACTTTTCGTCCATACCACCAATCGTACTTTCCTTACAAGTTTTTGCAGATTTTCTTTTTCTTCAGCCGTTTCCTGGCATGGTATAGACTGCAAATTAACATGCAGCATGAGGAAGACTTCCGTGTCACGCATGCGTACTTGGAGCTCTACAGAAAAGCATCCATCATAACTAAGCTAAAATAAAATTCCTGCGTTTTTCTGCAAAGATGAACACAATACACAAGAAAGCATGTCGTGAAGCTAAACTTTCTGAAAATTCAACACGTGATCATGTTAT
This sequence comes from Schistocerca piceifrons, assembly GCF_021461385.2. Classification (NCBI taxonomy): domain Eukaryota; kingdom Metazoa; phylum Arthropoda; class Insecta; order Orthoptera; family Acrididae; genus Schistocerca; species Schistocerca piceifrons. Next base: position 173,749,218 of record NC_060149.1, read on the forward strand.
TCACTTTTACGTGCTAAAGTGAACGTCTTCCTAACTGATTCAGGCATAGTTTGCCACAGATCCATAGGCACGAAAGACTGACATTGAATTTTGCCTTTAATCTTACTCAAAGACTTTAATTGTGAAATCCAGTTCGCTCAATTTCGAGATATACTTCAATGAAAACTGGAAATAATAAATTTCTACACTAGAAGGATTTGCATACTGTTACTGGAACTCTGCAATATCAAGACAAGAGCTACTGATAAAAAGGAGTCACAAGAATTGTGGACAACAAAATTTTACTTTCATTCATGTAATAACATACTACTGAAAGATAATAGCAGACGCGAGACATCCATCCTCTTTTCATGTAGTAAGGTAAGATGGTCGTTATACGTAGTACGAATGTCTAGGTAGGGCCTATGAAGTAGCACATTCAGGAAAGGTGTGGAGACAAAACAGTCTGTTAGACAAGCGCTGCATGTATAGACGACAGCTCAGTTACAAACAGAATACATAATTTTCGCATTTCGGTTCGAGATTGAAAAAGAAAACTGAAGTTAATTTTAAATGATATTTTGTGCGTAATGATATGTACAGATGAGTGACATTGCAAACCATCAATATGCGGTTGGAACTGAAGGTAAAAAAATTCTCATTCGGAAAATAATCTTCCCGACGGGACTTTTGACAGTAACGCGGCGCTGCCAGTCGTTCTTGGATCTAACGCACAAGGGCGCGTCTCTGGACAGACGTCTAGTTCAGTGGCCGGTCGTTGTAGCGCCAGCGTGCAGCAGACCGACAACAGCGAACCTAGCAGCGAGTAGTCAAAACATTATGGCTGGTTCTGACAGCGTCACACTCTAGCGGCGCACGTTGGAACTTCAAACGCAAAGGTAGGCCACGAACTGTCCGCCAGACTTCGAGAAGCAAGATACCCATCGCCAATAATGTACTGCAGATATTAATTCTACATAAGTTTATGCAGCGTTATTTCTAACTGTAATGCACTGATAAAGAATCACAAACATATTTTACGACAAATTACCTAGACTCACTCTCATTTTATTTCATACTTAATAGTGGCTCTTCTATAATAGTTCTTGACATTATAAGTGGGACCGGTCAAGTTACATGTACTAACCTATAACGTCGACAAGACTGGATCATAACTATTAAGAAAATGTAGCGAACATGATTAAGGCATTTCTCAGGTAGCGAACTAAAACATCTACAAAAGCAGTTAAGCAATTTCCGTAAAGAACAGAAAATTCGATGACAAGTTTTGTCAAGAGAAACTGTCAGTCTGGATGTTGCTCATATTTCTACATTACTACCTACTTAGTACTTTATTTGCCAAGAAATGCAGTGTGAAGGCTATTTCTAGTGGTACGTCTGGCATGAAACGTTCCTCTCCTTCCTTTCGTCAGTAAAACGTGGAATGAACGATAGAATACACGCATTCGTTAACGCAAGTAACTGCCTGTACGTTGGGAACTGTTCCAGACCATTCAGTCCGTATTACGAGAGTCGCTGCACCAACGCTGTGTAAGCAGTATAAGTGCTCGCGGCCGTCATCATGAAAATCAAATTTTCTGTAGACAGTGGTAAGAGTCTTCCTCGTCACTACTTTTTTTGTGTGAAAAGAAGATTCTATAAAAAGGCTCTTGCCACGGCTTCGAAAAGTTGTGATGACGATTACTGAAGATGAGGACGCTGTTAGTGAGGTGGATAAAGTAACTGCTCGTGGTCAAGTAACCTCGCAGGATCGTGATTTATACCTTCAACGGCTCGATTCCTTACACTATTGTTGCTGGATCACCTTAAATTCATCTAAAGATTCGCGCTTCCTTATCCGACATCCGAATTGTGTGTCGTCTACCTTGTTGTACATGATCCCGTATCTGCAGTTCGCTGGAGAAACCTGTAGAACATTCCTTTTTTCTTTTCCAGATGGACTGCGACGTTGATGATGTCTAAATGATAATGCTTGCGACAGTTGACTGTTACTTATTTCCTTTTGGATACACTATTGCTATTTCGACTTTGTAGTCTGATTCATTAACGTCCTTACTAAATTAGATACATTTCATGTCGTAGTACATATCGAGAACATCATATTCTTTAATTGACCATTCAGGAATCGTTATGTTATGTAAGCTATATATGTGGCTCTGCTTTGACGATCTCTGTGTGGCCAAACATTGAATGGTTAGACAAGTACTACGATATGAAATATAACTAATTTTGAATTGACAATAATGAAACACTTCAGAAGGGCTACAATGCCAAAACTGCAACAGTGTATCCAGCAGGAAATAAGAAAGTCAAATGGCGAAAGTGCTACCAGTGAGGCAATTCTACGGAGTGTTCGGATATTTCCATTACAAAGTTCTATGACTTGTAGAGGGGAGTGAGCATATAATATTTCGAATAGGAAACGTGCCGTTTCCATTCTACTACAATTTCAGTTCAAATGTTCAATTCATTCACTTCAGCTTGAGGAACTGAATTAGTGGTGATGCAGTACAAGTATTAGGTAATATTTAGAAAGGCAACATGACGAAACATCAATTTATCACTTAACCACATTTTTTTGTATTAACACTTAAACATTACGTGTTTACATTATTCCAAAACAAAAAAGAACCCAGCATACTTTACGTACAAAGCATTACTGATGCATTACAACAGCGGCTCGATATGGCGACTACCAACGTTGTTACAGACTTGTACCTACGAAGCATGTTCTGATACTCACTCTCCATCCTACCTGGTGTTTCTTCAGTTTCTAATGCAGCTGCAAGAACTGAGTCAGCAGATCTTCATCTGTCTCTACAGGAGTTTCGTATATTAAACTCTGCATACGATCCCACAAGAAGAAGTGCATATGACTTTAATCGAGGAAAAGCAACTCTGAAACTTTTCTCTTTCCCTCAGCAAATTGGACGCGTAACTCATCTGAAATGAAACCTTCGTAGAACGGAATCGGTACATTTCCGGATATTGGATTACTATGTACTCACTCCGCACAAGATGTTTGTAGAAGTTTGTAACGGGAATTTCTTTTATATGACTAGGAGTCCCAATAATAAGAAACTAGACAAAGTCGTTCGGTGTCCGCGAAACACATCTGCCAATTAACGCCGTTGGCTAAAACACAACAGACTAGCGCAGGGATGTTTCCTTTCAGAAGGACCCGACGACGAGAAAATCACGGCGTTGTTAGACTTTCTGTCGAACAGACATATGACAACAACTGAAATGCATGCAGAGATTTCTTCCAGAGTGTCATTACGAACCGTCGGAAATAACTCACTGAGATTACTAGCTGCCTTGTGTCGTTTACCGCTGATACCCTACAACCAACAGCAGAGATTTCCGTATGGCCAGAGTCAACTCGAACATCGAGTGACACACTGTGGTATTCAGTTATGAGTCTGGCTTCTGTATGTGGCGATCAGATCTATGCCGACGTTCCGTAGACGGCTTGGTAAAATGTCACATGACTGATTTTCTAATTCTTGAAGGGAGGATTAACGCTCGCCAGTATGCGATATGAATGGTAACCTTCCTGACCATGTACCAAATGACATACTTTAATAGGATAATGCGAGACACCACCCTGCAGTTCATACCACACACGCCTTGGTCCTCTTATTCATCATCCATAGAGCGTGTCTGGGTAGCGACAGGGAGACGTATACTTCCATACCAGCATGCAATCAACAATATTCATGAACTGTTGCGGCACGTGTTTAAGGCATGGCAGTAAATTCCTCGAGGTGGCATTCGGAGGCTATTTGCTTCCATGTTACAACCAATGCAGTAGGGTAATCGTTTCAGCGGTCACATCTCATGCTGAGTTGGTGATGTGTATTAGTTCCGAATTCAATAAAAGTTTAATCATTTTGTAAGTAGGCTGTTTAGGTTTTTATGTTGGTAATGCCACGTAGTGCTCTGTATGAAAATCGCTGACTTCGCTGTGTGCAGTCTGTGCCTGGTTGGACTCATTGTTGGAATATTCGCTTGTGTAGTGTTGGGCAGTTGGATGTGAACAGCGCGTGGCGTTGGGCAGTTGAAGGTGAGCCGCCAGCAGTGGTGGATGTGGGGAGAGAGATGCCAGAGTTCTGAGCGGACGATCTGGTCGTGAGTCCGTCAGAAAGAGGAAATTTTTTTAATTGGATGTCACAAAATTATATATATATATATATATATATATATATATATATATATATATATATATATATATATAATGACTTTTGAACGCTATTAAGGTAAATACATTGTTTGTTCTCTATCAACATCTTTCATTTGCTAACTATGCCTATCAGTAGTTAGTGCCTTCAGTAGTTAGAATCTTTTATTTAGCTGGCACTATTGGCGCTCGCTGTATTGCAATAGTTCGAGTAACGAAGATTTTTGTGAGGTAAGTGATTCATGAAAGGTATAGGTTATTGTTAGTCAGGGCCATTCTTTTGTAGGGATTATTGAAAGTAAGATTGCGTTGCGCTAAAAATATTCTGTGTCAGTTTAGTGATGATCAGAATAAGTAAAGAGAAAACTCTCTAAGTACGTTGAGTTTTGCTCAGCTGTTTGAAAATCAAATAACGTAGAAGTTTATCAGCACAGTCATTCTTAATCTTTCAAAGGGGAAGTTTCATATTTCTTTACATACAAAGGAAACGTTTCAATTTAAAACCCATTATGTGAAGAAGACGTCAACAAAGTTTGATAAATATTGAACCGGTGCTTCAGTGTATTACACTTTTCACTTCAGTTGGGTTATTTTTACCTTGACGCTCCACAACCGGTTACTCCAGGTGGACATTCCCAGATCTTACACGGTTGTTACTACTGTATATCCAGTGATTTATCGCTGTTAGTGCAATTGAACGGTAATGGGTCTCTGCGTGCAGATGGTCTATTAACGTCGGTAGTTCATGAACATCAATAAGATAAATGCCTCCTATAGAAAAGTAAACAAATCTTTGTGGAAAGGAGAAACTGGTATATGAATAACACTGATTGCAAACCTGCTGAGCAAGGAATGGAAGGCTCAAATGTATAAGTAATACACTGGTGTGCAGAAATGAATATGTTTTGACGATGCCATTATGGCCGTATCACTTTAGGACATGGTGTAAAAAAGGTACGTTATACCATATTTTATCTGTACATTTCCCTGTTTGCATGACAGTATATTGTGATACATACTGCTGTTTTATGTTAAAAGACACACTGCTCACTGGATGTATATATTTAATTTATTTTACATCTGAGGATGGTCATTACAGACTGAAACCGGTCATCATCTAAAGAATTCATATTGTGATCAGTGACTGGAATAAAAGAACATTTTACAGTATTGGATCACTGTTTGTATACGCGATTATGTCGCACTTGGTGACATGAAGGATTTGATCTGATCCCTCCTTCCTACTTGCAGCTATTGTCCACATTGGTCTTTTATGAAGATTTGAGAGGAGCGAAGATTACAATAAACTTTCTAGTTTACTTATCTTCTCACGTAGAGTTGGCTCCAGTTCTTCTTGTCTAGGGGTATGATTCTTGAAGCTGTAATTCTTACGTTTTAGGTCCTCATTGTTGAATTGATCTAAATAAATTTGAGGATGGTTGTTGCAGAATTTTTTTGTTACAACAATATATTTCGTCACATCTTAGAATACCATACAGTCCTTTGATTTCTTACGTTAACGAAGCCGAAATTACATTGCTCGCACAAGAGACAAAAATACGTCCGATCATATCAGAGGCATGCTTACCGATGTCTCACTCAGCGGAAATAACAATATTCCAAAGATTTTACAATTTTTCTTGACAAATGAATTTCTATTAGTTTCGAATATTATTTCATAAATGAAGCCGCAAAAAATATAGTAAACAGTACTACCAGGGTTGGAACTTTAATAGTGGCACCTATTTATTTACAGCTCGTACAAAATAGATACGTGTTTCAAAGTTTTACTGACCTTCAAAGTAGTCACCAGCATTGTGTATAACCCGTCGCCAGCGATGTGGAAGTCGTAGGATACTCTTAGCAGTGCCAGTTGTGTTGACAGTTCGAGCAGCGCGGTTTATTGCTCGACGAATTTGTAGCAGTTCTGTAGCGAATGCCATGAAGTGTTTCCTTCAGTTTAGAAATCGAGCTGAACTTACGACGGCTTAAGTCAGGGGATTTCAGTAGGTGGTATAGCACTTAACAGCCCCATCAGTCAAACAAATCAGTAACAGCTTGCACCGTACGTGCTTGAGCATCGTCCTGCAAAATGATGGTCAGGTCCTACAGAAAGTGTCATCACTTCTGTCTCTAAGCTGATCGTAGGTTGCGTTCCAAAAATGAACAGCATCCCGTTACAAGGACAACAATAACTGTCACTGCCAAGTAACATTGCTCGATGAAACTTGGACCACACATAGAAAGAACTGCTACGGTATAGTACAGTACGCAACTGAAAGATGTACTCAATGAGATGAACAGAAACGACACTTTCACTTGTAGACAGTTATCACATTGAAGTCGCCGTGATTCATGACGGTGCCCTGGACATTGTAAAAGAGGCGACATTGTTCTTAACAGGACGTATGATTATCTCGAACGGCACTGCATGCTCTGCAACATCCTCCCCCGCTGGAGCAAGGTTGGTGAACGGTTCTTGTGGAACGGCGTTCCATTCCTCCACCAGTATTGTTGACAACTGTTGAATGGTCGCGGTGTAGGCGGACGTGCTGCGATACATCTCCCCCAAGCATCCGACACGTTCAAGAATGTGTGTGAAATCTTATGGGACTTAAATGCTAAGGTCAACAGTCCCCAAGGTTACACACTACTTAACCTAAATTATCATAAGGACAAACACACACACCCATGCTCGAGGGAGGACTCGAAACTCCTCCGGGATCAGCCGCACAGTCCATGACTGCAGCGCCTTAGTCCGACACGTGCTCGATGGGTTTTAACCTGGTTGAACGGGGAGGTCAGTCTCTCCGCCGAATATCCTCTCGTTCCAGGAGCTCCTCCATCTGTGCTGTTCGACACGGTCGTGCATTGCCATCCATAAAAATGAAGTCACGGCGGGATGCACTCTTGAAAAGGCATACGTGGGGAAGGAGCTCTAATAGAAAGCAATGAAGCACAAATACACTACTGGCCATTAAAATTGCTACACCAAGAAGAAATGCAGATGATAAACGGGTATTCACCTGAGAAATCAGTACCCAGAACAACCACCTCTGGCCGTAATAATGGCCTTGATACACCTGGGCATTGAGTCAAACAGAGCTTGGATGGCCTGTACAGGTACAGCTGCCCATGTAGCTTCAACACGATACCACAATTCATCAAGAGTAGTGACTGGCGTATTGTGACGAGCCAGTTGCTCGGCCACCATTGATCAGACGTTTTCAATTGGTGAGAGATCTGGAGAACGTGCTGGCCAGGGCAGCAGTCGAACATTTTCTGTATCCAGAAAGGCCCCTACAGGACCTGCAACATGCGGTCGTGCATTATCTTGCTGAAATATAAGGTTTCGCAGGGATCGAATGAAGGGTAGAGCCACGGGTCGTAACACATCTGAAATGTAACGTCCACTGTTCAAAGTGCCCTCAATGCGAACAAGAGGTGACCGAGACGTGTAACCAATGGCACCCCATACTATCACGCCGTGTGATACGCCAGTATATAAAAGGTCCCCATCTGTTGACTCAGGGATCGATACGTGGCTGCCCGATCCGTTACAGCCATGCGGATAAGATGCCCGTCATCTCCACTGCTAGTGATACGAGGCCGTTGGGATCCAGCACGGCGTTCCGTATTACCCCCCTGAACCCACCGATTCCGTATTCTGCTAACAGTCATTGGATCTCGACCAACGCGAACAGCAATGTCGCGATACGGTATACCGCAATCGCGAGAGGCTACAATCCGACCTCCGGCCGCGGTGGTCTAGCGGTTCTAGGCGGTCAGTCCGGAAGCGCGCGACTGCTACGGTCGCAGGTTCGAATCCTGCCTCGGGCATGGATGTGTGTGATGTCCTTAGGTTAACTAGGTTTAAGTAGTTCTAAGTTCTAGGGGACTGATGACCTCAGATGTTAAGTCCCATAGTGCTCGGAGCCATTTTTACAATCCGACCTTTATCAAAGTCGGTAACGTGATGGTACACATTTCTCCTCGTTACACGAGGCGTCACAACAACGTTTCACCAGGCAGCGCCGGTCAACTACTGTTTTGTATGAGAAATCGGTTGGAAACTTTCCTCATGTCAGCACGTTGTAGGTGTCGCCACCTGCGCCAACCTTGTGTGAATGCTCTGAAAAGCTAATCATTTGTATTTCACAGAATCTTCTTCCTGTCGGTTAAATTTCGCGTCTGTAGCACGTCATCTTCGTGGTGTGGCAATTTTAATGGCCAGTAGTGTAGTTATAGGTACAGAAAGCTGGCTAAAGCCGGACATAAGTTCAGCTGAAATTTTTCCAAAAGCTCTAACAGTGTTCAGAAAGGATAGATTAAATACAGTTGGCGGTGGAGTATTTATTGTTGGCTGAAGTAGTTTGCCTTGTTGTGAAATTGAAGTAGATAGTTCCTGCGAAATAATATGGGTAGAGGTTATACTTGACAATCGCACTAAACTATTAATTGGATCGTTTTACCGACCCCCGACTCAAAATACATAGTTGCTGAACAGTTCAATGAAAACTTGAGTCTCATTTCAAATAGCTACCACACTCATACACTTATAGTCGGTGGCGACTTCAATCTACGTTTAAAGCCGGCGGCAGGCATAAAGCGTCATCCTAAATTGTACTGAATGCTTTCTCGGAAAATTATGTTGAATAGTTAGTTCATGAGCTTTCTCGAAGTGTAAATGGTTGCGAAAGCATACTTGACCTTTTAGTAACAAATAATCCTGGACAAATAGGAAGTATCGTGACGAATACAGGGATTAGGGACCACAAGGCAGTTGCTGCTAGGCTGAATACCGTAACACCCACAACCATAAAAAAGAAACGCAAAGTACATCTATTTAAAAAAAGTTGATAAAAATGCTCATAACGCCTTTTTAAGAGACAGTCTCCACTCCTTCCGATCTGATCACGTAAAGCGTAGAAAAGATGTGGAATGATTTCAAAGAGATAGTATCGACAGCAATTGAGAGATATATACCACAAATTAATAAGTGATGGTACTGATCCTCCATGGTACACAAAACGGGTCATATCTCTGTTGCAGAAACAACGAAAAAAGCATGCTAAATTTAAAAGAACGCAAAAGCCCGAAGTTTGCAAAGTTTTGTAGATATTCGTAATATAACGCGTGCTTCAATGTGAGATTCCTTTAATAATTTCCACAACGAAACTCTTTCTCGGAATCTGGCAGAACAAAGAGAATCTGGTCAGATATAAAGCACACCAGTGGCAAGACGCAATCAATACCTTCACTGCGCGATAACGACGGTGAAGTCATTGATGATAGTGCCACCAAAGCAGAGTTCTTAAACACGGTTTTCCGAAACTCCTTCACGAAAGAAGACGAAATAAATATTCCCGAATTCCAATCAAGAACAACTGCGAAGATGAAAAACATAGACGTAGATATCCTCGGTGTAGCAAAGCAGCTTAAATCACTTAATAATGGCAAGGTCTCCGGTCCAGATTGGTACCAATCAGGTTCCCTTCAGAGTAAGCACATGCGATAGCTCCATATTTAGCAATTATATACAACCGCTCGCTCACAGAAAGTTCCGTACCTAAAGTCTGGAAAATTGCTCAAGTCACACCAATACCCGAAAAGGGAAATAGGAGTAATCCGTTGAATTACAGGACCGTATCACTAACTTCGATTTGCAGTAGGGTTTTGGATCATATTCTTTATTCGAACATTATGAAGTACCTCGAAGAAAACAATTTGCTGACACATAGTCAGCACAGATTCAGAAAATATCGTTCCTGCGAAACACAGCTAGCACTTTATACTCATGAAGTAATGAGTGCTATCGACTGAGGATGTCAAATTGACTCCATATTTTTAATTTTCAGAAGGCTGTCGAGACCGTTCCTCACAGGCGTCTTCTGACCAAGCTGAGTGCCTATGGAATATCGCCTCAGTTGTGCGACTGGATTCGTGATTTCCTGTCGGAAAGGCTCAGTTCGTAGTAATAAACGGAAAGTCACTGAGTAAAACAGAAGTAATTTCCGGCGTTCCCCAAGGAAGTGTTATAGGCCCTCTATTGTTCCTGATCTATATTAACGACATAGGAGACAATCTGAGTAACCCTCTTAGATTATTTGCAGATGATGCTGTCATTTACCGTCTTGTAAAGTCATCAGATGACCAAAACAAATTGCAAAATGATTTAGATAAGATATATGTGTGGTGAGAAAAGTGGCAATTGACTCCGAATAAAGAAAAGTGTGAAGTTATTCACATGAGTACTAAAAGAAGTCCGCTAAATTTCGATTACACGATAAGTCACACAAATCTGAAGGCTGTAAGTTCAACTAAATACTTAGGGATTACAATTACAAATAACCTAAGTTGAAACGATCACATAGATAATGTTGTGGGTAGAGCAAACCAAAGACTGTCATTCATTGGCAGAACACTTAGAAGGTGCAACAGATCTACTAAAGAGACTACTTACACCACACCTGTCCGCCCTATCGTGGAGTATTGCTGTACAGTGTGGGGTCCGCATGAGGTGGGTCTGACGGATGATATTGAAAAAGTTCGAAGAAGGGCGGCTCGTTTTGTATTACCGAGAAATAGGGGAGATAGTGCCACAGACATGATACGTGAACTGGAGTGGCAATCATTAAAACAAAGGCGATTTTCGTTGCGACGGGATCTTCTCATGAAATTTCAATCACCATTTTTCTCCTTCGATTGCAGAAACATTATTTTGGCACCCATCTACATAGAAAGAAATGATCATCACGATAAAATAAGAGAAATCAGGGCTCGCACCGAAAAATTTAAGTGCTCGTTTTTCCCGCGTGTGGAACGGTAGAGAGACAGCTTGAAGGTGGTTCATTGAACCCTCTGCCACGCACTTAATTGTGAACAGCAGATTAACCACGTAGATGTAGATGTAGATGTAGACAGTATCACAATAACATCAACCGTTGGATGTACGTATTCAAAGATCTGGATGTCAGTACCCCAATGCAACTTGATGCCTCAGCACACCATAACACCTAGACCACCAAAACGATCATGTTCGATAGAGTTAGGGGATGCATTACATATTCCCACTTCTCGCCGTATGAAGGTACTTCCAGCAATGTCGGTGGAGGAGCTTATGGAACGAAAGGTGTTTGGCGAGTGGACTGGACTGCCCGTTCATCTGGCTTAAAACCCATCGAGCACGTGTCGGAGGCATTGGGTAGATGTATAGTAGCACGTCCACATGCACCATCGACCATCCAGCAGTTCTCAACCTCGCTGCTTGACGAATGGGAGGCTCTACCAAAGGACTTCTTACCAACCTTATGACCACGACCGGAGCACGTTGGAAAGTGTTCGCTGCCGTCCACGGTGATCACACACCCTATTACGATTCATGACCAGCCTTTTGTAATGCCCTGGAAACTGTCGTGAATCGCGGTGATTTCAGTGTAATTATTGTCTTTAAATAAAGGTGATATTTATGTTCAACTCATTACGTATTTGTTTCAGTTAGTTTCTGTACTCTGGGCGGGAAGGGTTGCCCGTCCCCGGCACGAATCCACCCGGCGGATTAGTGTCGGCGTCCGATGTGCCGGCCAGTCTATGGATGGTTTTTAAGGTGGTTTTCCATGTGGCTCGGCGAATGCGGGCTGGTTCCCTTATTCCGCCTCAGTTACACTATGTCGGCGATTGCTGCGCCAATACTTTCTCCAAGTACGCGTACACAATAATTACTCTACCACGCAAACATGGGTGTTACACTCGTCTGGTGTGAGACGTTCCCGGGAGGGTCCACTTGGCAGCCGAACCGCACAATAACCCTGGGTTCAGTGTGGGGCGGCAGTGGGGTGGGTTGACTGCTGTAGCCTTTTGTGGGTTGTGTACCACTGCGGGCTATGGCGGGGACAAAGCCTCTCCGTTGTTTCTAGGACCCAGTTCCATACAATACAATACAAATACGTTCTGTACTAACCTGTAGCGGTTCTCTCTATGAATGGTCCAAGTTAAATGAGCTGTGTTACTTGGGAGTGACACATGATGCGGAAGCTAATTTCCTTCTTAAGTTTTGCACACCATTGGGCATAAGAGGGCTATACAAATTAAACAGACTTGAATACAGTATTATGGAATTGCAAGTGGAAGATGAAGTAGAGGAGGTGAGAGATGTGATACTGCAAGAATAATTTGCAAGATTACCTGGAGTAATTGACATTCTATCGGAATTATTGAGAATCTTGCTAGAACATATAATGGCAAAACAATTCCACTTTGTATGAAATACATACGACACAGGTAAAATACTCCCGGTTTTCAACAATAATGCAATAATTTCTCTTCCAAAGAAAACAAGTGATGAAAGGTGTGAATATTACAGAAACATCAGTTTAATAAACCATGCAAAATACTGATGCGATTTATTTACGGAAGAATGGTAACACCGATAGATTCCGACCTTGGGAAACACACGAAGCAGTACTGACCCTACAACTTGTCTTAGAAGATAGGTTGGAGAAAGACGAACCTATGTTTATAACACTTGTAGTCTTAGAAAAAGCGAGCGAATGGTTATCTGCAACTTGTTCAGAAACCAGACTGCAATTGTAACGTAAAATCTTTCTATAGACATGATCGCATAGGGGACTGATGACGTCAGATGTTAAGTCCCATAGTGCTTAGAGCCATTTGAACCATTTGAACAAGATCGCATAAACATTTCCCTATTTTCGACAACCGGTTTCAACATCTTCTGGTCTTCAAAAATTTATATTACAAAACGTATTCATTGTGAGCTGGAACTTCATGCCAAGTTGTCATATTAGTGGATAAAATGTAGCACATTATACAACGGTTTGTCAGAAATAAGACATTTACAGTCAAAAATCACCTTGTGCACATGGCCATGTCCATATATGTAGCACTCACAGGTGATGGTTAAGTTTTAAAAATCACAGTATACAGTAAAAGGCACGTTAGCATATCTGTTTAACTTAGCTTGACATGTTCCATTCATTGATGATCCACTTTACACGGTCTTCGCATTTCTCAACGTGAGAAAATTCCAGCAATTACAAGAGAGAAGGACATGAAATGAAAGCTGTAATGAAGAGGGGAGTGACTCAGGGTTGTAGCCAACCCCAGATATTATTTAAGCTGTATATAGAGCAAGCACTATAGTAAATCAAAGAGAAATTTAGAAAGGGGATTAAAGTTCAGAGACAAGAATAAGAATCCTAAGGTTCTCCGACGACACTGTAATTCTGTCGGAGACTTGGAGCAGAGCGGATAGTGTCTTGAAAAGAGATTATGAGACGAACATCGAGAAAATTAAAATAAGTGTAATGCAATGCTGACTAATTAATCACCTGAGGGACTTGTATTATGAAAGAGACGTTATAAATCGATGATTTTTGCTATTCGTGCAGCAAATTAATTGACGATGGCTGACGCGAAGAGGGTATAAAATGTATAGGCTACTGACAATAGCAGGACAAGTTATGTGAAAAGGAGAAATATTTTATCATCATGTATAAATTTAAGTGTTAGGAATTCTTTTTTGAAAGCTTTACTCTGGAGTGTAGCCTTATACGGAAGTGAAGGGAAACATGGACGATAAACAGCCTAGACAAGAAGAGAACTGAAGCTTTTTAGACGGGGTGCTACAAAATAATGCTCAAGGGTAGACGGGTAGCTCGGACAATTAAATGAGAGGTACTGAATAGAATCGGGGAAAAAATAAATGTGGGGTACAATTTGACAAAATGAAGGGATCGATTGATAAGACACACCCTGAGGCACCAAGGAATCGTCAACTTGGAAATGGAATGAAGAGTAGGGGATAAAAATTGTAGAGGGAGACTGTTGACTGCAGTAAGCAGATTCAAATGAATGTGTCACTTGTTACCCAGCGATGAACAGGTTCAAAATGGTTCAAATGGCTCTGAGCACTATGGGACTTAACATCTGTGGTCATCAGTCCCCGAGAACTTAGAACTACTTAAACCTAACTAACCTAAGGACATCACACACATCCATGCCCGAGGCAGGATTCGAACCTGCGACCGTAGCAGTCGCGCGCGATGAACAGGCCTGCACAGAAAAGACTATCGTAGGGAGCTGCGTCAACCCATTCTTTGGACAAAAATAATTATAATATCGCCCCATAGGGTAAAATAGCGACACGGATGGGAAAGACAGCCAGTTGTACTCAGAACGTGCGACCGGAGCGATGTAAGATACACTCCTGGAAATTGAAGTAAGAACACCGTGAATTCATTGCCCCAGGAAGGGGAAACTTTATTGACACATTCCTGGGGTCAGATACATCACATGATCACACTAACAGAACCACAGGCACATAGACACAGGCAACAGAGAATGCACAATGTCGGCACTAGTACAGTGTATATCCACCTTTCGCAGCAATGCAGGCTGCTATTCTCCCATGGAGACGATCGTAGAGATGCTGGATGTAGTCCTGTGGAACGGCTTGCCATGCCATTTCCACCTGGCACCTCAGTTGGACCAGCGTTCGTGCTGGACTTGCAGACCGCGTGAGACGACGCTTCATCCAGTCCCAAACATGCTCAATGGGGGACAGATCCGGAGATCTTGCTGGCCAGGGTAGTTGACTTACACCTTCTAGAGCACGTTGGGTGGCACGGGATACATGCGGACGTGCATTGTCCTGTTGGAACAGCAAGTTCCCTTGCCAGTCTAGGAATGGTAGAACGATGGGTTCGATGACGGTTTGGATGTACCGTGCACTATTCAGTGTCCCCTCGACGATCACCAGTGGTGTACGGCCAGTGTAGGAGATCGCTCCCCACACCATGATGCCGGGTGTTGGCCCTGTGTGCCTCGGTCGTATGCAGTCCTGATTGTGGCGCTCACCTGCACGGCGCCAAACACGCAAACGACCATCATTGGCACTAAGGCAGAAGCGACTCTCATCGCTGAAGACGACACGTCTCCATTCGTCCCTCCATTCACGCCTGTCGCGACACCACTGGAGGCGGGCTGCACGATGTTGGGGCGTGAGCGGAAGACGGCCTAACGGTGTGCGGGACCGTAGCCCAGCTTCATGGAGACTGTTGCGAATGGTCCTCGCCGATACCCCAGGAGCAACAGTGTCCCTAATTTGCTGGGAAGTGGCGGTGCGGTCCCCTACGGCACTGCGTAGGATCCTATGGTCTTGGCGTGCATCCGTGCATCGCTGCGGTCCGGTCCCAGGTCGACGGGCACGTGCACCTTCCGCCGACCACTGGCGACGACATCGATGTACTGTGGAGACCTCACGCCCCACGTGTTGAGCAATTCGGCGGTACGTCCACCCGGCCTCCCGCATGCCCACTATACGCCCTCGCTCAAAGTCCGTCAACTGCACATACGGTTCACGTCCACGCTGTCGCGGCATGCTACCAATGTTAAAGACTGCGATGGAGCTCCGTATGCCACGGCAAACTGGCTGACACTGACGGCGGCGGTGCACAAATGCTGCGCAGCTAGCGCCATTCGACGGCCAACACCGCGGTTCCTGGTGTGTCCGCTGTGCCGTGCGTGTGATCATTGCTTGTACAGCCCTCTCGCAGTGTCCGGAGCAAGTATGGTGGGTCTGACACACCGGTGTCAATGTGTTCTTTTTTCCATTTCCAGGAGTGTAGAACGACTACGAACATTTATTCGTGGAGAAGTTAGATCTCCCGACTGAGATTCGTGGGAAAATCATAATAATGTGAAGTTAGAAGGCGGTCGCTTACAGAACGTTATTCCAATAATTTCTCACTACCATTCATCGAAATAAATTCCTTACTCAGGTGTTTTCATAGAAGGAATAAAGAAGATACAAAACAGAGCTGCAGGCTCCCTCACAAGTTTTGTTTAGCCAGAGCGTGTGTGTCACAGTGATGTTCAACTAAATCCATTACAAGACACTATAAGAACAATGTTGTGTAACGCGGAGAACGTAACTCGCAAAGATTCCGAAACCCTACTTGGCAATGCGAGAGAAGCAGCGTGTTATTTCCTCCAAGTTGTATTTCGCATGATGACCAAGAGCGAAAAACTAGACTAACTCGGACGTTTGCGGGCGGATATTGAAAATATTTCTTCGTACGCACGATCCGTGGATGGAACAGTAGGGGAGGTTAGGTTAGTGGTGTTTAACGTCCCGTCGACAACGAGGTCATTAGAGACGGAGCGCAAGCTCGGGTTAGGGAAGGATGGGGAAGGAAATCAGCCGTGCCCTTTCAACGGAACCAACCCGGCATTTGCCTGAAACGATTTAGGGAAATCACGGAAAACCTAAATCAGGATGGCCGGAGACGGAATTGAACCGTCGTCCTCCCGAATGCGAGTCCAGTGTGCTAACCACTGCGCAACCTCGCTCGGTAACAGTAGGGGAAGAATGAGTCTGGCATGCCATGTATCCCCTGATACATACCATATAGTAGTTTTCGAAGTGCATATGCACAGAGTGTTCCAAAGTCTTTGCATTAAAGGTGTAGGGGATTTTCTGGGCCTACTCTCTTTCATACGAGGCGGATGACTGGATTATAGGCAACACGCAAAGCATACAAAGCAAAAGAATGCCTATGCCTCATTAGTTCCCAGAGGCATACGCAATACGAAAGGACACCTAGTATCACCGGGAAGCATCAGCGGATATTTTGTCACTAACAGAAGTTGTTCTCCATGACGAGATCTATTATCTCTAGACATCTAGTGCAAAGACTTTGAAACCCCCTCTATACACTGATCACCCAGGACATTATAACCACCGACGTACTGTCGATAAAAACACGTCCAGGCGATAGCTGCGTCACCTGGTGAGGGACGACCGCCACTCAGACACACGCACGGTGCATGTAGTATCAGCGAGCATGGTGTCTCTATGTAGAATGGGGGAGGCGCGCAGTCTATACTGAAGAGTCAAAGAAACTGGTACACCTGCCTAATATCATGTAGGACCCCCGCGAGCAAGCAGAAATGCCGCAACACAGCGTGGCATGGACTCTACTAATGTCTGAAGTAATGCTGGAGGAAACTGAAACCATGAATCCTGCAGGGCTCTCCATAAATCCGTTGGAGTATGAGAGAGTGAAGATCTCTTCTGAACAGCACGTAGCAAGGCATCCAAGATCTGCACAATAACGTTCATGTCTTGGGAGTCTGGTGGCCAGCCGAAGTGTTTAAACTCAGAAGAGTGTTCCTGAAGCCACTCTATAGCAATTCTGAACGTGTGGGGCGTCGCATTGTCCCGCTTGAATTGCCCAAGTCCGTTGGAATGCACAACGGACATGATTGCATGCAGGTGATCACAAAGAATGCTTACGTACGTATCACCTGTCTTAGTCGTATGTAGACGTATCGGGGGTCCCATATTACTCTAACTGGGCACGTCCCACGTCATTACAGAGCCTCCACCAGGTTGAATAGTCACCTGCTGACATGCTGGGTCCATGCGTTAATGAGGTTCTCTCCATACCCGTACACGTCCATCCGTTCGATGGAATTTGAAACGAGACTCGTCAGACCAGGCAACATGTTTCCAATCATTAACAGCCCGATCCCGGTGTTGACGAGCCCAGCCGAGGCCTAAAGCTTTGTGTCGTGCACTCATCAAGGGTACACGAGTAGGCCTATGTCTCCGAAAGCAGATTTCGATGATATTTCGTTGAATGGTTCGCACGCTGACACTTGTTGATGGCCCTGCATTGAAATCTACAGCAATTTGCGGAAACGCTGCACTTCTGTCACGGTGATCGAGTCTCTTGAGTCGTCGTTGGTCCTTTTCTTGCAGGATCTTTTTCCGGCTGCATCGATGTCGGACATTTGATGTTTTGCCGGATTCCTGATATCCACGGTACACTCGTGAAATGGTTGTACGGGAAAATCCCCACTTCATCGCTACCTCGGAGATTCTCTGTCCCATCGCCCGAGCGCCGATTATAACACCACGTTTAAATAGGCGTTGCCACCGCAGCGCCGTATTCTGCCTGTTTACGTATCTCTGTACTTCAATACGCGTGTCTACACAAGTTTCTTCGGCGCTTTGTGTATCTGAGTTTGACCGACGGCAGACTGTAATTGGCCCGGAGGCTCGGTACGAGCATTTCGGAAACTGGACGACTCTTTACGTGTTCAAGGTTCAAATGGTTCAAATGGCTCTGAGCACTATGGGACTTAACATCTTAGGTCATCAGTCCCCTAGAACTTAGAACTACTTAAACCTAACTAACCTAAGGACATCACACACGTCCATGCCAGAAGCAGGATTCGAACCTGCAACCGTAGCGGTCGCGCGGTTCCAGACTGCAGCGCCTAGAACCGCTTGGCCACTCCGGCCGGCTGGTGTTCAAGGAATCCTGTGGTGAGTTCTTCACCGCATGACGAAACAAAGGTAAGAGCACGTCAAGATTTCGTGGGGTTGGACAGCCACCCATCTTTATTAACATCAGACTTTAATTCTGGGCTGAGTACATGTGTGTCTGAACACACAGAGCACCAAACACCCCCAACGATGGGCCTCCGTAGTCGACGACTCATACATGTCAACACCACGATAGGTAACTACGATGGAAATGGGCACGTGACCATCTGCACTGGACGTTGGTGCTGTTGTGTTGGCAGAAGAGCCAACACCGTGTTACTAGAGGAGGCCGAAATGCACGCGTTTTAGCTCACGCAGGCTGGCGTGAGGAGGAGAAGAACTATACTGACGTGAGATCTGGAACATGACGAGGAATTAGCATTCAGAAAGCAGACGTAATTAGTTTGATACTTAACTTTAATCCATTAATGATGAACGTCGCTCTTGACGGTACATGATTCACAATATTATCAGTTCAGAATACATTCTTGAAGAATATGGCGCCTTGCTAGGTCGTAGCAAATGACGAAGCTTAAGGCTATGCTAAACTGTCGTCTCGGCAAATGAGAGCGTATGTAGTCAGTGAACCATCGCTAGCAAAGTCGGCTGTACAACTGGGGCGAGTGCTAGGGAGTCTCTCTAGACTAGACCTGCCGTGTGGCGGCGCTCGGTCTGCAATCACTGATAGTGGCGACTCGCGGGTCCGACGTATACTAAAGCCCGTCTCACACGGAGCAACGTTCGCCGCAAGTTTCCGAGATGGCGTGCATACCTGCCGGCTTGCAGGAAAAGGAGCCGGCTATCTTCCATGCCGAAGCTTTCGCACGGTGCAAGATCGGCATCTGGTTGTGTTGTGATCGGCTGCATGTTGTATCGAACGAAGATGGCTGCTTCAGGTACATATGTTCAGAGCAAACTGGCGTTATTAGCTGTTTTGGGGTTAAACGATGCAGAAATGCATGCTAATGAGAGAAGAAGGAAGAAAGAATGGACGAAAAACTGGATTAAGAGGAGAAACACTGGAAAAGGCGTGCTCTCCATGCTTCATAAGGAGTTAGTTCGCATAACAATCACTTTTGTTTGAGAAGTATCACCATTTCATTACTGTTTGACTTTATAAATCTACCAATAATGACTGTTATATACGACTTTATTTTATAGGATAGAAAATCGTACATCTTTTACAAATTTTATACGAATGGATGTATATGGTCGAACAAGACACACAGCACTTGCAACTCTTTCGAGTGCTTCTGCACGCATGTGTTTATTATAGCAGTTTGCGCTTTTCACGACGTACATACACTGTTCTTCCCTATAAGTACATATCAGTCCTTCAGTCGCTTCCTTGGACCACTGCGGTGCCATTATTTAATAATTATAAGAACTTTCTACCGCACCTCACAACAGCAGAAAAGCGACTATCAACAACGGCTTCCCGCCCAAGCTTTCCGCGTCTGACGTCAGAAACGAAACGTTTCATGATTGGCCAACGCAGGTAGCACGCAGGGAACCTTACAAGAATAATAGCACCGGACCTATCCTGGAAATCTTACAAGGTTCCCAGCAAGGTAGCCCGCTAGCAGACGACGGAGCCTGCAAGGTAGCCGTCGCGCGAGCCAGCAAGGAAACTTACAGCGAATCTTGCTCCGTGTGAGACGGGCTTAACGGACCGCGACCGATTTAAAGACTACCACCTAGCAAGTGTGGTGTCTGGCGGTGACACCACAGGTGCAGTGACAGAGCGTTGCATGGTCTGATGAATCCCGATACCATTTTCATCAGTACGATGGGAGGATGCGAATCCGTCGTCTTACCGGGAAACAGCTCCTTTACACCCGTACTGCGGGACGGAGACACGTTGGCGGCGGTTCCATTATGCTCTGGGCAACATTCACGTGGACTTCCACGGGTCCAGCGGAGTTAGTGCAAGGCACCATGACGACTAAGGAGTATCGTACACTGGAAGTAGACCACGTACACGCCTTAATGACGATGGTGGTTTCCGACTGCAGTGGCATTTTTCCAATGAGATAACGCGCTTTGTCACAGAACCAGTTTGATGGAGTACTTTGAGAAACATAGTGCCGAGTTTCAGTTGACGTGTTGGCCCCCTCAGATCTGAATGCGATCGAACACATCTGGGATGTGATTGAACGTGGCGTCATAGCTCATCGCCCCATTCCCATAATTTACGGGAATTAGGTGACTTGTGTGTACAGATGTGGTGCCACCTTCCTCCAGCGACCTACCAAGGCCTCATTGCTTCCATGCCAAGAGGAGTCGTCGCTGTTATCCGTGCCAAAGGTGGACATACCGTCTGTTAGGTAGTTGTTCATAGTACTCCGGCTGATCAGTGTTTGTAGATATAACAGGAAAGAAGGGGGTTGGAGAGTGTTAGGACAAATAAATGTCTGAGAATAGCACACCGCCAATGCTGAAGTGAGTGCTCTACCCAATGTTTACAAGAGAATAACGGGCTCTCAACAGATTGAACACGCAACATGTAGTAACTAAACGCCATAGCACACTGTTGGCACCGCAGATGAGGGAGGAGTGGACGGAGAAGCTGTTTGACGACGTCGGAGGCACGCTCTGGGTCAGTTGGTTCATGAGGACTCAGAGCGAAGAAACATAGACATCTCTTATGGTGCAGTTGTCTTACTACAGACGTTGCTGGTGGATTTATGGTAATGAGGAGAGGTCAGGAGTAGTGTGCATCACCTACTAGAAAGATGGATACTTCCCCGTTTCGTCCTGTACCACTGACGTCATTCTTTGCGTGGAAGCTATAACCCTATACTCAGTGGCCTCACAATTTAAATTGCACTGCAATATCGTATTTATGAACCGATACCAACCAGCGACTTTCAGTTAATATGTTTCCCTCTCCACCGCCCCCTGTACGAGAATTACACTACTGGCCATTAAAATTGCTACACCACGAAGGTGACGTGCTACAGACGCGAAATTTAACCGGCAGGGAGAAGATGCTGTGATATGCAAATGATTAGCTTTTCAGAGCATTCACACAAGGTCGGCGCCAGTGGCGACACCTGCAACGTGCTGACATGAGGAAAGTTTCCAACCGATTTCTCATACACAAACAGCAGTTGACCGGCGTTGCCTGGTGAAACGTTGTTGTGATGCCTCGTGTAAGGAGGAGAAACGCGTACCATCACGTTTCCGACTTTGATAAAGGTCGGATTGTAGCGTATCGTGATTGTGGTTTATCGTATCGCGACATAGCTGCTCGCGTTGGTCTAGATCCAATGACTGTTAGCAGAATAGCCGTGCGGGATAAGCCGAGCGGTCTGAGGCGCTCTAGTGATGGACTGTGCAGCTGGTCCAGGCGGAGGTTCGAGTCCTCCCTCAGGCATGGATGTCTGTGTTCGTCCTTAGCATAATTTAAGTTAAGTAGAGTAAGCTTAGGGACTGATGACTTTAGCAGTTAAGTCCTATACGATTTCACACACATTTGAACACTTTTTTTTTTTTTTTTTTGTTAGCAGAATATGGAATCGGTGGGTTCAGGAGGGTAATACGGAACGCCGTGCTGGATCCTAACGGCCTCGTATCACTATCAGTCGAGATGACAGGCATCTTATCCGTATGGCTGTAACGGATTGTGCAGCCACGTCTCGATCCCTGAGTCAACAGATAGGGGCGTTTGCAAGACAACAACCATCTGCACGAACAGTTCGACGACGTTTGCAGCAACGCGGACTATCAGCTCGGAGACCATGGTTGCGGTTACCCTTGACGCTGCATCACAGACAGGAGCCTGCGATGGTGTACTCAACGACGAACCTGGGTGCACCAATGGCAAAACGTAATTTTTTCGGATAAATCCAGGTTCTGTTTACAGCATCCTGATGGTCGCATCCGTGTTTGGCGACATAGCGGTGAACGCACATTGGAAGCGTGTATTCCTCATCGGCATACTGGCGTATCACCCGGCGTGATGATCTGAGGTGCCATTGGTTACACGTCTCGGTCAGCTCTTGTTCGCATCGACGGCACTTTGAGTGGTGGACGTTACATTTCAGATGTGTTACGACCCGTGGCCCTATCCTTCATTCGATCCCTGCGAAACCCTACATTTCAGCAGGCTAATGCACGACCGTATGTTGCAGGTCCTGTACGGGTCTTTCTGGATACAGAAAATGTTCGACTGCTGCCCTGGCTAGCACATTCACCAGATCTCTCACCAATTGAAGACGTCTGGTCAATGGTGGCCGAGCAACTGGCTCGTCACAATACGCCAGTCACTAGTCTTGATGAACTGTGTGGTATCGTGTTGAAGCTGCATGGGCAGCTGTACCTGTACACACCATCCAAGCTCTGTTTGACTCAATGCTCAGGCGTATCAAGGCCGTTATTACGGCCAGAGATGGTTGTTCTGGGTACTGATTTCTCAGGATCTATGCACCCAAATTGAGTGAATATGTAATCACATGTCAGTTCTAGTGTAATATATTTGTCCAATGAATACCCGTTTATCATCTGCATTTCTTCTTGGTGTAGTAATTTTAATGGCCAGTAGTGTAAGTAGTGGGCACGAGTGCAGCCTACGGCGCATGAACGACGACATAGATAAGTTAGGTTTTTGTCGTGCACGGATAGCCGAAGCAGTTGAGGCGATCGCTCACGATAGCGGAAATACGCGTCTGAGTCCCTGTCTGGCACAGCTTTTCATTGTTATCATTCCATTATACAGCTTGTCCACATTCGTAACTGCAAACACAGGTAATGGTCTTTTAGCTTTTTTTTTGTTTTATTTATCAGGGGTTCTTCTTTCAGTTAAGATGGCGGTTCTTTCCACGGTGGAGTCACATAAATGTGACCACCGCTTATGTTCAACGTCAACGTGCAATAACCACCAAAGACGCTAAGTTGCAGCGCTAGGAGTGGAGGGTATATAAAGCGTGTTGTGGGGAAAGTGATGGGGGAGGGACGTAGCAAACAGCGCAGTCGTTGTCGTAATGCGTTAACGGAGCGATTACCTAATCTCCAAAAGGGCATGATCATTGGATTTCGGGCATAACCGAAACGGCTAACTTTGTGAACTATTGGCGTTCAGCCGTGGTTAAAGTACTGTGTACGGCAAAACGGTGCTATCCAAAACCGGCGCCGAGCCAAGTGTGGTGCACCGCGGGCCATAGACGACAGGGGTGAACGACGACTGCGGAGATGTGTGTGGGAGAACAGCTGTGCAATCGTTTAGCAACCGACCGCCCAGACGAACCAAGGGGCTGCCAACAGTGTCTCCTCAACGACTGTTCAACGAACGGTGCTGCGTATGAGCGTCCACAGTAGGCGTCTGGTTCCTGCACGCATGCCGACCGTTGTGCATCGGCGGCGAAGACTGAAATTTGCACGCCAATAACACAACTTGACGTCCGCTGAGTTCGGCAGGTGGTCTTTTCAGATGAATCACGTTTTATGCTCCATCGGACAAATGGCCGTTGGCATGTACCGCGTGAAACGTCTAAAAAGCAAAGACCGTGCAACAATCGTCCGAGCGTTTTGGTATGGGGATTATTTTCGTGATATTCCCTGGGTAATCTCGTCATTCTGGAAAACAAAATGGATCAACACTAGTATGCGTCTGCCCTTGCGGACCGTGTCCATTCCAACATGCAGTTAATTTTTCCTCGGCACAACGGCATCTAGCAGCAGGACAATCAAACGTCTCGCACACAGCTCGCAGTCTACGTGCGTGGTTCGAAGAGCACGGGGATAAGTTTACCGTACTCTTCCGACCACAGAACTACCCAATTTTAAATCCAGTCGAGAACCTGTGGGACGCCCTTGAGGGGGCTGTAAGCACCATGGATCCTCAACCGAGAAACGTAGCGCAGCTTGCCACGGCACTGGAGTTGGCATGGCTCCACATCCCAGGGCCTCATTAATTCTCATTCAGCACGTCCAGGTAGTTAGTCGGGCTTTTGACTGGTGGTCACATTAATGTGACTAGACGTGTATTTACCATAGACACACAGCTCCACTGTTCTTCATTTTCTTGAAAGGTTCTGTCGAAGAGACTTTTGATTTAATCGTTAGCCTACCGTCCCATGTCCACTATTCTGTGTATGTCTCCCCATAACCGCCATGTATCGCAGTGAGGCGCTTTTAAGTTTTATTTTCTAGTAATATGGTGTTCTTAAGCTTTGTTATAGGGACACCAGTATCCATCCTCTTAAGCCCACCCGGTTAGTCGTTCGGTCTAACGCACGGCATTACTGGCGGGAAGGAGCGCCGGTCCCCGGCACGAATCCGCCTGGCGGATTTGTGTCGGGGTCCGGTGAGCCGGCCAGTCTGTGGATGATTTTTAGGCGGTTTTCCATCTGCCTCGGCAAATGCGGGCTGATTCCCCTTATTCCACCTCAGCTACACTATGTCGGCAATTGCTGCACAAGCAAGTTCTCCACGTACGCGTACACCACCATTACTCTACTACGCAAACATAGGGGTTACACTCGTCTGGTGTGAGACGTTCCCTGTGGGGTCCACCGGAAACCGTACCGCACAATAACCATGGGTTCGGTGTGGGGCGGCGGAGGGGTGAAGTGGACTGCGGTAGTCGTCACGGGGTTGTGGACCACTGCGGCTACGGCGGGGACGGCGCCTCTCCGTCGTTTCTAGGTCCCCGGTTAACATAGTGTAACATAACATAACATCCATCCTCTTTCCCTGTATACATAGCCACACACCGGATATATCAAATAAACAGCGAAATCGCTTAGTATTTTATCTTAGGCGGCAAAAAGGCCATTTTCAACTGGAAACACCTCTCCGTACATGCATAGTTTTCAAGCGGTAGTTCGTAGAAGTTTGAGATGGTGGTGTCAGAAGTTCTTCATAAGGAATGGATTGGACTGTTTGGGGGAAGAGACCAAACAGCGAAGTCATCGGTCTCATCGGATTAGGGAAGGACGGGGAAGGAAGTCGGCCATGCCCTTTCAAAGGGACAATCCCGGCATTTGCCTGGACTGATTTAGGGAAATCACGGAAAACCTAAATTAGGATTGCCGGATGCGGGATTGAACCGTCGTCCTCCAGAATGCGAGTCCAGTGCGCTAACCACCGCGCCACCTCGCTCGGTAAACTTCTTTGGATTGTGTTTATTACCCTAATTAGTTACACGATCCATCCGTGCAAATTGGACGCAAGGTGTGAGCTTGTAGAGCGCTTGGTGTGATGAGAAGAACGGTAAAATGATCGATTTTCAAGAGGAGATACCATGCCTGTAAGTCATGGATTGTGGGTTGCGAGGCGATGAAGTTAGAGAACAGTTCGGATATAGTGATGGGTCATTGTTGCACATCTCGTTATGAAATCGAAAAAGACTGTCTCATCACGCAGCACTTCAGAATAGGATTGAAAATTTTGACCTCGAATTTGAATGTTGAGTGTATATCTACGGTACAGAAACTGACGTACATGCAGTAGTCCGCAGCTCGTGGTCGTGCGGTAGCGTTCTCGCTTCCCGCGCCCGGGTTCCCGGGTTCGATTCCCGGCAGGTTCAGGGATTTTCTCTGCCTCGTGATGACTGGGTGTTGTGTGATGTCCTTAGGTTAGTTAGGTTTAAGTAGTTCTAAGTTCTAGGAGACCATAGATGTTAAGTCCCATAGTGCTCAGAGCCATTTGAACATGCAGTAGAAAGTGCAGTTGTGCATTCAGTATTAAGGTCGTAGCGCAGATTTGTGTGAAAAGATCATCCTCCGATGCTACAGGAGTAGCATGTACCATAGTCTTCACAGCAACCCGAAAAAAGACTCATGAGGTGTAATATCAGGAGAACGTAGTGGCTGTGCATGAGGTCCCCCTCTACGAACCCATCGGATTTGACGCTTTCAGGTGCTGCTGCACACCTGCGTCAAAACGAACAGCATTTTCGTCGTTTTGCAGGTAAACTATCTGATAAGCCGTAGTGGCACCTGGTCAAGTACGGCAGGAGATTATCTCTGACAAAAATGAGGAAGATGGATCCTGTTGGTCTGGCTGTCATTAGATAAGGCCCAGTGTTCTGAATACAAATTATGCCAGACCCTGAGATCACATTGAACCTCATTCGTTATTTGTAATTACTTTCTGGAGATGGTACGGTCATAACTCTTATTCACAGACAACTCTTTACATGTTAGCGTCAGATGTGTCCACAGCTTGCGCCACCAGGTGAGTACAGGTGGACGATTCCTCTACCTTGTATTCTGTAATTCTTCAATGGCAAGAGTTCAGATCCATCGTGCATGGACGGCATCAGCATTTGACACCTAATATCAGACAGAAAAGCAGAATTATAGATATTCACTGAATACTAAAGAAACCGATAAAAGCATGCGTATTCAGATAAAGAGATACGTAAACAGGCAGCATACGGCGCTGCGGTCGGCAATGTCTATGTAAGACAACAAGTGTCTGTTACTACTGCTACAATGTCAGTTTATCAAGATTTACGTGAGTTTGAACGTGGTCTCATAGTCGGCGCACGAGTGATGGGACACAGCATCTCCGAGATAGCGATGAAGTGAGGATTTTTCACTACGACCATTTCACAAGTTTACCGTGAACATCAGAAAACCGGTAAAACATCAAATCTCCTACATCGCTGCGGCCGGAAACAGATCCTGCACGAACGGGACCAATGACGACTGAAGAGAAGCGTTCCACATGACGGAAGTGCAATCTTCCCGCAGATTGCTGCAGATTTCAATGCTGGCCCATCAACAAATGTCAGCGTGCAAACCATTCAACGAAACATCATCGATATGGACTTTCGGAGCCAAGGGCCCACTCGTGTACCCCTGGTGACTGCACGACACAAAGCTTTACGCCTCACCTGGGCCCGTCAACATCGACATTGGACTACTGTTGACGACTGGAAACATGTTGCCTGGTTGGACGAGTCTCGTTTCAAATTGTACCAAGTGGATGGACGTGTATGAATATATAGGCAACCTCATGAATCCAAGGACCGTGCATGTAAATAGAGGGCTGTTGAAGTTGATTAAGGCTCTGTAATGGTGTGGGGCGTGTGCAGTTGGTGTGATATTGGACTCCTGATACGTCTAGATACGACTCTGACAGGTGACACGTACGTAAGCATCCTGTCTCATCACCTGCATCCATTCATGTCCATTGTGCATTCCGACGGACTTGAGCAACTCCAGCAGGACAACGCGACATCCTACAACTCTAGAATTGCTACAGAGTGGCTCCAGGAACGCTCTTCTGAGTTTAAACACTTCCGATGGCCACCAAACTCCCCAGGGATGAACATTATTGACCATATCAGGGATGCTTTGCAACATGCTGTTCAGAAGAGATCTGCACCCTCTCATACTCTTACTGATTTATGGACAGCGCTGCAGGATTCATGCTGCCAATTCCCTGCAGCACTACTTCGGACATTAGTCGAGTCCATGCCACGTCGTGTTGCCGCACTTCTGCGTGCTCGCGGGGGCCCTACACGCTATTAGGCAGGTGTATCAGTGTCTTTGGCTCTTCAGTGTCGTATCAGAAGGCCTACTAATTTAGTTCGGTGCAAATGTACACACAGTAAATACACTCCTGGAAATTGAAATAAGAACACCGTGAATTCATTGTCCCAGGAAGGGGAAACTTTATTGACACATTCCTGGGGTCAGATACATCACATGATCACACTGACAGAACCACAGGCACATAGACACAGGCAACAGAGCATGCACAATGTCGGCATTAGTACAGTGTATACCCACCTTTCGCAGCAATGCAGGCTGCTATTCTCCCATGGAGACGATCGTAGAGATGCTAGATGTAGTCCTGTGGAACGGCTTGCCATGCCATTTCCACCTGGCGCCTCAGTTGGACCAGCGTTCGTGCTGGACGTGCAGACCGCGTGAGACGACGCTTCATCCAGTCCCAAACATGCTCAATGGGGGACAGATCCGGAGATCTTGCTGGCCAGGGTAGTTGACTTACACCTTCTAGAGCACGTTGGGTGGCACGGGATACATGCGGACGTGCATTGTCCTGTTGGAACAGCAAGTTCCCTTGCCAGTCTAGGAATGGTAGAACGATGGGTTCGATGACGGTTTGGATGTACCATGCACTATTCAGTGTCCCCTCGACGATCACCAGTGGTGAACGGCCAGTGTAGGAGATCGCTCCCCACACCATGATGCCGGGTGTTGGCCCTGTGTGCCTCGGTCGTATGCAGTCCTGATTGTGGCGCTCACCTGCACGGCGCCAAACACGCATACGACCATCATTGGCACCAAGGCAGAAGCGACTCTCATCGCTGAAGACGACACGTCTCCATTCGTCCCTCCATTCACGCCTGTCGCGACACCACTGGAGGCGGCCTGCACGATGTTGGGGCGTGAGCGGAAGACGGCCTAACGGTGTGCAGGACCGTAGCCCAGCTTCATGGAGACGGTTGCGAATGGTCCTCGCCGATACCCCAGGAGCAACAGTGTCCCTAATTTGCTGGGAAGTGGCGGTGCGGTCCCCTACGGCACTGCGTAGGATCCTACGGTCTTGGCGTGCATCCGTGCGTCGCTGCGGTCCGGTCCCAGGTCGACGGGCACGTGCACCTTCCGCCGACCACTGGCGACAACATCGATGTACTGTGGAGACCTCACGCCCCACGTGTTGAGCAATTCGGCGGTACGTCCACGCGGCCCGCATGCCCACTATACGCCCTCGCTCAAAGTCCGTCAGCTGCACATACGGTTCACGTCCACGCTGTCGCGGCATGCTACCAGTGTTAAAGACTGCGATGGAGCTCCGTATGCCTCGGCAAACTGGCTGACACTGACGGCGGCGGTGCACAAATGCTGCGCAGCTAGCGCCATTCGACGGCCAACACCGCGGTTCCTGGTGTGTCCGCTGTGCCGTGCGTGTGATCATTGCTTGTACAGCCCTCTCACAGTGTCCGGAGCAAGTATGGTGGGTCTGACACACCGGTGTCAATGTGTTCTTTTTTCCATTTCCAGGAGTGTATTTAAATACCACGCTGTACTGAAACATGTACAAAATAACGTAATAACTGCAGAGAATGCACTTTTCTGGACGTACACACTATAATTCTGGACCAACTGTTTGCTGATGACGGGGTAGTGTGTGGAAAATTGGTGACATTGAGTTAATGAGCATACAAGATAATTTAGATTGAATATCTATTTGGTTTGATGAATGCCAGCTTGCTCCATATTTCTAAAAAAGTAAATTAATGCAGATAATTAGGAAAAACAGCCGTGTAATGTTTGAATACAGTATTGTTGGTGTTGTGCTTGACACAGCCACATCGATTAAATATGTAGGTGTAGCGCTGTAAAGCATATGAAGTGAAACGAGCACGGAAGGTGCGTGGTGGGGAAGAGGAATGGATGACTCAGGTTTATTGGAAGAAGTCAAGGAAAATAGCTCATCTATAAACGGGACGGCGTATAGAACTGCAGTGCCACCCATTTTTGAGTACTTCTCGAGCTCTTGCGATCCCGCTCAGGCCGGAATAAAGGAAGACATCAAAGTGACAGGTACGCTGTCAGATTTTTTACCGGTAGGTTCAATCAACACACGAGTATTACGGAAATTGTTCGTGAACTGAAATGTGAAGAAATATTCTACTACTGCTAACGCATATTTCGCGCAAGGAGGATAGAAAAAAGATAAACGAAATTAGGGCTCGTACGGAGGCGTATAGACAGTCACATTTCCCTCGTTCCGTTTGCAAGCGGAACATGAAATCAAATGACTAGTTATGGTGCAACGATCCCTCCATCGTGCACTGTATAGTGGGGTGCAGAGTATGTATATACAGAGTGTTTCGCAATTTGTGTTACACACGTCCAGATAAAGGTAGAGGGGACTTAGTAGATCGAATTTTACCTGGGAAACCATGTCCGGAAACGTCATCCAACGACTCTACAGAGCGTCAAAGCTATAGGCGCCGGCGCCTGTGAATGTATCTAGGCACAGGGTGATTCCGTGATGATGAACCAGACTTCCAAGGATAATGGAGAAGGATAAATGTATCAGTTTGAGCTAAGCGTCCCTGTACCGGAAACTATCGAGTCGATAGTTTTCAGTTCAAACCGTTCTGATACCTCTCACAGTGGAATACATATACCGGTGCTATTGTAGCTAAGATTGTAGGCTACGCAACTTTCAAAGGTGGTAGTATGGACCAAAACAAGAAAGAATGTATAGCAAATGTAGGCTCTAAAATGCGTACCTTAAACACTAGCGAAGATGAACAAGTGCTCATAGCTTCTCAGGTATTCATTTTAGAGTCTATGTTTGCTAGACATTTTTTGCTCCATACTACCATCTCTTAAAGTTAGATACCCAACAACAGTAGCAGCACATGTATTCCACTGTCAAAGATATCAGGGTGGTTTTCGGTTACATTTTCAGGCTCGTTCGATTCCGGTGCTGGGATCCTTACCTCAAACTGATACATTTATCCTTATACATCGTCCTTGGAAGTCTGTAACATCAACATTGAATCACCCTATACATACATACATTTACAGGCTTCGGCGCCTATAACTTTGATGCCCTGTAGCGGCGTTGGGTGACGTTTCCGGGCGTGGTTTCCCATATAAAACTTGACCTACTAAGTCCTCTGTACAACCTCTTGAAGCGAACACCATGTAGATGTAACTGCAGACCTAGATTCAGATAAGGTGTATGTCTACTGGCAAATTTTTTCTCTTAGGAAATTACAGCAGCTCTTCCACTGTAATCGACTTTTGCGTACGTAAGTAGCATATGGGTCAACTCGTCACTTGTGCACAGCTACATGGCGTTATACTGTCACAAAGTTACTGCACTGGTAGAAAACTCAGCTATGATGAAATGAAGTGTCGTGTGCCTAGGGCCTACCGACAGGTAGACCGTTCGCCTGGTGCAAGTCTTTTGAGTTGACGCCACTTCAGCGACTTGCGCGTCGATGGGGATGAGATGATGATGATAGGACAACACAACACCCAGTCCCTAAGCAGAGAAAAATCTCCGGCGCACCCGGTAATCGAACCCGGTCCCCTTTGCATAGCATTCCGTCGCGCTGATCACTCAGCCATCGAGGCGGACGCAGCTATGATGAGAAAAGAGGACTATCAGACGGTACAGCACATGTGCAGATTTGCTGTTACGTTCAGTGCGTGAATCCGTCTTACACTGTTGAGTAGTAAATTACAAAACTAATTACGCCAACAAAAAACAATCCGAACACACGTTTACGCCTCAGTTCTCAAATTTCAACGCTCCATAGTGTCCAAATTATTCCAAGCATCGGTTCCCTCCCCCAAAAATTGGCCAGTTTGTCGTCCTGCGCAACCTATTCAACGTTGTCAGTGTTTCTTTCATACAGCCTGTACGCGAGCGCACAGTATGTTTTAAGAACAGATCTATACAGCCAGCTATCTGATCACATGAATCAAACAAAGGAAAAAAAATCTGATGATAACAAAAAATTATCTTCCAACTTTCCAGTTCACTTTCAGATATTTGCAAGGACACAGTTTGCTGAGACACGGTTTCCACACAAAGAAAAGTGAACCAATTTGAGTGGTCACTACAGTATTCCAAATCCCAGTATTACGAGGTGACTTCAAAAGTAAGTTATAAATATCGTCCCACGCTAAGACCAGTGCATAACAGGAGTGGCGCATTGTTAGAGAAGACTACATGCTCTGGATTTGCAGTGGACGTAGTTCTACTGTGGTACGGTTAACATGTGCGACACAGTTTATCATTTAAACGTGCGGCTATTGGAAACGTACTCCGAAGCTGAAGTACGCAGGAAAGTACGATACTTCTAGGCAAAATGACAATGTCACACACAAATTCTGACGGTATATGGGCTAAATGCAATGTGACGTTCAGCCGTTGTGAAATGGTGCCAAAAATTCGACCAAGCCCGGCACAGACGTGGGTGATGCGGATTGGGAAGGAAGCCGTCGACAGACTACGATGTCCAGGCAGTAGAGGAACTGCTTCATAGCATTCACACACATTCCAACAATGGGGATGTTAATATAACAACCGAACAACTCACTGGCAGCAGTCATAGACTTTCCAACCATGAGGACGTTAACACAGTGGCTCGGTGACCAAGGAGCGGATTTTTACTATTGAGGAACTGAAAATTGTTTACAGAGACTTACGTGCTATATTGAAAAACAGTGTCATGTATCTGTTGCTCTTTGAAGTGCAATGCAGGATTCAACAAACAATATTAGACCTGAAACTTCATGGCAGATTAAAACTGTGTGCCGGACCGAGACTCGAACTCAGGATCTTTGCCTTTCGCGGGCAAGTGCTCTACCAACTGAGCTACCCAAGCACGACTGACGCCCCGTCCTCACAGCTTTACTTCTGCCAGTACCTCGCCTCCTACCTTTCAAACTTTACAGAGGCTCTCCTGCGAACCATGCAGAACTAGCACTCCTGAAAGAAAGGATATTGCGGAGACATGGCTTAACCACAACCTGGAGGATGTATCCAGAATGAGATTTTCACTCTGCAGCGGAGTGTGCGCTGATATGAAACTTCCTGGCACACAGTTTTAATCTGCCAGGAAGTTTCATATCAGCGCACACTCCGCTGCAGAGTGAAAATCTCATTCTGGATTATTAGACCTGCCACACTGAAGAGCCAAACAAACTTGCACACCGGCCTAACGTCGTGTAGAGCGCGCAGAACTGCCGCATCACGACGTGATATAGACTCGACTAATGTCTGAAGTAGTGCTGCAGGGAATTGGCAGCATGAATCCTGCAGCGATGTCCATAAATCAGTAAGAGTATGAGAGGGTGGAGATGTCTTCTCAACAGCACGTTGCAAGACATCCCTCATACGGTCAATAATGTTCATCTCTGGGGGGTTTGGTGGCCAGCGGAAGTGTATTTCTGGAGTCCCTCTGTAGCATACTAGAGTTGTATGGTGTCGCATTGTCCTGCTGGAATTGCCCAAGTCCGTCGGAATGCACAATGGACATGAATGGATGCAGGTGATGAGACAGGATGCTTACGTACGTGTCACCTGTCAGAGTCGTATCTAGACGTATCAGGAGTCCAATATCACACCAACTGCACACGCCCCACACCATTACAGAGCCTCAATCAGCTTCAACAGTCCTCTACTTACATGCACGGTCCTTGGATTCATGAGGTTGCCTATATATTCATACACGTCCATCCACTTGGTACAATTTGAAACGAGACTCGTCCAACCAGGCAACATGTTTCCAGTCATCAATAGTCCAATGTCGCTCTTGACGGGCCCAGGTGAGGCGTAAAGCTTTGTGTCGTGCAGTCATCAAGGGTACACGAGTGGGCCTTCGGCTCCGAAAGCCCGTATCGTTGCTGTGTCGCTGAATGGTTCGCACGCTGACACTTGTTGATGGTCCAGCATCGAAATCTGGAGCAATCTGCGGAAGGGATGCTCTTCTGTGACACTGAATGATTCTCTTCAATCGTCATTGGTCCATTGGTCCAGTTCTTGAAGGATCTTTTTGCAGCCGCAGCGATGTCGGTGATTTGATGATTTATCGGATTCCTGATATTCACTGTACACTCTTGAAATTGTCGTACGGGAAAATCGCCACTTTTTATCGCAACCTCGGAGATTCTGTATACCATAGCTCGTGCGCCAACGGTAGCACCATGTTCAAACTCACTTAAATCTTGGTAACCTGCCATCGTAGCAGCAGTAACCGATCTAGCAACTGCGTCAGACACTTGTTGTCTTATATAGGTGTTGCCGACCGCAGCGCAGTATTCTGCCAGTGTACATGCCTCTGTATTTGAATACGCATGCCTATGCCAGTTTCTTTGGCTCTTAAGTGTATAATAATGTATAACTTATTTTCTGACATCTCCTCGTAACTCACGCAGTGGACTGGTTAATTCAGCTAAGCTATCTTTCATCTCTGTTCCCTGGTGCATATGAATCTTTATGACAGGCGACCTCCACTGAGAGCAATTACTATGACCGCTTTTACGTCATGAGTAGTCAACTAATTTCTGTATAATTTATAGACCGCTTGTTGCACCCTTTCTGTGTAGTGCCACTTCTGGTGTATTCATTGCCGTTTCAAGTAATATTTACTGCCTTTCTAAGATTTTCGCTGATTAACGAATCATTATGATGACCCACCTAACAACGTGCTATTCCGGCTTTGGCACGCGGAAGTGTTGCAGTTCATTTCAGGATGTGATCTGCAAGTACATGACACGTGGCTGGAGTTACATGGGACAGGACTTCCTGTCCAGACAAGGCAGTCGCTGTGGAATGCTCTGACGTGACTCAGTAACTTCCGAGATGCGTCAATATAAATGTAAGAATACGAAAACCACCTGACAGTCATTAAAAGTGCTACAGTACTGATTATAATTACTTCAGATCACAGCAGAACAGTTCCGGGTGGATTTTCACACATGGTCACGGCCCAGCGTTCCCCGGCACTTAGTCTGACGAAAACTCGGACGCCATGTAATGACCCTGTCGTCGATTGGATGGTCAAATTTGAAATAAAAGTTATGTGCAACATTTTACATCTTCGTGAAGTTACGTCATTTGCTTCGAATCAGTGGGCCACCGACGCAGGGGAGAACATGCTCAAGGAACCACCTTCGCAGTGCCTGAAACGATTTGAGATAACGTCAGGAGACCTAAACCCTGTGCGGGAAGTGGAATAGAGTTCTAAATGTGATATTCCTTATAAAAATTTCGCCTTTTCTTTCGATCAGAGACGACCTTGCAAATCGTCTACAATAGAAACTTACCTAGAACTGCAACAATGAAATACCGCACTGCTTTCCTGTAGACAATGGTTTTGTGTATATTTACCCGTCCATCAGTATAGATGAGTCAGAGGGAAAGCAACGAAGACTGTCTCTTTAGGAAAAGTCGTATGAGAGTGATTGCTGTGGGTGTTAAGTAACTGAACAGGAATAACATTTTGGAGTGTTGTGTTTATATTGTAGATGAGGATTCAGTGTTGGGACCTACCCTTCTCATTTCGAAAACAGCAGTGGGGTCGAGCGAAATGACACAACGGTTAGGACCAATGAACCTTTTTCCAGAACAGCAGGGATTAAATATTCAACCAGCTATCCAGATTCAGATTTTTCGTTGTTTATGTAGACTATAGTAGATGAATTCTGGGTTAATGTCTTCAGATAAATCACAGTAGATTCCCTCAAAATTTTTTGTCAAGGCAGGCAAAAATTGTGAATGAAATATGTATTGGAACATGTGATAACAATGGTACCATGTAGGTACGATAGATGGCTGAATGAAGAAAGTCAAATGCCCCACACACACACACACACACACACACACACACACACACAAACACACACTGAAAGGGAGCATTCTGCTTCGCTTTTCGTCTCGCCGCTAGAACATTATCAACAGTTGTCACTTCAAGACGCAGAATGGAGAGATTCTGAATGAATTAAAACAAAGCCATTAATTTACAGTCTGCCTACAGAAAAAAGTAGTGAATCACCTTTCCTTTAAGCACCGAATGATTCTCAGAAATTTTCTGTCGCCAAAAGATTTAAAAACGGATAGTTATTGCGACGAACACCAGCACACAACCGATATCAGCTATATCTGCGACCAGATATGGCTATATTCACGAAGTGAGTTTCTAAGTTACTATTCTCATGGTGTGGAATAAAATGGGAGCTCTAACTCATCACGACCTCGAATTACTGCGCTTGTGGGTTTCTGTATCGTGTAACTGCAAATTACAGTGCAGCAGCAAGAAAAATACAATGTAGTCATCATTGCCACCTCTGCGTCACGGTTCTGAATGGCGTAGCACATGGCTGTTGTGGCAAATCAGCAGAACGACATCATAACGAGGGTATCGCAAGTCAGCCTGGTAAGTAGGTGCCACCTCACAAGAACACGCATTCAGCACGCAAGAATGAGTATTCAGTAAGCCGTCATAGCAGAAGTCACTAGCCAGGGCTTCCAAAAGGAAATTTTACGATAGTTTTACGGTACTCCCAGGCAGCAGAGTTGTTAATACGACGGAAGAGCTGGAGCGTGATGTCAAGATTGCTCAGAGGCTATGCCTCGTGTTTTAGATTAGAAAGTCGGAACTTCTGCTGTTGCAGAAATGAGAGCGTACCTGGCTAGTATAAATACCACAAAAATTGAGGCATTCATTCTCAGTCATCACCAGTCACTAGCCGATCGTCCGCCGCTCGTGGTTTCGCGGTAGCGTTCTCGATTCCCGAGCACGGGGTCCCGGGTTCGATTCCCGGCGGGGTCAGGGATTTTTACCTGCCCCGAGATGACTGGGTATTGTTGTGTCGTCTTCATCATCATCATTCATCCCCATTACGGTCGGAGGAAGGGAACGGCAAACCACCTCCACTAGGACCTTGCCTAGTACGGCGGTGCGGGTCTCCCGCATCATTCCCCTACGCTCTGCCAGGAAGCATGGGACTACATTTCCATTCCATTCCTAGCCGAGGGAGGTTTAGACCAATCTATGCACTGAGATGAACAAGCCAGCTGCTGTAGCCAGACCCTGACGTCAGCAGCTGCAAGCCAATGTCTGTGCTGCGTCTGAATGCTGCCGACTTGATGCCTTTACACCAGTGGGTCACATTCTGGGTGACTGTCAACTGCCACTTGTCGTCTTCCTGATGGAGAGGGTCACGAGATTGGGCCATCTAGCTGCCCAGCCATCATCGCTTCGTGTGGGCAACCACTGTCGCTGTCCATCGCCCAGGGTGGGCACACGCCATCGATATCAGACATGACAGAGGCCACAGTTTGACCCCTCCTGCCCCAACGTGTATTTCTACTGTCCACCACTGGCTGCTGCCGCCGCCTGGTGTCAGGGCCTCTGCTATGCTGCTGACCACAATAGCTCGACAGCCGCCGCCATCATCCTGGGAAACTCGTAACATGGGCTATTGCTGACTCCGGCATATTTCACCGGCCGTGGCCGCCTACGTCGCTAATTGTTATGGAATAAAGGACTAATTCAATCAGCATTGTTTCCATGAAGGAGCCCCATCCGACACCTGCCGCAACTCTAATGCTTCCACACTCTGGGGTCTGAACTGCCATACCTCCTGACTTATCACAGCCAGCTTCACCTTCCACCTCGGCCGCTATACCACATATTACATCGATCTTTGTGCTACCACCTGCTTCCACCTAGAAATTACTCTGATGATAAAATTTAGTCGTATCAATGATGCTATGTAAATGAATCACTGCAGTAGAATTTAGGGAGAAGGCCCTGAAGACTGTACAGTACTGTCCAGTTGTTATTAATCCTCTGCCTGCAGTGTTCATGGGATACAATATTGACGAGCATGTGGTCAACATACATCCGTCGTCAACTCTCCTCACCTACCTCACGAGGCTCAGCGCATCGCTTTCCGTCCCGCCACTGACAAGGGGAGGCCGCCAATTGTGAAATTCAGATTCAATTCATACTGCGCATAATAAAAGCTCATGGCCAGACGTGTAATGTGGCAAAGTACCAAGATGCACTTCTCAGCCGTTGTCGAGAAAATCGACAGTTAAAAGAAACCGTTGCGGTGAAATACTCTCAACGATTAAAAATTATCTACAGCGTCGTGGCGCAGCGGTAAGCGCCCGGGTTCGTAATCCGAAGGTCGCCGGATCGAATATAGTTCCCGGCAATCAGTTGCAACAATTATGCATATAGTAAGTTGTTGAAAGTCGTTTGTCGTGGAAAAACTGGCGACTTCGAACATCATTATGTTTTCCGCAAACAAAGTTGTATTTCACAAATGTTATTAATTGTCTTCATAATGTTAACCACGTATAGTTAACGGAAGACGTAGAAACGATATTCCGAAACGAATACGTATAGCGTAAGTCAAACGTTCGAATTAGAATAGAAACCCCACGAACAAAAATTTGCTGTGGCAGGTATGAAATATAAACTCCGTTACTCGCTCGTTACACTTGAAGGACAGATGTTGAATGGGCCGAAACGAGCCGCCGCATAACAGCGTAGTTGCCTGCTAACTTCGAAAGAAGGTAGATGCGGTCCCTAGCGCAACTTATAACATCGTCGAAAATCAGTGCGGACGTGAGAGCTTTGGTACACCATGTTAAACAAACGGACAAATGGAGGCGGTACAATTGGAGAGCGATCTGCCTTCACCAACATGCATAAGCAATTCATTAATAGTTTATATATATATATATATATATATATATATATATATATATTTGAATTACAAAAAACTAATAATAAAAGAAATGTTGCATGGCGCGAGATTCGATCCGGCGACCTTCGGACTACGAACCCGAGCGCTTACCGCTGCGCTACGACGCTGTATAAAATTATTAATCGTAGAGAGTATTTCACCGCAACGGTTTCTTTTAACTGTCGATTTTCTCGACAACGGCTGAGAAGTGCATCTTGGTGCTTTGCCACATTACACCTCTGGCCATGAGCTTTTATTATGCGCAGTATGAATCGGATCTGAATTTCACAATTGGCGGCCTCCCCTTGTGAAGGAAGTCCCCAGCGTTCACCACACTGCAAACACGCTGCCTGTCAGCTACAAACGCGGGCAGAGAAGACAACTTAAAGCCACCTGCTTAGCTGAGATCGCTGATGCACTTCGCTACTGCGGTACTCAACTAGGAAGTAACCAGTCCAAGTCTTCCTCTTGGAAGAAATTTTCACCTGCTGTATCTAGCCAGCAGGGGGAGAAGAGGTGGTGGCGTGAAGTTCGCGACCACCATACTTCACGCCAAAGTGCTGCATTAACCTTCTGAAAACCGAACTCAAAATGCTCTAAATCGAAAAATGAATGCGTCTGTATGACTGCAGC
The DNA here is from genome assembly GCF_021461385.2 of Schistocerca piceifrons. Classification (NCBI taxonomy): domain Eukaryota; kingdom Metazoa; phylum Arthropoda; class Insecta; order Orthoptera; family Acrididae; genus Schistocerca; species Schistocerca piceifrons. The sequence continues at coordinate 173,788,606 of NC_060149.1, forward strand.
AGCTGGTTTAATAACATAGACTCACAAATTAGAGGCGTGTTTTTTAAGTAAGTGCCGTTTTGAAATTAAAAAAAGACGTGCTGAGATATCTCAATAATTTTATTTTTACATGACAGCCTGTACCTTAATCTACGCACTGACGCCATTACAGTCTGATTCTTCCTTGTTTACGTTGTGTACTGAGTGTTTAAGATGCCTCCAATAATCGTGAGTCCTGCTGACTGTGACGTACGGGCTGTTATAAGATTTCTTAGTGCTAAAGGCCTAAAAGCGATCGATTTTCATCGTGAGATCTGTGAAGTTTACGGAGAAAACATTATGAGTGATGGAATGGTAAGAAAGTGGGAGTGAGCATTTAAAGATGGCCGCACAAATGTGCATGATGAACAACGGAGTGGGCGTCCTTCGGTCGTTAATGAAAGTTTGGTGCAGGAAGTGGACAATAAGGTGAGAGAAAACAGACGATTTACGATTTCCTCCTTGCGGGATGACTTTCCTAATGTTTCTCGTAGTGTTTTGTCTGGCATTGTGACCGGCCACTTGAATTACCGAAAATTGTGCGCACGTAGGGTACCAAAGATGTTGACGGATGTTCTCAAAACCAAACGTTTAGACAGTGCATTGACTTCCCTTGAGCGGTACCACAACGACGGTGATGATTTCTTAAGCCAAACTGTTACGGGCGATGAAACATGGGTGGCCTACGTCACACCAGAATCAAAGCAACAGTCCATGGAAGTTGAGCAAGGGCCTCGTTTTGCTGCAAGACAATGCGCGTCCGCATGTGACGAATCAGGCCAAAGGTCTCATCACATCTTTTCGTTGGGAAAGCGTCTGCCTGAATCCGACTAGCAACGGACCAGTCAGAATGTTAGGTTCTCTCCTGGTTTATTACTTTTATTATTTATTTAAATGGTTCAAATGGCTCTGAGCACTATGGGACTCAACTGCTGAGGTCATAAGTCCCCTATAACTTAGAACTACTTAAACCTAACTAACCTAAGGACAACACACACAGCCATGCCCGAGGCAGGATTCGAACCTGCGACCGTAGAGGTCGCGCGGTTCCAGACTGTAGCGCCAGAACCGCTCGGTCACCAGCGGCCGGCTATTATTTATTTACGTCAAAGTTAACTTATCCTATGAGTTCATGTAATGGACAGCATAGCTCGTCCTACTTCTTGTTATGAAACTTCAGTTCTGTTAAAATTAATGTTTACACATGAAGTACAAAAATGTTGTCCAGTCGTCAAACGCCGACCCACACTTATTCCCACACCACTTCAAATTCTAAAACTGTTGTGGTGTTGATAGGCCATGTCTGCTGTGCACAAAAGCAGGTTAACAGGCATACAACCACCAATTGCTGATATTCTTTCCTCGCAACTAATTAAATTCAAATAAAATATTTCAAAAAAATGGTTCAAATGGCTCTGAGCACTATGAGACTTAACATCTGTGGTCATCAGTCCCCTAGAACGTAGAACTACTTAAACCTAACTAACCTAATGACATCACACACATCCATGCCCGAGGCAGGATTCGAACCTGCGACCGTAGAAATAAAATATTTCCTTCCTCAAAAGCCGCAGATGTCTGACTCTGAATTTGTGTTGCATCACATAATTTTGTGGCTACAGAAGTTCAGTACTGAGTAAAAAGAAGGGAAAGGAATATACCATGTGTCAGGAAAACTTCCTACTACACCTACAAACATTTGAATAGGACAGTTAAGGATAAAGGAAGAAATTACATTTTGTCGTGGAGACAGTGAGTCACATTTTTATTGTTCGCTCAGTGTTTAGTTCAATGTAGCCACCATTGGCCGTGGCCGATACCGGCTAACAATATATAATATTACCTATGGTTCAAATGGCTCTGAGCACTATGGGACTCAACTGCTGAGGTCATTAGTCCCCTAGAACTTAGAACTAGTTAAATCTAACTAACCTAAGGACATCACAAACATCCATGCCCGAGGCAGGATTCGAACCTGGGACCGTAGCGGTCTTGCGGTTCCAGACTGCAGCGCCTTTAACCGCACAGCCACTTCGGCCGGCAATATTACCTATGACTGCATCAAAGAAAATATGACGTGAGTCACCCCAAAAACCAATGTACATAGCTTTTTTTTATATTCACTTCATTTGCCATACCTTTTATATTTTTACAGTATACTGATACTTTATTGAAGGACAAAACGTCATTTTTCGACATCTCCGTCCCTTTCAATTGCCTCACGCCACAGTCGAACTATACCCTGTGCACCTTCGGCCGAAGCCCGAACCTGCACGTTTGAGCCAATTGTTTGCAGCCTTCACAAGGGAGCCATCATCTGCAAATCTCGTTTCGCAAAAACATTTCTTCAAATTAACGAAGAGGTGGTAATCACACGGTTCCAGATCAGAGCTGTAGGGTGAGAGTTTCAGTGTGATCCACTCAAGGTTTTCCGTCTCAGTGCTGGTTTTCTCACTGACAAGAGACTGGGCGTTATCATGCATTAGCAGATCATAGTGTTTTGCCGATTTTGTCGAACGCGACACATTTGAGTATGAAGACTTTTAAAGGTTTGCCACATGCTACCAAGAATTATACCGGTTCCGCGTGGCATGATTTCCAAAAGCTACAGAATTTCTCAATCAAAAACCACAGTAGTTATCATTTTTACCGATGAAAGCGTAGTTTTAGAGTTCTTCTTTCACGGCAACTTTGTATGATGTCATTACATCGACTGTATTTTCGTCTCCGGTTCAAAGTCTTACAGTGTCACATGTCTTCCAAGAAGGACTATTCGTATTGTCCCAAATATTCACTGCACACTGTCTTCCGTATTACTTTGTGGCCATCCGTTAACGTTCTCGGAACCCGTCTGGAGTAAACCTTCAACTTCCACTGTCTCAGTACTCTGCATACACTCGCTTCTCCCACTCCCACTCGGGATGACAGTTCGATCAATATTGTGCGTTTGTCAGCGAAAATCGTATTGTCAATACACAGCACATTGTAAGGACTGTGTGCAGCTCACGACCTGCCGCAGCGTGGGAGGTCCCAATTATTGGGGTGCTTACGGTCACCAGATGATCTTGCCCAACGACTAACTGTACTGCCATCAAGAGCGTCATCCGCATACATGTCTGTCACCGTCTCGTTCGCGCAACACAGGGACTCTATGAGAGCACATTGCTTCAGACGAACAAGTGCAGCAACCATCTTCATGGAGCGCTATGACGACGCCAATTGCGGGAAAAGATTGTACTGTATTTGAATACAAGTGGAAAGAATGTATGATATTCGTCAATAACAAATATGTAGAACAAAAGAATAATTTTTGAAAAAAATATGTTATGCACTTCTTTAGTGACCCTCGTAGGCGTACAATTAGCATATTGCGAACTTATCCCGAATTTACTCCAGCTTCGCACGCCACCTCGAGATGCTCGTCTTTTTAGACGCTATCTGTAGATTCCAGTTGCCGTGATATACGAGAAGCGCTCAGTAATTAATGTAACACATATTTCCTGAAAGCGGGTTCATTTTATTTATGGTTCCAGTACATTGTATTACTCCCTACTCTTTTGGCTACAAAACCCTATTTCACAACTAAATCTCCGTTCAATGCGACGGCCTTACGCCACCTTACTCGGAGGGCTTGTATGCCCGCATAGTACCAGTCTACTTGTCGACGTAAAAGCCAACGTCTTGCTGCATCAACAACCTGCCCATCATCCACGTACTGCTTCCCGTGGAGTGCATCCTTCACTCAGACAAATAGATGCTCTTTACTGTCTTCTGTGAGACGGCGTGGAACCTAGCGGGCACATACCTTCGAGTGTCCCAACTGGTGGGCGAGTGTGTCATCACTACCAACAGAGATCTTCATTTCAGCAGCGACGTTGTTGATTGTGATCCGTCGATCACTTCGAATGAGAGTGTCCGCACGTTGCATTGTGGCAGCAGTCACAGATGTATGCGGCCGCCAGCGACTTTGTTGCGACGACAGGCGCAACGCCCAGCGTCTCACCGTGCTTTTGTTCACTTCCCGATCTCCGTAGACATTCTGCAAACCTCTATGAATATCTGCGATGCTCTCGTTTTCATCCAAAAGAAACTCAATGACAGCTCTCTGCTTGGAACTCATCTCCGTAACAGACGCCATTTTGAAGGCTATGCATAGTGCCGCCATCTATCATAACTACATGAAACTATAGGGGCTGAAGCGGGAATACTCCACATCTACCTCTACATCTACATGGATACTCTGCAAATCACATTTAAGTGCCTGACACAGTTCATCGAACCACCTTCACAATAACTATCTATTGTTCCAACCTCGTACGGCGCGTGGAAAAAACCAACACCTATATCTTTCCGGACGAGCTATGATTTATTATAACGATCATTTCTCCCTGTGTAGGTCGGCGTCAACAAAATATTTTTGCATTCTGAGGAAAAAGTTGATCGAAATTTCGTGAGAAGATTCCGCCGCAACGAAAAACACCTTTGTTTTAACGATGTCCACCCCAAATCCTGTATCATTTCAGTGACACTCTCTCCCCTATTTCTCGATCATACAAACGTGCTGCCCTTCTTTGAACTTTCTCGATGTACTCCGTTAATACTATCTGGTAAGGATCCCACACCGCGCAGCAGTATTGTAAGAGAGGACGGACAAGCGTAGTGCAGGCAGCCTCTTTAGTAGATCTGTTAGATTTTCTAAGTGTTCTGCCAATAAAACACAGTCTTTGCTTAACTTTCCACTAAACATTTTCCATGCGTTCCTTCCAATCTAAGTTTTTCGTAACTTTGCTGAACGCCCCTCGTATTTGTAATTCGTCGATTTAGGTGTTTACAACAATAGTTAATGTACAAAATTCGACTGCCTTAGTGTACTTTTTGCTGATTTGTCAGTTTTGTCGTAATTCAGTAATACACAAGTTACTATTTTATATTGAATCTCCTCCTGTTTTTAGAGGTGGCCCTATTCAGAAAACGGAAAGAAATTATCGGATCTCAAATACTTTCGGAAGCTCTTGACGATGCATATTCAGATATTCCTAGTGAGAACGAAGATCCGGATGACTGTGTGAATGAATGTTTTTATGGCTCTGAGGACGGTTCCACAGACAGTGACTTCATTAGACCTGTAAAGATGCGTAATGTGGCTATGTCAGCGCACGGTTGACACTCGGATGCCGTCTAGAATAAGCCGGCACGGTAGCTCAGCGTGTTCGGTCAGAGGGCTAGCTGCCCTCTGTAATAAAAAAAACTGAGTTAATAGATCAACAACGAACTAAAACGGGTGTATTTCGACGTCCGCCCGGAGCAGATACAACGAACGAAAACGAACAAAATAAGATCGATTAAAAAAATGCGTTAAAGATATGTTTTTCGTTAGAGGAGTGTCTAGAGGGACGCAGAGTGCTTAGACATAATGACGACATAGTTGAAACTCAGGAGAAGTACGGAATAAGTTTTGGCGGTGAGCTGGAGGACTAGCAGCTGCCTTCTTTTGGCCAGTAGCTGTTCGTGATAGGAACTCGTCGTGCTGTGTGTCAGAACTAGGAGTGGCTGCCCCACTATCCTCCATACACGCAGCGGCCGCAGCGCGCTGGCCTAACCGCTCGGTTTTCAAATGAGAATGCAACATTAGGAGAAAATAGCGCGCCCGCCAGCTACACAAGGAGCTGAAATTTCACTCTTTAATTATGCACAGCGTTCTGTTGCAGGCACGGTGCTCATTAACTTTTCATAATTTCCCACTGAAATTAAAAAAAAATTAAATAAATTTTTTTTTTTTGTTTCGCTGAGTTCGAGGACTTCTGTCTTACCTAACAACGGCTGGTAATTTAAGTTAAAGTAAACATCTTGAAAGTGTAGTCTGTACAGACTACAGGAATCATGCTCCTGGTTTTAGAGGACATTGCGAGAAACTAAGTTTATAACAGATCTTCACTTTCTTTCAAAAACGTAAAGATTTCTTATTAATATCTGTTACTTCGCTGTCCCGTATACGTTTCAATTTGACGTTAAGCTACGCGTCGCAAGTACAGAATTGTAACAAATGGTACTAGAATGCGGTTTGTATCAGTGGGAAGCAGCTCTGAAGACTCTATAAAGTTTTTCTGAGCGCAGAACACTACTCGCATATGAAAATAGGTTCATCGGTAACGAAGACACCTAATCTGATTGCAAACTGTCATCCTCTTAGACAATCAAAGTCGGCACCAGCTTACAGAATTTCATATTCAGTGCACTTTCAAGCACAGTAACATAGGCGCAACAGTCCATTCAGCATGTACGAGGGGGCCACCCAAAAGTAATAATAATTATTCAGTTACACATTTTGTATTTCAGAAACACTCGCAAAGTTGCCTCACCTTCGTTCAGCCTTATTACTTAAAGGGAGCTAGAGCGGAAAGTTTTTTTAACATTTTCGGATTTTTATTTCATTATGAAATTTGCAATTTTCCGAATAAAACGACATATGTATCACTTATAAACTTACATGGGAAATATTTTTTTAAGTATAATCTATACCGGTTGAAAATGTTAAAATTTTTATGCGCGTTAGTTCAGGATCTAATAAAATCGGTCATTTTTTATACAGAAGGCTCTTGATTGCTGTGTTATAAAGGTTAAATTTCGTGTTTGTATTGCTAGCACTGTTAAAAACGGTATCATATCGTTTCGTAGTATGAACACGCGTTGTATTTCGAAGTGCTAACGTTTTGCCGAGAAAAAGTGATGAATACATTGGTAAATCTCTCGAAAAGTAAAGTATGACGCCAAAACGAAGTGTTTTCAAGAAACGTGGGTTTCATGGTAATAGATTTTCGGATAAAAGGAAACATTGTGTTCAACATGTGGCATGTGAAGTTACAGACAATGAAATACAGGTACTCGTCAATATCTAGAGAAACACTCACTAGTGCTTCGAAGATTAAAATAAAACGTTGTGATACACAGTTTTCTCAAAACGAAAGTTAGGTTATATTCTGGTAGATTTACACATCCTAACAAGGGTGTTAGGTGAATGTGTGTGTTGTAAAATCTGTGGAGGGCCAGTTACTTTACATGAAGACTGTAAGGTATTAAATAGACTAGCCAGGAAACTTATTAATTGTGCCAGTTGTAAATATGCTCATTCATTTTGGAATTCTAATAAGTACAAAGATAATTATTTTGAAGTAAATGTTAGGTGGTTTTATGGATTTAGAGCTATTGGCAAAGGACACACTGCAGCAGAAACAATGTGTGCCGTGATGAATATGCCACGCCCACTTTGTAAAATCGACAAGTATGCGGGATTTATTGGAGCTGCTGTGGAATCTGTTGCATATGACTCAATGAAGGGTGCCGCAAACGAAGCTGTTGAAGTAAATGATGGTATGACTGACATACCAGTAGCTTTTGATGGTACTTGTCAGAAGCGCGTCTACAGTTATAAGAATTCTGTTGCTACAGTGACCAGTGTGGACACTGGAAAGGTAATAGATTTCCAGATTTTAACCAAACATTGTTGTAAGTGTAAATCAGGGAATGAAGAAGGGCATATCTGTGACAGAAATTTTGAAGGAACAAGTGGTGGTATGGAGGCCTCTCCAGCTATTGAAATTTTTAGTCGATCTGTGAAAGAAAGAGGAGTGTGGTGCACTAAGTTCTTAGGTGATGGAGATTGAAAAGCATGTAACAGTGTAGTAGCCGCTCAGCCTCATGGCGAGGAGATTATTACAAAACTGGAAGGTGTTGGTCATGTCCAGAAGAGGATGGGCACCAGGTTGAGGAAGCTGAAACAAATTTTGAGAGACAAGAAACTTTCTTATGGTAAAACCATAAGAGGCAGGCTGACAGACAAATTGATCGATGAGCTACAGAAGTATTATGGGATGGCCATCAGAAATTATACCGAGGATTTGTTGAAAATGAAGCAGGCAGTATGGGCTACCTCCACAGACTGTCAACTGGTGAAAAACCAGTACACTACCTTTGCCCTCCTGGACCTGATTCATGGTGCAATTACCGCGATGCCCAGTACTCAAACAGTTCATACAGCCATAAACATTCGATCACAGCAGCAGTCATGGATATCATAAAACCTATTTACAGGGACCTGGAAAATCCTGAGTTAATGAAGAAGACTCAAATGGTCAGACTCAAAATCCCAAAGAGTCGTTGAAAAATCCTATATGGACTCGCGTGCCAAAAAATGTTTTTGTTGGAATGAAGACACTAAAGTGGGGGGTCAGTGATGCTGTTATTGTCTTTGATGATGGCAATATTGGTAGGGTGAAAATGCTACAGCATATGGGAATTAATCCTGGAGCAAACTGCATCAGAGAACTTGAACGGATGGACAAGGTTCGCATTGATAAAGCAGAGTATGCAGCACAGTTGGCCACTAAGAAGTCCAGAAAGATGAAAAGAAGAAAAAATTTCGGAAAAGATCAAGTATGGTGCAGGGTGCTTCTGAGTGAGTAAAAATAAAAAATTAAGCATATATTAAGTAAGTTACAGTCTTTTGAAATTTTAGAAGCCGTTCCTGAAAATTTACCTTTTCTGTTGCATTTTCCCCTAAATCTCAGAAACCACTTCGAGTAGAATATTCAAATTTTCAGGGAGTAATAACATACATTTCCTGAGTCTACTGAACTAAAAGAACAACATAATGTTATGCGTAATTAAAATTATTTAGGGTAACGTACAAAAAAGTACACAAGATCTTAACCGTGTAGTTAAAAAATTGTATTTCCGAAAGCAGTGGCTGAAATGCAATTATTGTAGTTCAGTAGACTCAGAACATACAGTTTAATACCATGTAAAAGTTTCATGCCAATAGCTACAGTGGTTCCTGAAATACAGGGAAGCCAAGTCACTAAGTTTAACATTGTCGGGATAGGGCATTGCAACACCCCTTAAAACGGTTAAAATGGATACCCAATTTCAGATGAAGGTTTCCTATCTAACAGCTTCAGGGGCGTCAAAAATTTGATATTTAATATTCCATAAAATTATTGATCTAATTTAAAAAATTTAAATTCTTTCGTCCCCCCATGAACCATGGACCTTGCCGTTGGTGGGGAGGCTTGCGTGCCTCAGCGATACAGATAGCCGTACCGTAGGTGCAACCACAACGGAGGGGTATCTGTTAAGAGGCCAGACAAACATGTGGTTCCTGAAGAGGGGCAGCAGCCTTTTCAGTAGTTGCAAGGGCAACAGTCTGGATGATTGACTGATCTGGCCTTGTAACAATAACCAAAACGGCCTTGCTGTGCTGGTACTGCGAACGGCTGAAAGCAAGGGGAAACTACAGCCGTAATTTTTCCCGAGGGCATGCAGCTTTACTGTATGATTACATGATGATGGCGTCCTCTTGGGTAAAATATTCCGGAGGTAAAATAGTCCCCCATTCGCATCTCCGGGCGGGGACTACTCAAGAGGATGTCGTTATCATGAGAAAGAAAACTGGCGTTCTACGGATCGGAGCGTGGAATGTCAGATCCCTTAATCGGGCAGGTAGGTTAGAAAATTTAAAAAGGGAAATGGATAGGTTAAAGTTAGATATAGTGGGAATTAGTGAAGTTCGGTGGCAGGAGGAACAAGACTTCTGGTCAGGTGACTACAGGGTTATAAACACAAAATCAAATAGGGGTAATGCAGGAGTAGGTTTAATAACGAATAGGAAAATAGGAATGCGGGTAAGCTACTACAAACAGCATAGTGAACGCATTATTGTGGCCAAGATAGATACGAAGCCCACACCTACTACAGTAGTACAAGTTTATATGCCAACTAGCTCTGCAGATGACGAAGAAATTGAAGAAATGTATGATGAAATAAAAGAAATTATTCAGATTGTGAAGGGAGACGAAAATTTAATAGTCATGGGTGACTGGAATTCGAGTGTAGGAAAAGGGAGAGAAGGAAACATAGTAGGTGAATATGGATTGGGGGACAGAAATGAAAGAGGAAGCCGCCTGGTAGAATTTTGCGCAGAGCACAACATAATCATAACTAACACTTGGTTTAAGAATCATGAAAGAAGGTTGTATACATGGAAGAACCCTGGAGATACTAAAAGGTATCAGATAGATTATATAATGGTAAGACAGAGATTTAGGAACCAGGTTTTAAATTGTAAGACATTTCCAGGGGCAGATGTGGACTCTGACCACAATCTATTGGTTATGACCTGTAGATTAAAACTGAAGAAACTGCAAAAAGGTGGGAATTTAAGGAGATGGGACCTGAATAAACTGAAAGAACCAGAGATTGTACAGAGATTCAGGGAGAGCATAAGGGAGCAATTGACATGAATGGTGGAAATAAATGAAGTAGAAGAAGAATGGGTAGCTTTGAGGGATGAAGTAGTGAAGGCAGCAGAGGATCAAGTAGGTAAAAAGACGAGGGCTAGTGGAAATCCTTGGGTAACAGAAGAAATATTGAATTTAATTGATGAAAGGAGAAAATATAAAAATGCAGTAAGTTAAACAGGCAAAAAGGAATACAAACGTCTCAAAAATGAGATCGACAGGAAGTGCAAAATGGCTAAGCAGGGATGGCTAGGGGACAAATGTAAGGATGTAGAGGCCTATCTCACTAGGGGTAAGATAGATACCGCCTACAGGAAAATTAAAGAGACCTTTGGAGATAAGAGAACGACTTGTATGAATATCAAGAGCTCAGATGGAAACCCAGTTCTAAGCAAAGAAGGGAAAGCAGAAAGGTGGAAGGAGTATATAGAGGGTCTATACAAGGGCGATGTACTTGAGGACAATATTATGGAAATGGAAGAGGATGTAGATGAAGATGAAATGGGAGATATGATACTGCGTGAAGAGTTTGACAGAGCACTGAAAGACCTGAGTCGAAACAAGGCCCCCGGAGTAGACAATATTCCTTTGGAACTACTGACGGCCGTGGGAGAGCCAGTCCTGACAACACTCTACCATCTGGTGAGCAAGATGTATGAAACAGGCGAAATACCCTCAGACTTCAAGAAGAATATAATAATTCCAATCCCAAGGAAAGCAGGTGTTGACAGATGTGAAAATTACCGAACTATCAGCTTAATAAGTCACAGCTGCAAAATACTAATACGAATTCTTTACAGACGAATGGAAAAACTAGTAGAAGCCAACCTCGGGGAAGATCAGTTTGGATTCCGTAGAAACACTGGAACACGTGAGGCAATACTGACCTTACGACTTATCTTAGAAGAAAGATTAAGGAAAGGCAAACCTACGTTTCTAGCATTTGTAGACTTAGAGAAAGCTTTTGACAATGTTGACTGGAATACTCTCTTTCAAATTCTAAAGATGGCAGGGGTAAAATACAAGGAGCGAAAGGCTATTTACAATTTGTACAGAAACCAGATGGCAGTTATAAGAGTCGAGGGACATGAAAGGGAAGCAGTGGTTGGGAAGGGAGTAAGACAGGGTTGTAGCCTCTCCCCGATGTTGTTCAATCTGTATATTGAGCAGGCAGTAAAGGAAACAAAAGAAAAATTCGGAGTAGGTATTAAAATTCATGGAGAAGAAATAAAAACTTTGAGGTTCGCCGATGACATTGTAATTCTGTCAGAGACAGCAAAGGATTTGGAAGAGCAGTTGAATGGAATGGACAGTGTCTTGAAAGGAGGATATAAGATGAACATCAACAAAAGCAAAACAAGGATAATGGAATGTAGTCTAATTAAGTCGGATGATGCTGAGGGAATTAGATTAGGAAATGAGGCACTTAAAGTAGTAAAGGAGTTTTGCTATTTGGGGAGCAAAATAACTGATGATGGTCGAAGTAGAGAGGATATAAAATGTAGGCTGGCAATGGCAAGGAAAGCGTTTCTGAAGAAGAGAAATTTGTTAACATCCAGTATTGAGTTAAGTGTCAGGAAGTCATTTCTGAAAGTATTCGTATGGAAGTGAAACATGGACGATAAATAGTTTGGACAAGAAGAGAATAGAAGCTTTCGAAATGTGGTGCTACAGAAGAATGCTGAAGATTAGATGGGTAGATCACATGACTAATGAGGAAGTATTGAATAGGATTGGGGAGAAGAGAAGTTTGTGGCACAACTTGACCAGAAGAAGGGATCGGTTGGTAGGACATGTTCTGAGGCATCAAGGGCTCACCAATTTAGTATTGGAGGGCAGCGTGGAGGGTAAAAATCGTAGAGGGAGACCAAGAGATGAATACACTAAGCAGATTCAGAAGGATGTCGGTTGCAGTAGGTACTGGGAGATGAAAAAGCTTGCACAGGATAGAGTAGCATGGAGAGCTGCATCAAACCAGTCTCAGGACTGAAGACCACAACAACAACAACAAATTCTTTCGTAATGTACCTACTATAGGTAAAACCTTACGTTAAATATTTAACGTAATGGTCTCCAAGTAGCCGAACATAACCATTTCCAGTCAACGATCTGTTCAGTTGGACCAGTCCGTTCCATGTAAACACAGCACCAGCTTGCACAGTACACTGTCGACAACTTGGATCCATGTCTGTGGGGTTTGCGCCACACTCTAACTCTACTATCAGCTCTTCCAGTTGAAATCGGGACTCATCGGACGAAGCCACCGTTTTCCAGTCATCTAGGGTCCAAACGATATGGTCAAGAGCCTAGGAGAGGCGCTGCAGACGATGTTGTGGTGTCAGCAAAGGCATTCGCATCGGTCGTCTGCTACCATAGCGCATTAACGCCAAGTTTCGCCGCACTGTCCTAACGGATATGTTCGTCGTACGTCCCACATTGGTTTCTGCGGCAAATTCAGGCAGTGTTGCTTGTATGTTACTACTGATAACTCCACGCAAACGCCGCTGCTCTCGTTCGTTAAGTGAAATCGGAAATTTGTGGTAATGGCTATGGGACCAAACTGCAGAGGTCTCGGTCCCTAAGCCTACGCAGTACTTAGTCTAACTTAAACTAACTTACGCTAAGGGCAACACACACACCCATGCCCCGAGGGAGGACTCGAACCTCCGACCGGGGGGAAGGGGCGGAGGGGGGGGGGGGAGCCGCGAACCGTGACAAGACGTCGAAGACCTCACGGCAACCCCGCGGTCGGCCACTGCGTTTTTCGTGGTGAGAAGTAATGCCAAAAATTTGCTATTGGTACTGTGGATCTCGGAATATTGAATTACCTAACGATTACCGAAATGGAATATCCCATGCGTCTAGCTCCAACTATCATTCCGCGTTCAAAGCCTGTTAATTCTCGTCGTGCGGTTATAAACACGGAGGAAATCTTTTACATAAGATACCCGAGTACATCTATACCAATGCACCTTGTGTACGCGGAACTACAGCCAACTGTATATCAGCATATCGCTATCCCATAACTTGTGCCACCTCGGTGTATTTCAAGAGATACGACATCATAAACACCGAGATACATGGAAAATTAACTCATTTATAAAATAATCAGCAGTTTGAAGCTGTTTGATATATGGGATCCCGATTCTTTAAGGAATCGAGAGGAGGAGTCACTCGTCCGATCTAATTCACACCATGTAGTTCCTCCAGCAAATTGTCGCTCATATCTTTTATCTCTTTTGTCTTAGGATTTTTATTTTTTCTGTTTCGTTTCACAGCAAGTGGCACCCTTTTCAGATCGCACTTTGGTGCTGACCATCGCAAATGATTCTGCTGTCGCTTCTGCGAAATAATAAGTCGTTAACGAGGAGTGCAGAGGATGCGAGTCTGCAATGTTCTCCGTATGCCGTGGTAGCTACAGTCATTAAGTAGCCCCATCTAGGAAATAGTGTACAGAAGGCTTTTTAAGGGTAGCGGTTTGGAGTAGAGCGAAAATGTGCCACGTCACGGTACGCCGCGTGAAAATACCTCTGCGAAAATCTGGGCGCGAATTACAACTACTAGCGGATTATGCAGCAGGCAGCAACAAAATAAAAATGGTTCAAATGGCTCTGAGCACTATGGGACTTAACTGCTGAGGTCATCAGTCGCCTAGTACTTAGAACTACTTAAACCTAACTAACCTAAGGACATCACACACATACATGCCCGAGGCAGGATTCGAACCTGCGACCGTAGCGGTCGCGCGGTTCCAGACTGTTGCGTCTAGAACCGCTCGGCCACCCCGGCCAGCCGGCAGCAACAGTTCATGTATATATCTTACTTACTTAGTAATGGGGGACTTCCAACTGTTTTCGGGCACCGGAAATGTCTCCTGGCTCAATAGAGATGGTATCGGTCCTGCAACATGCCGATTTCCTAGTAAAAGAGGTTAATTTGAGTATAAACTACTCTCAGTGTGCGCGGGATGTGGGCTTGGTCTGTGTCTTACGAGTCATCAACTTTCCTATTGAAACCGTGTTCTGCCTGCCGTCATCATATTATTATTTTTAATCTCATCATAGCTGGTATAAAATTTACACTATGTGATCAAAAGTATCCGGACACCTGACTGAAAATAACTTATAAGTTCGTGGCGCCCTCCATCGGTAATGCTAGAATTCAGAATGGTGTTGACCCTCCCTTGGCCTTGATGACAGCTTCCAATCTCGCAGGCGTACGTCCAATCAGGTGCTGGAAGGTTTCATGGGAAATGGCAGCACATTCTTCACGGAGTGTTGCACTGAGGAGAGGTGTCGATGTTGGCCGGTGAGGCCTGGCACGAAGTCGGCGTTCCAAAACATCCCAAAGGTGTTCTATAGGATTCAGGTCCGGACTCCGTGCAGGCCAGTCGATTACACGGATCTTATTGTCGTGTAAACACACAGCCACAGACCGTGCATTGTGAACAGGTGCTCGATCGTATTGAAAGATGCAATCGCCATCCCCGGATTGCTCTTCAACAGTGGGAAGCAAGAAGGTGCTTAAAACATCAATGTAGGCCTGTGCTGTGCTAGTGCCACGCAAAACAAGAGGTACAAGCCCCATCCATGAGGAACACGACCACACCATACCACCACCACCTCCGAATTTTACTGTTGGCACTACACACGCTGGCAGATGACGTTCACCGGCCATTAGCCATACCCACACCCTGCCATCGGATCACCACATTGTGTACCGTGATTCGTCACTCAACACAACGTTTTTCCACTGTTCAGTCGTCCAATGTTTACGCTCCTTACTGCAAGCGAGGCGTCGTTTGGCATTTACCGGCGCAATGGGTGGATTATGAGCAGCCGCACGACCATGAAATCCAAGTTTTCTCACCTTCCGCCTAACTGACATAGTACCTGCAGCGGATTCTGATGCAGTTTGGAATTCCTGTGTGGTGGTCTGAATAGATGTCTGCCTATTACACATTATGACCCTCTTCAACTGTAGGCGGTCTCTGTCAGTCAACAGACGAAGTTTCCACTTCACTATCACATCGGAAGCAGTGGACCTAGGGAAGTTTAGGTGAGTGGAAATCTCACGTACAGACGTACGACACGAGTGACTGACCACTTTCAATGTCCGTGAATTCCGCGAGGCACCCCATTCTCCTCTCTCACGATGTCTAATGACTAATGAGGCCGCTGTTATGGAGTATCTGGCAGTACAGTGCACCTAATAGGAAAATCGTATGTTTTTGGGGCTGCCGGATACTTTTGATCACATACTGTATATGTCATCTGGCACTGTGGCTGGAAAATGCCACAGGATAAGTGTAGCCGCCATTCGGACGGGGTGTTCTTTCTACGTACACAACGGTCCCTTCCCTTGCAGATGTGATAGTTGTGCCAATCTGTACATGTCGAGCGTAGGTGAGTGTATCGGATGCTTGTATTAGTGTAGTGTTATGGCTGTGGTGAATGATGATAAGATAAGCGAGAGGGTGAAACCCACCGCCGGCACATAGCCTATTCCTCTCGAATAGCACCAATGGCACCGCCAAACTTAACATCCCTATCCAACGAACGAATCACCATCAAGAGTGTCGCATGCCCTCACTTTATGAGATGCTGCTAAGAGATTTGGAATTTAATCCAGGACGCTGTCACACAGATTAATGTCAGAAATCGTACATCGCAATCCCTCCTCCTCTTGCCGGCCACATGCTTATGGTGAAAGTGTCACCCAGCATCAGGATTCGAACCGGCGTACCTCCGAGATGAGCGCCTCGTTCTAGGCGTGCGTTAGCGACATCGACTACGGAACAGGTTGCCATTTGTGGTCAAGTTTCTTACTAAAAAGCTTTCTGGCTGGCTAAGTTTTAACCTGTAAATATGAACATACTCCCCCAGATTCAGGATGAAGAGTTTATTCCCATGTCTCGAGTTGCTGTGCAGCCGTGTGGTGTGTTTCTTGGGTGCCTCCTCGAGCGGCGCAAGGCGGAACTAACAGTGTATGTCCACGGTGAGTGTATGTCGTGCAGCATTGCTTGTAATTCGTAGAACCTTGTCCTCTATACCTGCAAGTGGCACAGATGCCCCGAAACTGGATCTTCGTATTTCATCTTTTCTATATACTGCAAATGCTTGCCTTTTAGAACAGGAAAACACGTGAGAAATCAGATCGGTTAAGTTGGCTGAGTGTGAAACCGTACTTTTTTTTTTTTTTGTCAAAAACTGACCGTTACCCAACTCAGTCTAAATGAGGGCGTTATTGTGTGTTGAAGTTAGTTACAATATCGTTACAATATCGGCCTACTTTTTCCTGCATTACCTGACAGAATTTTTTTTCCATTCGACGGTGGCAATGCTGATAAAGCATGATACACGGCGGACGTCGATTGCCATGATAAAGCAGTGCTCCATCGGCATGTTTGTTCCTTCTTTTCTGGACCACGTTGAAGTTTAACGTCCCAGTAGTAAACGATACTGATAGTTCCGTTGCTATCGATGCTACTAGAGACAAATGAAACTGATAGGATTACGTGCGAACGAGGTTAGTTACAGGCTGAAAAAGCGCTCTAGTGTATACATTGACTGATTTCCTGATTTAATGAATGCGTGGAACGAGAGATTAACCAGAGCGTTACACAACTGATTCTCTCCAAAATCTCAGTTTTTGTTCTGACTACGTAGTATTTCGTTGTATAATTAGGTATTTAGAGATTGCAGCTCTCCAGCTGAAAGTGACCAAAGCGAACTTCCTCAGACAGCAATATTATGGAAACTGATAACGAGAGTGTTTCAAGACGGAAGTTACATATTATCATGGCAGGCCAAGTAACTTTTATTGAACACTGCGCTACACGTCAGAAGGACGCATATACATGAAACTACACTGCTATCCAAAATTAAAGGAACAAACCGTTATTTTCCCGTCCTGTGTCTAATCTAAGACATAATCATACTAACTCTCAACCAGATGTCCGTACGGTCGTGTTCCGCACGGAAGCTGGCATTCCGGTCAACGGATAGCCATGCCAGAGATAAAGTCAGCGTACTCATGAAACGAGATAGTCTTTACCGGGTAGCTCCACATCTACAATCTCTGTGTACTCACTCACAGACGGTGTAGTATGGCACAGAGAAGATGACTACAACACTCGCTGTGGTGGAGTGCCATAGAAAGAATGGAAGCAGGTCAATCGCAGACTGATTTGACTTGATGGCTTAATGTGAATCGTTCTGTTGCTTCTCGGATGTGGCGACGGTTTATAGAGACCGAAACTGTATCCCGAAGACCAGGGCAGGGCTGTCCACGTGTGACTTCAGAAGAGAGGACCGTTATTTGGCAGTAAGGGCACGACATACGGCTTTAGTACTGCACGGCAGCTGGCATGTGACCTCGCAGCGTCCAGTGGATATGTTTTATCGAGGCAAACGGTATGCAGAAAGCTTCGGTCGACTGCACTTTATTGTCTGAGACATTCTGTTTGGGGAACTCTGACGCATCTTCACAGAAGGAAACGTCTGGAGTGGAGTCATCAACATGACACCTGCACGGTCGAACAGTGGGCCAATGTTCTTTACACAGATGAGCCCAATTTAGTCTGGAGAGTGATTCTCGATGGATTAGCATCTGGAGGGAATGTAGAGCACTCCGGAGTGGCCGAGCGGTTCTAGGCGCTACAGTCTGGAACCGCACGACCGCTACGGTCGCAGGTTCGAATCCTGCCTCGGGCATGGATGTGTGTGATGTCCTTAGGTTAACTAGGTTTAAGTAGTTCTAAGTTCTAGGGGACTTATGACCACAGCAGTTGAGTCCCATAGTGCTCAGAGCCATTTGAACCATTTGAATGTAGAGCACTATTTCGGGACCCAAACATTGTGGAAAGAGATCGAGATCGGGGATGTGTTGTGGGCATGGATTATGTTTACCACATGACTGATGACATCATTCACAGCATGCCTCGTCGTTGTCATGCCTGTGTTGCTTCCAGATGTGATCACACCCCATACTAAGCACGTTAACGAGCTGTCGAAATGTGTGTGCGAATCCGTTAAATTGGCATAAACTAAGAACGTTTTTGTCTACCGTTATGCATGCTGCAATTGTTTGCGTTCAGTATTCATTGCATTGTTTCTGCTGTACTATCACCTGTTTATACTGTTTTGTGGAAAAATAAACGCAATCTTGCACAATTCCATTTGTTGCTTTAATTTTGGACACAAGTGTATTTATCAACATAGACACAAAGTCACTGTAAACTAATCGTTCAGTTCCAGGACTATAGAAATCCATTCCTTGGTCGTGCAGCCATTTGTGAACTACTGTGTGAACGTTTTCATTTTGGGAAATCTCTTTCTCTGCATAAGTTCTTTCAGTCTGCGGAAAAGATGGAAATCGCAAAGTGCAAGATCTTCCATCCTTCCCGATCAACATCACCCACGTTTGTGCGGTCGTAGTAAAATTGTTGACACCATTTGACTACGTTTGGACGCGACATTACATTTGGTCCTTATACAGCCAGAATTTCACGTTGAATCTGAGTGTAATTTAGACGTTTTGTCCTCAAGAACGCACAGTCCCACGTACTTCAAGTTTTGATTACGTTTCCAGTTGCAGCGCCATTTCACTCCCACACTGTGATTTGCCTACTATCCGTATGGCACCAGAACTGTCGCTGCAGGAAACCCAGAACATATACTCTCTTCTGACAATGCAGCGCTCCTGTTGCGCAATGGTCTTAGTGTGGGACGGCATGTCGAACTTACTTTCTGAAGTCATTACGCACTTTCAAATCCTGAGTCCTGCTGCAGTCTCTTCTGAATTAGTTTAACGGTTGTTATGAAGCATTTTCTTCGTGTTACTGATTTATGGCATCGTTTGTTGGAGAATGACTTTGTATCTAACGATGAAAACATAAAATTTTCTGGAGTTCAAAAGAATTTATGTAGCCACAAACAGCTTTCGTCTTTTAAGGCCACCATTATGTAACAAGTTTTCTGTTACCCACATTTCATCGACTCTTTTCACTTTGGACTGCATTGTGCCCACAATGCCTCGTAGTTAATGGATGGTTCCCATCATTTGTGCATGTCGTAATAATATTAGAAATAGTACCTCTTGGCTTACGGAACTAAATGCAAGTTTTAAATTTTACACATTAAATTTTCATATGTAATTTACCTTTTCAAAAATTCGGATGTATTTATTTGTCTACCGTCGTATTACGAAATTTGTAGCGAGTTGTATCTGTTTCAGTATAACGTAGACAACCTAATGACAAAATACGATATCAACAAATAGTAGTTCACTGGTACATTCACAAAAGGAGTTTGCATTCCTGATTTCAGGCCTTGTACACAGATGATATTATTCAAACCAACATTCCGGTCAGATTTCATCTTTACAGTAGTGATGTATATAATTTTCCGTCGTGTTGAAAAAAGCAGGCTTGCATGTTGGGTAGCACTTTCTTTGGAAGTTCATACCTTGCTTCTCATCACCCCGTATTTAATGAGGATTCCCGTTTCTTCTTCTTTATAACTGATCCAATGGCGATATTTCTTTACTTATAAGGACTGCTAAAATTCAAGAGTGCATAAATAAGAATTATAAACAAGTTCATAATACTTTATAAGTCATTTTGTAGAAAGTTGTCGTCTCTCGACCTTGTGTTCAAAATAAGTTAAAAGACGCGTCAAGTCTAGGCTTCTACATATGTACTCCGAAAGCCACTGCACAGCGAATGGTGGAGAGTAATTCTTAACAATGTCTAAATTATATAATTGTAATGCACATTTTCAGCAAATTTTGTTATAGCTTTAGGTTAATAAAGCTTTATTAGATCCGTTACCAAGTAGTACTCTCCACTTCCGAGTTTCTGACGATTAAATGTCAGTGAAAACAATCTTTCGGGAAAAATTCAAATATACCTAGGAATCAACATAAAACATGATATGAAGACGATACCAAACAATCTGGAAAGTTTCATCGCACTATTAGAAAATACTTATTTTGTGACAAACGTTTTTCGTAATAACCTCAATTTTTGAGGTAGTACGTCGAATCGACCACTGAACACCACAGGGCTTCGGCCTCCGCAATTAAACAAGTCATTACACATTACTCAAGGAGCAGAAGTGGTGTACAATTTAAGGACCTGCACCGGATCACTGAGCCACTAGGAATTATTATCCCATTTGAAACGCCGGTGAGTGTCATAGGACCTTCGCTGTGCATTTTACAAATTAATGACTTAGCGGGCAATATTACCTGCAATCTCATACTTTTCCCAGATAATGCCTTTACCTTTGAGAAAATTCTATTCGGTAAAAGTTGCAATAACATTCGTTTATGTCTCAACAAAATATCCGCCTGGTGTAAAAACTGGCAAGCAGTTGTTAACGTAGAAAAATACACAATTATGCGCTTCACGAAACGTAAAAGCCCGCCAACCTTTGACAACTATGTATAAGACGCTGCCAACAGTTACCTTCTTTTATTCTTTTCATTGGCCTTTATCATCCTTTTTAAACCCACACTGAGATCGCCGGTAAGCCCTCAGCGAAAAACTTCTATGTGTTACTTCAGTGGCATGTTCTTCGCACGAATAATTGCGTTTCGAACAGAACAAACCTAATAAAATCCTATATTTCTGTACAGACCCTCTTATTTCTTCTTTTGTCCAACCGAGGAAAGAGAAGTAATGAATGATCACTCGCAGGCGCTATAATTAACGGCAAAATTGAGACCGACCGTACAAGAGTATGTGAATATATTGTAATAAATTGAACTAGGCGTCACACTACACGACTAACGCCACATTAAAAACAATTCTGGAAGCGTTTCTTATACCTTAAACTCTAAATCGTCTTCAGATAATAACGCTCCTTCGTGAGGTGCGGTAGTTACTCCTACAAGAGGTTTTGTAAAATAAACTGACCCACAAGCCATACGTAGCTCTTGAGTTTCGCTGATTGGTACAAATGCCGGTAATGTATATGGTGTGCGGAGCAGATATATTTACGACTGCTAATTTCTTCCGCGTCCAGTTGCATATGTGTGTTTGCTCTTCACATACAAACGTGTGAGAGATGGAGGCATCTACATTACGTCTGTCACAGTCAGCTGTAGCTTTAAATTGCATAGGCGCTCCGCTTCGCTATAGCAATTTAATACAAGCCGTCCGCTTACTTGTTTTTAAGACCGGAATATGGATGTTGTACCATATGGTAGTACAATCAATGGTCGTAGATCTCGCCTCAGTCGAATTAGGGCAAGAGTTACGTGCTAAAGTGACGTACATATGAGCCATTTAACTTCCTGTGTCGTCGTCCCTACATAGCTGGTCTCGAGAAAGAAGATCAGGGTTTACTGAGCCGAGGTTGATCAGTATGGGCTTGTTTTAATGATCGAGATTCGTTTAGTTATTACCACGAAACATGTTTTCGATGTTTGTTGCCTGACAACGAATTCATATGTTTTTAATGTCAAATCTTGCCTCACAACATGACAAGATAGTTCTTCGGGAGGATGTACTGAAGAGGCCTAGACGCAAAATATATAACCAGCACGCCACGTCCAGAATGCGCTTTATGTCGTCCCTCTGGATGTGGACAGTTCGGCTGCAATGTGATACTACGCACTGGAGACGTAGAAGTTGCTTATAAATACTTTTCTGGGGAGATCCAACGCCCTAAAAGTATGCCGCCCAAAGGTCCCATTTGTTTAAAGAAGCTGACATTTTCCGCATTTGCTGCGTTAATTTTATTTGTTCCTTCATGTTGTTCATGTGGTTCTGCTAATTCTCAGGGTACTTTAGACCGTATGTTAAAGTTTCAGTAATGTTCTAGATAAAGTTATTGTTGTCAGTATGGAAGCTGTGTGGAATTTAATAAGTTACACAATTTATGTGCGTAAGTATTTTATTTTAAGGTCCATTGCGCTTGCTAAGTGCGGTAGGTGTATCGATCTCTCGGTTTTAGAGATGAGTTCCAGACATGAGAGTAACATTGGTAACTTGTTAGATCTGCAGTAGTGCTCATGTGCGTGTTTTTGCAACCAATTTTTATGTATTAAATGAAATTAATGCCCAGTGCGAAGATCGAACACAAGTCGTCTATTACCCTATAGTTTATTGAAGTAGTTATAATAAGCAAGCTGCAGACAATTCAGATGTATAAATATTTAACTTGAAAGTCCATTGTGATAGCAAAGTGTGCGACATCTTAAACACTTCAAGAAATAATACGATTTTATGCTCCTCGAATTTTTGCAGAGGTCTCTAATTAGACTTGCAGATTACGACAAACGTGCAAGCTACGTTTGTGTGTGTGTGTGTGTGTGTGTGTGTGTGTGTGTGTGTGTGTGTGTATTGTGTTTGATCAATGATAAATAATTTTATTAAGGAATTTATTTTCGAGATATCGACTCCGTCTCGTTACACCACCTTCTTTGTAGAAGTTTCAACTGTGTCATCGTGTTAAACAGAACGAAAGTTTTCATTGTGTAGCACCAAAAACATCTACAGTTTCACTGCTACGTCGCAATAAAATGGTTAAAACATATTCTTCCTTCCTCCCATGCTAATATGATGTTTGCTCAGTTTGTTTGTCTTTTGACTATGTTGTGTATGTGAGTGTGTGTTTCCACATGACATACTTTTATTAGATCTTGGTGTTATTTTATAGTTGATTATAGAGAATACAGTCTATAAACCGTCACAGAGCCTAGGCGTCATAGTTCCAATTGGCAATCTCTAGCAGACCTGAGTCATTTATAATATAAGCGTTAACTGTCAGTCAGTATCATAAGTTATATTGTTCTAGTGAATAACGTTATGCATTATCTCCGTCCGTAAAACAGTACTTGTGACGTAGATCGAGAGTAAACCTAATTAATCAAAGTCTGCCAACAAATCAAAATGTCTGTTTCTTTTTGTGCTTGCCTCTTTGGCGTAGTGTTGTCGCTAACATGCTTTTTCTGCTGTTATAAGCCTGTTCAGGATAGTTTGCTGACATCGACCTCTCAGGCATAGGTTCTAATGTCAATTGCTAGTCTATCATGTTATTTGAAACTATTTAGACATGGAAATAGTATTGTAGTACCTACTTTAAAGTTGATAATCATGTTTTAGGCTAATTTGACATACATGTGTGTATGTAAAATATAACATTGAGATACTTGACGTAAACATACTACTGTTTTCAGCTAATAACTTATTTTTGCAGACATTTTAGACTTTGAAAGAACATTGTGATACTTTACGGACATCATAGATGTGAAAAATAATTAATTTGAGGTTCTGTTGTGTCTTAAACCAAATGTTGCACTCAATCGAACACTGCACGTGGTTTCAGTGCAGTCATCTGTTGATGGAGACAAGTAATAGCAGCTGAGACCACAAGTTTATTTTACTTCGCCTTTTTCAAGTTCTGCTGAAAAATATTTAAAATAAAACTAATGTTCGAAAATTACGTATTACCAATGCGCTAATTACGCTGCATAAACAAACATTTGTTTTAACTATGTATGGAGAGTACGGTTTATACTCGTTCTAATATTCCACAGTGAACTATTAAAAGGTTACAATGAAATTTACTAATGTGACTGGTGAGCCAGTCCATAAAAAATGTTGAAAGTCAGTAATATAAACATATTTGACATCGTTTTCTTAGTTTTAAGCAATTTTTTAAGTGTGTGACGTATTTCTTGATCAATACTTCACGTCGCTCGGATTCTTTTAAGCATAGATTGGGCTATATTGTGCTTGGTTCCTCTTAATGATGGCTAAAATACTGAAATCAAAATCTGTTTGGTGAAGAGGAGGGGAGGAGAGGCGCAGTTATGTGTGTAACGTCGAAGGGGAGGGACGACGGCGGGCGTGCGTGGCTGCGTTTGTGAGAACAATTATAATCTTATACTGCATGCAGTCGAACTCGTCGTCATTCTTACAGAGTTCATTGTCTCATTATAATACACTCTAAGATAAAAAAAAGGACGCACAGCGATGACATTATCCAAATGGGGCGGAAATTAGTAGATGTGATGTACATGTACAATGTACAGACAAACAAACGACAACAATTTCAGAAGAACTGGATGATATATTCTAGAGAAAGAGCTTCACAAATTGAGTAAGTCAATAACGCATTGGTCCATCTCTGACCCTTATGCAATCAGTTATTCGGCTTGGCAATGATTGACGGAGTTTTTGGTATGTCCTCCTGAGGGATATCGCGCCAAATTCTTTCCAGCTGGCGCGTTAGATAGTCAAAATCCCGACCTGGATCAAAGGCCTTTTCAGTAATGCTCCAAAGGTTCTCAGTCGGGGAGAGATACAGCGACCTTGCTGGCCAAGGTATGGTTTTGCAAGCTTGAAGACAAGCAGTAAAAACTCTCACCGTATGCGGGCAGGCATTACCTTGCTGCAATGTAAGCCCAGGATGGCTCGCCATGAAGGCTAACAAAACGGGGCGCAGAATATCTTCGATGCACCGTTGTGCTGTATGAGTGCTGTCGATGACAACCAATGGGGTCCTGTTCTGAAAAGAACCGCAGATCGTCACTCTTGGTTGTCGAGCTGCGACATTGAGGTTGGTAAACCACTACTGTCCAGAGCGTCTACAGACACGTCTTCGGCATGGAATCTATTTTACTGGAGTAAAATCGTCTTCAGTGATGAGTCCCGCTTCGAATTAAGCCCCAGTGAGCAGCGAAAACGTGTCTGGAGACGCCTCGGATACACGTGGGATGCCAACCTCACTGTCGGCCGCCACACTAACCAACAACTAGGAGTCATGGTCTGGGATGCCATTTGTTTCCGTAGCAGGATTCCTTTGGTAGTCACCTGCGGTACCATTAGAGAGGAGCGGTACGTCGATGATATTATAAGCCATCCTGGGCTTACAATTCAGAAATATTCTTCCCGCGCGCCGCGCGCACACTGTAATGGTTTCCACTGCTTGTCTTCATGCTTGCCAAACCCTAGCTTGCCCAACAAGATTGCCGGATCTCTCCCCGACTGAGAATCTTTGCAGCATTATGGACAGAGCCCTAAAAACCAGTTCGGAGTTTTGACTACCTAATGCGCCAATTGGACAGAATTTGGTATGATAGTCCTCAAGAGGACATTCACCAATTCCGCCAATCAGTGCCATCCGAACAACACGCTTGCTAAACCATAGCTTGGCCAGCAAGATTGCCGGATCTCTCCCCGACTGAGAATGTTTGCAGCATTATGGACAGAGCTCTGAAAACCAGCTCGAGATTTTGACTATCTAATGCACCAATTGGACAGAATTTGGCACGATATCCCACAGGAGGACATTCACTAACTCCGTCAATCAATGCCATCTGAGCAACTGCTTGCGTAAGAGAAAGAGGTGGACCAGCGCGTTATTGACTTGACTTACTCAGTACAGTGGAAATCAGTAGGAATAATTAGTGACTCCAGGACAACTGTCTATAAGAATAGTTTGCAAGAGATGACCTGGGATGAAATTTATGATCACCCAAATGCTAACATAAAATTTAATCTATTCCGGAATAAATTCATATCGTCCTTTGAAAGCAGCTTTCCGCATATGCTAATCGGAGAGGACATTAAACAGCCATGGGAAAAACCACGAATCACTAGAGGGATTAAAGGATCTTGTGAAAGCAAAAGGCAAATACACTCCTGGAAATTGAAATAAGAACACCGTGAATTCATTGTCCCAGGAAGGGGAAACTTTATTGACACATTCCTGGGGTCAGATACATCACATGATCACACTGACAGAACCACAGGCACATAGACACAGGCAACAGAGCATGCACAATGTCGGCATTAGTACAGTGTATATCCACCTTTCGCAGCAATGCAGGCTGCTATTCTCCCATGGAGACGATCGTAGAGATGCTAGATGTAGTCCTGTGGAACGGCTTGCCATGCCATTTCCACCTGGCGCCTCAGTTGGACCAGCGTTCGTGCTGGACGTGCAGACCGCGTGAGACGACGCTTCATCCAGTCCCTAACATGCTCAATGGGGGACAGATCCGGAGATCTTGCTGGCCAGGGTAGTTGACTTACACCTTCTAGAGCACGTTGGGTGGCACGGGATACATGCGGACGTGCATTGTCCTGTTGGAACAGCAAGTTCCCTTGCCGGTCTAGGAATGGTAGAACGATGGGTTCGATGACGGTTTGGATGTACCGTGCACTATTCAGTGTCCCCTCGACGATCACCAGTGGTGTACGGCCAGTGTAGGAGATCGCTCCCCACACCATGATGCCGGGTGTTGGCCCTGTGTGCCTCGGTCGTATGCAGTCCTGATTGTGGCGCTCACCTGCACGGCGCCAAACACGCATACGACCATCATTGGCGCCAAGGCAGAAGCGACTCTCATCGCTGAAGACGACACGTCTCCATTCGTCCCTCCATTCACGCCTGTCGCGACACCACTGGAGGTGGGCTGCACGATGTTGGGGCGTGAGCGGAAGACGGCCTAACGGTGTGCGGAACCGTAGCCCAGCTTCATGGAGACGGTTGCGAATGGTCCTCGCCGATACCCCAGGAGCAACAGTGTCCCTAATTTGCTGGGAAGTGGCGGTGCGGTCCCCTACGGCACTGCGTAGGATCCTACGGTCTTGGCGTGCATCCGTGCGTCGCTGCGGTCCGGTCCCAGGTCGACGGGCACGTGCACCTTCCGCCGACCACTGGCGACAACATCGATGTACTGTGGAGACCTCACGCCCCACGTGTTGAGCAATTCGGCGGTACGTCCACCCGGCCTCCCGCATGCCCACTATACGCCCTCGCTCAAAGTCCGGCAACTGCACATACGGTTCACGTCCACGCTGTCGCGGCATGCTACCAGTGTTAAAGACTGCGATGGAGCTCCGTATGCCACGGCAAACTGGCTGACACTGACGGCGGCGGTGCACAAATACTGCGCAGCTAGCGCCATTCGACGGCCAACACCGCGGTTCCCGGTGTGTCCGCTGTGCCGTGCGTGTGATCATTGCTTGTACAGCCCTCTCGCAGTGTCCGGAGCAAGTATGGTGGGTCTGACACACCGGTGTCAATGTGTTCTTTTTTCCATTTCCAGGAGTGTATATCAGTTGGCAAGAACAAGTAGAGGTCCGGCTGTAGTTACATGCTACAAAAAGCACTCAAAATTACTGAGAAAGGCTATTAAAACATGAAGAAAAATGCACATAATGTCAGAAATCAGTAATTTCGACAAGAGACTTAAGGCTACATGGACTGTTGTGAAACGAGAGATAGGACAACTAGCCACAGCACAGGATAATTCACTATTTAACTGAATTTAACAGCTATAAATGATGAGTCGTAGGTTAGCAAATGTATTTAATAATCAATTCTTAAATACAGTAGAAAGCGTAGCTACAAACAGTTCAAGAGAAAAATTACAGCAGTATGTTGAAAAAGTAGCTTTTATAAAGTCCAATCATACGAATTTATCACCAACGTCTCTTTCTGAAATTAAGAAAACTATAAATTCTCTCAAAAATAAAATATCATCTGGTGTTGATGCTGTTTCCAATGAAGTAATAAAAATTTCTTGCCATAAAATAAGGCACGTTACATAAATAATTCTGAAGTGGACATCCACCCGCTAAACGCGAATTTAAGCGGCCGCTCGGCTCCACTCACTCAGAGCGTATTAACATTTAGTTCGACATTGTCATCACCGTCCCTCAAGACAGCGTCAGGACTTAGCTGCAGTCGCCACTCATGTGAACGCAACTGGACATTCTGCAAGCTATATTAGTTACCATTCACTGTATTCAGGATTAGCTCAGTACTCAAAGACTGATCGGTGTGGCTGAATATTTAACTGCGTCGCCACGCATCATAGAAACTTAAGGTATCTTATGTACATTTCCTCTTAATTAACTATTGTAAACTGTTGGGGATCTGTGTTGCCTTCAGTTTTGCCGTAGTTTGGCTAACACTATTGGGCTCTGTGAGGAGGTTGTGTAGGTACCGACAGGGATGTGGAAGCATACCGACTCCATTGCTGTGGTCAGCTGTGCTGGGTTTCTCGGTTGCGGGTACATGGCACGAACAGCCTGGTCGAAATGGTCTCAAAGATTCTCGATTGTTCAGTCCGTGGACTTCATGGCCAAGGGAGTACGATAGACACCTCTTGGTCCTCTTCGTGCCAAGTGCATACACTACGAGCTGTGTGACACGTTGCATCGTCCTGCTAGTAGATGCCATCGTGCCGACGAAAAACAAACTGCATGTATGAGTGGACATAGTGCCCCCGTATAGATGCATTCTTGTGTTGATCAACTGTGTCTTCCAGAATGACAAGATACCCAGGGAATGCCACATAAACATTCTCCAGACTACGACGCTTCCTGCTCCAGCTTGGACCCTTCTAACGATTGTTGCTGGACTGACACACCAACGAATATATGTCCGTTGGAGCATACAACGTGTCTCATACGAAAAGTCCACCTGTCGCCACTCAGTGGACACGCAGCTGCGACACTGGCTTGTAAAGTCCAACCCTTGTCGCCATAAACAGCAGTTAGTGTGGATGGGTGAACCAGGTGAGAGAGGTGGATGCGAAGACCTAGGGAAGAATTGTACCGGAACATGAGAACAATATCCGGAGAAATCAGACTCAAAAGGGCAAGGTTTGCCAGGCATGTAGTTAGGATGAGTATGGACAGAATGACGAAGAGAGTGTGGAAAACAACAGGGAGGACAAGGGGAAAGACAGGAACCAAGTGGATTGTTGAACTTCGGAAGGACTGGTTGGAATTGGGGATCAAGGTCGAAGGAAAGGAAAATTGGAGGAACAAATATACACCGACAAATATGCCGGAGATCAATGACAGAGATAAATACAGGAAAAGATTAGAATGTCACCAGTGGAGCCGCCAGGAGAAACGGAAACTGAAGATATCGGAAGAAGAGCGGGAGAGGAGAAGAGAAAGAATGAAGAGGTTCTGGGAGAAGAAGAGGAAAATGCAGTCCACGAAGGGGCTACCCGTGGTACTACAGAGGCCGTAAAGCAAGAAGAAGAAGAAGAAGAAGAAGAAGAAGAAGAAGGGTGAACCAGGCGCCTGCTGCAGAGGCCTACACGCAGCAAAGTTCTCTGTACAGTTGTTGAGAAGGCACTGTTGGTAACCCCTTAGTTCATCAGCAGAACAGGCATACTCTGTTCACAGGGTTAAATAACAGAGGCTAGAGGTTCTATGCCACATGATATGCAAGCAGTAGATAAATTGCCCAGGTCACACATTCAAAGGAGCTGCAAAACATCCTCGGCAAAGTAAAATACTACACGATGTTCACCCCATCAGTCGGCAACGTCGTGGATGCCATCTATATCAAAATCTACATCTGCACGCAATATACACTGGTGTCCAAAATTAAAGCAACAAACGGAAATTTTGCAAGGCTGCGTTTATTTTTCCACAAAACAGTATAAACGGGTGATAGTAAAGTAGAAACAATGTAGAGAATACAGTACGTTAACAACTGCAAGGTGCATATCTGTAGACAGAAATGTTCTTCGTTTTTTCCAACTTAATAGATTTTCACACACATTCTGACAACTGGTCAATGTGCTCAGTATGGGGTGCGACTACCTGGAGCAGCAATACAAGCCAGAGAACGGCGGGGCATGCTGTGAGTGATGTCATCAGCCTCATGTTGAGGCAATAACGCCCATTCTTCCTGCAGAGCTGCTCGCAAGTCTTGGAGAGTGGTTGGTGGATGCTGACGTGATGCAACCCCTCTCCTTAGTGCATCCCAGACATGCTCTGTGGTATTCAAAGGCTCCTCCATGTGCACAATATCTTCCGTTTCCAAAAGAACAGCAACCACACCTATGAGGTCGAGCATTATCGTCCATCAATACGAACTCTGGGTCAACAGCACCTCGCAGAAACCACACATGTCCCAAGATCTCGTCACGATACCTGACAGCAGTTAAACCTTGCCGATTCACCTGGACAGTTTCATGAAATGTTGTTAGAATGGTGAACATATTCCCTGACGACACCATTACGGATCCTCCTTGATACCTGTCTCTTTCCATAATTTTTGAGTCCCAAAATCGTGTTCCCCGTTCCCTCCAGATGCGAATCCGTCGAGAATTAATCTCCAGACCAAATCAGGACTCATCTAAGAAAAGAACAATGACCCACTGTTCGACTGTCCAGGTGGCATGTTGATGACATCACTCTAGACGTTCCCTTCTGTGAAGACGCGTCAGAGGTGCACATACAGCATGTCTCTGACAATAAAGGGCACTCTGCCGAAGCCTACTGTACACACTTTGCCTCGATACAATACGGCCATGGGATGCTGCGAGGCCAGATGCCAGTTGCCATGCAGTACTAAGGCGGTACCGTCATGTCCTTACAACCAATTAACGGTCTTCTGTTTCTGATGTCACACGTTATCAGCCCTGCCCTGGTCTTTGGGATACAGTTTCGGTCTCTATAAACTGTCGCCACATCCGAGAAGCAACAGAATGATTGACGTTAAGCCATCGAGCCATATCAGTTTCCGACTGTCCTGCTTCCATTCTTCCTATGGCCCTCCACCGCAGAGAGTCTGGTAGGCATATTCTCTCTGCAACGCTGCACCGTCTGTGACTGTGTGCGTAGCGATCGTGGGTGTGAGACTAGACAGCAAACACCACCCCCTTTGGTAGGTGCCCTGACGTCAGCGTTGGCGTGGTTGTCCGAGGACCGGAATGTCATCTTCCGTGCAGAACAAATCATCTGTTGACAGTCTGTATTACTATATCGTGAATTAGACAGAGAATGGGGAAATAGCGGTTTGTTGCTTTAATTTTGGACATCAGTGGATAATCCTAACTTATTTTAATGGACTCCTGACGAGATTCCCATGGGTGGCAACGGCGTTGTTGCATAGTCTTTCCCGAATACGTATTCTCTACATATACCCATCAAAGTTTCAGAAACATTTCCCAGCAAATGTAAGTCATCAATTCGCTTTCCCTACTTCAGAGATCACGTGTCCGTCTCATGTCATGTCGCTTCGTGGTATTACCATTAAGTAATTAAATGATGTGACGATCTCCAGATGTTCACTGCTTATCTAGCTATGTTATATTCTCGGCTTCGCTCCCTTAGTTTATAAGAGGTGCCATTCAGTACACCAAAAAGAAATATTTTTGAAGCAGTTATAATTTTATAACAATCATTCATTGACATTGTAGTAATTTCCAGTAGAAAAAATAGCGATCAGCAAACTAGCTGAGAATATTCTTCAAGTAATTTTGGGGTTTGCAGCCGGCTCCCATCAACATTCTGCCACGACATTTCGGCCCAGAGACGTCCGGCCATCCTCAGGTGAGAAGACGAAGTACTGAAGAGACCTGATGCAGTCATGGTATTTATAGCGAATTCCGAGCATGCGAATCGTGCTGGCGGTTTACGGCGCATGCGTTGGGAGGTGACTTGCGCGAGACAGCCAGCTTGTGTGTGCTGCCCTCAGTGGTGGAGTAAGAACAATCTAATCGCTGAGTATCGACTGAACATGTCGATTCCGTTGTGACCACATGATTTTAATAATTGGATCCCAATTTTTATCTAGCTGAAAGTCGTTACCACGATTCATTAAATTATCAGTAAGACGTATTTCCACAGATTCTTTAATTACAGAGTCCCAGGAGCTGGAAACCTGTGCTAAAATCTTGGTATTATTGTATTCCATTGATTGTCCCATGGAAATGTAATGTTCTGCTACTGCTGATTTTAAAGGTTGCCGCAGACGGGTACGTTTTTCGTATTATACACAGCGTTCTTGGACCGTTCGTGTCGTCTGACCTATATATGCAGAGACACACTCACAGGGAATTTTATAAACACCCGCCTTCCTCAATTGCAAATCGTCTTTGGCGGATCCGACTAAGGCCCTGCTCTTTGCTGGTGGACGGCAGAGCTTTCTCTACATTTCGTACGCCGATCCCATCACTCTCCCAGCAAGCAGAGTGGACACTGGCCTTCTTTCCCGACCCAGTAAGCAGTCGCATCCTCTTGTGCTTGTTCGGACCTTTCAGAAAGACTGGCACCAGTCCTGACTGACGGACTGACGGGCACCCCATGTTGGCTCATATATACTTTCAGTAGTGGGCAGTACCTCAGCTCTACTTATAGGGCGTAGGGGGGACAGTTGTGGGCCCAGTATCCACTTTCACCTTTTACACTGTTCACCATTCACCGCCAGGTAAGTGACGATGGGCTAGAACGTGTGAATTGCTAGGTGCAACGGCATGGGTATCTCAGATGACAGTGTCGGCTCCAGAGTCGCCAAACCATTCGGCTTAGGTGCCTCAGGGCCACCGCAGCCCAGGATAACAGCCTGAAGGCTGTCGTCGACTGTGGACAAGAGTGCTTCCAGTTATTTACGGGCAGTGGCCAGTTCTCCCTGCACCTGAACTCATCAGACGCTGTCAGTATCTACCTTTAATCAGTTTTCGTCAATGCCACAAAGAGAATAACAATAAACCAATAGCCACTTAATCCATTCTAAGTTCTGGTGGTGTGCATCTTGCGGTTTTTACTGCACTCCAAAGTCAGCTCATAAAACTGAAATGCACTAAAATGTACGCTAAAACTTAGAGTAAGTTAGTATACACCAGTAAACATAGTAAAATACACAGCTACAATTCACTTCTTCACAGAAGGACGTGAGAACGAAAACCAAACTAAAGCCGCCGCGTTCACATATGACTACGGTCCAAGATAATGTTCGTTAATGAATCATTGGTTGATCTGAGAATGGGCATAGCTGAAACCGGTCACCGACTAAATAAACATATATTTTAGTTGCAACTCTGTGTGTCTCTTTTTGTATCACAATCTAACAAGGAATCCCTTGAGTACGCATCCCATGTTCAACCTTTAGCAACACACCTTTGAAAGTGGTGTGTTAACAATTATGAAAGGTAAACTATCATATGCTAATGATTCCCCATGTGCATCAGGAAGGCGACAGAAAATGAGTGTCTGGTAGGTGCAGAGATCAACCATCTATGGAATGTCTGTATAACACTCCACAGAATGGACGTCGTCGACATTGAAGAAATGTTCAAAACAAACCATTAACTTGCACCATGAGCACAGAATGAAAAATAGCGCGTCATAGTGATCACAAATATTCGCACCATCAAATCTAGGACGGACTCCTTGGGAGTTACAAATCGTGCGAGACATTTAGCTACGTATCCACTATTAAGAATGCATATAGAATCATATTGGCTTAACGGGGTGATGAGAACTGCGTGGGTGCGATGGCATGCATTCGAATGTTTAACAGTCAGTCGTGGAGTTTATCGTGGAACGGCCTATCTTTTAGGGCGTAGCTGCAGATAATGCAATTATAGGTTTTATAGGCATGGAAAAAACAAGCATCTAGAAGCTGAACGTGTCCAGTGATTCCAGGTGGTACAAGTTGCAACGTCACAAACTTTTCAGAATAGATAGTTCTTTCTAAAGGTGCACGATTTTTATACGTAAGCGAGGAATCCAGCAAAAGCGAGTTATTTTGACCAGCTATTGGCCAAAAGCAGTTTGCGAAATTCATTAGGTTCCTTTCGGACGAAATGTCAACTTCGGCAAATATTGTTGTAGATATAATGCAATGTTCTCTTTGTTTATCGTTGCCGTACCTCTGCTTTGTATCAACATCACTAGCTATGTAGCAATGTTGTGTGTTACTCGTCGAGCAGTTCAACTAGGCTTCGTAGCCTCATGCTTTGCTCATCAATGGATACCTCCCCCTGTTGTCATTAGCAGCCAATATTGTGATTGCATGGTAGACAATATGTGGGGTGTCGAATACCGTAAACGTCATCGGCCTTTTGCGACCTAGCACTCACAGGACTCCTTGTAAAATGAGTTGCTGTCCTACATTATCCAGAACGCTGGAGTTATGCATGAAGAGATAAGCTTGAAGTTCTCTGAGGCTATAGATACTGCGATAATGAATAGCTCAGTAGGTAGTTTAGTTTAAGAGGAATGGACAACTCTAAAAAGGGCAATCACAGACGTTGGAGAGAAAAACACAGATACAAGAAGCCATGGGTAACAGTTGATCGATGAAAGACGGAAGCACAAAAATATTCAGGAATACAGAAACGTACGTCACTTAAGAATTTAATAAATAGGAAGTGCAGGGTAGCAAAGGCGAAATGGCTGCATGAAAAATATGAAGAGATAGGAAAAGAGATGATTGTCTGAATGACTGACTCAGCATATAAAAAGTGAAAACAACATTCGGTGAAATTAAAAGAAAGGGTGGTATCATTAAGGGCGCAATTGTAATTCCACTGTTAAATGATGAGGAGAGAGCAGATACGTGGAAAAAGCACACTGAAGGCCTCTATGAGAGGAAGCACTTGTCTGAAGAAACACGAGTCGACAGGGAAGAGGTAAGAAATTTAGTAATATAATCAGAATTTAAAGTAGCTTTGGACGACTTAAGATTAAACAAGGCAGAAGGAATTTATAACATTCCATCGGAATTTCTAAAATCAATGGGTGAAGTGGCAACAAAACGACTATTCGCATTGTTGTGTAGGATGTATGAGACTGGCGATGTATCATCAGACTTTCGGAAAAACATCATCAGCACAATC
The DNA here is from genome assembly GCF_021461385.2 of Schistocerca piceifrons. NCBI lineage: Eukaryota > Metazoa > Arthropoda > Insecta > Orthoptera > Acrididae > Schistocerca > Schistocerca piceifrons. Next base: position 173,823,537 of record NC_060149.1, read on the forward strand.
AGCGAAACAGCTCATGCGTCCAAATTGCTGACAAGAATAATAAACAGAGCAATGGAAAAGAAAACTGAGGATTTGTTAGATGACGATCAGTTTGGCATCAGGAAAGGTAAAGGCAGAGAGGCAGTTCTGACGTTGCCGTTGTTAATGGAAGCAAGACTAACGAAAAATCAAGGCACGTTCATAGGCTTTATCGACTTGGAAAAAGCTTTATACAAATTAAAATGGTGCAAGATGCGCGAAATTCTGAGAAAAATAGGGGTAAGATACAGGGAAATACGGGTAATCAACAATATGTACAAGAACCAAGAGAGAACAATAAGGCTGGGAGACAAAGAACGAAGTACTCGGATTAAAAAAAAATGTGAGACAGGGAAGTAGTATTTCGCCTCTACTGTTCTGTCTATCCACTGACTTAACAAATGTCATGGAAGAGACAGTTAATATCGCGTGGGGCGTCCTCTTGCCTTGCGGACTGCAGTGAAACGCCGTGAAAGTTAATCTACAAGTTCATGGTACTCCTCTGGAAGCAGCTGACACCAAATGTTTGCAGAGCGGCAGCTAATTCTGGTCTGTCCGTAGGTCCAGGATCCGTGACATGGAACCTGCTTTCCATAACGTCCCAGATTTGCTCGATGGAATTCAAATCTTGACTCCCGGGTGGCCATCCCAGTCTTCGGAACTCCCTTGCATCTTCCTGGAACCGTTTCCGGGCGACGTGGGAGGTAAGTGGCAGCGCGTTATAATCTTGAAACACCGCAGGACCATCAGGATGGCAGAAGGATAAAAATTGCTGGTGATAGCCCCCGAGCAGATCAGCATACCGTGGAGCATTCAGAGTCCCTTCCAGAACAACTAGGAGGCCCATTCCATATCAGGAAAATGCATCCTAGACCGTAACAGAGACACCACCGCCTTGGACCACACCTTCTGGGCAGGCGGGATCCATCGATTCGTGTGGCCTCCCATCGGCGTGGTGCAGTTGAAACAGTGATTCGTCTGATCATATCACGTTAAGCCATTTTCATTCTCCATTGTTGGTGACCGGCGACGAATGCAAGCCGTTGTGCTCGATGACGTTGGGTTAACAGTGGCACCCATGTGCAGCGCCGGTCCCGTGCCCCATGGAACCCATACGGAGTGTCCACTTGGAGATGTGTCTAGCACGTACTGCGTTGAACTGAGCGATGATCTTTTGCACTGTTGCCCTTCTGTTACCATTAACGACCTATCTCACTGTCGCCGGTCACGGCCATAGAGGGTGGCTGGACAGTCGATGGGTGGGTCTGTTGTGGATTGTGCCACCCTCATACAACCATTCACGATACACCCTGAACACGGTTGAACTTGTGAAACCGAATTCCTGCACCACTGCCGAAATCGAAATTCCCGTCCGTCTGACACCGACCACCACCCTTCCGGACGGCGTCAGCTAACGGCAACGTTGCATGTTACAAAAATCACTTCCACAACCACTTAGACGGTCTTCTATACAACTGTAGCTGGCAAAGGGTGTGTATGGTGCGCATACAACACATCTGCGCCACCTGTGCCTGACTATCACCTCATATTTGTTAAATCAGTGTACATCGAAGAAGCAATGACGGAAGTAAAAGGCAGGCTCAAGAGTGAGATTAAAATTCAGGATGAAGGGATATCAATGATAAGATTCGCTGATGCTTAGCTAGGAACGACATCAGACTCAATGAGACTGAAGTTGTTCCTGGCTAGGCATACGAGACAAGGCTGGAACGTGTTTTATATTATTTTTGACTTGAGCGTAGCTGCTTTAAATTCTGACCATTGCTATCTCGCAATGTAATTTTACGTTTTCTCAAAATTTCATTCTGATGAAGACACCATTAGTAGGTGTCTAAACCTAGGTCAGTGAACCAAACCGCTTTCTGCAACCGCTTGGCTTTGTAATTCCTATGTTTGAGAGTTCGAATCTTCGTTTTGGTGGATAGAAACTGACATTAAAATCATAAGTTAATTAAGTAATGTGTAATTAATGATCTGCACGTGTACGAGACCATTGTATTTAAATACGCAAACAGAATATGGTACATCAGATGCAAGAATAGAAAATATTACAGTGTAATTATTTTTATTTTTGAGGAAGTATTTACTTTAGTGCTTAGGATCCCTTGAAGTTATATTCATTAAGTCCGTCTCAGAATATTACCTGTTACACACTTTCGTTAACACGTGTGTCTATGAACTTTCTGCTTGATATATAGGTACCCATCTGGGCATATCCCCAGATCCGTCCCCAAAAGAACATGTGTGGCGGCAGCTCAGACGTCAACTACGTCTCAGTACGAGTATCCAGGGTTTTGAGGGCCATCTTGTCTTGGGAGAGGATTCATCGACTTTATAACGCCTTTAAAACCCGAATCAGTGTATGCATCCACGACAGAGGATGTGCAGTATCATACCGGTAAGTGGGCTCATACTGCAAAGTTCTTTGTAAATTTGACTCGATTTTTTTATCACTGAAATAACATCACATACGCTCCCAACCCCTGAAGTTTCATTTCGTTTCCTTCTCCCATTCTGAGTGCTTGGAATTTTTGTCCGGCTGTATTTATAACTAGCTAGATGCCACGAGGGTAAGTTAAAATGGCTCTGAGCACTATAGGACTTAACTTCTGAGGTCATCAGTCCCCTAGAACTTAGAACTACTTAAACCTAACTGACCTAAGGACATCACAAACATCCATGCCCGAAGCAGGATTCGAACCTGCGACCGTAGCGGTCGCGCGGGTCCAGACTGTAACGCCTACAACCGCTCGGCCACCCCGGCCGGCAGGGTAAGTTACTATTTAATAAAATCGCCGTCTACATCCATATTTAAATGCATACTCTGCAAATAAAACGCAAGTCCCTGGCACAGGGTTCATCGAACCACCTTCACAATAATTCTCTATTATTCCACTCTCGAACAGCGCGCTCAATAAACGAACACCTATATCTTCCCACGCGAACCCTGATTTCTCTTCTTTTATTATGATGCTCGTTTCTCTCTGTGTGGGTCGGCGTCAACAAAATGTTTTCGCACTCGGAGGAGAAAGTTGGTGATCGAAATTTCGTAAGAATATTCTGCATCAATGAAAAACGTCTTTCTTTTAATGATATCTACCCCAAATCCTGTTTCATGTCATTGATAGTCGATCCCCTATTTCACGATAATACAAAAAGTACTGGTTTTCTTTGAACTTTCTCGATGTACTCCGTCAGTCCTACCTGTTAAGGATCCAACACCATCTAGCAGTATTCTAAAAGAAGACGGACAAGCGTAAAGCGTAGCGTAGGCAGTCTCGTTAGTACATCTGCTGCATTTTCCAACTGTTGTGTAATAAAACGCAGTATTTGGTTTACCTCCCCCGCAATATCTCCTATGTCTTCTTTCCAATTTAAGTTGATCGTAATTGTAATTACAAGGTATTTTGTTCAGTTTACGACCTGTAGATTAGACTGATTTATCGTGTAATCGAAGTGTAACAGATTCCTTTTAGCTCTCATGTGGATGACCTCACGCTTTTCGTTATTTAGAGTCAATTCCTAATTTTCGCACCATACAGACTTCTTTTCTAAATCGTTTTACAATTTGTTTTGATCTTCTGATGACTTTACCAGACGATAAACGATAGAATCATCTGCAAACAACGTAAGACAGCTGCTTAGATTGTGTCCTAAAGCATTTGTATAGACAAGGAGCAGCTGAGGGAATATAATACTACCTTTGGGAACGCCAGAAATCAGTTCTGTTTTACTCCATGACTTTCCCTCAGTTACTACGAACTGTGACCTCTCTGACAGGAAATCATAAATCCAGTCACATAACTGAGATGATGTTTCATAAGCACGCTATTTCCCTAAAAGTCGCTTGTGTGGTACAGTGTCAAAAGCCTTCTGTAAATTTAGAAGTACGGAATCAATTTGAAATCCCTTGTCAATAACACTCAACACTTCATGTGTAAAGAGCTAGTTGTGTTTCACATGAACCACGTTTTCAAACTCCGTGTTGACTGTGTGTCAATAGACCGTTCACTTAGAGGTAATGCATAATCGGCCGGCCGGTGTAGCCGTGCGGTTCTAGGCGCGTCAGTCTGGAACCGCGTGACCGCTACGTCGCAGGTTCGAATCCTGCCTCGGACATGGATGTGTGTGATGTCCTTAGGTTAGTTAGGTTTAAGTAGTTCTAAGTTCAGGGGGACTGATGACCTCAGAAGTTAAGTCCCATAGTGCTCAGAGCCATTTGAATCATTTAATTCATAATCTTCGAACACTATATATGCTCCAGAATCCTGCTGCGTGTGGACGTTAATGATACGGGCCTGTAATTTAGTGGATTACTCCTAGTACCCTTCTTGAATACTGGTGTGACCTGTGCAACTTTCCACACTTTGGGTGTCGATCTTTCCTCGAGCTAACGGTTGTGTATGATTGTTATGTATGGAGCTACTGCATCAGAATACTCTGAAAGGAACCTAATTGGTATGTAGTCTGGACCGGAAGACTTACTTTTATTTAGTCATTTAAGCTGCTTCATTACTCCGAGGATAGCTACTTCTAAATTACTTATGTTGGCAGCTGTTCTTCATTCGATTTCTGGAATATTTACTTCGTCTTCTTTGGTGAAACAATTTCGGAAGGCTGTGTTAAGTAATTCAGCTTCGGCAGCACTGTCGTCGATAGTATTTCCCTTGCTATCGCGCCGAGAAGGCAGTGACTGTTGTTGCCGCTAGCATAATTTACACACGACCGGAATCTCTTTCGATTTTCTGCCAGGTTTCGAGACAAAGTTTTGTTGTGGAAACTATTATAAGAATGTTGCATTGAAGTCAACGCTAAATTTTGAGCTTCTGTACAAGATCGCCAATCTTGGAGATTTTGTATTCGTTTAAATTTGGCATGCTTTTTTTCGCTGTTTCTGCAACAGTGTTCCGACCCGTTTTGTGTACCATGGGGGATTAGCTCCGTCGTTTATTAATTTGTTTGGTATAAATCTCTCAATTGCTGTCGATACTATTTCTTGAATTCAAGCTACATCTGGCCTATACTTATACTATTAATGTGGAAGGAGTTTAGATCGTCTCTCAGGAAGGCGTCAAGTGAATTTTTATCTGCTTTTTTGAATAGGTATATTTTTCGTTTATTTTTGGAGGATTTGGGGGTTACGGTATTTAGTCTCGCTACGACAACCCTGTGTTCACTAATCCCTGCAACCGTTTTGATACTCGTTATTAGCTCAGGATCATTTGTTGCTAAGAGGCAAGTGTGTCCATTCTGTTTAAGTCAGAGTTAGTTTTTCTTGGTTGTCAATAATTTTTACAGCTATGACACAAACTCGGAAAAATTGTGAGCGCTGGACCACTGCGTTGACTGACGGAAATTAGTGGTGGTGGTGGGGGGCGAGAGTGGGGGAGGGGGAGGCTGGATGGGGGCGGCTTCGGCGTGGTCAGACACACGTCACACGCGGCGTCTCTTTTTGAAAGTTGTTGCGAGTCGGCATTAGTCGGGACCCAGCAATACCTCGTATCAAGTCCATCAGTGACGCCTGGTAGCCATCTCAGAAGCACTGATGTCTCAAACAAAATTCTTCAACATGTAGATGTCCAAGCTGCTATATCCCTTTTCTTCCGTCAGTCCAGTATCACTGAAGTCCATCAATTTAGAACAGTATAACATACTCTGAACTCAAACGTAATGAGTAACCTCTACTCCAAGAGAATGATATTCTTCATGCCACTCCCACATAACTTCCTGAAAGAAATGAATGAAAGTACATATGTAGATGTAGTTTCCGAAAAACATTTGACTCTGTATCGAACGAATTATTATTAAAGAAAGCACAATCGCGCGCCGTAGCTATCGAAATTTGCGACTGCATTTAGGCTTTATTGGTTGGGAGGCCGTGAAATGTTATCTTCGATGGAAGGTCATCGATATGCATAGAAGTCGCTACTGATATGCCACAGAGTAGTGTGTTGGGTCTCCTGGTGTTCATGTCGTATATTAAAGCCTTGGCAGACAGTATTAATAATAGCCTGAAACATTTCTAAAAATGGTTCAAATGGCTCTGAGCACTATGGGACTTAACACTTAGGTCATCAGTCCCCTAGAACTTAGAACTACTTAAACCTAACTAACCTAAGGACATCACACACATCCATGCCCGAGGCAGGATTCGAACCTGCGACCGTAGCAGTCCCGCGGTTCCGGACTGCAGCGCCTAGAACCTCAAGGAAACATTTCTGCACGTTATATAGTTATCTATAATAAAGCACAATCTGATAACAGCTGTACCAGTACTCAGTCAGATCTTGATCAGATTTCTAATTACGTAAATACTGGCAACTTGCTATAAATTTGTGGTATTCACGAAACAAAATAACTCAGTATCCTGTAACTACAATATCACTCAGCAAAGTCAGTTACAGTCGGTCGACTCATGCAAATACTTGTGTATAACAATTTGTAGGGATGCGAAGTAAAATTATAACAGAAGCTTACACGCAGGAAATGGAGGAGTATTTTTGGGTTCATTAGTACAGTACTGGGAAAATGCAGTCAATCTACAACGGCGATTCCATACAAAACATGCGTGCGATTGATTCAAGAATATTACTGAAGTGTGTGGGACCTGTACCAAACTGGTCTGTCGGGGATATACGACATACACTATCTGATCAGAAGTATTTGGACACCTATTAGTGCATACTGATGTAGAGTATGTCTACCCTTCGCCTGTTGACTGTCTGTGGAGAAATGGCACCCAGTTCTTCCCGAGAGTCCAAACCAATGAAAGTAGTAATAGTTTACGCTGAAACCTGGAGCAAAGTCCACGTTCTGACCCATTCTAAAGGTGTTCCACTAGGTCCTCGTCTGGCCTCTGGGATTATCAGTTCATTTCAGGAATGTTATTGGTCACAAAACTATTGCCTCATAGATTCTGCTTTATGTAAGGTTCTACTGTCACGTTGGCACAACAGTCATCGTCTCTGAACTGAACCTCTACTGTACGCAGTACACAGTGCTGTCAAATATGCCGCAAAACATGAACTAGCAGACGGCTGAAGAAAGACGCTAATTGGCCTCCCGGAAACATATTACAAAATTTCAATATGGGCAGTAAGTGAGGAATCTTAGAATATACTATAACACTCTTCGTATCTACAACTGGCAATTGGACCCGTTCCTTTATTTTTTCAGTCTGGTACTATTTTTCCGCCTGAGGCTCTTACAAAGGAAAACCTCATTCAGTTGAAGGTTCGAACTTGGAATTGATTCTACTCCCGGAATCTTTGTTTGTAGAATGAAACATTTTGTTTACTTTTTATTTTTTAAAAGTGCATATCAACTAATTGTGTTTTGTGAAAGTCAGCCCTCTTGGACTGAAAATTCTTGTTGGAAATATAATTTCTTATGACGTTTGTAAAGGTATTATCTGTAGCATATTTACACTTCGTCGACGCGTCAGGCGTCTTATGATAAGAAAATATAGCATCAGTGTACTCCCTTCATGTGCAAGTACAGGTTTTGCTTGAACGCTAACAGGACACCGCTCAGGAAATGCACGGTATTCTTCTTGTGAAACGACACCAACTATCCAAGACGACCATCTTGAGTTTATGTTTGCCGGCCGTTGTGGCCGAGCGGTTCTAGGCGCTACAGTCTGGAACCGAGCTACCGCTACGGTCGCAGGTTCGAATCCTGCCTCGGGCATGGATGTGTGTGATGTCCTTAGGTTAGTTAGGTTTAAGTAGTTCTAAGTTCTAGGGGACTGATGACCTCAGAAGTTAAGTCCCATAGTGCTCAGAGCCATTTGAGTTTATGTTTGATATCCCTAAATGTAACGTCGATACGAAAGGAACTGTAACCTTTTCAAAAGCATAATTAATTTGAAAACAGTGTTGAGTCATTATGTCCTGGAACTACTGTACTCTCTTTCTGTAAGACTGAGGTACTTTAAACATATTTCTAAGTGTACTCATGACTGTTATACAGGGTGTTAATGTTATAGGTACCGATATTGTGATCATTGGTACCTTATTAAGTACTCATTCAGTGTGGAAGGTGTTTTCTTTGCGTCTAACAGTCTTACCGCAAACACGTCACATAATTTACTACCTGATGGGCTCTGTGCGGTTAACTGCACCACTAAGTGGGCCACGCCTGTCAATATAGAGTATCCATTTTGCGTCCACACTTCAACCCCTGCTCTGCTGCCCACGGCAAAATAAGCGTTATTGGCTAGCTCTTGCCACATGTTCCTGGAGGTACTGACCAAACTGAAAACATACTACTCCTAACAGCTATAATTGTTAGTATGCAAATGAAGCAAATACTGATACAATATCGTTCAGTACACTGTCCACAGTTACCAATAAAAATAGCTACACTTATGTCCCTAACACCCTGTATGTACCACAAGTGTATCACTGGGATTTAGCTACGAGACAACAATGTTTCGACCTTTTATATATTTGCTGTCCAATTATGATCTCTACTAATTTCTTTTCGTTCATTTGAAAAATTACTGACATTAAGAAAACAGTCACCAGAAAACCGTGAGCACGTACGTGTTCATTATTTCCTCGCTAGTCGGTTTAACGTAAGAGATATTAAATTAGGGAATCTCCCTTTTGCCACTTGCGCCAGCAGTACACTTTCAGTTCACTAAGGTAACATAATGCAATAGGCAAAAGCGTTCTACAATGTCATCAAGCAAAATGTAGTTTTCCAGGCTCCCTATTTCACTTATAGCGTCCTCCGTAGCGTATGTAAGTAGTTTTCATTCTCTGTTGAGCAGCTTTTCCATTATTAAATTTTACTGGTGATTCCAAAAACTCAAATAAGAATGTATCTACTAGTCCTTTTTTTTGGTAAGGTGTGTGTTGGGGGGGGGGGAGAGGGGGGAGGTGGGAGAGGGAAGGAAAGTGGAAGGGTTTTCTGCTCGTTAGTATGCCTGTCGAGTAACCCGAAGACCCATGGGAAATTTTTGCATAACATTCCTTCTTTAAGAATAAATTTCGCTGAAGTGCACTGGTATAGTCCAATATTTCATTGCATCTCGTTCCCTAGAAGGCAATTTTCCACAAATCTCACAATATACAGGGTGAAAAGTATTTAAACCGACAACCTGTGGGAGGTTGTAGGGTACATCAAAACAAATATTTTTCCCTAGTGTCATTTTTTCCTATGAGGAGTATTTTAACCAGTAGAGGAAGATTTCTCTGGCGACAAATTAATTAAACCAACAAAAAAGTCCAGAGGGGACATATCTGGGGATCGAGCAGGCCATGGTACAGGACCACCTCTGCCAATCCACGTTTCTGGGAACCGTCGGTCCAGGAATCGACGCACACGACGTCTAAAATGTGCCGGCGCCCCGTCATGTTGGAACCACATGCGTTGTCTTGTAGGGAGCGGGACGTTTTCCAGCAATTCTGGCAATACTCTGGTGAGAAAATTGTATTAGTGCCTGCCATTTAATGGCCTAGGTAGCAGATACGGCGATTAGGATATTGTTGTTGATAAACCCGCTGTGCAGCTCGTCTGTTGTGGTGCGCTACGTAGTACGCACCAAGCATGTCAGCGTACTCACTCCACGTGTATCGCTCCATTAGTAAACAGAGACAATGCACTACTACACTGGTGGACAGCAGTTGCCTACAACTGAAGAGCGTAGTACGCCCTCTAACAACTGAAGAGCGTAATATGGCCTCCACTGGTTTAAATACTCCTCTTAGGAAAAAATGACATTAGGGAAAAATATTTGTTTTGATGTCCCCTACAACCTCCCAGAGGTTGTCGGTTTAAATACTTTTCACCCTTTATAAACACACACAAATATATATAATAGTATCCACAACAGAGTAATACACTGATAAGCCTAAACATAATGACCACTGTCCACCACGACGTTGGATGCCGCCTGATGGAGTTGCGGACAAGTGATGCTGTAACAAAAGTATGTGGGAGGAGCAGACATCCTAGCGAAGATATCGGCTGCAAATGGGGAAATCCGTTGAGATAAGCTTCTCTGACGAAGGGCAGATTATTACTTCGCAGAGCCCGTGAACGAGTATCTCGAAAACGGCACAGCTGGTAGAATGTTCACATGCTACTGTCATGAGCATCTACGGAAAGCCGGCCGCAGTGGCCGTGCGGTTAAAGACGCTGCAGTCTGGAACCGCAAGACCGCTACGGTCGCAGGTTCGAATCCTGCCTCGGGCATGGATGTTTGTGATGGCCTTAGGTTAGTTCGGTTTAACTAGTTCTAAGTTCTAGGGGACTAATGACCTCAGCAGTTGAGTCCAATAGTGCTCAGAGCCATTTGAACCCATCTACGGAAAGAGGTAGAAGGACAGTGAAACTACACTAGGCCCTTAATGGTTAGCCGGCCGAAGTGGCCGTGCGGTTAAAGGCGCTGCAGTCGGGAACCGCAAGACTGCTACGGTCGCAGGTTCGAATCCTGCCTCGGGCATGGATGTTTGTGATGTCCTTATGTTAGTTAGGTTTAACTAGTTCTAAGTTCTAGGGGACTAATGACCTCAGCAGTTGAGTCCCATAGTGCTCAGAGCCATTTTGAACCTTAATGGTTAGACGTCCACCACTCTTCACACAACGTGGGGTTCGGAGGCTTGTCTGCTCTGTAAAGTAGGATAGATGATGATAGTGGCATCTTTGCCGAAAGCGCACAATGCTAGCGCACGGACAAGTGTTTCGGAGCACACCGTTCATCGTACATTGTTGAACATGGAGCTCCGCAAGAGACCACCCGTACGTGTTCACATGTTGACCCAACGACGTCCTTAGTTACGATTGCAGTGGGTGCAGGGCCATCGAGATTCGACCGTCGATCAGTGGAGACGTATCGACTCTTAGGTTGAATCACATTTTTGCTACATTAGGACGCTGGTCCTCTCCACAAACGCCGTCATTGAGGTGAACGGCGGCTCGAAATGTGCAGTGCGCCACGGAGGCAGGCTGGTGGGAGCAGTATTACGCTATGGGAGACATTCTCCTGCGCTTGCATGGGACCTGTAGTAGTAATCGAAGACACGCTGACAGCTGCGAACCACCTGTGTCGCTTCATGCTTGATGTCTTCCGCGGCGGCGATGTCATCTTTCAGCAGTGTAAGTGTCCATGGTTTGAGAAGCATTATACTGAACTCACGTTGATGTCTCGGCGACCAAATTCTCCTGATGTATATCCTATGGAATCCATCTGGATGGCTATCGGGCGCCATCACCGCGAAAATTAGCGGCCTGTTATTTACGCTAAATGCATTGCCGGTTCGTAGACATCTAACGCCACATACCTCCACGAACCAATCAACAGACTGTCGTATCCCTGATAAGCAGAATCAGTGATGTATTTCGTTCCAAAGACCGACAAACAAGCTATTAAGCAGATGGTCATAACGTTTTCGCATATCAGTGCATGTGCCTCTGTGCGAGAGGTTTCCACGGAAATTAGTTCAAAGAATGATTCCGTACGCTACGTTGTGCAGGTTTCTAAATTTTTCTCAATTTTATTAATAATGTTCTTCTCATAAATTTTTTTGGGCAGAGCCTGCGAAACATGGTTGGTGATTGGCTGCCAAGAAGTTGCCATTAATGGAGTTTCATTAACAGAGGAAACAGCTGTCACTCTCCATGGAACGTACGGATAGGTCACTGACATTTTTTTACAACGTTGTTACGGTGCCATAAGACTGATACATTTTTCCCTGTCACTAGTGTTCTTGTATACACGACGTGAGAGTTAAATATGAGTAACATTCACACTGATTTCAGAACAGAACTACAAACTTATGTTATGTTTATAGATTGTGTGCTTTCATTGTTTCTGTGTACCATTTTATAAGGGAATCTATAAACAGAATAGTGAATCTGCCTTCCAACATCTTCCTAGACGAGGTACAGAGATATTGAGCTTTTGACTGTGGTGATATCTTCTTACCGCGTTTTTTGCGATTTCTGTAAGTCACGTTAACAAATAGTCCATGAATCAATACAAAGACCAATTTATAAACAGATCAGCAGAAAACAGTGAACATCCGTACGAGTCACTGAAGAATAATTTACACAAAAATGATGATCTAGCCGGCCGCTGTGGCCGAGCGGTTCTAAGCGCTTCAGTCTGGATCCGCGCGACCACTACCATCGCAAATTTGTATCCTGCCTGGGGCATCGATGTGTGTGATGTCCTTAGATTTGTTAGGTTTAAGTAGTTCTAAGTTCTAGGGGACTGATGACCTCAGGTGTTAAGTCCCATAGTACTCAGAGCCATTTGAAGCATTTGATGACCTTGAAGTCATTACATTAGCTTCTGAACGTGTGCGGGCAACTCGTTTATATGTGCGCAGATGCCTATGAAGTTTGGACATTATATGTATATTCCTGATGAATATGTGCGTAGTAATCACTTGAAAATGACACTTGTAGTCGAAATCAGCTGACCGTATACAACGTGTAAACTTTTGTATAATTAGGTAATGAGTGCAGCTAATAAGGGAACAATAACGTCACTTAATACCTTTGCAATGGCTGTGGAGTCCAGGTGGAATAAATTATTATTATTATTATTATTATTATTACCATTGGTAATATCTGACGCTCTATTCTTAAGGGTTAAGCTGAAATCGAGGATATGCTTCAATTTCATCTTTCCGCGCACACGTAACTTCATCAACTTCCAACATTGTTGTATCAGAATCTCACACATAAGCTCTCTGCAGAACACAAAAAAGGAAAAATACTAGGTACAAAATTTTGCTGTTACATCCACGGGTATTTTCACTTCATTAATTTGATCGTCGAAAACGACAATGTCGCTGATGCTTCATGATGAGCTGTGAGCTCCGGAAAGAAGTTCCATTTTCAGGGAAAAAAGTGAATTATATGTCACCAGACGTTCACTGCAAGGTTTCTTATGCACTTACCTGATATTCCGAAGGCTGAAATTAGTGTTTTGCTCATCACATCCGATAGAAAAAAGCTTGCAGATCTTCAAAACCACTTTCTAAAAGAACGCTTAAGTTGCACTTCTCCTGGAGAAAAAGAAATAGGTGCACACGGTCTGAAAGGAATTGGCAATATTATTTAGGTTTTCTGTGTATTTAAAAGGTATAAAAATCAAGAATTGGGTTTCAGTGTTAAACATGTAAGTTAAAGGTGTATGCGTTCTGATGTTCTGTTCACTGCTCTCTGTTGCTTCACTGTATTGAAATAGTCATCGAAAAGATGTGCTTCATTAATTAATATGAACCAAAGAAAGATAATCTAGTTTTCTTTCCTTCGCTTAGCCCTCTCTGCAGCGGTTTTCTGAATTATAAATAGCGTTTTACCTGTGGGCCCTACTAACACAAAACAGCAGATTTTTATTCCACACATTGTGTGATAACTGTGACTGTCAAATGTCGATTATCGTTTAACATTTCCAAGATCATCATCACGTAGGACTCCTCACAAATTATCATTCATAGCGAACATTGTGGACGCAGTACTGGAAAATTGCCCAGAGAATCACTGTTCTTCGAAATCTGCGCCAAACTTATCTTTTACCTAAATGAACAACGGTGTAGTCATTCTAAACAACTGTTGATCGCATAAAGCAAAAGTCTGTTTGTTTTTGTGTTAAATTATCTACATCTGAAAATTGTGGTTGAAATGGAGATGGAGCGTAACATTCACTGAAATTCTTGAGGGAAACTTCGAGAATGTCACAGTTATACTGGCTGAGGCAACGTACGTACTGTGGTGTGTCAGTCGGAAAAATCGATACGAGACTAACATACTTCTCAGTCTCAGAAGCAAATGACGACAATTTTGATGTGATGGTATTATGTCTACCTGACATCGAAGAGATAAGTCAAAATCTTACAGTAGTTCTAAGCGATATTCACTCCTAAATTCTGATGATTTTTCCCTTTTCTTCTCCTCTTCAATCGATAGTGTAAAATGAAGAACGTAATTAATGTTGTATGATTTTCTCAATTGCTCTGAGTTCTCCAAAGCAATATATTAACGCTGGTCGTTGTAATTTGAGGAACTCTTACTAATAGTTGCTGCAAGTAATGACCTCGGTTATATAGTCTCTAAAAGAATATTGCTTGCGGATCATTTGAATAGTGATTTCACAAGGTCTTCTTGTGGAGTACGTGTTCTGATTATCATGTGACGTTCATTTCATAGACTGAACGTCACATCCATATGAAATTGTCGAAACTCTTTCCGCTACTGGTAACTGAATCGCACCTGTCAAGGCTAGTGTTTTTACGGCAAGCGACTTCAGAATTTCAGTTACTTTTTATAAAACAAGAGCCTGGCTTTACTATTTCCTTGTATATCTGCATGAAGGACGACGCATGAATGTCACTTTTCGATGTCTAAATTCCTGGGCTTACAAGTAGTTCACGGATGGAAAGAAGGAAGACCGTCGACATCGGTGTCATTAACGGGAAGAATGAGGAAACTATCCCCTCAATTGCCTTAATCGATTTAGGGAAACCGGTGAAATCCTAACCCCAGATAGCTGGATGGGGACTTGAAATCACTTCCTTCCGAATGCGAGTACAGTGTTTTAACCATTGCACCCCCTCGCTACGTCCTATAGTTCAGTTGATATGCGAAGACTTAAAAGAGTCGACAAGAATAAGAGATCCTGTTTAGCCTTAATTACAGAAAACTGCTGGACTATTCAAAAATGTTTGTGTTAGTGGTCTACCTTCCAGAAGAGGACTGAACTTGATGAATGCCATCCATGAAAGATTATCAGCTATTAACAACAAAATTTCATTCATGCCACAAGTCACGTTGTTAGTCATACAATGAACACATACTTGAGTCTAAAGATTGGCGTATAAAATAACGGCTTTGAGGATTAAAATAAGGTAACTGCAAAATTTACTACAAATTTTTGGTGCATTTAACACACAGACGATTCGAGATACTGCTACCCTGAAACGGAGAGAAATGGAACGTTGGTGGACTCGTATTCGGCAGGACACGGTTCAAATCCCCATTCGGCTATCCAGATTTAGGTTTCCCGTGATTTCCCTAAATTGCTCCAGTTAAAGGCATGGATGGTCCCTTTGAAAAGAGCACAATGGAATCCTTTCCCATCCTTACGTAATCCGAGCTCGTGCTTCGTCTATAATTACTGCCCTGTCGATAGGAAATTAAATTCTAATCTTCCTTCCTTCCTTTTTACCGAGAAGTATAGTGATTTCTTAACAACTTCACTGCATTTTTCCACACTTACATAATTTTGTTTTATGTTTTTTTCTATTAAGTGTCTCTATCTTGTTCGTCCCAAAGAGAAACTTAGTATTTTTCGGTTTAAATATGTTTCATCGATCGATGACGTGCTCGAACTGAGAGGAACAAGGTGTAATTGTACAAAATCGTTGAACGTTGCAAGGAAACAAGAATGGACAACAAAACTATAAAAGTTATTGATTAACAAATCTGAATGGAGGGCTATACGCAGTTTGAATTGAAATGCATAGTTTATAATCAGTACTCAGTTTCTTAGAAATGAGTGATAATGGTAAAATCCTTTCATCCTTCTTATAGACGGTAGTGGCAGTCATGTCCAAACGATAAATATTCCAAGTTGTGAATTTTCGTTAACACTCACAATGAGGTAGCGTATTGCACATTTCTTCATTCACTATTTTAAAGTAACACTCCGTTTAGTCAAACAGAGAAATAAAATATTGCTCACACAACAGACGTGATGCTACAGACAGGATGAAGTTATAAATCACCGAAAATATCTTCTAAACCATTGTCAAGTTGGTGATATAAATAATAGGTCAGTTTTAAATCTGTGAATCGGTAATATGCAAAACAGATATAAATTTTAAAAAAGCCTATGTAATTTTTATTAAAATGACACGTCCAACATCATAACGTTTATCGTTGGTATGATCTATGGAACACGTAACTGACAGTGCGGGCCAAGTTCAGTATGTTACGCGAACACTTCAGACTTAAGTACAGGCGCAGGATGCAGGCTTTTGTATTTCATTGCATACAGGTTTGAGACGTCGTGAAAAAAAAATTGTAAAAAGGGAACAGATTTTTCTGCATAAAAAAACGTCATCCTTCAGTATCCTAAGCTTGTCTGTGTGTGGACGAGTTAGAGTTGGAGGATACAGCGCGATGGCAGGATGGTCCAGGAGGAATGCGCGTCCCTTATCGCGAGCTTCGATCGACGAGCGTAGATCTCTGCGGAGCTGACAGAGATACAGCGCCGCCACCATAGCACCATCTTACCCTCCCACTGCATTAAAATTTTAAGCCTTGAAAATTTGCTTGTTTGTGGGAAGGGCCAGTTATTTATAAGCCGGCCTAATTGCACGTATGTGCGGTGCAGGTGATATATTCGTGCGGGATGGTGCCCTGTCGAGCATTCATCATGGCCTAATGCCACGCTTGCTGCCCGACTTCGTGGGAACACCGCGCGCACCCGCCAACTGCATCATCGCGCCGACCTCTTCCGAGACGACTTATTAATTCTGATTCGGATGATATCACATTCCAGGCGAGCACAGCATCCAGCTTTTCGGATAAAAGTGCTAAATAATGCACATAGGAAGTTTCCTGAAATATCACTCAAATATCAAAAGAAAAACAAATTTTCCTCCCAGTACCGTTCTTAGAGTTTCAGCATAGTGCGGCATCCTGCAAAAAGATCTGACTGCTTTTAACAAATAGTACATCGCTTATTACACAAAATTTTAGAATTTTTATTGGGACAACGTACTGGACACTTGTTTTACAGGGGCTAGGCAAAATAATGTGAACAGTGGTAGTAATGGGATGGTTGTCTTTGACGCTCAACAACGCAGGTAAGGCACGTGTCACGCTGGACTGTGCGTGTTTAGTACGGATTGGGCATAAGTGCAGGTTGTTTACGAATAGTGCACACCTCATATTTGAGTTCAGAGGCCGAGATCGATGTGCAATTAAAGACCTAACAGAGTTCCAAAGAGGGCAGATTATGGGAGCCTGATTAGCTGGAGCATGAGTAACCAAGACAACAAGACTGACAACTTATTGAATGTTTCAATAGTCATGACAGCGTGCACAAAACATGGAAAGGCATCATCGTTTAAAAGTAATAGTGGGCGCAAATCAAAACTAAATGACAGAGATCGTCGTACGCTAACACGAATTACGTCAAAATAACACTACTACAAAAATGAGATTTTCACTCTGCATCGGAGTGTGCGCTGTTATGAAACTTCCTGACAGATTAAATCTTTATGCCGGACCGAGGCTCGAACTCGGGACCTTTGCCTTTCGCGGGCAAGTGCTCTACCATCTGAGCTACCAAAGAACGACTCACGCCTCTTCCTCACACTTTTACTTCTGCCAGTACCTCATCTCCTACCTTCCAAACTTTACAGAAGCTCTCCTGAGAACCTTGCAGAACTAGCACTCCTGAAAGAAAAGATATTGCGGAGACATGTCTTAGCCACAGCCTGGGGGATGTTTCCAGAATGAGGTTTTCACTCTGCAGCGGAGTGTGCACTGATATGAAGCTTCGTGTCAGATTAAAACTGTGTGCCGGACAGAGACTCGAACTTGGGTCCCGAGTTCGAGTCTCGGTCCGGCGTACAGTTTTAATCTGCCAGGAAGTTTCAACACTACTACGCCGCAGAAAAAGTAGAAAGCGATTCCCTGTGACTATAGCAATCGAGTGAAATCAGAGGAAAAAGTTCTCAAGAATGCTGTTTCAAGCTCTCCCCTTTGAACAAACATCATAGAAAGATGCAAAGTGACTATGTGAAGCACAGCCAATGCACGTTTATATAAGCATCAGTTTCAAGCATAGCGAGTGACATGCAGTATGTATTCCAAACAAGAGCTCACAATTTAGTAAATACTACGAGTCTACACTACTAACAATATCTCGTTGTCTCGACTGAAAGCAAAAGTTTAAATTTTCCAGTATGTTTCCTCAAAGTGAGCTACTGAATATCTGATTCCGCACATTGTAAGATTCTTTTTAATGATCAGTTAGAAGGCAGGAAGGAGTTTTTAATCAATAGACACAGAGCTCAAGCTTGTTTTGGAGGAACGCTTTGGAAAGTAGGCCTAACTGGCAGCATGTCTTCAAACGAATCGTCTCGGCATTTACCTTGAGTGCGGTAAACCTAAATCTGAATAGTCCGATGGGGACTTGAAAAGACGTTCTCCTGAATGCGAGACCAGTGTGATAACCACAGCTCAGAGTGAAACAGAAATTACAAGGTTGATGCATACGATCACAGAATTTTTGGTGATTACAGGAACACTATGTTAGAACATTATTTATAGTTTATTAGACATCATTAGTTGCCGGCAGGGGTGACCGAGCGGTTCTAGGCGCTACAGTCTGGAACCGGGCGACCGCTATGGTCGCAGGTTCGAATCCTGCCTCGGACATGGATGTGTGTGATGTCCTTAGGTTAGTTAGGTTTAAGTAGTTCTAAGTTCTAGGGGACAGATGACCACAGATGTTAAGTTCCATAGTGCTCAGAGCCATTTGAACCATTTGAACCTCTCATTCCCAGGTGCAATATTATGGTGGTCGACCAATACTCTTTACCGCAGGAAAATGGCATATGTGTCAGTTGCAATAAATAAGGCGTGTCGTACGAACTACTTCCTCGGGGAATAACCATAATTTCTGACATAAACAAAAACTCAGACTAATAGGGCCGCAGACAGAGAGTTCGACAAAATAAATAAGATGAATCATTAGTACCGCTGTCATTCACGAGGAAATCACAACCGCAAAACGACTCTTTCGTGCTGCATTACCTACACTTCCACTTCGCTTGGAAAGTATTAGTAGAATTTTGATATCTTCTTTATGTTTCTCGGAGCCCCAGTAGCCTAAGAAATGCACAGACATCAAATTCTTTAAGATATTTGTAGTACGTATAAATTATAAACTTCTTTATCCTCAAGTAATGTTTACAAATTATGAGGACTAGTACACAGACGGCATGAATCTGCCACGGTATAATGGACGAATTATAAATCCGTTCGTTATTGACAAAGAATTTAGATGCAGTCTTTAAGATAATTTCACAGAAGTTTCGCGATAAATTCCTGCAACAACCATAGTCTGTTTCGCGAAAGACTATTCCATACGAATCTTTACTTCAGTGCACCCAGAATGACCTCTTCTTGCACAACACCTTGATTTATCACAGAAAGAAGTACACCGGCAAGACAAAATCAGTAGTAGAATTTTTTACGCAAATAGCTACACTTCCACGTTGACGCATCTGTTTGTTTGTAGGCCGTATGATTCAAACAGGCTAGGATTTAACGTATTGACAATGATGAAGTCATTAAACGTGAAGCAAAAGTTCAGTCATAGCATTTTTGGAAGAACCATCCTCACATTCGTACGAAGTGTTTCAGAAAAAACTTAATTTAATTTGAATGGCTGGATAGGGGTTTGAACCATGATCCTTCCTAAGGCGAATCCAGAACTTTAATCAGTGTATCGCTGCGTTTAGGTCATTGACAGGTATACGTTTAGAATTTATGTGTGTAACAACAGCTACGTTTCGTTTTCATCCTGTTTTGAACATGTACAATCTACATACGGTTACACCTATCTGGCAACGTCATACAGGGATAAGTGATTCCCTTTTCCCCATTTATTACTGGATTGCGAAGCAGCGAACTTCGTGGATGCCGGCCTCCGTAATCCCAGAGTAGCGTCGTGGCCTCATAAAATGTAATATTAATGAGCGAAGAAAACATAACTTAAACGCGACTAAAAACAGGATTAGGTAGCTGTGTGCACTAAGTTGTCTCACGCAAATTAATTTTTTACAGAAAATCCTTACTGAAATATGGTGCCGACGTAGCAGTTGGAGAACCCACAAGAAATTGTCACAGAGAATCATCTCGCTTGGCATGTGAAACGTTCGTGCGATTTTTAAGAACAGACACTCAAGTTTGAGCAGAAGATATTAGTTTAACGGTTCACCTGCTTGAAGTCGAATATCTCTCCTTTTTTTTTATCTCGTAAAGACGAGACGTTAACCTTGGACGTTCCTCCTCCTCCTTTGCTGATCTTTATGCTGACGGGACGTTAAACTCACGCCTATCACAGCTGCTCTTTTCATTGCAATGGATACTTACTTAAGCCGTAAAGCCTAATAACTTCTCGTCTGATGTCAGTACTGCTTATATAAACAGTCTGCATTCAGAAGGACCTCAAGGGTTCATTTCATGTGTAGTGGTGGAAAAAGAATGGATACCTTAAACGCGGCGGAGGGAATTTACCAACTATTTCGCTACTGCCTTAACAGGATACATCTTTGCAGTCGCCAAACCAGCGATTCATCTATATGTCCCGGGTGGTCACAATTAAAGTGCAGTTACTCACAGAGGTGTACTGTGGCTGTAATTTTCATATGGGAGGAATACTTGGTATATATTTTAATGTGTTAATGAGGAACAGATTAAGATTGGGAAAAATTAGTTGCAATTTTGGCCACCAGTTGCAAATCTGGCGCTATGAATGCAAGAAAAACAAATAGAAATATTTCCATATGTATTGGATTAGGAACAAGACATGGACAGAAAAGGTCAAACAAGTGAGAAAGATGTAATATTGATTTTATTATTAACCACTACTTAGACAATTTGTTCAATATGGGCACCGGAGACGTCGATGAGATGCTGTACAGCGCCAGATTCGTACTCCGTGAGTAGTTGTAATTTAATTACAACCACTCAGTACATCTACATCTATATGCCGCAGCTCCACCTGGTATCACTCTCATTTCCCAAATTTACTGTTTCCATTCTGGATCGCACGTGGGAAAAAAATGTTCTAATTTCACTGCCAGCGCCTGCCTGAAACTGCGAGCTTCGATGCTCTGCAAGTTTTCCTTCATTCGCTTGCGTTACAACTACACTACTGGCCATTAAAATTGCTACACCACGAAGATGACGTGCCACAGACGCGAAATTGAACCGACAGCAAGAAGATGCTGTCATATGCAAATGATTAGCTTTTCAGAGCATTCACACAAGGTTGGCGCCGGTGGCGACAGCTACAACCTGCTGACAAGAGGAAAGTTTCCGACCGATTTCTCATACACAAACAGCAGTTGACCGGCGTTGCCTGGCGAAACGTTGTTGTGATGCCTCGTGTAAGGAGGAGAAATGCGTACCATCACGTTTCCGACTTTGATAAAGGTCGGATTGTAGCCTAACGCGATTACGGTTTATCGTATCGCGACATTGCTGCTCGCGTTGGTCGAGATCCAATGACTGTTAGCAGAATAAGGAATCGGTGGGTTCAGGAGGGTAATACGGAACGCCGTGCTGGAACCCAACGGCCTCGTATCACTAGCAGTCGAGATGACAGGCATCTTATCCGAATGGCTGTAACGGATCGTGCAGCCACGTCTCGATCCCTGAGTCAACAGATGCAGACATTTGCAAGACAACAACCATCTGCACGAACAGTTCGACGACGTTTGCAGCAGCATGGACTATCAGCACGGAGGCAATGGCTGCGGTTACCCTTCACGCTGCATCACAGACAGGACCGCCTGCGATGGTGTACTCAAAGACGAACCACGGTGCACGAATGGCAAAACGTCATTTTTTCGGATGAATCTAGGTTCTGTTTACAGCATCATGATGGTCGCATCCGTGTTTGGCGACATCGCAGTGAACGCACATTGGAAGCGCCATACTGGCGTATCACCCGGCGTGATGGTATAGGGTGCCATTGGTTATACGTCTCGGTCACCTCTTGTTTACATTGACGGCACTTTAAACAGTGGACGTTACATTTCAGATGTTTTATGACCCGTGGCCCTACCCTTCATTCGATCCCTGCGAAACCCTACATTTCAGCAGGACAATGCACGACCGCATGTTACAGGTCCTGTACGGGTCTTTCTGGATACAGAAAATGTTCGACTGCTGCCCTGGCCAGCACTTTCTCCAGATCTCCCACCAATTGAAAACGTCTGGTCAATGGTGCCCGAGCAACAGGCTCGTCGCAATACGCCAGTCACTACTCTTGATGAACTGTGGTATCGTGTTGAAGCTGCATGGGCAGCTGTACCTGTTCATGCCATCCAAGCTCTGTTTGACTCAATGCCCAGGAGTATCAAGGCCGTTATTACGGCCAGAGGTGCTTTTCTGGGAACTGATTTCTCAGGTTCTATGCACCCAAATTGCGTGAAAATGCAATCACATGTCAGTTCTAGTATAATATATTTGTCCAATGAATACTCGTTTATCATCTGAATTTCTTCTTGGTATCGCAGTTTTAATGGCCAGTAGTGTATCAAATACGCTACAACAGCATCATCGACAGTCTTCTGGACCTTCCAACGTTACCCACCCGATCATTACCACTACCTACCACCGGACTGATGCCGCCTGCTGGTGTCATCAGCACACGACTTGGTAACGGAACTACGAAGTGCGTTCAATAACTAGTGCAACAAATTTTTTCTCGCCCAATTTGTGTCGATAAAATGCCGAATTTCTTTTGGGCCATACTGGAATATTCCCGTTACAGCTCCTATAGTTTCATGAATTCCGGCGCTATACGCAGCCTACAAAATGGCGTCTGTAGCGGAGATACGTTCCAAACAGAGTGCTATCACTGAGTTTCTTGTAGCGGAAAAGCAGAGCATCACAGATATTCATAGGCGCTTGAAGAACGTCTATGAGGACCTAGCAGTGAATAAAAGCACGGTGAATTGTTGGGCAAGCAGTCTGTCAACACCGCAACTAGGTAGCGCAAACCTGTTTGATTTCCTGCGTGCCGGGTCGCCGCACGTAGCTGTGACTCCTGCAATGTTGGAACGTGCGGACACTCTCATTCGAGGTAATCGACGTGTCACAATCAAACACCTCGCTGCTCGACTGGACGTCTCTGTTGGTAGTATTGACACACTCGTCTACCAGTTGGGGTATTCGAAGGTGTGTGTCCGCTCGGTTCCTCACCGCCTAACAGAAGATCATAAAGAGCAAAGAAGGGCCAACTGTGTGGACTTGTTTGCGCGTTGCAATGCTGATAGTGCCAATTTTTTGTCGAACATGGTCACAGGCGATGAAACATGGGTTCATCACTACCAGTCGGAAACAAAACGGCAATCCATGGAATGGCGCCGCATCACCTCTTCTGGGACGCAAAAGTTCAAAGCTGCACCCTGAGAGGGAGAAGTCCTGGTGACGGTCTTGTGAGACTCTGTTTGATATCCTCCATCACGATGCAACGATCAACTCTGAAGTGTTTTGTGCTATCCTCAGGAAATTGTAAAAAAGACTACACGTATTTGTCGCCCGAAAAATGGATACCAACTTCTTCTTCTCAATGACAATGCAAGGCCTCTTACAAGTCTGAAGATGACAATGCAATGCACCATACAAATATGCACACCCGAGAGGAGCTCACAAAAGTTCATTGGACTGCTCTTCCTCATCCACCCTACACGGCTCCGCAGAAAGCAGTACTTGGATGGTGGGAAGGCTTTTGATGCAGCAAGACGCACGCTCCGACATAGACCGGTGGAACGGTACCGTGCCAGCATACAGCCCCTACCAGTAAGATGCGGTAAGGCCGTAGCATTCAACGGAGGTTATGCTGAAAAACAGGATTTCTAGCCAGAAGAGTGAAGAAGAATATACTGGAATCCTCAATAAAATCAACTTACTTTCAGGGAAAAATTTTCTGCATTGCTTTCTGAACGCCCCTCACATATTTGTGGAGCAGGGACTAATGGGGAATCATTCCGGTGACAATACTTGTCGCAAACGGGAAAAGACTCTGACGTAAGTGACTTTAACAAAGGTAAGAGTGCAAACGCCCGGCACGTGGTAACTAGCAGCTTGTAAACGAAGAAGCTGGTCGGCTGCTCACCTATGGCAAGTGGCTCAAGGGCGATAAATCCACGAATAGGCAACAAAGTGTTGGACGTCCGCATTGTTCGAGGGTGGAGGTTTACCCACTACGTAAAGCAGGATAGGAGATGATCAGTGGCGAATCTGACGGCAGAGTGCAATTCTGGTGCAAGCACAAGTATTTTGCAGCACGCCGATCATGGCATACTGTTAGGGATGGCGCTCCGAAGAAGACGGCCCCTACGTGTTCTCATGTGGATCCAGTGACATCGTCGTTAAGGTTGGAGTGAGCACAAGATCGTAGAGATTAGACGATGGGTTAATGGTTCCTGGGTGGGTGAATCACGTTTCTTATTAGCAAGATCGATGGCTCTGCCCAGATACGCCCCTATCCAGGCGAGAGACTTCCAAGGACGCCCGGCAGTTGAAGCAGTGTTATGTAATGGGTAGCATTCATCCAGGCTTCCGTGGGACATTTGGTAGTAGTCGAAGGCACTATGACAGCTTTGCACTAAGTGAACATAATTGCAGAATATCTGTAGCGCTTCATGCTTGATGTCTTCCCTGACGCCGATGGCAGGACAACTGTTCAGTGCTTTGAGAGGTATGACAGTGAACTTACGTCGATTTCTTCGCATCAAATACCCCTTATCCGAATACGTTAGAACACATCTTGGACACTATCGGGTGCCATCTCAGCTCCCAAAACCGTAGGTAAGTGTGCCTAGATATCTTGCAGTCAACGGCCTTGCCGCAGTGGTAACACCGGTTCCCGTCATATCACTGAAGTTAAGCGCTGTCGGGCTGGGCTAGCACTTGGATGTGTGACCATCCGGTCTGCCGAGCGCTGTTGGCAAGCGGAGTGCACTCAGTCCTTGTGAGGCAAACTGAGGAGCTACTTGATTGAGAAATAGAGGCTCCGGTCTCGGAAACTGACATATGGCAGGGAGAGCGGTGTGCTGACCACATGCGCCTCCATATCCGCATCCAGTGACGCCTGTGGGCTGAGGATGACACGGCGGCCGGTCGGTACCTTTGGTCTTTCATGGCCTGTTCGGGAGGAGTTTAGTTTAGAGGTTTTTTTAGATGTCTGGCACAGCATCCCTCTAGAAATCCACCAAGGACTTTTGTAATCCTTGCGATGGAGAATTTGTGCTGCATTGCGTTCCGAGGATGGTCCAACGCGTTATTACACAGGTGGTCATAAAGCTTTGGCTCATCAGTGTGTACTCGTTAAGAATGAGCGAAGTCGTAATAGTCCGGTGATCAACCAGTTGTAAAAAATTACATTATGCACGTAGAGGGCATGCTGAATAGTATGATTTTTTTTACGTGAAAGCACTGAAAGTTTTTTAAATAAAGCGAACGTTATTAACATTTGGCAAGGGACACGTTTCTTCCAACGAGAGACCAGTTTGTTGATACACCCATTGCAGTTTGTTGACTTTGCTGATGGAGCCACAACCTCACGTCTGCTTGTACCGCTTCATAATTATTAAAGTGAAGTCCTCGAAGGTTTTCTTTAAGTTTTGGAAAGAGATGAAAATGAGATGGGGCCAAGTCGGGATTGCGTGGAGGATGGTCGATGACAGCGAGCCCAACGCTTCGGTTCTTTTGAGATGTCGCTGCGCTAGTGTGCGGTGTGGCGTTGTCATGCTGAAGGAGAGCGTGCTCCATATGTGGACGAACTCTTCGAATTTATGCTTTCAGTTTTCTGAAGATTTCACAGTGGCGCATCGGCACAGTTGCGGTACACACTGCCACGTTACACGCCACAATTCTTATCTCTCTAACGGCAGATGGTTGCAACTTGCAACATGACATGTAATACTCAGTCGATATTGAGAACAGAATAAGAAAATCGGAAGCATTACTTTTCAGCAAGATCTCGTAGCTCTCTAGTGTAGCTATAAATAGTTACTACTTATAATAGGGAGGATCATCTTCTTTTAATTCGAGTGATGCCTTGGGAGGAAACAATATGACCAAATACTCCTTGAAACCATTTGTTTGAAGGGGTGGTGTAAGTGACCGCTTTGTATTATGCATGCAACAAATAAATCACTCTGCCACGTAATGGGACAAACCCAGCAGCCTTAGACACCTAACATTCTCCATCGCTCTTCGTATCAAATCTGAAATATTGTAGCAGTTCACTTACCGCATAATAACACTTTAAACTTCTATTCCGCAGTGATGTTAGGATGTCGATGTAGCATCTTTCTTTCATTATCTTGCGGTTACTGTAAATAATTTGACAGACCTACTCACATAGCTTAATGTGCAGCTTTCTGGTTTGCTAGGCGATGAAGTGAGACGGGCCCAGAGTTTAACTGTACACCGTACTCACGACTGTTAATTTGGTACACTGGTCAGTCGCAGTGCAAATTTTAAGTGGTTTTCCACACTTACATAGGCAAGTTACGGAATGGTACCCTGTCACCGCCACAGAAAGACAACATACAAGTAGTTAAAATATTGATACAACAGAACACTATT